>NC_071291.1:46790000-47432500 GCF_943737925.1 Anopheles nili | reverse complement strand
ATTTAATTCTCGAGCCGCAGGTAATGACCCAACAGGATCAAAGAGGATCGTAGCCGCGTTAATGCATCACATCAAGTTTAAATTCAAAAAAGAGCTGTCGCCAGGAATCTAATACAGACATTCAGAACATCTACATGTGTGAAACAAAATACGAACTATTGTTTTACGTTTCATTTGAGCAAAGTATTCAACTGTAGAACCGTGTTGACGATATGCTTTTATTTTCTGTCTGAGGGAGAACACGTTACTAAAAAGGTCTAATCGAGCCTAGCTATTATCAGTGCATTTAAAAGCAACCGGTGAAAGACAGGTGGCGCCAGCCTTATCCGGCATCCTGCACGAGGGTATCTTGCCTTAAGAAACAATTTATTGTTCGGTTTTGTACAAAAACATAAAATAAGCTCAAAAGGCGAATGCCCAACAAAAGGCTAGATTACGTTCCTGAAAAAGCAACCTACAGCGAAATGGTCACAGCGCCCTACAGGCTCGATCCTATTATAAAACTGTCCTCTTTTCACGGGAACTATACGTCATCCACTATGATCAAAACGTGTGGTTTACGGGGTGTGGGAAATAAACGGAAATCAACGCAGACGAGTAACGCTTCGTGAACCGAAATTCAAGCTCCCCATATTTGGGTGCTATAAATTGTTTTCTTCAAAGATCTTCCATTACGTTCCTAACGCTAGAGAGAAGAAGTCCCCATTGCACCTATATATTTTTTTTGATAATTTACACCTGTCTATCTTATTACAAAGTCCGAAATTTGCGGCCCCGTACTGACGTCCTATAGATAACATAAATTTATCAAGCTGTAAAATTCGGGGGATACAATTTCTACCACGTTCATCTTCCGACATAGCAGCAATACGCTGTTGATCTCCTGCGTGTAAAATATACGCATCACTAAAAACAGGCAAACTTCATGGACGAGATATTCCCCCTCATAAATCAAAGAACAAATCACGCAACGCCTTGCGAGAAACATCATAACCCTCAATTCAGGAACCCGTAGGCAGCCGGATAGTGGGAAGCAACGAAAAGCAGAACTGTAAAATCTTGATCTTCAATGTTCGTCCAACAGGTCATCGGACGAAACCGATTGACACTCGAGTGGTCGCCGATCATTCCTTGGACGACGAGCCTGGCAGGGCATATAAAAACACAATCCTCTCATCCAAATTTCCATATAAATTACATTTTCCTCCGAAATTTCATCGGGAAACAAGCAAATCGACAAAATTTCAACCGTTGATTCGTTTGATCGAGTGAATGTCGTCCCCGGGAAAGATTCTACATGACCATTTTCTACTGACTTATCTATCCTATGAACACTGCATGGTTCGTTCAAGCTGCACACTCAGAAGGAGGCAAGCTCTCGGCGAACCAAGCGCGATTTTCGGATCATGAGTCCGTCGAAAACTTTCTCCTCGTTGATAGTCTCCTAGTTTCTTAGGGTCTCCTAGATAGACACTGAAGATGGGGGAAAATGGTCAATAGATGGCCGGAAAGGTTTGAGCCAACGGAATGGACGGTTATGATTAGAAATTGAGTCATTTTTCAATCGGCTCTCGGTTATCCCAAAGATAACTTCGTTTCGTTGATTGTTTCTGGACAGGGCTGCGTGCTTTAGCTTATGTTAAACAAATTATGCTTCCTCCACCTCACAAGGAACTTCATTTACAGGGTTCTGAGTGTCTCCCGAACTAGATAGCAGTGTACTAGCTGGTCAAGGCATCCAAAACTGTTGTCAGTTTGAGCGCTAAGCTTCCAGCAATGATAATGAAAACGGCAAACATCAACATGACGGCTCAACGACCGTCTGCAGAGTTGTGGACACAGGCTAGCTCCGTTTCGAAACAATCACAGCGCCCCAACACGTAGGATCGAGCCATTCCGTGTGTTACACTACCAGACGCAGATGCACGCATAGATTGTTTGCTTCGGTGGTTAGTGTTTTCGATGGATCGTGAAATATTGCCCGCCTGCTGTCGCTTTTCGTTAGCGCTTTTCCAGTTTGACGGATGTGGTTGATTGTTGATTGTTTTTTTAAGGTTCCTCTTTCTCCCAAGTTGCTGTCCCTGAAATTCAAATTCATCGAGACCCCTCTATTTTTAGTCGTACAATAATGAATGAGGAAAAAAGAAAAAAGATATTTCTCTTTTTTATTCTGTGCGTTGTACGATAGTAATTTTTTTAAAGCCAATTTGGAAACCAAAATAACAAAAGAATATATTGTCCAGCGACGAACCCGATAATCAAAGACAACCCAATTCTATTGCTAGCTGTATAATTTAACGTGCTAAAATAGCGTTAAAAATTGTACTTACTTCAACACAGTAGCTTTAAATTAACAATCTCCGAACATACTGTAATGGAATATAGCCTCAACATACAATATAATAGATAGAGTATAATTTCATAAATATGTATGCATAAAACGTATGCATACTTTTATACATACACATATCCAACGTAAGCTTAGACAAAATAATTGAAGATGCTTTAGCATCTCAATTCATACATGTTTAAACACTGTCTTCACCGAGAGAAACGTATCCCGTGTTGGATCGACATTGTTGTTCCACAACATTGTTCTATTGGATAACGAAGACTGATTTGTTCAATGCCGCTCTGTAAATCCAATTGTGCCATATCTGAACAAATTTTCTAGACACACATTTCAATCGTCAATAGCAATCTAATTCAGTCCACGATGAGAAAATGTTGTAAATTAGTGCGTTTTGCGCTTTCCATTTTCTCGTACCAGAAGCAATATTCGTGAGCAATATTATTGCCTTGTTTTGTCTGTCTGGATTTGTTTTGAGCGAATTTTCTCATCAATAGTTCATACGACCAGAGCAACGCATATTCGAATTTCACACGTGCGATGTAAACGTTCGACATCATAATGAACAAAATGGTGAATTGTGTGCTTTATTGCAGTATACCTCTGCTAATTCGATGCACCAGTCGTCATGTTCCAAATGCCTTGCAAACCCAAGGAAAATGTTGTGTGCTGGAAAAAGATCACCTTACTTGTGTGTTCATCGCTTCCGAACGTTGCGAAAAACTGAATACTTCTAACAGTTGGCATCCAAGAAAACAGGAATATTTAGCGTGTACGATTTTATTTTATAATCTCTCCTAGTGAATGCTTTGGACTTTGCTTTTGGACTCGTTCGATAAAATTTTAATTTCAAAACATTCTTTTTGATCCTCTGCTCTGAACAACGTGGATAAATACCATGTGGGATTAACCGTACCTGTTTGCTAGACGGCCAGTGGAATCGTTCCTGTAGTTTTTGTTAGTGCACGCTTGAGACACAAAAAGAGAAGATTGTAACGAAAAATAGACAAAAAGGTCGCAAGGGAGCGTTTCGTACCACTATCATTAGCGGCTCTTTTGGTCATTCCACACAACCTCCTCTCGCTTCTGCCAGCATTGAAAGCAGCATGACAAGGATGAGTGGCGGTCTGTTCTCATAAAGTATGATTTTCCCACCCTAGGTCCGGTTTCGGTTCCTTTGAAATACATAGAGATCTAGCCCTGGATTTATTGGTATTGGAGGCCCAAATCCGATGATTCGAGGTACGAGGTAATTAGGATCTCATCGATTTCAAACACCTAGGAGCCGATCCAAGTCAGATCATTATGACATCAGATTTGAAAAAGTCGCCGCACTGGAATGCCACATTGAATTAGTCAATCGGTAGCTACCTGAAATACGTATACATGATATTTCAAAGAACGCTTGCGACTATTGCAGTTATATAGTTATTGTTATTACAATTGAATCACTCAGTAGAAAGATTCTTTTACCGGATCTGTGCTCCTGAAGTCTGATATTATTTGGGGTAACAATCATAGGCATTATTAAAACATGATTTGATGATCATATTATTCCAAGCATACTATCCTTTGGGTGCTGATTTTAAAATCTCACTAACAGTTAAGTTGAGAAAAGATTCTTGCAATAAAATGTTTACAGTCCCAAATATTTATATCGTACTGATGCAAATTAATGATCGTTCAACATTCCGATACGGATTCCGTACGTTATTTAACGGCGATCCGTCCCGTCTGATTCCATCTGCATCGAGTCGTCTTCAGAGCATAAGAAACGCTAAGTTTACGCTACGATTTCGCTTTGGCAGCTTCATTTGTTCTCGTAAACCGTCAAAGCAGGAGCAAGGCCGCGACGACAGCGACTGCGGCGTTAATCACCTTGAATGACTGCATTATTTCGGCAGCGACAGATCGTGCTTCGCGCGTCTTTCTGCTCCGGTACCCGGTATCTGACAGACTGTGATTGACTTGTTATCATTCATTTTGTTTCGATCACAATCTTCGCGAGCCAATCGCCGGTGGAATGGTGAGGAAGATAGGAGTGAAAAGATCTTGGGTGCAAACCAGCCGCTGAGGGATACAATTTCAACGAAATTGTTTCCCATCCATCCCGTTCGACTTCAGCATCATCTCACCAATCATACTGCTTGCCACCGATTGCGGTTATATTATTGCATCAGAGAAACATACTACTGCCCACTTGCTGCCCAACTGGTCAGTGATATTTGATCCAACGTCGGTAATTGATCGTTGGTGTTTCTGAACAGGGCTACGCCGAAGGTGTTGAAGTGCGAATGGTTGTTGGAAATGGCACCAAAAGAGCTATAACAATTTAAATAGAGCCTGACTGACTTTAGCTCTGAGAATGATAACAAAATTTTATCCTACACAACAGATCTTTTTCAAACGCCTAAAAGCAGTAGGAATGGACTATAATCGTCACCAGTTGTTTGATAAATCTGTCATAACCATGAAGCAAAGTGAACAATGCGATCAAAACAACGAGAAGTAATGTCAAATTTTACACCATCGCCATGACCATATTTAAACAAAACAAAATCATAGAAACATTCGATAATTGTTCAGTTGTCTCGATGAATAAAAAAATGGGACCTTCCCATACGCTGGCCAATCGCTGGCATATATGTGGGTGACAAAAACAACAGTTCCTGGTAGTAAACACAATGCCTGCCACTACCAGAAGCCAAATCGGCAGTCGAAAAGGCAGCTGGAAATCAAATATTAACTCACACAAAAAGATAATAATAAACAAAAAATACAATGTGTGAAATGTGAATGCACAGGCGCATCCGTTGCCAGTTGCTTACGTTTCCTTACAACGCACAAATACACACACGGTGTGGATTGTCGGGATCGTACCGTTTTTTTTTTTTGCTTAGATGCGTTTCGAAAACTCCCTTCGCTGTTTCGGAAAGTAGTTTGGTGTCGTCTATTTGCACAAACAATATTTAGAAAGTAACACGTCCTTCGACCGTTGGCGTGGCTTCTATATTTGCCAGAGTTTAGCTAAAAAGATACGATGCTCAGTCCAAAAGTATGTGGAATGCCGCGAGATGTTTTATATCGTTAATATCCTATTTTCGCTCCCCAACTGTATATTCACGAGCATGCTAAATAGTATACGTCCTTTAAAGTATGATTGTTTTGCATACCACCAATGCTCAATCAAATAGGACCGTTCAACATTCAAATGTAGAATATTAAAACAAATGCTTTGCGACGATTAGCTAAAGATCCTAAATATTATTAACCACCAAATAAGACCGAATAATATATTTGGCTACTTTGAACGATGGAAGTAAATTTATATTGCCTGTCATCTGCTTATGCTACATTATTATCCTGCACAGGTTCTCAATTAGCTCCCTAAGGGATTGTTGGACGATTGTTGGCAAGTCCTCAAACCGAAGCCTTTAAAACCGAATCAGGTGACAAGGCGGCAAGTTTTAAAATTTTATCCCTATGTTTACATTTTGATGCGAGTTTTTTAACTGCAACCCTGCAAACACGCTTGGTGTTGATGTCTTTTTTACTTTTACGGCAAATTATTTTGTTCTGTATTTCGAGAGGATGTATATTTCGCTCTGAGCAGCGTTCGTTTTGTCATGTTTCATTTGTCGTTTAGGCTTTTTCCTTGCATCGGTCACTCCACAAGCGCACTCCGCTGTTTATTGCTGGTTGCCTTCGGGCTTCGCCAAGGGCTTGTTTATGGGCTTTGCTTTTCTTTGCTTCGGAGAAGATTTGAGATCGACTAAACTTATGCACACAAACGCACACCCATGGACCGTGGTGGACAAGTACAAAAAAGGGCTGCAATTGTCTGTTCCGAGAAAAACAGAAAAGCCTCACGATCGCGTATCTCGTGAGATCTCGGCAACTGGTTAGCACTTTTTTCAACTCTATCCCGTTCTGCTCCTCCATTCTGTGCTGGTCCTTTTTTGGGCTCTGCCTTGCGTTTTCTGTTCGCGCTCGGTCATCGTTGTCTTCTATCTTCCCTTGCCTTACTTCCTCCTTACTTCCTTGCTTGCATTGTCATCTTGGTCTTAGACGTCGTCATCGAGCATGGCGTATTTTCATCTCGTTATATTTCTCTTTCTTGCCTTTCACGGAGCTGACCGGATATCTTCCAAGCCTGCGCTTGGATAGGCGCATTGGAGCCTTGAGGCCAGCATTCCATCTCGCTTCGTAGTCGTTGTCGTCGCCGTCGTGTGGTCTTTCAAAAGGCCCAGGAGCTCCCATTTCTCGCCGAGCTGGAGCATTCGTTAAGGCGGCAAAGGAGATTCGATTCGAAAGGCCACTACAAACCGTCATCTTCATCACTCTACCACTCTCGTTGGTCCCATCGAAGGGATCGGCGGCCATGATTGTTTTCTTCGATCTTCGCTTTTGCACATTCATTCGTCCATTCTTTTACCGGGTTCAATAGTTTTTTTTTATATCTTTCCGATTTCCCCGCGCTCTACCAAATCACATGAAGTTATTCCACGGGGATGAAGTTGCCTCGTGAACCACGACTCCCAGCTTTGGCCTCTCCCATCCCAAGTCAAAAATCACAACGGATGCAGGATGGCCGCTGTTTTACTGCACCCAAACGAGCAACCTGAATTAGTTGACCGGCTCTTGGTGGCGGAGCTTACAGACGATTTTTTCAGTTCCGTCGTGTGCTGGCTGACCGGTTGATTGAGTGTGGCTCGTTCTGATTTTCGCAGAAAATCGCCGAAGCACTCGCGATACGTCCCCAACCACTTAAAGCGGTAGCAAGGACAACACACACGACACACGCCTCAACGCAATAGCGATGTCGCGATCTTGCCAGTAAAAGGGAGATTTCAGTGTAGTAATTGAAATGTTGCATCTTGTACGAGTGCAGATAATTAACCAATCGTCTTTGCGATGTTCGCTTTATATAGCTTTCACGTACCTTCATCATACCCTGTTTTTTTTCTATTGCTTTGTATTTCTGCAACATTTCCCGCCATAATCGGAACCTGTCAACTTGGAATACTTGTTTTTGGAACTGCAATCCATGTGACCATACCCCACTATTGCTACTAACATGGGCCCACTGCGTGCGATGGACTGCCAATGTTAGTTGTAAAAGGAAATGTTTTTGCGATGGTGTGAAAGATTAGTTCTCCATAGGGAAAAACTATTATACCAGTAAGTACCGATGATAATCAAGATGTTAGTTCTTCCACTTCCTTCCCTGTGTCGCCTTTTTTATCCGCAACGGTTAGGGATTGTTTTAGCCACGGGAAGCTCGCGAATTTGTCGCCAGAGTGACTTACAAAACAGACAAATTCAACAACTAGTTGCTTAATCTGGCAGGAAACTCCAGATGATTTCAGATGAAATCTTCATGTTATTTAAAAATTATTCGATACCAAGACAAATCCAAATTCATAGGAAAAGCAAAATCATTTTCGTGAACGTAGATGAGAGGAGTCATAATTGTCACAAATTTGTCCAAAAATATCCCAACTTCATTCTTAGAACTTGCTTCCCTTCTCGGGTAACATAGGGTGTTTCATGGTATTTCGACATTTGGCCTTTCTTCTTTCGGGCTGATGTTTTTCATTTACAGTTTTATTTTTGGAGGCGTCCTTTCGTGAAATGCGTTTTTGCACTTGCATCCCGCTGCACCAGCATGTGGTATCCCTAGACATTGAACTTTACCATGTTCGTTTGGCAGGAGCATGGCTCAAACCTCACTATACATTTTGTCGTTTCGTTAGCAGGCTTTCTTGCCAAACTGTTAGCATTTCATACCAGCTCCCGGGAAGGATAATCGTTCCAGTACCAGTGGCAAGCATAACACATTCTTGCTGGATCACGTCCGTCTGGAATATGGACAGCAGAAACAATTCACAGTAAAAATGGAAAAAGAGAAAAAATCATCGTGCCAGCCTTGCTTGTTTCCTTTTCACTTCTTTTTTACCTGCTCCTTGCTTGGTAGAGCCTGTTTCTAACTGTGCATCTTTATCGTTCACATGCGAAATGGCTGCGGCACCAGTACCAGTGTCGTGAACATGACTTTTGAACTTTGTCTTTGTACTGATACTGTGGCAGGGATCAAAGGTTTCAAAGTTCAGGTGAAAGATTAGGTTTTATGCAAACAATACCGATATCGCAGCATCTTCATCTCTTCACATAGCACGTTCCGAGAAAAATGGAAACAATCGACCAGCAAATGAATGTCTGGAAAACCTTTTGTTGCGCTTCTAAAAAAGGCCACATTTTTCTAATTCATGAGAAATCTGACCCTGACAGATATGTGTTAATTTGTTGAGAACGATTGCCGAAAAGGAAAACCCTGCCCAAATTCCACACATGTACACGTTTATGTGATAGGGTTTTTTTTACAGCATCCTTTTTGTTTGACCTTCCTTAGTGCGTACATCTTCCAGAAGCCAGAAAAGAGGAGATACAGCCTCCCGGATGCAACCTAAGATGAAAACCCAAGATATCTGGCATCAATGTGATGGTGTAGATGAGGACACATCAGTGACCCAAAAATTGAACCGATAATTTCTGATACACGATTCACCATCACAATCGACTGCCGGGGCATTTATATCGAACTTTTCATGATGTGTGAATGTCATTATTGCCATGCGTTAACACGAGTTTCACTACATACTGTGCTACTTTCAATGCGTTACAGAAAATCTAAACTTTTTCATACGTAAATCGCAAATACATGACATACAGCGTATAAAATGTTTAAACTGGTCGAGAGGCTTTTGACCGCTTGTGACGTATGATGTAGGCTATCGGAGTATTGATTGAATCCGCAAATCAATCAAACATCTTTGTTAAAATATAAAACATAAAAAAACTAAATCACATTTTATTCACGTGATTCATAAATAAAAGGTTAACAAACGCAAGCAATAACTAATTGCTCGGTAGAATAGATGTTTCTTTATGGTTTATTTCTAAAACTTGGAAGCCTTTTCTTTTCTTTGCCTTTGACGTAATTTGGAAGCCGGAAGGCCAAAACGACAAATCCACATAATAGCCACGCGTTTTTCGCTGCTTACATTTCGTCGAGGAAGCGCGAATGATGCGTCAGTTCCGGCACGGACCACCGCCTCTGTCTTGCAAGAGAGAAAAGCGTGATGAGCGCGCTAGAGGAAGTGTTAAATTTCGTCATTCTTCGTTGATCTAGCACCGGATAGACCCAACCCGATGAAACGCCTACCCACCATGCGTTACAAACAGTGCGAATAGGGAACAATGAACGAGCGTACCAACCTAAATAGATGCTAAAGGCGGTAGAGTACTATTGCCAGAAGTAATATGATGAATGAAAACGAAAAAAAAAAAACAAACCATCCAGTCGTATATTTGGGTTACAACCAAACCGCTGTTGAAAGTTATTTCCACTAAACCAAAAATCGACGAAAGTCGATACTCCTCTCCTCCCAGGATACGGATATGCCTGTTGCTGGTGGATTCCATCTTCGGACCGAAGAGCAGGTTGTCCCGTCTCCTTAGTCATTAAGCATCTTTTTGGGTTGTCGATGCCGCCACATTGGGTTGATCGTGATGATGGATAAATAGTTAACGTCTTTTTTCTCGCCTAGACATTTGTCGCCCCTCACCAAAAGTCGCGACACTAGGTGTCATATGTCAAAGGATACTTGCCGCCATGGAAACTCGAGGAACCTACGAACAGCAATTGCAATGTACCGGAATAGAAAAATCACTTTTCCAATCCAACTGCTTTCTGCCCATCACGTCTACTGACGCTCCAAAGCAGGCAAGTCTTATGGTTTAAAAAATTCCATGCTGAGAGAAATCTTCTCGGAAAACAACAGAAAGCGACCAATTAAATGTCCTTAGCAGAGGTCTGTAGGCAAAACGAAACAAGGATTGTGCAACAAACAATTTCAACGGAAATGGTCATGGTCCGAAACCAAACCAGCCCATTCTTTCACAGCATTGCCGGCCGAACGGTTTTCATGACCCTTGTTAAGGAGAATACGAATAGGTCCTTCCCATCGGGAAAGATCAATTCTAGGCTAATCCAGGAAATGCTGAGCGTGCTGGCATCTATAGCGAACCTGCAATCCTAGTAATTGTCTGCTCACGCAGCGAGGGATAAAATTTCGAGTTTAGAATTATGACCCTATGCTACACACCAAAAGAGAGTTTGGTTCAGTAAAGAAAGAGGACCGAAAAAGAGAGCGCATGCCGTAGCAGCATGACAAAAGGGACGAATGCAACTTACGCCAAGAGCGACAGGTCACATTCCCTTAGGTTTAGGGAATTCGGAAAGTTTGCTCTAGCCAGAATGTTGATCCCTTCCCTTTGGGATCAGCAGGAGGTGGGTTTAAACGTTTTCCATCACATCTTCACGGAAAGACTCCAAAGGCAAGTGTTACTGCATCGTTCTACCAAAACGTCCTCTCCTTTAACGTACGCATCAATTCTGGTTATAGAAGAAGAAAAAAACAACAAAATACCCTCGTCCTATCTTTCTATGCTGCATGTCGTTGCATTTGGTTTATATCGAAGCCAATCGGAAGTGTTCTGGCACCTTTCACTCTCTGATAGTTGCTTTACTTCTTTTCAAAAAGCAAAACGCAACGAGAGCTACCTGTAATGGTTGACTCGTCAAACTTGGAAAACGTCCGCACCCTTGCTTCACGCTTCCGTAGCAGCGAAAAATCTCCAATTTCACAGTGTTTTCGGTACATAATCACCTCGCTGACAGCCAAGGGTGTCATGATAAATCAAGATTCTATTTCACGCGCGTAATTATGATGCAATCGTCAGTTTCGCCGCCCTTACATATTTGTACTGTAAATGTGTAAAAAATGCAACGAGCGAACATCTCATTTTGCATAAGTGCATTTATAGCCTGACAAATCTAACAAAAGTGAAAAAAATCAAAACTTGAAAGTGTTTTTTTTTTCATTCCTACCTAATTCACAAACACATCAAGTATTTGAATTTGTCATATTCTTCCCCTGATTTTAGTTACGCATACAGAAACGATAGCATCACTTGTTATCACTTGTTGCATACAAATCATTTAGCAGCAAGGAATATGTGTAATGGAATAGGTAGTTTGAGGTGAATATATACAGTTGGATTCTTCGTACTAGTTCGATGCCCATTCATCATCGGAACACGATCGTTTGAAAACAAGCGTTTACGATCATCCCATTTGTTCCAGCTGGACAGGATTCTTGCAAACGAGCTCTGGGTATAGCATGCTGATTGTGCTATATATGTGTGGTTTTCTTTTTATGGTGGAAATAATTTTCCTTTCTCCCCATCTCGTAACTACCGGAACATTCACCTAGAGCAAACGCAACAAACGGGCACTGAAAATGGTTCCACTGTTTATTCAAAACGGGATCGGCCCGATCCTGATTTAAGGATGGCCTTTTCATGCAATGAGTTTATACCATCTCGTTAATTCATCTTTTCCAGAGAGAGAGGGAGCTCAATGTTCATATGCCCATGCCGTTAGTAAGCTACGTACATCTGGTGCCCCATTCACATTCACCCTGATAGGGCGAGCGTTGATCAGTGCCGTTTGAGTTGTGAATGTCTTGGATCGTCGTTCGTGTCGTTTTTGAAATGCAGTGGAGCTAGCTGCACCCAGAGCAGTGTACGGAGTTGTACTGGTGTTTAGTAGGCATCATAAAAACTGTCTATTTTATTTATAAATATGGATCCCCTGCTTCCGTCAGTTATTCATCGTCTTTCTTCGACGGCTTGTTTTGGTAATGTGTTTACATGTGTTTTTATGTAAACCCTTCCCTTTCGCATCCTCGAATCACTTCGTTCGAATAATCACACATCGCTATCGCTAAGCACGCATCTTCCAGAAGGGCATGCATTCATATTCTTCCACGGATCACGAACACATTTCAATCAATAAAAATCCATTGCACTGGATTTGATTGAATTGATTCCTTTGGTGAGTAAAAAGATGTAGGGATCTACGTGTCGCTTACCCATGCGGCGATGTATGATGCGGGTGATGGAAAGACGAGGCCGAAGGAGGTCCAGTAGGATCCCAAAGGTAGCGCCCATCGTGAGGCGCTCGTTGCTCTAGCCCGGCCGCGGCAGGAAGTTGCGTATGAAATGCCACAAATGCCGACGGGATCTGCAGCGGACCATACCCACCGGCTCCGCCGGGGCCGACTCCGTTGGCCGCGGCCGCTGCTGCAGCCGCTGCCGCCGCAGCTGCCGCACTTAGCCCATGTGCGGCCAATCCAGCCTGCGGATGATGGTGCGCATGGTGAGCCGCCAGCGAATGGCCAGGATGGTGGAACGGGTGCACTTGCATATGCTCGTGGAAAGTTTCTTTCTCCGGCATTGTGGGACGGTAGTGCTCGAATACAGCACTTGCGTCGTGTTTCGACTACAGACTTCCTAACACTTGCTCACTCCTTTTCGTTTCCTTTTGATTGCTCACTAGCAGAACGCTACTACATGGAAATAAGCTTCCTTTTCTTTTTCCACTGTGATACCATTGCCCCCATGTACACGGCTAATATTGTATCGATAATCGATGGCACACTCCAATCGCAAAGCGTTTGTCAAGGTTTGCGTCACTCGACAAGCAATCTTTCTCTGCTTATTCACCCGTTTCTAGGATATGTTCACAATTGGCTCGAAACTGTACCACCACCTTAGAATCAATCGAACGCACCACACTATCTGCTATGCCACATTTTTGCACCCCACACTGCTATACTATGGTACACCCAGATTCAACGCTGTTTCTCACTATTTCAGACCGTTTTCCACCCGTGTGATACGATTGGAGTTTTGTGAAGCATCAAGAAATAATATCGTCGTTACATGCGAGCAACACTTGACACACAGCTAAATGCCGTCGGCAATAGCGTCAAAACTGGAACCGCCGAATGCCGCATATGAACAGAAGGTGCACTTGCCAGGATTAGCTGAAAGTACGAATACTGAATCACGAAAATAAATCACTGTCCGGCACAATGCATGGTGTTACACTCTTTACACCACGTTGGTAGAGAACCCACGATGGTTGAAGCGATTATTGACGACAACGATAACTAGCGACAACAATCTCGCGGGATACGCGTCGGGCACTGAGTCGATTATCAGTGCCAAAAAGAATACTTCGCACTTTATGACGCACCTAAACAACTTACATCCAACGCTTTCCTAGAAACTATAACACGCTATGGCACAGGTCGATGACAGTTGTAATACCCAGCGCAAGATCTATGCGATCCCCGGCTAGGCGAACGATCGAACTATCGATGAAGAGTTGAGAACTGATCGCACACTCCCGGACGCCCGTGCTCTCGCTGTGTATGTCTCGCTTGGACTGCGAAATGTCGAGTCGACAAGGAGACGGAAGGCGATCTTCCGCGGATGGTCGGAGCATTCCGATACAATCTGGGAACCGTGCTCACGCGCGTCACTTCGTACGTGTGGGTGTGAAAGGGAAGAAAGAGAGTTCAAAACACCGCAGGAGAGCGCCATCGGAGTTGGCGGCTTGGAGCGAGCTAGGCGGTTTGGTTGCCGCTTTTCGGTAATGAAGTGATCATGTACCTCAGGGCTGAACAACCCGCTACATGTGGGAGCTTCCGTTCCGTTACTTCCTAGCAAAACGGTTGTTGAAAACGATTAATGATGCTCATGATCAAACGTATGCGCTTTACTCGTTGTCGTACCTTTTCGAAACGAGCTCCTCATCAACTATATCAAATAAATATATGTAGCATATAATGTCTTTCTCATCGTCTTGACTGTTCGCCCCTGACATGGTCCAGCGAAGGCTACTTTGTGGGTGTTGGTGGGATCGAACATCCTATCAACGACAGTGTATGCGTCTCCGTTATGAGATAGCTCGCTAGGAAAGACAGAGAAGCTTCATACAAAGCCTTCTTCTTTCTCTTTCATTATCGCACACGCTCTCTCTCTTCCTCTGTGGCAAGAACAGCAGTAGTGATCGTAGCATTTGTGTGCGTGCGTCCCGGCAATGATCACGCAGCAGGGGTGATCTTGCGGGCTGCCAGATCAGCCTACGGCGCGGTAAGACACGAATGCGGAGTGAGGAGATGGCTCGGAAGTGCCGACAGGAGACAGCGAAAACAACATGGAATACGAAAGACGCTACCAAAACGGAGCCACCGATAATCGTCTGGTAGAAGAAATGGTTCCGTAAAGCCGTAGGTCATTGCAAGCGCGACTAGATGCTGCGGAGCATGGGGCGCTCGGAAACGCGCGAAGAAGAAATGAAGTCCTCAAACGCTGGCTGCTGCTGACGTTGCTGGCTGATGACGATTTTGTTGGAAGCGTTTCTGGAGACGCCGACAATGACGACGACGATGACAACGATGATGACGATGACGATGATGATGCTGAAGTTGATGATCATGCTGTTTATTTGCGAGACGTTGTGCTATAGTTTTTATGAAGGCTGTCCTTCCAAGGCATGGCGATATGTAGCGTATTTTTACGCCGTTTTGCGCACACAAAATGTCATGCCCACTCATACCAGCGCATGGCCGATTCGCTTCGTATTTTTTTTTTATATACCGCCATCCATGTGTGCTTTTTCGAACAACATTATTTTCCTTTCACTATATGCACTGCGTATTTTGTGGATCGATTTCTACATCCTTCTGCTCATCAACTGAGGATTGCGAACGCACACGATAAAGCATAAAGAAGGCTTGCTGGCACACGACTCATACCTGCACACGCTGCGCACAATATATGCCACAACAGGTCAATGCAAAAGTTTTTAGCAATTGCAGCCTGTTCCTACAGATTCGCCGTTGCAATTTATTTGGTCACTATACAGGAGCAGCACAGGTGAAAGATGCTCGTTATTGAGATGTACTGTTTATTTAAAATCCCTTTCCCAACATTTGATAAGGTTAAGCGACAGTTCTCAATCACACCATCTCAATCGCTTTCGCGTATTCAGATAAAAAGCCATGCGTCTCCATTACAATCCAATCAATGCACGATGGCTCAGTACAATACAGTAAAATCAAACAAGCCTTGAATGACTCATCTGGATGAAACGTGTCTACATCCTTTCCGGATATATGAGATATAGAAGCAAGGAAAGGTAGCATGTTTGTTTTAGTTTATCCAAATACACACATCCAGCATATCCAAATATTCATCGATGGATTGATGAAAAACCAGAAAAATAACTATATTCTCGCAATATAGTTCACATTCAACAATGAGATTATCAATAAAAAAAAATTGAAATACACAATCTCGTACAGCGACAGATCGGGGCGTCTTGCGACCTGGCACACCTGTTAGCTCCTCGAGATCGGTGCTATTACGGCGAAGCATGGAGTGAAGCACTGGTGTTTCGAGCATAAGAAAGGAAATAGGAGGACGGATAAAACGTCCTCTGCACAGCGTGTGTACGGATGCGCAGCGTGTTCGACGGGTTCGGACAGCAGGACGGGTTATAAATTTACCGATCGTGGTACCCTCGCCGTAGGCGGTGTTCGTCGGCATTCGACAAAAGTCGAGGTCAAGGCAAGAAGATATCGACTAATAATACCCGAAAACTTCGCTAGGCGGATAAAGAAATACAAAAATCTACACGATTGCATGGACACGCTGTCATGCTGGGTGCGAGGACTTGGGAAATCTCGTCTACAACGCACAGTAACAGCCATACTGACCCGGTTGGTTTGCGATCGTATTTCGCAAAGCGTTTTCAGCGAACTGATATCGACTGGGATGCCGTGGCAGGAATTCGATCGTAGGGATGGTGCGCCTTCGGTTTACAACTTAATTTATCTGATGTATGAGAGAGGCTTGGATTACCTCGTATGCGTGCTTGTGGTTCTTTTTGCTTTATTATCGCTCTATGCTTATTTGCCCCTCATACGTAGAGATCGTGAGGCTCGTTTTATGACGGTTCAATCAAGTAGCAGTAGCAAAATCGAGTGCACACACATAGCCACGAAAAGGTAAAAAATGCTGAAATACAGAAACAATCATGGCCTAGCGAAACTGTCAAAAGGTCTTTCTCTTTTGTCTTATTTTTGAACCAGCGTCTTCGCGGCGATGGGAGTTGGTTGATTTGATCGTTAGTTCGTTAGTTCGTTTATTCTTTCGTCGTGGCTCCCCGAGGCCAAAATTGGGAGAATAAAATCCCGGAGTGATGCCCGCTTCGTCCGGTGAGGAGAAATATAAACAAGATAATCAAAGAATTTTTCGTTCCACGAGACTTGATGCTGCAAAGCGCTCTGCGGGAGAACGAGATCACGGGAAGAAATAAAAAAGAAACAAAACTGAGAAATCATTGAGTATCATCATGTTCAGGCCGGTGTTCGAGCTGAGGGGCACGGCTCAACGCCAATAAACGCGTTTCATTAGCCCGTCGAGGGGGTGAGAAAATTAAGAGGTATCTCTTTAATGATTCTTCCTTCTCGCTTTGGCCGGTGGTTTTGGTTTGTTTCCCGTTTGCTGGTCCCTTGTAGCAGAAATATTTGCTTGCCGTGGGTTTTTGAGGCTCTCCAGTAGGCTTCCGAAAAAAAAACAACAACCTTCGGCCGTACACGCGTCTCTGCTCCATATACACGCGCATTGTTGGTTTCTCACCCTCTATCTCTTTTTCTTTCTTCTATTTTCCTTTGTTTCTATCTCGCTTGTCGCCTGAGGCGAGACGTTCTTTAAAACTACGGAACTGATCGGGTAAAAGAATCGGAAGCAAAAGAGGCTATACAGAGTTAACGTCGTCTATGGCACACACAACGAGAAAATTATCCTTCGCCGTGTGTTTCGTGTTCATTTTAATCACTTATTTAATTTCTCGTTTTAAGATTCTCGTTCGAGTTTTTGTTTTTTGCAATTTCGCGTTCTTGTTTCTGACTACAGCCGCCCGTTAGAACGTCGGTTCGTTTTGGAAGTCAGCTACCTCTTGCTTTCTCTGGTGCTTCTTCCCAAAAACTATTCTTAAACGGGCATGAGGAAACGACAAACATTTTTCAAGTGTCTCTGCTATGAACAAATTTAGAAGTTTCGATTGCTGCGCGTTATTGTTCAGTAAATATTTCTTATTATTTCAGCAATAATTCATACCATACTCACGCTTGCAAACTACGCTCTTTTTCCACATGTACGACTTATTCTACGTCCATTGTGTGCTAGATTTAGTCGAGATCAAAGCTAACTGATTATTGCTGCTATGTTGCTTTTGGCCATCTCTTAGAAGTCGCAGATTTTGCTATCAGGTTTGTTTCGTTTCATCTATATTTTTACACCTGGCGTGACATATGCTTCTCTTGGTGTACCACATCAAAGCGATTGTATTAGGATCATCAAAATAATGCAGCTGCAATATACCCACATATGGTGTTACATATCCCAACATATCTCATAAAACATAAACTCATCACAACAAAAATTCACAAACTCGACAGTATACACGATGATAAAAGACGTTTACAGCTGACTCACAAGATGGTTTTATTTTGCTAGCCGAGGTTCTGTTGGACAGGAAATCAGATACATCGTGAGTTTAAGAAAAGCCCGGGAAGATGAATTGACTTTTCATCAGCTCTAAATCAAAGGCGGCTAAATATTGATTGTTTGGCAGCATGTTTCGAACAAACTGTGCAATGCATTTTCTTCTAGGGATAGATCAAAACGAAAATAATTAACTTTCTTCATATCACGTAGTTGCTCGGGATACGTTTGAAGCCGCCACGACGTTAGGTACAAGTGAATGAGGACACAGATGTTGTGTATATTACAGACATTTGGTCCGTGTGGTTGCGGATATGTATAAAAAAGACAATGATGAAAACAAAACTCACCAACCGGAAGCGTGATCGCGGTAAGCTAAAGCGATGGATTCAATGTTGAACATTTAATTTGTAAATAATACGCATGCATGGTATCGTTCTGGCCATGTTTAATCATTGGGTATTTGATTTGATTTCCGACAAAGTATGCTTCGTAAGCGTCACAAACAAGCAGTGACTTTAAGATGATCGTTTATAAATATTTCGTTTATACGACATACTTTGTGATCACTAAATTTTCCACGCTACCGGTCAGTGGTTCTTCATGCACACAGCACAACTGGCTTGAACAAACAAAAGCAAGGTTTTATTTCATGAGTTCAATATGGTTACTGCTAGGCATCGATGAAAAACGAGAAGCAAAATAAAATATGATATCCAATTTTAATACCAAAGGAACAACACGTCCTTGTATCGATATGCACTCGATAAAGCGGTAAAATCACTTCCACATATGCACATACAGATGGAAAAGGCAAAAACAGTCGGAACATTTGTGAATTGTTTTAAATTTTAAGAATGTACAACGCCTTAAGTAAAGTAATATATATTTGCTGCTGAAGCGAATTTCTCGATCGGTCGGGTGCTCCGATACATAGTCAAAACGTTTTATTTTTATGAGGTATATATTTTATTTCATGACATAGACAAATTACTGTTTAAATTATTTGGTAAGTTCGAAGAGCTCAAAAAGCGAACACAACCTCACGAATAACCTCCAAATACGATTTGGTAAGCTTCAAGTTCCCTTTTCCTGATTAAAAAAAGTCCGAATTGATGATTGTATTCAACTGGAAACTTCTATGTTATACGCAATATTTGAGAAAAGATTAGATAACGAGTAAGAAACTGTATTTATATCTGCTTTTTGATCTAACAGATAATAGAAATTTGTAGTTTGTCTATTAACTCCTAGCATTTGTTTCCTAATGTTCCTCGCAATCGATTTACTTTACAGGATGTTGATATATGGAAACAATACATAAAAAATGCTCAATATTTACATATTATGGAGTGAACATTGCACTCCCTAGGCACGTATGCAGATTGCGTCTCTGTAGGTAAAATTCCTTCAATGGCTGGCGCGTGAGCTGGAAAAATCGAAAATTACACATTGCATACTGCCCTTTATTCGAAGTATTTTCTTTTTCACTGTCCTGCAAAACCAACTGGACAGAAAGCGCCATGGAACAAGATCTGAGATTTTCAGCCGCAGCTTGCTTCGCAGTTTTTGGTTCGCCTGATTGATTGAAGATTGCAGATTGCATTCAACTGGCGACGGTGGTTCATCCTTTTTCATCTGGGCGAGATCAAGCCATAACAAAACCAATGCTAAGAATATGTTATGCGATCTTACTCACAGCACTTCGGAAGTTTCCCCTTTTACCGCGGTGGATGGGATGCGCGGAAATATAAATAACTAAATTAAGCCATTATCTTCGTTTTACTCCTCATCAGAAAATTGACGATTGAAGCAACCTTTCGTCGGTCGGCCGGTCGGTGGGGTCTACATAATACGTACGTTTTGGATGCTTCGCCGTAAAACGTAGCATGTTGAGCCGGCCCAGTGAGAGAAGGGAAGAGTTATGGATACATGCGATGCGATGGTTTTATGGATGAGTTTCGATCCCTAAGGGGAAAAGCACTTCGTGGAGAAGCTTGTAGCAGTGCATTGCTACCCGTGCATAGCATACGCGAGGACGAGCGCAGCAAAGCTCCGTGAACTGGCAATCCGTTCGGTTCTCAACAACGTGGCCTTACAGCTCCAACAGCCAGCAGGCAGGCTCCTTAATGAGGTGGTGTGGTCTACCTGTGCGTGTAGAGCGTGTTTTATATACCGCGGTCATAATAATATCGCGGTGCCTCAGATTTCGCCTGGCTGCGTGACTTTTATCAGCGTTTTCGCTTGTTTATTTTAGGGTTCCCATTTATTTGTCCGCTTCCTTTTGAGCCGGCTGGTGTAACTTGCTTCAGAGCATTCGATTGCGCTCGTGTGGCAAGCTCTGAACCATACCCAGACGGCACTGAGCTTATTTGATTGGATAAAGGAGCCGCGTAATCATCGAGGAGTTCCCGCGGGAACCTTGCTGGAGTAACCTTGTAAGAGCGAGAAAGATGAAACAGGTGATGCAGAAGATGCTGAACTTCTTGCCTCAATATCAATTCGACGGAGGTATCAGCCCAGAGCACGAGTGAGAAATGATTTGGGCACGAAATGCTGCCCCGAGTGATCGGCTATTATAAAGGAATGAAATATTGTACGCTAAAAACTTTAGTTTTTGCGTTTTTGTTCTTACCTTTTCTACAAGGCAGATGTAATGCGTTATTTGAACCTTGTGTAGAATTTATTTACATCGTATATATTCTCTTTAAAATATATGTAGGGTAAAATTATATTGCAACTACAGCTAAATAGTTGTGATTTTTAACATGTTTTGTATTAAAATAAGTTTATACGCCAAATTTATCTCAATAAGCATACACCGATGCTTAAAGACATAATTAAAAATCATGATAATTTTTTCAGTATTTCAGTTTATTCTTTACCGAACATTAAATCTTTAAAACTTATCCTTTAAGTTACTATTTAAACCCCTATTAAAAGTTACGTAGCCGATATAATGTTTACGATAAGTTGATCTCATTTAGATTTTAGCTTACAAGTTTGTTCTGCCATGCAAACAGAACGCTATTCATACCAGAATATAAGGTTTACTCAAGCATTGCCATGCTTTGCCGATAATAACAGTGCATGATATAGGTACTGAGCGAAATCTTAATGACTGTATACTTTCGATTGCTGCTAATTATAATATCCTACTTACTTGACTGCTTTCCCAAAACTTTCAAAACTGTACCCTGTGAACAGAGTAAGTGTGTCATCGTTGGAGTAGCCTCTTGTGGGACCTAATACATTTTTATAGTGTAACCGAATCAGAGCAACCAGTACAGTGGCTTAGTCCATTTTGTGTAATTTTACGCGTACACCGGTTTTCTTATTATAGAGCATCAGTAAGCTTCAACACAAATATCATACATTTTACATGATTATTTACGTTTTAATGTATCACTTCAAACATGTTTAGGGTAGAAAATTGACAGTTTAATAGTATTTAATTTTAAAGCCTTAACTTGCGATAGCAATGAATGTATTTCGAAAAATAAAACATATCTCAAATCATGCATAATAAAGCAGAAACCCTTTCACAGCGTTTCCTGCTGTTGTTAGTGACAGTGGGCTTTAATTGCATTTTTTGCATGTTGATTCACTTGCACACAGGTATTTTTTTGCATCGGGGGGACAGTTTTAACATCTCACTCGAATTGATGAACTCGTTTATGTAAATTAGCGAAGCACATTTATTATTTCAATTTACCTCCATGCATGCCCAGGTTATTTCCTTCATTCCTTCTTCATCGGGTGGTGTAAAGCGTACCGCTCATCTTGAACGGGGCCAAGAACCGAACCAATTCTTTCAAACATTCTATTCAGGATTTCATTCTTCTTCTCTCTTTCTCTCGAGTTCTTAGTCTGTGTTCTCTTTTTATTGCCCTCACTCTCGTTCTCCTGATGTTGTTGCAGATCCAGTCTGGGTGTTTTGGATACCATTCCTTATGCGACACTTGGGAGGCAGCTCCCTTGGATAGTGGCACTACCACACACATTTTTATTAACATTCTTCGTAAAACTGGTTTTCCGGGGAATAAGCAACGCAATGCAAAGATCCCGAATCGCATGAGCATGTGCTTGTTGCCTGCCTTTGACTGTTCAAGATTGTGTGGTAGAAAAAGCCGTGTGACAACCCGCCTTTAGGTCGAAAGGCAGCAGACTCGCACCGCTCTGCTGTACGATGGTAATCGAAGACGATCGTGCAATATATGATCAGTGATCCTCTTGAAGGTGCATGGAAAGATTCACAACACGGCGATGGGTAAAAAGATGGGGAATGGAAGCATCGAATCCATTTCCAGTTACGAGCTAATTAAGCCATCATCTACATGATTATAGGACACTTCTCTCCTCTTCCACCCGTTTATCTCTGCGATATGTGCCTGTTCCTGCTGTGAGGGTTAATGATCGCACCATTTCTGAATGCACATCTAAAGAAGGTTGTGCTAATGCACTCTTCTGTGGACAATCGGATGGTCCGTCTGCACCATTGCGCTATATCATTCTGACAAAAAAAGAAAGATTTTGTTCATCGACAACATATGTTGCCAGTACCAGGCCAAGTGTCCATTTGTAACGCATGTAGGTCGGCTGCATTGTAGTGACTGTGAACGAATAAAGTTCATATGATCATATTACACGAATGCTCAATCGGGGATAGGCGACACGCTGTACGTGAGAAAATCAAGCTTGATGGCTTAACTCTGAAGTACACAGTTATTGCAGGTGAGCAAAAAAACGGAACAACAGAACATCGCAACACGAACTATGGTCATCGCGATAATGTGATAATTGCATGTGTGGCAAACGCTGTTGATCTGCAATTAAATCGAGCACCTTTTTACGTGTAAATGCAGCTTGGGCTGATCCTTGGAGCAGTTGATGCATCAGCTGCGTGTGCGTTTGGCCTGGGAATGAATGATAACAAATTAATTACCAAAACTAAAATGGCAGCTTTCTGTTCAGTGGCATCAACTTTGATAGGTGATTAGTAAGCCATGCTCCATATTGATGATGCTTTTTGATGAAACAACATCTGGCGATTGTTAGTTTATGATCAGCTGAACACAGTGCACTTCGCTACTGATGATAACCCTTTGAACCGCACAACCTACTCCTATTTGTTTGTAATCGTTCAAGAACAAGATTGTGATTTGAAGAACAAGCTGTTTTGTGCACACATCCTAGCCGCCCTAGTCACTTGCACTACGTAAATCTCTTATCGTTGTCCTAAGCAAGAAACAAAACTGGTGCACACGTGGTAATGCATGCATTAGTGCTTGTCCAATTACGATGAGCTTATTGGCCATAAATTATTGGCAAAGCTAGTAACAAAGCAATGATGTATCATCTGACTCGAGTAGGTCTATGACCGAAAATGACAATTTAAGTGGTTTTGGTAATAGCTGTACGAAATCATCGCATTTTTGCGACCTGTGAACGTGCATCGAAGGTACTGGAGCAACGACAGATCCTATAATCAAAGTATAATCAAAATATATGAGCAGGCTATTGGGCGAGAGTCATCCTGTTATCATCGGGAATTTTTCATTGTTTTTTTTTCTATATTTCATTCACATGGCGCCATGCCAAAATGAAGACATAAGGAAAAGAACATCCATTCCTAATAACGTCTAATTATCCTTGATTTGATTGAGTCATCAGTGATCAGGCGTTAGGCACCGGAGAAAACTAGGGATCAACGCCACATAATAATAATACAGAAGACTCATCCAGTTTTGAGAAATGGTCTTCAAACAAGCCGAAACAACCGTAGACCTTATTTGGCCCAACCCTTAGCACAGGACAAATTGTCTTTGAACTTTACCGGCACTAGTATCAAGAAGCGAGGACCTTTAACAGCTGGCATTATCCAACTAGTCAGGTGCAGATTCCTGCGAGGAAATTCATAACTGAGAACAGATTGTTGCCTAATGCACGGTTCGAACTATAATCAATATCAATTTTATCAATTTAATGATTTTTTCATCCTCGAGTGACAGATCACAAGCTCAAATATTTCTTTACTTGTTGTTTGAAGCAATTGGCTATCCCATAGCTCATTGATCACCCTCCCTCCAATTAAATTTTGCTGATCATCACATCCTTAAATAAGAGCACGTCTCAAGAATCCCCAACCTATATGAGAAACCAAAGTTTAGCAGTTGGGTTTTGGTATTCGGGCAAAATATTCAAATGAAATAGGGCTCCACTCTCGAGGTGACTCTTTCTTCAGAAATGACAGACCGCTTATCCGGAGGCCCCTCTTTGTAGGAAACGCTTTCCGAGGCATTCCCTTTCGACGGCTTGGAACGTCCAATATTCTCCAACCTCCACTCGCGTTCGGTGTCGAAATTCCAATCAATCTCACGCAGCGGCATCCTCCAGCTGTGATTACCGGCAATAAATCTTTCACCTCTCGAAACGTGATCATTAATCCTTTCGTTCGTCTTTTCATCGTCAACGGTGTCGTTTACTCATCTTCGTATCTTCATCAACGCTGACCGAGCGGTTCAGAGCCATCAGGCGCGCTCTCTCCTAACTCTTGGATAATTACTCTCAAGTTACTACTCCCCTCATTTCCTATATACCAATGAAAAGGATGGACTACGAGCAAATTTTTGTTTTTACGTTACATACATGAAAGTGCGCGAGAAAAACGTGTATTCTTGTTCGTTCGAACAAGCATTTGATAACTTTCTTACTATAATTTTCGTGTAAACTTTATAATTAGTAAACCTTGCACGAATAGCGGGATTCATGAACACAACTAGTGCAATGACAATATTCTGGCTGTTGTATTTTCCTGATGGGGAGAATTGTTACTGTTTGTTGTTATTGATTTTGTTATTTTATTGCTATAATAAGACTTACGCTATGATATGATAAGACTTAGCATCGAATTGAACGCAGTAATACAACCCGTTCAATTTCATATTCTGATGAATGACAATATAATGAGAGTATTGCAAAAACAAGCGATCGTATGTTGAAGATGCTGTCGAGTACCGTTCCAGATACATTGTGAAATTTCTCGAAGATGTTAAGCAATCCTCTGTTACTAGCGCAATATTGATTTATGATCTCAATGCTTAATCATTATGCAATGCGGGACTAGTAAGACGGTTCGCAACATTAACCGTCAACTTCTGGTAAACTGTTTTACACTATTTAGCTCTTTATTGTGTAATTAAGCGTAAATGCATGTAGTAATAAGGTCACGAGAAATTCTTTCCATGATTACATCTTTGGCTTTTAAACAAGTAAGTTTGTATAGTTACACATATTCAAAAGACGCCGAAAGCTACAACTGAGTGGTGAAGAAAAGAATAAAGAGATTGTCTAAAAAAAGGAAAAAGCCACAATCCACGTTTACAACGACATCAATTAAGCGAACGCCGGACGAAGGTGACCATGGTATTAATCAAGTCGTAAAAATGTCTCTCAGCTTCTTTCTCGCCTTTGCTTGAAGACATCAACATTTTTGTCTGTGCGCCTGGAGAAAGGCATATTATAAAAATGGTGAAATAAGAGAAAAGAGTTAGATCCCATAAATGGACTGAATTCGAGCTGTTCGAAATGAGATCCAGTTGGATCCCTAAGAGTCCGTTTGATCTAATGCCGAAGCAGGGAGAGCAATAAGAAAAAGTAAAATGCAAAAAGATTAGGAACAAGCCTCTACCATTGGATTAGAATCGATGGAATTAGACTACTGAGAAAGAGATCGGTGGATAGTAGCCCTTATCGTACAGATATATATATATATATATATATATATATATATATATATATATATATATATATATATATATAATTATATATGTATATATATATATATATATATATATATATATATATATATATATATATATATATATATATAATATAATATAATATAATATATTATAATATAATATAATATAATAATATATAAATATATTCTATATAAATATACTTTCAATATTCAAATCATTTTAAAATTATTTATTCTTGGTTTAAATAGTCAGCATAAAACAAAATGTCAATCCAAGATTTTGCTTTGAGATTATGGATTTTTTTAATTCAGCATTTCTTTTCACGTTTAAAAGAAGATTTGAGCTTCGGAAAATTGATGAAAAATAAAAACTCATCATGCACGAGCTTTCACCCAAAGAGTTACGTTCAACTCAAAATATCTATTTTCATTCAACCCATGTTGTTCGTCATATTGTGTGATATTTACATAAAATTATTTGTAACTGCTTATATTTTTCTGGCCGTAAGAGAGATAACAAGTCAATTGACGTTGTCAAAATGAACATATGATAAATTATGTTGATGCTGCTTCTACCGTACAAAGAAAGATGGATGACAAATGATCAAGTGGGATGCCACATTCTAGTTTGTAGCTTATACCACTAATTCTGGCATATGAGCTAACAGTTGATTATCTTCATTTATTTTACAAAAACCTTATGTAAACCATACGAAACAGAAAATCATACCACAAATATGCCTTCAAGTGAAATGTAAATTGACGTTATACAACGATATTAGGAGGCATTTGTGTTATTTAAAACTTTCTTAAACCATTAAAAAACTTTTATTATTTGTTTTTTTTTGCCGTCCACTAAAATGTAAACCAATATATTTAGCAGAATTTGCGCTCAGCATTTATAGCCAATTTGTTTGTGGGGAAAAATAACCGTGTCTAATTTCAGCTCAATTTTGATTATTTTATAAGAAAGTTACCCCGTTTCCTGCTACGATTTCACTTGTGCATATATCATCAACGATCATTCATTGCCTATGTAGCGGTCCTACATTTACCAAGAGGAACGTGTACCCAGGCAGCAAAGCAGTCACGTTAGCTTGATGCGTAATTAAGTCATTAACATTAACTTTACAGCGACCCGATTGGCTGGTTGCATTTTCCCGATAGTTTCCGTAGCATAAAGGAAGCGACCGATCGAGTGTCCAGAGATCACTCGACGGCAGTGATGAGGAGAACAGTGCAGTGGTAACTGGTTAGCACTTTTGCATCTTGTTCCCGTGTGCTGGTCATTTTTTAATGAGTGCCAACACAGAACTGACGGTGGGGAATGGAGGTCTGCCTTAACTTCAGTTTGTTCGTTATTCGTGCATGTAATTTGGTCCCGAAAAGGTATTGCTCGTTCCTTTTCTCGGTTAGCTCTTTCCAACGTGGTCCTTACTCCCTGGTTTGTGATTTTGTAAGTCCGATATATTGGGCCTACCGCAGACCCCATTCCACATGACAAACGGAATTCTGCAGCTCACGTGCAGCCGGGTCTCCTCGTCATTGCGAAAATCACATTGCGGCTGCTTTTCGCAAATTGGCGGCAACTGGCATGCAATAAAGTTATTATAGATCATTTTAACCGAACCTCTTGCAAAGTATGTAAATTTAATGTGTTGTTTTTTTGTCGGTTGCGTATTCCGCTTTGATGTCTTTTGCGCACTTTCTCATTTTCTAAAGTATGGACAGCTTACGAAACATGAGTACGCCTTGGGGAAGATCGTGAAAACGAACCATTCTACAGAGTCGATTGTTTCACAGAGCTTACACGTAGAACACGAATCAAAATTATGATATAATTATTGTAAAGAGAACTTCTTGTATAGAGTAAACGAGCTATAAGACATTTGGCTTATCGATGAGACAAATACAGACCAGTTGCCAATGTAAATATCAACGTTATTTATTTTGAATAGTAGCCAAGGGTTAGTATCTAATGTTAGCCTGCGTCAGTGTGCACTGAACATACCCGTTTAATGTTATTGTTTTTTGCTTTATTCCTGTCAACTGACCATCATGTTGCGTGACCACGTTCAACGTTTCTCCTTCAGAATATTTAACTTCCAACATGCCCAGCTCGAGATGATGAGCAGATGGAGACGTAAAATGTAAGCGAGGCTCTCAATGCACTACGCTGACCATCGCTTGAAGTCGCTAATGGTGCTCATACTGTGGCAATTGCGGTCTCTTGAGCCTGTAGCGAATGCCGGGCCGCTGGAAGCGGTTTTTTGTTCACCCTTCTCTGCCGGCTGATTGCAATTTTCTGTCGAATGCACCGTCACTAAAATGCCCCAAATGATCGACCATCACAGGAGAATCCGCAAAGGAGCATCCAGCGGAGCCGAGCGAAGAAGATTACCCTTGGTGCAAAAGCATGGAAGCAAGTAAAAGGTAAGACCAAGCCGTCTCGTGCGGAAGCTCCAAAGAGACGGGAGTGCATTCGTGAGAGGTTAAGAAAATAAAACATTTATTACCGGTGAAACATACCCACCCGAGCTAAAACGCCGATTGCGAGACGAACGCAATTTGTGACACCCATGAGTCCGGTACGCCGATAGTATATTAAAGCGAGGATTGGACAAGCTGTGCCTCATAATTAACTCCTCAATCGATTGACCCTGCGGACAAGTTGGTGCTTTTGCTGGTGATAAAAATTGTTATTACCGAACATAATGAGGTTAGTAACACCAAGGCTTTGGTTCGACCATCATAAATTGTCATAGTTATTGGTAATCAATGAGAATCGCGACAGCGGCAGCATCGACAAACTTCTCTTCCCCGCCTGTAGAATCGACTAGCGTTTTACTATGAGCGATAACGCGGAGCTGATTATTGTTATTGCCACAAATAGTTTTTTTTTCTTTTTTACCATTATCTCCTATGGGCTAGAGCTTCTTCTTTTGGAGATATTAGATGTACTATTAGAGAGAGTCTCCTTTCAAATTTTCAATCTTATTTCATGCAATTTGTTTCGATTTAAGTAACGCTCCTGCCACCTTCGAAGCGACTCTAACACGTGAATGTGCTTCAGCATACCATTTTTGTGAATTGTTCGAGTAAGCTTTCAAAAGTATGAATTCAAAATTAGCTTATTTGAATGAGACTGATTCAAAAAACTTATTGTTTAACATTCGTGCCTGTTGTCTTAGTTTACCAAGCATTATTCAGAAATCGAGTGTTTAAGTAAAACCTGTTTAATTGACTGTGATCATCAATGTGTTGTTTTTATTTCTTTTGCCAATTGTGGGTTTGTTTTGATTGAAAGTGTAACATGTCATTACAAGATTATTTTGAACTTTTTTAAATTAATATATTTTTTATATCTGATAACGCGAGTTTCTTGCTTTGATAATATTATTTTCGTTTGCTTTGTTAAAAACAATTAGCAATTGATACTATTACCATATCTGCAATTGGTTCTAGCGGCTAAATATTCCAATGCTGTTGTACATGCATATAGAGGAATATTTTTGTAAATTTCGTCATTTATTTATCTACATTTCTTTTAAGCTATTGGATTTGATTCTAGGATATGCTAGTTAAATCTTGCTTCGTTGTTGAAGTCGTTGCTCAGAGTGCATCTCCAGAGTACATATAGATTTGATGTTAGTCACATTGTTTGTTTGCGATAAAACATCGTTATCATTTTCGATTTCGATTAAAATTTACTATTTAAAAAAATGTATAACAGCCTAAATGACAAACAGAAGCTGTTCAACAGATTCGCATAGAAAGTGAAGAACAAAGATATCATGAGATAATTTCAATACGTGTACATCAGTGACATCAGCAATAATCAAATCCGTATAGTACGAGGTATTCTCGTATGCTATCTTAGAATCAAATGAAATCGAACATCTTTTGCAGAAAAAAAATTTGTAGACGAAAAAAATATTTAACCTGCTATTCGTGCTATTGAAAACTGATTGGTGATGTAGTTTTTCAAGAGAAAACTCTTGCGCCCGAGTCGTCCATGCTACGGAGTTAGCACCACACTGTTAATGGAACTAACCAGTAAATATGGGTTTTAAAGAGCACTTGAAATCTCATCAAGGCCATGAGGCATGATTTGTATTTATTTACATTTTTCGGATCACCTATCATCAATTTACAGTTATGAAAGATTGGTTCTCTGTTAAAGTACATTGATGTAGTTCAACAGTATTCACTTACTCATAAGTCACAAGCAACAAAGAAAACGAACAAACTAAAGAACGCAAAAAGCTTTGTTAGCCAGATCAAATATCACGATATCAATTTAATGTGGTTTTGTTAAATTATAGCATTGAACGTTTTTGCGGAATATTATTTTTCTTTCAATGGCTCAATGGCTGAATTGAATCTAAAAATAAGCAGTGTGTAGGTCAGTTTTATATTTTCCTTATACTGTAAATATCGTTAGTTATATAAACGTTTCTTTGATGATGAGGCAAACACAAATAATCATCACATAATGTGCTGGAAACCACTCAAATTAATATTGCTTAATTATATTTGCACTGAAATGGAACTTCTGATTAACTTTGTATTCCGTTTTCAACGCTTACCGTCGTACTTTCTCTAAAGATTGAATCTGGAAAACGGAAGTATAGAATGATTATTACTCTTTCAAACGGAAGTTCACTGATCGTTTAATCGTTCTCGATAGCGTAGGGCTTCGTTACAAAAGGAGCAAGACAAAATGAAATGTTGTGGTGAGCCCATTAGACATATTCCAGAAAAAGAAATCATTTCAACGATTGCATGTGATATTTTTAAATACATGAAAAACATATTTGAAAAAATGTTTTGTAGGATAGACAATTTACATTTTATACCTTTATGTTACGATATTTATTCAAAACTACAGTTAATAAAATGAGCCTTTTGAAATAAGCTGCTTGCACAATATATCTGAGTGGTGTTTATGTGTTGGCAGAATATAAAGGAATGGTTAAAATCATATGCCCAGAGTTTTACCAAGAAATTCACATTTTTTTCTCTTCAAGTTTGATTGATTAGAAATTTTTCGGTAAGATATGACGCTTCTTTTTTCAACTGATTACTTATTTCACATTTTGCTCATTTTTATCACAAAAATTTGATAACGCCCAAATCAAGAAAAAATTCTCTAAAAAGCAATTCTCTAATAAATATAGTTTTTATTTCTAATAAGTTTTATCATCTTGAGACGTCTCTTGACACCCCAAAATCGTGGGATTTTTTAAACATTACTTCCATGCCACTAACACCACGTATTCTCGCAGTTGGGTTCAGAAATTGAAGAAGTTATGCTAATAACCTAACGAGTTTCGCTACCTTCGGGGATGCTATCAAATTGCTCAGGCCACCGTACTTGGCAGGAGTTAATTTTCTACTTTGTTTTCAATTCACAGCCCTGTTCCATGGGGAACCGAATAACGTTCCAGTCAAAGCCGGCGGCAGCGTTTGCCAATCAAATGAAATGAACCGTGCATGAAACGATTTTGGCTATGGCGAGTAACTTGATATTTAAGCCAATAAATAATCTTTTTTTATATTTCTTACGGTGAACTGCAGCTCAGTATATCCCGATAGTTTGCTTTCTAAAAAAGAGATTAGCTGTCGGATGCTGCAAAAAAAACAACGAAAAAGGAGCTTCTGTAGCCTTCTAAACTGCTGCTTCGTTCGCTCGAGTTCAAGATAAAAGGACGATGGGATTAGTTGCCTAGCCCGTCAAACTCAAAGCGCTGGAATAACAGCATTGATTACTTACTTGAGAAAAATTCGAAAAAAAGACATATGATCGTTATTAGCATGATAAACACATGTGTGTCCCAAGATAAAATCCGTTCAACAAACGATCGTCAAACTTTCCGCTTGTCGACGCCCTCGGTCATCAAACGGCTTGAGGAAGGCCGCCACGAGATCATTTTTAATTCCTTTATTTCCATGCGACCGACGCACTGTCAATATTGGTTAAGCAATCTATAATGCAAACAGCTTACCGTATGACTGGTTGGCAGCAGGAGCCGGCGATCGGAAAATGGGAACTCCAGTTTCACTGTAGTAATGGACGCCTTGGTTTGTTTTTCGATTCTACTGAGCGAGAGCTCATACATAGGCTAGTCACATTTCGTTGCCTCAGATTCATTCTGCGATGTGTCTGCGATGCCTGAGAAGCTGTTTCGTTTTCTTAAAAATTCGCCTCGTAGTCGTTTCGTTTCGTTTACTCCGCAGCATCAGAGGAAAAGGATGATAAAATCGATTACCTCGAACGGTAGCTCATTTAAAACCGAGACTAACATATCAATTACCACTGATCTGCTCTTCCCGGTTTCGTTAGTGTATTCTGTTATTGAACCTATTTTTAAGGGGAGAAGTTTGCTAAATGCTATGTACACGTTCATTGAGCACATTTGAGCAAAGTAATTGTATAAAGCCTAGAGAATAGCAACCGGAGAAAATTAGTCACTACACTATAGCTCGATGAAATGGCAGTCGGTAACTTATAAATAATTTCTTTTGTATTTTTCTATTTGCACATGCACACTGATGTGCTTAAGTGGGATTTTATTTGTTGTAAATTGGGAATATTGCTGATGAAGCAAAAATTTTAATTTTAATACAAAAATTAACATGAAATTCAACCAAATGTGAAGGAATTTAGATCAAAATAAAAAAAAAACTTTTTCCTCGACGGGTTTGCTATATTCCAGCTCAAAACTGTAGCAAGCAATATACAGTCTCCATTTACTCAAGGAGAAACCGTCTGCCAGATACGAACGTATATCCACTTCAACACTCGTATACTCACAAGCAAACGCATTCGCGAGGACAATCACGTCAGATTACCTCAAGATCATTCGCTTCTTTGTTTTACGAGCTTAAGCGTGTGGGAGTAGATGCATGGTAATTCCGTACCCAAATTAATGCAAAGTGATTCTGCCAACACTCCCTTTCTGGCCCCCAGCAGATAAGGTTGCCAGTTTGACCGTTGGTTGTAAAATTGCCAAAGAGAACGGAAAGAAAGCAAAATGCATCTGGACTGCATCAGGCTGAGAGGACAACATGTTCCAAAGCCAAAGCTCTACAACCGAACAATCCTCATCTGATATCTGTAAATGAAAGAAAAAAAATCGATTATTGAGGGCAGCCAGTGAGTCGCAAGAATATTCACCTTTCGGAACGATTGCCGGCTGGCAAAGACATTGGAAGAGAATTAACCGAGCAGCATTCAGAAACGTTGGTTACTGATCGCAGCTTAAAAATGTACAAGCAAAAACCGATGAAAAATTGAGTCACACCGTCGAACAGTCTAATGAGGATGAAACTGTTCCACGACCTCTTAAAAGCAAATAAAATTGAATGATAAATGTCCTTTGAAATAAATTGAGCAGACCCGTACGAGTTAATCAATTGAGAGTAACTTGCCAGAAATGGAGGATTGAGATATGCATACTCTTGTATACTTGTATACTTGTTCGTGCTCCAGAAAAAGTCGACTATGGCCGTATGTAAAATGAAAAACTCCCCGCCCAATCTCTCTTTGTTTAATGTATGTTTCTTCGAGGATATTCTTGCATGTTGGGCTATGTTTGGCACTTTAAACTCCCTTCCCAATAACGATAATATCTACAATCTATTTAAATTGTGCACTGCAATCGTACTTATGTGAAGTGAAAATATAATTATCTCTTAATATGTTACAGTATCTATGCACGTAAGCTTACGTATTTGTTTCTAATCTTTTTCGTGTATATTTTGTATTTATTATTTTATTAGTATTGACTAAAATGCCGTCGGTGTCGGTGAAGATTTTTTTATAAAAAATGGTGGACTTTTTATCCTATTTACAATGTTTTACTGCACTAAGTACTACTCAACGATAAAGCCGCAATATTATTCCACCCACACCAGGACAATGGCGACATGCAACTATGAAAAGCAATTTGAATTTTTTGCCGAATGAAAACAGACTGAATTTCTGCTGAAACGAAATGAAATGGTGCCAAAAAAGACGAAACGATTAAGTTTCAAAAATAGAAATTCAGTACAATCCAATCGAGTGCAATGAATTCAATTATACGAGAGGTTAATTGGAAAATTAGGATTAATACACCTTTTCCCGCAAAATTGCAAACATTCTTTTTTCGTTAAGTTTTCCAATCTTGACATTATTAATTTTTTTTGTAAAAAGCAATAGTGTTTGCAATATTGTATCTTAACCTATTACCTGTATACTTAAAATTTTTACATAACACCATTGAACATTAACATCATGCACAGAGTATGCCTGTCCACTTTATTGATATTATACTTCTATTATGTTTGATAGCATACAACTTTAACGAACGCATTTGTGGCCAGGAATGCAATATTTTCAAAAAGATAGATGAAAAATTCTGTACTATATACGTTTGAAATTTTTAACAGTTACAGTTTTGGTATAAAAAAAAACTCTAGATATCACACTTATCTATCATCAATTTCCTCTCTCGTCTCGATCATTTTTTTATTACTGCGGACAGACCTAGCCTCATTTTGATTCCGTTTAATCAACGTGTTCTAGTTATCGTATAAAACAACTACCAAACGCTAAAGCTCATAGCCATCATAGAACGACAATTGTTTTTCCTCACATGGCTATACAAGTTCCACTAATTTGAGTTCATACTATTGACGTGATTGTCACTGGCGCCGTATGGTTTGGAAAATGAGGTGGCACTCCATTTACACACTTTTTTCAAACGACCTCCTGCAGCTTGGAGCCACGTGAAGAGTTGCGTATGCTTTGCTTTTGCATGCCCATTTCATGAACCTACCGACCACCCAAACCCTTCTCGTACTCCCATCCAGCAACCGTGTCGCCTTCTTGCCGGGCGGCACTTTTCAAACGTTGACGAATAAATAATGTTCCGATGAAATCGTCGGAAAATAAGAGCAAATAAAGGCAAATTTCAATCCGATCAATGATCAGCCATTTGTGTGATCGCGCGCGCGCTCGTCCATGAGAGTGTGCGTGTGCAGCGTGGCTCAGCGGCACGATCGCACTCCATTAAGCATGACCTCAACCGATCCTTTTCCCCGCGTACACACCGTTTTGGAGCGCTTTGCTAACCGATGCAAGCTGCTCGCACGCCGAATGCAGTCGATCGAAGCTGTGCAGCACAGGCCTTGGTGGGATGCTTGGTCGAAGAGATTTCCATTTATTTCGCTGCCTACTACCAACTGCCACACCGTTGCCATGGTTTCTCGAGCGTGGTAGAGATTATGCCTCAATGCCTTCCAGCTTCTTTAGCCCGTTCTGGGAATAAGATTACTTACTCGTATTCACACTGCCATCTCTGTTTCTCCCGAGCCAAGTGAATCATCAACCGAAGCATTGATACGAGGTTTCAGGTAATCTATATAGCGAAACTCTTCGGGTCCTCATTGTATGTGCTCCAGCTCCCCAAGCCCCGAATGTAACCGCTTTCCAAAGGGTGTTGGATGGCAGATTCCTAAAGGCCAGACTCATGGACTTGAGAGAATTATCTGATTTATTATTATTGCGATTTATATGATCATTTTCATTTGTTTCCTTACTTTCCACTGCGAAGGAACTTCCACTGGTTTCAGTCAGTCTTCCTTAGCATTGCGAGCATCACCAAAAGAGCTGATCCTCTTCATCGTACTTAACCGAGCATCGATACCATCGAGCACTGATATTATTTTTGTACTCCATTTGCGTGTTTTATTTGCTTTGTTTACTTTATCATGCCTGATTTCTGTCCGTTTGGTAGACAATTTTCGGACAGTCTGTGTAGTCTACGCGATCGGTTAGATAAACCAAATGAATTCTTGTATTATGCTATGTTGTGGTTCTATCATAATCAATTTCCATTTGTCGTTATTATGGAATCGTTATTTAAAAAAGCAAATTTGCTTAACATCCAGTTGGGTAATACATATCTCGTCGAACACCTATAGAATGCCCGCACAGCATTTGTTTAAAAAAATTAAAGAAATATAAAAAAAATAAAATTGCAACATTTGTGGCACAGCTCAGTTGCCTTGTCGGAGTTTGTGACTTAATTGAGCTCTATCCAGATTTCTATACGTTTACTTTACGGGGCTATAGCGCTTTTATTGCTCCGACACAAGGGGTATATTTTGCAATTTTCGCGTTGGTCGATTCACGATACAGGACTCGTGGGAGCAACTACCATTCGCTCATATTTACTTATTCGTTCTTCGACCACGATTTGACTTTTGACGTTTATACTTTTTCCTGCCACTAGGGTGATGAGTTTGTCACCATTGCCTCAGCTGAACGTTGGGAAAATTCAAATCAGATCTTGGATTGGAATTTCACCTTTTCTATGACCCTTGGCATAGTGCTCTTAGTCTCACGAAGCCAGGCATTTTAGGAGACAATAAGCAGCGAACTCGTTCACACTCTAAATCGATAGTTCGACCATAAATGCAATTTTATATTGAAGGTGTTTCCAAGAAAAAAAACACAGACCCAGGTTATGGATAGTTGGCGTCATAATTTTTTTCAACTTCCATTTCCGATTTAGGACTATACGACACTACTTGCAGTTGTACGTATGCAGATAAGCGAGATAGTATCCGCACAACAAATCTCTAAGCTCGTATAATGACTTAAACCTTTCAACCTTACAATTTAAATGCTGTAGCAAAACAACATCTTCAAGCTCAGAGTTTGCTGAGCATTTTGTTCACGGTCAATGACAAAGTGAGGCAGAACGCACTTACGTGACGAACACATGCTATGTCACTAGCATGGGGTCCCAAAATTTATTACTGGCTGTGCGCTTCGCTTCGCATTTCTTCCTGCTATCTTTTTATATCTCTTTTCCGCTGTACAATATTTGCCCTGATTCCACACATCGCAACGCTGATCTGTAAAGATCGTTCCTTTGCCAGGCGAAGAAATTAATATAGCCAACCAGACGAACATTCACAATACACGGTACGTGTGCGACCAGAAAAGGCCATCGTGCTGCGCATATTGAGACAAATTCGTACTAACGTCATTATGGCTCGATGCGTATGAAGTTCACTGCCGTTATATGTTATATTTTAAAGATTGTTTCTAGAATCTACACCAGCGGGTCAGTGTAGCAATTGTATCATAAAATTAATATGCTAAAATTGCACTAGTCGACGAAACAGTAATGAATGGGCAGTAAGTCATTTTACATCAGTTTAGTTCTTTTGTAAGAGATTTCATGGTTTAGTTTATTTGTAAAAGTTTTTTGACCTTCTTAGGAAGAAGATAAAATTTTCAGGTACGCAAGAAGGAAAAATTTACTTACGAAGTCTAGAAAGTTGCATGATGGCCGAACCATGAGTTCACATTGTTGTATGCCAACAGAAATACAATGATAACATTGAATTCAAAAATCCAAACCACTACATTATTTTTTATTGATTAAATCCCTGTGACTAATTATTTTTTCCAATTTGATCGTGAATCGTGGAGCCGTGATACATAACGGTGACTTATTTACTCGAATACATTTATGACACATTATAATTCGCTGCACACAAACCTTCGTTTTTGTTTTCTGTTTTTTTTTTTGTTTGAATGACACTAGACACGCGAGTCTCTCAATGCTGGCAGAACAAACTTGTTCCACAAGCGTGAACGATCATTTCATTCTGATTTCTTGCGTTTCATCAGGACCACAGTATGGCCGCCTACTCACTACGGTTCCTTTCACGGCCAGGTCCTATTTTACGTAAATGTTTGTTAGGTCTCAAGCTCGAGCTCTTGATCATTTTCGTGTTCATAACATCGGACATGTCTCTTACGGGCTTTCAATTTTTTTTATTTTTTTTTCAACCGTTCCCTTCTTGCGACTAATCTTACCACCGTCGGGCAGACATGCCGACCGATCAACTCGTGAAACATGTTCATTTTTATGCTCGGTTTAACAGGGTGGCGCAAACTTCTGCCGATATATTACAAGCATAGAAGCATATTCTCTAGATCACGTTAACCGCAACGATAGTGCGTTTATCGAGTTTTGCACAATACAACATTTCCAACCCCTTACAATTTTGTTATCGTTCACAGTACAAAAACGCGATCAATCGTCATTTATCTAACACACCCTGTTGGCATGTTGCTGCACAGCGCCGCTCACGATTGGATACATAAATATTGTTCTCAAGTTCGCCAGCCAAGTAAAAAACACAAGAAAGAAAAAAAATATATGACCAAAGGTTTGCTTGGCGTTGGATACGGACGACACGATTGTGATCTTCTTTACAATCGGTTCGCAAACTTTTCGCGGGTATCCTCGGCGAAGGATTTGGAGAAGCAACTCACTCAAAAGGTTGTTGCAGTAGTGGATGTGAAACAACAGTAGGGAGGTGTTTCTTTTTTTTGCGTTGGTCACAGAATCTTCGTCCACGGAATTAAACATATTTCCCCGAAAAGCAGTTCAAGAAGAAGGCTCGAAGAAAAAGTGATTATCTTTCTACTGACCAAACGAGGCAAGGGACGATCGTGGTGTACGTTTCCCTCGCACAAGGCGTCCCGCATGGCTCGCTCACTCCTCTACGCGCAGATTTCGTCTGATCATTGTTTCGCACGGCCATTTGAGCGTCGGCACACTCTTGGCGTGGCAGCTGATCAGCGAAATCGTGGATGCTTGACGAAGCTGTGGCGTTGCTGGAGGTAGAAAGAGAGACCGTATTTCGTGAAATAATATTCTGGAATATAATGTCTTAATTAGCGAAATAGCTAAAGCATTCTCGAACACCGCTGGAAGAGCAGCGGTGGCTGAAGAAAAGAGTTATGAGACTACACACTCGTATAAGCACAATGTTGTGTAGGTTGGTTGCCCGTTCGATGAAATCGTACGTCTTCTGGCGGGCACTGTAGGAGACACCGGTCATAAAGATTGTCGAATTTTTCAATGGATGAGATGCGATGAACTGCGACGCGATAATCTTGTGCGAGCGAAATAAAGAAGCGATAACCTATCCAAACGCTGCGAATTCCCTCCCAACAAAAACACAACGCAATGAGCGATGACGGCCTCGTGATAAAAATGTCAACACTCTTGGGCTCGCGAATAGTTGCGATAGGTGAAAACTTCTGGCTTGATATAATCTACGGTAAAGCTAGACTGCAACACTACCTCACATCATTTGTCACATGTTTAACGTTCGTGGACTAGTTTAACACACACACACCCACACACATATAATATATATATATATATATATATATATATATATATATATATATATATATATATATATATATATATATATACAAATATATACAATTATATTTATACATATACATATATATATTTATATATCTTTATATATATATATATATATATATATATATATATATATATAAATATATATATATATATATATATATATATATATATATATATATATATATATATATATATATATATATATATATATATATATATATATATATTTATATATATAAATATATATATATATATATATACATATATATATATATATATATATATATATATATATATATTATATGTTTATAAAATAGCCTATGCTCTATTATTAACAAACATTTACATTTTCACATTGCTTTGTTTTCTGCCAAAAAATGTTATCTTAGAGGCGTCATTACTATATCCAATGAAATCATGTCGTATTATAATTGTAGCATCACTGCTGCTAAATGCCGAAAGAGATTAAAAACTAGTGTGTTAGTCCAACATGACGGTTGTGATGCGCACATAAAATGACTTAACTCATATTGACCCACACGTTGACTTTAATCATCCAGGTGTATAGGACAAGGAACAATGATTATGAAGCTGTCATATTGAAAAATTAATCTGGTTAATCATCACCTTCACCCGATCGATCCAACACTAGAAAATTCAGGACAACGACTTAGCTCGAATCTTATCAAAGATAATATAAACCGGGAAAAAGACGGGAAGATAAATAAATATTCATGAGCAACATGCGTTTTATGACAAAAATCCGTTTGAGCGTAGATTCAAGCAAAACTAGGAATAAAGAAGATATTTTCTACTCGCATATGCATAAATCGACAGTAATCAAGAACGTTGATCGGTGAACAAATAGTTTTTGTGAAACAAATGTCTGAGATCAGTTATGTTTTAAGCTGGTTTTCACGAAGGTCATTTTACGGTTTCCAAGATTTGTAAATAGACTAAGGGCATAACTTCATACGACGGTTATCGGAATAAGAAAACTTTAAAACATATTTAAATGTTACTGTTTTAAGCACCAAAAACGATATATATATATATATATATATATATATATATATATATATATATATATATATATATATATATATATATATATATATATATATATATAATAAATTAATCAATTAAATATAATTAAATATATATATATATATATATATATATATATATATATATATATATATATATATATATATATATATATATATATATATATATATATATATATATATATATATATATATATATATATATATATATATATATATATATATATACATATACTTCATACACAATTCCACAAAGTCACCTTGAAGATAATATTATGCTGCACCAAACGTTAGTAACCATACCATATTGTAATATTTAAAACGTTCATAAACATACTGCCCTCCGATTGTTTTTTTTTTTTTCAAAATCTTGAGTAGCGAGGATTGCACTTGAACCAACTCTCATGGAGCTCCTTTGCCTGCTTAAGGATCTGCCGAGAAATTTCTATTGGTCATTCAAACTCAAATCGACGATACCCAAAGAAAGACGTCCAAAGAAACCAAAGAGTTTGTTTTGTTTTTATTTTCATAGAACCTTCATTCAGCCAGCAACGGATCAATCCAACCCCCAAATTATCCGTACCATCCGTACCATATTTATGACAACGATATAATTTGGCTTGACGCGTAAGTGAACTGCGGTTCAGAACGAAGAAGTGCACGCCTTTCAAAACAGGTATGAGTCCACAACATAAAATCAAAATAAGACCTCGGAAAATTGCCCTCTTCACCTTAGACCGACGAATAAGCCATCGGTGGTAGAAGGAAAGAGGAACACACTGTCAGTGGGCAAGCACTCACAACGCCAAAGTTGAGAGAAAAACTTGAGTTTCAGAAGAAAGAAGAAAAAAATTCAACAAAGTTCTTGCTGGAAAAATCTATAAAGACTGTGTATACAAGGGAATCCGAGTGTGGGACATAGAAGGAAATCATTCACAGACAAAGGCTAACGCTAGACGGTCACATAACACCGAACTTTGCTTTCTCGCAGCTCCAGGTCGTTGAAAGATCATCAAGGCACTGTACCTGTCGGCCAGCGTGCAAGTCTAGCACCGTACAGAGGCTCTGGTGGATTGTCATAAATCTTGATGATTGCTGCTTCAGAAAGTAAAGATTGCTAAGGAGCGGTCGTGTGTGCTACAGTACTTAAGAATGTGGAGGTGCCCGACACGTTGTGTATCACAATATGCCATACTTTGGTACAGCGATGCTTCTGACGATTGCCCAATAGTAAGCACAGAAAATCATTGGAACATTAAAAGGACAGGATTTCCTACCACGGCCCACAAATAATTAGTGAAGCGATTGCTTTCCTCCTCTTGTGCTACTTGAGTGGCGTAAGTGAGAAAGCAAAGAACTCTCCGTAGAGATTTCTTTATTGTGCTTCGGTATGACGCACTGTGCAAAATGAAAGCGTCCAGCGATAGCAGAAAATCAAATAAACAAATCCGCTCCATCTTCGAGCAACAGAATGATGATTCGCACACACCCCGGATTCGCTTGGAAAGTTTGTTGAAGTTTCTTAAATCAATCCAAATCCCGACGAAGGACATGGCTTGCAGAGCGGGTCTGGCCCAAGATGAACGATACAATTCGTGCATCCATCGACTCCGCAAGCGATAATAGCAAATCGTTACCCAGCCACAAACTGATGGCTCAACGATGACTGAAGGCAATCCTAGCAACTGCCATATACCGAGCGATTGAAACGTTTGAATATTTTCAAACTCATTGATGAGCAAAAAATCCCCACCATATCAAACACACGTACACGCGTGCACATACTTCTCCAAATACTGTCAATAGGATAATTCAAAATGCAGATACACACTCGCTCAGTTCACGAAACATCTTGTGCCTCTCGAGTTAACGGCACAAATTAAGTCATTTTTCACGGATCTCTCTGTTCCTTTCCATCTGTTTTACGGACCAGCGTTCGGCTCGGTCCCCCACACCACTGTGATGGTCACCGTTGATGCTAACAATTCCCAGCATTGGACCTAACAACCTTCTCACCTTTCAATCGTGCAATAATGGTAAGGAAATATTTTGAAGCATGTTTCAGCATAAATTAAACAATTTGTTAAATTTGAATCTACAGTCCACGACGACGTTACTGAAGGTGAGGCTAGACAAGGCACGATCGCCGTGATGAATAGTGATGGAACTAACCGTAAATGGTAAGTGAGAGTGAAAGATGGTTCGTAAGCTATGAAGTGGGCTGAGTTCGATAACGGATAGTATTTGGACATTTAGACGATCACCCAAAGTATTTGACTATCGGAAAGTATTTGAGAAAGCATTTCACTGTTAGCATTAAATCGATCATCACTATGTTAAAGTTAGAGGAACGTACTAGATTCGAGATGAGCAGTTTAATTTTGATGGAACTAAGGAATTTCATTCTGTAAAGATTGATAAATAAAACATTTTCATTTTGATTTCCAGCGACATAACATTTAGCTTTGTATGCAAGTCATAGATCAATCACTAGTACCGGTTACTGGTACAACAGAAGTATTCCACAATTTCCGAGAGGAACAAATCTTAGAATACACCAATCACAAGCAGGATATTTTAAACCGATTTTAATAGTGAAACCAGAATAAAAATTATCAGATTGTATCAACAGGCCTTTCCTCTCATCATTAGAAAATGATCAATTCAATTCGATCCAAAGCCAAGCACAAACGAAAGCGTACTCATTCACGTACGAGCTGTGTTCACCCGATATTAGAATGAAAAATTGAACCGTACGGCAAGGCAGAAAGGTGTTTTTGGAGAGATGGCGTACATAATGATAAAACAGAATATAATTTTCAAAACGGCGGTCGAAAGCGGCGCACCTGATCCAAATGCTTTTGCAGATGTTATCCGACCAGCCCGTACGTGGATAAAACTCTCCATTCTACTACTCTTTACCCTTCTCTTTTATTTCATCAATTAATAACAACCTTCCCTGAATCTAACTAATCCATACAGCAAGTACGATAGTTGTCGGCCCATCGAGAATCCTAATCGCGTCAGTTTCCTTCCTTAGTGTTCCTTTCCTCTGATGCGCCTATTATAGTCAATTTTTCTGCTGTTGGTTTCTTCACGGGTGTAATAACATCAAACCACATCGTGCTACGTATTAAAGCTCCATATTGTTTGTCGTCATGATCACTTGCACATTGGTTATGAAGTTATTAATCCTAAATTGAAAAATTAGGCGAATCAGCTTAAGTGAGTCGAGACGTATTAGGCCGGAATTAGATTTTCCAAAATATTTATTCGAACGTATGGAAAATTCGACCGCTTATTTGTATCGATCAGAATTATTTTCACTATGCTCGTTGGGAAATTATTGACTTGGTTGGCATGGTTGTAATGGTACCGTCAATCGAAAATAAATACCATCAGTTTATAAAAAGAACAACTCAAATTTGTTTTGATTATGTAACCATTTCAATAATAAAATCTATTTTGTGATGTATCCATTCCGTCAAGGCGTATGATTGATTAACGAGCGACATAAAATTGCATTAAATTAACCAAAATAATGTTTTGCTTCGATTGTTCGGTTGCTAAAACTTCTCCTTCGATGGATAAAGTAACCTACTTGTCCTCTGCTTTCATCCAGTTTTACTCGTTTCTAGGGTATATATTGTTTGAGTGAATAATTCCTCGATGCGTAAAAGGTGTAAATTTTGATGAAATGGTGATATAATCACCTATCTATCTTCTTATATTTCTTACCTTTTTGCGGGTGGTATTCTCTTACGTGTCTTCTTTTACTTTATCTTCATTTTAATGGATGTGTTCCTGTTTTTTGTTACGTGGATGATTTCTTTCGCAAACCTCCACGTATGCGAACGGATCTGGAGCATTCAGTTACGAGTTGAGATTCCGTTTCCTCAATATCAACCGTGGTCCATATCCTTCCCGGCTGTCAATGACACTGCTTCCCGTCAAATCTAGGCTTGGTGAATTTAGAAAGAAATAAACCTATGATCCATTTTATGGTATGGCCCATAAACATGTTAATCGAAAAGTCTACGCCCCTGTACATGTTAGACTTTCCTGTTTGGTTTTGTTAGCCAATTCTTCACTTACTTACACTCTACTGTTTTCTTTCTCTCTGTATCTCTCTCTATCTCTCGCTTTCTCGCTGTTTGTCTCTTTAGTTTCACCTTTTTCTCTTCAACTCATTCTTTTAAACTTTCGTTCCTTCACACATTTCTCCTAGATATCCCCCGCTATGAGTGCTATCGTTGCCGGAACATACGATCACCTCGCCCACGTTTTCAACGTATGCGTCCACATGTCCTGCCCCTTTCCTATTACCAGCATAGTACCGCAAGATCGGACGCTATTTCGTTTCTATCGAGCAGTGCGTGCTACGGAATGCTGAAGAGAGCGGTGGGGTTTAATGTTGTTTCACATAGTTTATTACCGAAGCGAACAATATTATTGAAATATCACAATTTTTACGATCTCGGCCGCACGCTGTTTCGTGACGACCTTCCGGCGGTTAGATTAGTGAGTTTAAGCTTACAGCCCGAGTAGTTCACTAGCTAACGTGTATAACTTCTGCAGCATTCAATACATTTGCGAAGGTGAAATGTACATATTACTAAAACTGGTTAATTTACTTTTGTAGTGTATTGCATTGAATTTCAAAAAATCATTGCTTTCCTATTTTATGCGAAGGTGTTATTTGATATAGCTGGCCGTTATATCAAACTACATCAATCAATACATACATATATCAAGCTCATACGTAATACAAGGATCGTAGGTATTTATTTAAACACACATTTAAGAAGCTGTCATCAATTTCAGTTCGAATTGGTTTATTTCAAATACATTCTAGTTTAGTTGCAGTTTTGGCGGGTAAAAATTTGCAATAATTCCACCTTGAGAAACGTGTTTAAGAAAAGTATCGTCCGGCATAAAATAACACAACGATGGAAGAACATACTCTGATCTAATGGTGTGAAAGAAACAGCTGCTGTTCCCGATGAGAAAATGAGACAACTCCTTCAATAGGACGCTCATAAGGTTAAACACAGAAAGAGACGACTTGGTTTCTCTGCATCAAACGAAAGCAATGTATTAGTGAGCTCGTTTATACAGCTCACTATGAAAACGTACAAGTTTTAAATGGACAACAACAAATTTTTTCTCGATTAAATTTATTTAATTTCTAAAGCTCCCATTATTACCATTGTTCTGTTATCAATAAAAAATACGGTTTACATATGCTTAGATTTTTTCTTTGTTATGCTCCTAATTTTGTGGAGAGCAAACTTTTCTAAAGGCACCTTTGTACCACACATCCATTGTCATTATATGTCGATATTTTGGTAGATTTGATACATCCAATGACGATTTATTAATAATAAAGTTTTGAAAATTCTACGAGGAATTGTATTTGTGCATTGCTGTTTCCATTGTATGGTAAATTTTATGCTTCTGTAGCTTTTAGTTTTGATATAATATTCATCACCATGACTTCTATTTTGTCATCATCCCTAAATAAATTTTGAAAAAGTTCTTTATTCATTCTAAGTAACGTGCATTGTGTTGCATGGTTCCACTTCCAGAATATAATGCTTCGATTTAGTTGGTGCATGTCATGAGTCATACTGATCAACACTTTCACTGTGGTGGTATCCAATGAGTTAATGTGTGTCCCGTCCAAAACTACAATATCAGCATCATGTTTCGAAGCCATTTTTAAAATGGTATGCTTCAAATATTCTGCCGACGAGTAAACCAAACTTTGATTTGCTTTAAGAATTAAAATGATTTTGTTTTCGACCGTCAGCAAAACCGATGCTATTTCGGGACGGGATGTTTGATGCAAAATGAAACAAATGTTAAAGCCTACTCCGACAATCATGCCATACTCTAGGCCTAAAAACAGGCAAGAAACAAGTGTAACAGCCAGTGGAATAATATCGACCCGTTTAGTACGCCATATCTCCAAAGCCGCCTGAATCTCGACCATGAAAAACATTGCCGCGATAATAACACCTGCGAGGGTTGCCTTTGGGATGTAGTAAAAAGATTTGGTTAGTAATCCTAGCGAAAGCAGGACCAAAATGCCCGTTGTTATTCCTCCAAACTGCGTTCGAACGCCACTGTTGTTGTTTATTGCAGATCTAGTAAATGATCCTGTCACAGGCATTGATGACACGAACGAGCCGGCAATATTGCACAGGCCAAGTGCGATCATTTCCTGGGTAGCATCAATGGATTTCCCTTTGGAAAAGGCCTTAGAAATTGCAATAGACTCTAATATACCGATTAAAGGTAATGTAATAAGTGATATTCCAAGCTCGCGAAGCATTTCCATAAAGGTAAGTGTATGACCATCAACAATAGTAGAGAATGGTGGAGATTGAAAAGGGGGCAATCCTGCAGATACCTTTCCTGTAAGTGTAAAAAGATTTGAATGTCCTGAATCGCTTAGCATGTACGCTATCACGGTGCCCATTATAACGGCTATTGCATTTCTGGATAGAGCAGTGTATTTTCCAAACAACATCCAGTATTTACTACCCTTTAAATTCCGCATTTGCATTAGTGCTAAGAGACCAACGATAGTTGAAATGCCAAGTATACTATCCCATAAGCGTATGTCCTTTCTGTGCTCGAACACGTTGATCCAGGACTCTAAAAATTCGTTAGATTTGCCAGGAATGCCTAAAAGCGATTTTACCTGCCCACTAGCAATCGTTATAGCTGCTGCTGATGTAAATCCAGCCGTAACAGGGAAGGATATAAATTGCACTAGAAATCCCAGGTTGAGCATGCCAAGCAGCAGGATCACGCAACCAGTCATGAATGCAGACAGTATCGCGAATTCCACTCCTGCATTACCTACATACGTTTGTACCATAATGGACATAATAGCCGTTGGTCCGATGGTAACGTCTTTACAACTTCCAAAAATGCAATAAACGAAACATCCCATAAATGCTGAATAAAGTCCATACTGCGGATCCAAATTTGCTATAACTGCGTACGCAATCCCCTGAGGTATAACTGTCAGTCCAACGGAAAGACCCGCTACGATATCTTCTGCGAGAAATCCCACATTATAGGACGGGAGCCACTGGAGAATGGGAAAGCGTTTGAAAAGTTGTTTTCGTGTACATAGCCCACGATAATATTTTGCGAAAAATTTTCCAACATGAGGGAAAGCTTCGCTTATATTTGCATCTGCAAAAAACGAAACACATCGTTCAAGTATCCATGTAGTACTTATAAAGCAGATAATATCACTTACCATTTGTTTTACTTTGTTCGCGCATTTTACAACATCAATTCGTAAGTTAGTGAAATTTTACTAGACCGGATAATAAATAGTGGAAAAATATATCCCCTTAATGTACTTAATATTCACAATCAAATAAAAGTTCTGCTAGCATGCACTTATGCAAAACAAACAATTGCTCATTGTGTCCAAGTCTAGTCAAACCTAGATACACTTCTAATTTCTACTTCAACAATGCTGACAGCTTTCACTATGTTCCACTTACGTCTGCACGCTAAGAATGATCGTTTGGCTGTGATGTTATCCACCATCAAGACGCGACTTGCAGCGGTGCAGGCTGCTTATCATTTATTGTACCTATAGCAACCCAATACACTGGAAGGATATCTCTGCTGTGACCACGTTAAATGACCTAGAATGTGGTCACATGTCATCTTAACCTAGATTGTTGAATATTTAAAGAAAAATGTATCATTTGCTATGAGTTCAACGAACTGATATTACTGTTTTTTTTCTGTTTGTTTTTGTTTTAGATTCGTAGTAAAAGCACTTCTATCCCTTGATCAAGTCAATACCTTATCTCAATTTCAAATTCAAATACAGCATTTGTACTATTTTATTAGTTATTGTTAACAGACAAACCGTATTCTTAGTTTATTTTATTAAATAACGTATAATTTACTATACACAATAACACATACAGCTTTTCGTTTCCCTGACTAACTATGGCAGACTTTCGTTGCTGATTTCTTTGTCTAATTGGTCCAAACCACCGTATTTGATTAGGGGAGAAAAATATGCCTTATTCAACCGTATCAATGTACACTTTACCGAACGCTTCCAATTCCACAAGACAACCGCGCGCCCTCTAAGTACCAGCTCTTCAACAACACTCTCAAGGATTTTGGCGGCAGTAGAATCAATGTAGCTCACGCTGCTACCGTCGATTATCACTGTGGCCACTTGAGTCTTATCCGCCATTTTCACTATTTCACGTTTAAGGTATTCTATTGAAGAATAGATAAGACTTTGATCTGGTTTCACGACCATGGCCTCGATACCGGAACTCGTGCGGAGCATTGCCTGGTCGATACTGGGGCGCGACGTCATATATAGAACAAAGCAAATATTTAATCCGATGCCTATGAGCATTCCGTACTCCAAGCCAAGGACAAGACACGACCCCAGTGTAACTACGAACGGTATAATGTCAACTTTCTTCGTTCGCCATATTTCGACGGCGGCATGGAACTCCACCATAAAGAACATTGCGGCAATCATCACACCGGCTAAGACTGCTTTCGGGATGAAATAGAACGTATCCGTTAGAAGTCCCAGGGATAACAGCACTAGCACCCCAGTTGCCAGACCGCTTAGCGGGGTCCGTACGCCGCTATTGTTGTTTACAGCGCTGCGTGTAAACGATCCCGTGATAGGCATAGATGAAACAAACGAGCCAAAAATATTGCACATTCCCAATGCGACCAACTCTTGCGTTGCGTCGATAGATTTTCCTTTTGAAAATGCCTTTACAATCGCAATCGTTTCGAGAATTGCTATCAACGGAAGAGCTATAATCGAAGAACCGAGCTTCGAAGTCATCTCCGAAAACTCTAGCGTTTGATTATGCAACGTTGTAGAGAACGGGGGTAGCTTGACTGGTGGCAGGCCAGGCGTGACAGTCCCTAGAATAAAAAACAGCTGGTAATTTTCAGAACACGATATTTTGTGCATTATTGCGAACACACCTGTCAACGAGAATGGATGGCTGCCAACGGTGGAAAAATAGTAAGCTAACGCAGCTCCGCCAATAACGACAACGGCATTCCGGGACAGAGCAAGATACTTTCCAACCAGTGACCATTTGCTTCTCAAGCTTCGGAGCAGCAACAAAATAGCAATCGTTGCAATTCCCAGTACTGTATCCCATAGTTTCGCCTCTCCAATGTGTTTGGACACATTGATCCATGATTCTACGAACTCATTCGATCGGCCGGGTAGTCCTAGCAGTGATTTCACCTGGCCACTTGCTATGGTTATGGCGGCGGCGGATGTAAATCCCGCCGTCACAGGCATGGATATGAATTGTACCAAGAATCCTAGAATGTAAAGAAAAATTGGCTTCCGATTAATTGAGATAAAATCTTTTGTATTTGGTACATTGCACTTACCCAAATTTAATAACCCAAATGCTAAGATTATGCATCCAGTTATAAATGTTAGCAGCACAGCAAAATCGGCTCCAAGACTACCCACGTACACCTGCACCATCAATGCCATAATAGCCGTAGGCCCGATAGTCAGATCCTTGCAACTCCCAAACAAACAATAAACGAAACATCCCATAAACGCTGAATATAACCCGTACTGTGGTTCTAGATTGGCCATCACGGCGAATGCAATTCCTTGGGGAATAACAGTCAGTCCGACCGAGAGTCCGGCCACAACGTCTTCAACTAGAAAGCGTGCTTCATACTCAGGTAACCATTGCAGGATTGGAAGACGTTTGATCAGGAGCTTTCGACTGCAGAAGCCTCCTAGCTTCGTTGCCAACAATGGTCCAACGGGTGGAAACTTTTCGCTGCAATCGTCTTCCCCATCAGTATTTTCTGTTGGAAAAACGTGAAGCAATGAAACACCCCTTAGATTACACAAAGCACCAGTAATCCACCCTTATCATTGCCAATGTCGACCATTGAACCGTGTGAAATAAACTTCTATTATGACTGTGAGCATCGAACCACACTCATCGTTTACAATGCATCTCACGTTTGCTAACGGCTTACTCCATCACCTACCAATCCATTGCTTTTGTTTGTGTTCTATCAGTTCTGATATCGTCATGCAGTACGCTCCGGTTTCACGCTCGGAAGTTCTGTCGAGCATTTTATTTACTTTTTTCGCGATAACTATAATCCTTACAACGATCGTCTATCGAAAATTTGACTGCTAACTGATATTATTGTTCTATTGATTTTTTTCTATTGTAAGCGTAGATCACTTTCTATAAGCCAATATAAATAAACACTTTACAAGAAGGCAACAATTAGTTCATAACAAAAGTTTATTGATGTTGTCTTCGAATTTTCAGAAACGCTTATGGTTTAAAGCTTCAGCTGAAATAGCTTAGCTTCATAAAACAATACAACAATTTATGTCACGTGCCACTTTTACACAGACGCGCTATACACGCTCAACTTGGACGTAATGTGAGAACGCGTAAATCACCGGTCATTTGCCAAACAAAAATCCCCGGCGCAGTCTGTGGTGCTTGTTTGAAAACTGTCTGATAAACCGCGCCGAACTCCACTGAACGCCGATTGTGCTGATCGTGCATCATTATATTAGCTGACGGTTCGCTCGGAAGCATCGGAAGCTTCGGGCGCCAAACACTTCCGCACATTGTGCGTGGGGCGTTATATAAGTAACCGGTGATAGCGATCAACAAACTAGAGGTACTGCCCGCATCGAACTGAAATGCCGGTGGCAATATTAGCAAACACAACACGTGTCACGTTTACCAAGGATACATCGGCATGTATGTTTGTGTGATAAACCATGCAACGAAGTTTTATTTAAAATTCTAGTTCACACAAAAGAAGGTAAACGATTTTTTGGTTTGTCCTCATATCATTCGACAGTGTAATGTTCAAATGAAAGGGCATGCTAATGAATCGATGTTGTTCTTTATATTATGAACAGCACAAACTTCAATATCGTATGTTTATTTTTAGTAAAGCAGTCTTATTACATTCACACAAAAATTTTGAAACTCATAACCCCAAGAAAACTCCCACTGCGATGCAAAAGGGAATTCCATCATTACGGCATTGCTTGAACCGGAATTGCCCGAACCAGCTCACTTCTCGTCTATGTCGTTTGTCAGTCGACCAAAGGCCCCCGTAGCGGAAAGCATTCTGACTGCATTCTCTCAAGCAACAATCGAATAGCTAAAATCAGGCAAAAATTAAACATCTACCACCAGTTCTTAACCATCCTTAACAGGTATGTTGTTGAGAGTGAACAGCAATAGTGAACTTAGAATAGTATGAGAAACATAAGCTTTAATTTCGTGAAATGGCTTTGTTTAGATAGAAACAAATAGCAAACAAACATATAATGCTGTGCAATCAAAAGTGGAACGACGAGCGTTTATGGGGGATGTTGCCAAGATCGTCGTTGAAAAAATACGAACAAACCTACAACGTTCGCTTCACTGGTGCAAATATTTATCACATCCTCCAGGCTGATAAAAGTGAATCTCTTGACTAAGGTCAAAAATAACCTGACCGTGCCTAATTTTAGCACAACTTGTGATTCTGTTGTGACTATGTCCTGTATTTTACATGAGTTATACGATATAATACATCTAATTTTTGGAAAGATAAGCGTGGTGAATGTATGTGATGATAATTCAGCATCATTTTGTTCAACCTACATTAGCTTCTCTTGAATTAGACATTTATAGCACATTGAATACCGTTCCATTCTTTATAATAATGTCCCTTAATATACACTGTACGTGCTTTTTAATAAAACACGATAACGAATTTACAGAAAAAAAACCATCTTTAACAGATTTCTGATCATTCAAGCATGTACGTAATCGTAATAAATTTATCATTATCATCACCGATAAATAACTTTATTTTATGAATTCTTACACTTTTTTATTGAACTTAATGTAATATAGAATGACTTCATATAATATAAAACTTCATACAATATAGATAATTTTAAGCAAAAGAGCCAGAACAAAATATTAAACCATTTCTTTTTCAAATGATGGCTATTTCTTTGCATTTAAGATATTTAAATAATTATTAAGTTATTTCCTTTCCGCAGTACAAATTTCTTCAATACTTCTACAGTGCGTTGATATCTTCCAAGCTTACATACCTGGCCCTCTGAATACTGATTTCAATAACGGTTTTTCGTTCGTTTCTGCCATTGTCGAGGATTTCTTCATTGAACAATGTCACACTACGTGCTTGATCACAATGTTTAACTCACTCAACTTGTAGATTAAAAAACCCTTTTGCCCATCAAATACTAGGATTGCTGTCGGAACTTTACAATTCCCGCACGGAAACTAAAATTACAATGCGTTGGCTATTGCTCAAGAGTGGTACTTATAACCTAAAGCGAATACGTTCTCTTATCTTTTGATATCGTTTATAGTTTGCTTCGCAACAGCAATTTTGACCGCTCATCACAATAAAAATGTACAAGAGAACAAAAATTTGAAAAGCATTGACGAAACAAATCTACTTTTTACTGAATTCTTTTGCATTCAATTTTATAATATTCATTTGTATTGAAGGATAAATTTTAATTTCAAATATGCGTTCATTTTAGAAATAATGGTCAAAAACATGAAATACGAAAAAAGATATTTTTTCTACTTTACTTAAGTGGTACTTTATTGCTTCGTTGTGATTTATCTTAGGTTATTTTGCACTGTTATTATTTCAATCGTTTATAATATTATTGAAAATTGAAATGTTAGATTGAATACTTATTTCGAGGATGCTTCCATTAACAGTCTGCACTACAGAAGATGACAGACGCTTTTTCGAACTACAGTAATATTTTATTTGGAACAAACTCGTCGGCAACTAACCCTGCCATGCATTTGGTTTCAATCAGGAATGAATGCAGTTTATGCCGCATTCCTGACAGCTGACTTTGACAGCTCTGATGCGGAAAAAACGAAAAATGTTTATGCTTTGTTTACGTGCGTCTTATCATCCGCTCTTTAATCAATCGTTATTGATTACAATCAAAACAACTGCTACTTCTATCGAATCTGATTATAATATGTTTTTTAAGAAGTTAGATTCCTAATATGTGTTCACGCTGCTGGATACAGTGCAAAAGAACCCTTCAACTATGGTTCAACGTATACCATTCGGAAACATAGGCAATTTCTTACAATTAATGGCACGTGTTCGGCAGCGGGACGCTTTGTAATGGGTTGAATTGAAGTGACACATTTTGCGATAATTGTATTGCTGCTGTCACTACGATGATACGTATCACAGCGATAGCGTGCCGAAACTGGAAAAAGTTTACAACCTTACTGTGCTAGTGCTGCTACATCATCATCGACAGCCATTAAAAGAGTATCTTTATGATGTGTTTTAACACCAATTTTCTTACCGAATCCGGCACACTTCTTCCCGGCTATCCAAACAGCAAACAATTGATATTGTACTTTATAGCCGGCGGCATCTGTGATTACGGAAGGGAATTCAACGAATTTCGTCAAACGCTACCCATTACATGGTGGGTTGTAATAAAGAAGAGAAGTCTAATTTCAGATTTGTAAGCCGACGTTCAGCAGGCACGATGACCTCAGAAATGGAAGGTGAGAGCACAATCTCTGTAAGACTGGATAACTTTTTAAGTTTAGTCTAACCTATGAATTTATTTGCTCCTAACTACATCGTCTTTCCAGAGAGTCTTGACCATCGAGAAGATTTTCCGGATTTCAAAAATCTAGTGCGACGGAAGTTAACCAGTCTGTGGACAAAAGAGACGGCTTATCGCAGAATACCGGTTTTGCAGTGGGCTCCAAAGTATAACTTTAACAGCTTAATATCTGACTGCATTGCTGGCATCACCGTTGGACTTACGTCTATCCCACAAAGCATAGCCTACGCCACTGTGGCAAATTTAGAACCTCAATATGGGTTGTATTCAAACTTTATTGGATCGTTTGTGTACGCTATGCTCGGTTCAGTAAAAGAAATAACTGTAGCCCCGACGGCTGTTATGGCGTTGATGGTTCAGCAACCAGTGCAAGATCTTGGACCAGCTGGAGCTGTATTATCGTCTTTCTTATCCGGATGTATTATGCTGCTGCTGGGCTGCTTCAACTTTGGATTTGTAGTGCAGTTTATATCTATGCCCGTGATCACTGGATTTATAACAGCAGCAGCTTTTACCATTATCAGCAGTCAATTGAAGTCACTCATGGGCATATCGTCTTCAGGAAAGTCGTCTGAATTTGTGGACACATGGATCAATTTGTACAAAAATATTGGAGAAACGCGATTATGGGATTCTATTTTGGGTTTCAGTTCCCTTATCGTACTTATTCTTTTAACTGTGAGCCATTTATATTCATTTCAATGCAGTGACTGAATCAATAGCTGACGATATTATTTTATTTGCAGTTGATCAAAGGTCGCGGTAGAGGTCGATGGAAGACATTCACCAAATATCTGTGTTTACTCCGCAATGCTATGATTGTGCTTAGCGGTGGCTTGATTGCTTATGTATGTAGCACACACGATATGTACCCATTTAAACTGACCGGAAAAGTGGCCTCAGGATTGCCCTCTCTTGAGCTGCCACCGTTTGAAACTGTGCACGACGGAAAGCATTACGACTTCGTTGATATGATTCGAACGCTTAGCTCATCTATCATTTCTATCCCACTCATATCAATACTGGAAATTGTATCCATTGGAAAAGCTTTTTCACGAGGAAAATTAGTAGACGCTACGCAGGAAATGCTCTCATTGGGGTGCTGCAACGTCGCTGGATCGTTTGTTTGCTCCATTCCAACTACTGCTTCATTTGCAAGATCTGCTATTAACAGCAGCAGTGGAGTGGCTACGCCGTTTGGAGGAGTTTTCACCGGTATTCTGGTCTTGCTGGCACTCGGATTGCTGACGGATTATTTTTTCTTTATTCCCAAAACTACATTGGCTGCAGTTATTATTGCTGCAATGATGTTTATCATTGAGTACAGAGCTGTCGCAGAAATGTGGCGAACCAAACGCATAGACATTGTACCATTTCTTGTAACAGTGGTGGCATGTCTATTTTTGGGGCTAGAGATTGGAATAGTTGTCGGAATAGCAGTAAACCTGTGCTTTCCACTCTATTTAGCATCGCGACCCCGGATTACTCATCGACTTATGAACGTAAGTATTCTACATAAAATAGATCTCCATATAACAACTCAAATGTGTTTTTTACAACAGGTTAACGACAAAACGGTTTTGATCGTGCGTCCCGATAGTGATTTAGCATTCTCATCTGCGGAATATTTCCGTGAAAAAATTCTCAAATTAGTAACTCGCACCATACCGGACGTAGTACTAATCGACGGAGAATGGGTTAAATTCATAGACAGTACGGTAGTGCGGAACCTATCGAGTACTATTAGCGATCTAAGGCAACAGGAGCGCCATGTGCTACTTTGGCGTTGGGATAAACATATTCGAAGTGCATTGTATCGTTTTAAGAAACACAAATTTATGCCACTTTTTAGGAATGAACCGAATGCCGAAGAAGTGATGGCAAACTGGAAGCCAGATTTCGTAAATGAGTCGTTTGTAAGCAACGTGTAATTTTAAGTTAGTTATTCGCCATAATCTTTTCTTAGGTGTCATATTGAAAATAAAAAATGATGTGATAAAAACGAGAGAATATCTTTTGTAATATCCAAAAACATATATTGCACATATTATTCTTTTATAAGATCTTTCACATAAATTTCGTGTAGTACAAAATAATGTTAATCTGCAATGGCTCTGAGTCTTTCAGAATTAGTCATAAGTAGTTTAAGAGAGTACGATATGATAATCAAAGAGTTGTACGGCACAAAAGCACCCTTAGGTTTATGTAAACATTATTTTTTACTGAGATGCAAAATAACAATACACATGGTTAAACTTACTTTAAAAGCTTACGGTATAGTTTTCCCGCTTTTTAATAGGAAATTTGGTTCGTTATCGCAAGTTTGCAACATCGGTACAGTGCTTTAATTTGCCTTGTTTGTATTTGATTACCCTCTTTTAGTAGCTCACTGTCGGAACTAGAGGATTCTCGTACGTAAAATCTACAGTCACGGAATTCTTTAGCTCTTCGACACCTCATACCTTCCTCCTCCAATAACTACTTCATGATTCCTTTCTTTATTTCCGTTACAGCCCTACGAGCTCTTTTGTTTGCCTGATCAGTTATTTTTATAAGCAACGAACATAACTATTTTGATGATATAATCATATCATCTGATAAGAAATTAGACTTTCTTCGTTACTTACGACAAAACAACCGAGGTAATCGTAATATAAAAGGCACGATATTAGGAGACCACTTCGTCTGTACACCAAGAAATCATTACTTACTTATTTCTGTAATATATTTGTAATACTAGCTAATGAGCCTAACTTCATTCGAGATGGTGTGGTTTTAAAGAATTACTGTTTCGTTTATTCAGTATTCCTGTATTTGGAGTGCTACAAATCATAAGAATTATCAACTTGTCTAATGTAACGTGTTGAAAAGGACCGTATTTGTATAACCGCTACTTGTTCTTGTCCATTTTGCAATTCCCAATTTTCTTGTACACCTTTTCCAACGGTGTTCCATCATTAAGATTTCGTTCCACCGTGGCAGGACACATTCCTATAGCTATTAAAAATCATATATCTGACCAATCAACTTAGCATTTCCTCACCCCTTTCCCAATGGTCTAATCTCAATCAAATTTCTTTATTTTATTTCAGATAGAAGGATTATATGGGAGCACCCCTATTTCCCCCTTTACATGGGCTGAAGCTTTGCCTCTATTATGCAGAATGAGAAAAAGCTGTTGCGTCAAGTTTCAGTCGATTTGATAATCTTTTGTATTTTTGAACATTTCTATGATAATCCATTAAAGAGAGTTGTATGAAAATCCTATTTTGAACCACGCCGGTTGGTATCAATTTCGATAGAAATCGACCAGTTTGCAAGAAGAAATATAACCCACATCGAATGTTTTAAACAATACATAGTATCTTACACAATTACTCCGAATAATTTTTGAACCATTCCACTTTGAAACATTTCAACATCGCAGTATTACATTCGATTTTCCGTTTTGCTGTGGAGTTCTAGCGCGATTTTTCGTTACGGATTTGTCAGTTTTGCTGGATAAGCGGGAGGGTGCAATATATGAGTTTAAACAGCACACTCCAAAACTTTCATTGACAGTAATTTCTTTTTGATGATATGTAAACAAATTCGTCTCAAAAACAATTTGTAAATAAAAAGCATCGCTCAAAGATTGCGCTATAAGCAAGGGTGCTGAGATACAATAATCCTCAGCCAGTGGCTGTAGGTTGAATTGCAGCGCTTCAAAACATCAAGCAGAGCATTTCACGTCACAAGTACCAAGCGTGCGAAGTGCTTGTGCAGTATGGAACAGACTGCGCAACCGAGAAGTAGTTCCGAATCTGAACTTCGCGAAAATGTGTAAGAAAAACTCAAGAATGGTGCTGTACTGCCCACTACAATGAACATCAGAAAAACACTAGTTCAAAATGAAGTACGCTTAACGTCTGTTTGTCTTCGGTTCCCATTTCTCCACAGCCCTAATGAAAACCCTGAAACGTATTGTCGATTATGTTTCTCCGAAACGAATGTTCATCCTCTGTTCCCGCAAAATGGAGGGCTCATCCGTGAAATGACGGAAAAAATAAGAAATTGCGCCGGTATACATATCAGCGTACGAGACGACTACCCAGCGGGGTTATGCTTTGCGTGCCTATCAATACTAGATGAAATTCACCAGTTTCAGCATCGAAGTAAACACTGTGACGAAATTATTCGAACGAAACGTGGTCTGCTGGAGCAAATCACCGTAAAAGTGGAAATGACAGAAGAAGATGGTGTACATTTTGTCCCTCCTGGCGGGGGTAGTTGTACGGGCTTGGGTGCAGGTGACGACTACGCAAATGATGATTGTCTTACCGAAAGCAGTATTATTGCAGAAGCTATTACAAGTTTAAATGGAATCGGAGAACTTATGGGTGCATTTCACAGCAGTACCGATTCCGCAGCTGGGCCGTTACTACTGAAAACTGAATCAGAAGCTAGTACCGGCAATAAGGACCATCGATGTATGGTGTGTAGCAAACTGTTTCCCGATAGAGAGGCTTGGATGGTTCACTTAGGAGATCACGCTGACGAACGTCCGTACCAATGTATGGAGTGTCTGGCACAGTTTCGTGAAAAGCGGTCTCTCGCTCGACACATGAAAGCAGTTCACGAAGAAGTTCGCGATCGCCAGTGCCCGTACTGTCCCAAATCATTTAAATATAGCCATCATCTGCGATACCACATACGAACTCATACGGGTGAAAAACCGTATGTATGTGAAATATGTAACGATTGCTTTTCCCAACATATACAGTGGAAACGACATATGGCAAAGCATCAACAGGTTCGGAAGCCTCCGCCACCGGTACCAATAGCACCACGCAGCGTGCCTGAAGAACGAAAAACGATAAAGTGTGAATTTTGTCCACGAGTATTTTCCCGCCTTCAAGACTATCGTCGGCACCAACCGAGTCATAACGCACACAATCTCAATCTCAGTTCTTTGCAGCACCATGCACAACTACATCACCTCCAACAGCAACAGCAGCAACAACAACCAAATATACAACAAAATCACATCCCACAACATCAGCTAGTGCAACATATACCACATAACCACCACGTCCCACATCAAACTACTCATTTACCGCAACGGGAGTAAAATGCAAATGGTGCTATTGATTTACACCTTGCATGCACACAAGATCATGTGGTGACAGAACGGGAAAAATGGAATCATAATTAATTTTCCAAGGGTGTTGTACAATAATTGAAATAAAACCAATACGTAGCGTATTATAGTGGAAGCACTATTATTTGTACATAGATCCAAGTTACTTTCGTTTCTTTGGTTTTCCAATTTCAATAACGTTCAAAATTTTGTTTACACTTTGGCCGCATTGTTGGGTATCTCGTTATTCAGCTGCTGATATCCGACGGAAGATAATGAAGATGTTTCCATCGCGCTACGGCTTCCGGAAGTAACAACTCTGCCCTCAGCATCGTGATAAAAAGTTCCTTGCGCAAGCGTAACAGTGAGAACGCTACATTTGCTTCGAAACGCCATAACATCAGACGAATGTGGCGTACCGCAAGATCTTGTTCAATACTGACGAAATTCTTTGCTACAGTCGTATCGGCAAAATGGACGTTTTCTCCGTTAATCACCACTAAATCGATATGATTACGCTGATCGATTTGCTTCAGTACCCAATTTCGAAGAGCTTCGGCAGATGAAAAGACAAGCGATTGATCGATGCACACTAGTAAAACACGTAATTCAGACAACTGAAATTCCTCAGCCGATAAACGCGGACTTGACATAAGATACAGCAAGAAGCAACCGTTAATGCCAATTCCGACTAAAATGCCGTAGTCCAGTTCGTAGAACAAGCATGCGAGCGCCGTTGCTAGGAAGGGAATCATGTCAAGTTTTTTCGTTCGCCAAATATTGCCGATTTCTTCGTAATCGATCATAAAAAGCATCGCAGATACTACTACAGCCCCAAGTGTAGCTTTTGGAATATAGTACAGCGCACCAGTAAGAAATTCCAGTGCAAGCATCAACACGATTGCCGTGATCGCACAACTCATCGTTGTTCGAACGCCACTGTTATGATTTAAGGCCGACCTGGTGAATGAACCAGCCACGGGTAGAGGTGAACAGAATGATACCAATAGATTCGACATTCCGAGGGCAATCATTTCTTGTGTCGCATCAATAACCTTTCCCTGTGAGAAAGCTTTAGCAACCGACACGATTTCTAATGTTGTTACCAGTGGGATCGTTATTATTGACAACCGCATTACGCCTATCATTTCACCGAAACTGTACTCGGTACCATTCTCGTTGGTATAGGAGAAGGGAGGCACTTGGAATGAAGGCAGTCCCGCTGGAACATGTCCAGTCAAATTAAATACAGGATTATCCATATCTGTCGTTAAACAATAAGCCAACGCAGCACCTATTATCACGATGATTGCATTTCGAAGCAAACACAGAAATTTAAAAAAATATCGCCATCTACCTTGTCCCAGGTTTTTTGTTAACTGAAACAAACCAAAAAAAAGAATTAATAATCGATTTTCTTCGAAGTGTGGATCAAGTGCAAAGGAATTGTCTGAACTTACTCGGAACAACACAAGAAATACTATCGAACATCCACCGAGCAGACAATCGGGCAAACGAACTTCGTTCAAATGTGTAAACACATTTGTCCAAGACGTAACAAAATCGCTTCGTTTGCCTTGTGTCTTTATTCCTAGCAAGGTGCGTATTTGTGCACTGCCAATCGTCAGACAGGCTGCACTCGTGAACCCCATGACGACAGGGATCGAAATGAATCTTACGAGCACACCCAGATTCAGTGCACCGAACGAGATGGTCACTATAGCGGCCAGGAACGTCAACAGCGCAGTTCCATAGCCTAACTCTTTAACTACGTCTTGTACCATTATGGCCGTAAGCGATGTAGGAGCGATAGTTACGTCTTTCACGCTACCGAAAACGGTATACGCTAGGCAACCCAGCACATTCGAATAGATTCCACGTTCTGGTCCCAGATGAGACAGGATACCATACGCAATGCTTTGAGGTATTGCAGTCAATGCCACGGTGACGCCCGCGATGATATCGTACATCAGATCGATCCAACGATATTTCGGTAGCCAGCAAAGTATCGGAAGACATTTCAGCACTATTGAATAACTCCACAATACTCTTCCTCGTCGACGTATCCATAGTCCCAATCCCCTAGGAGGTGATTCTCGATAGTCATAGCTGATAATACGCTCTGCGCTCAGGTAGATAACAAAAACAGAAAGATCACAGATAAGAAACTCGATTCAAATGAATTGTCCTGGCAAACCTGTTAGTTGAAATCTGCCATCGTACTTACCGTCATTTTGATTCACAACCAACCGGGAAACTCGCGGCATTTCTGACTGTACGGTTGAGCAGCTTTCATCTTTTGACATATTTTTTTTTTGCATTGACAACGGTGTGCTACAATGCAAGCAACGTTTCCTTGACAACGAAGAGCAAGTCCAACTTATCAGACAAATTTGTCGCGAATGAATCTAGCCGACCGTTGGCAATTGGCGTTATAAAATAATTGTTGTTAGTGCAATGGATTACGTTGAACGACCGACCGACCGACCGACTGCACAATGTAGGCTGCAAAAACAAACGAAATAACACTTGTATACAGTGATAAGGAATTCAATTCGTTATGCTGGTAATGTAAGCTCCCGTTGAAAATGCCGGACATTGTCTTGCTATGGGAAACCAATTTATTTTCTATCAGTCAGATAGAAACTGTCCGATTACCTAAGTCAAAACATCGATAAGCCTGAACAATTTTCCCACCGTACCAGTTGAAAGTGATATTTTGATATAAACCCAAACTGCAATCTGTTTTAGGGCGTATTTATTTCTAGCTTCGATTCTGCAGGAGAGGCTTCAACAAAAAATGAAGCTCTTCTGCTCGGCACGTGCATAAACCTTCTTCACTGCAATATCCTCCTGTTTTGCCTTTGATCACACAATACATTTGGCACGCGATAGATGATACTACTTCGGCGGTGAATAATTTGCACGAATTCTGCACTTCTGCAGTCGTTTCGAAAATGAATGCACTCATTAGAACAAGCGCTAGTACGATAGTAGCACACCTCATCTTGCAGGAATACTGAAGACTAAAATTGCCAGACACGTATTAGCTCTGTTTTGTAATATAAAACAGATTTTCGCTAACGTCTGGATTCAAACTGTGTAAATAACAAATGAATGAGTGGGATGAAACAGAAGAGATGTGTGGCTAGAACAGCCGTTAAAGCATGAGTTTAAAAACAAGATTATCAAGTTATCTATTGGAAAGGTTTTTTGAAATGGAGCTTAATTTTGAAATTTCAATTATGTTGTTTCACTTTTAATCTTGAAACTAATAATTATATGCATAATGATTATGAATGGTGTTAAGCAAATACTGCATTATAAAGGTTTACTGCTGGACTAGGATAGTCAAAGATAGCAAGAGCGAGAGAGACATTGAGAAAAAAGAAAGTGGAAAAGAAGACAAGAAAAAAGTTAGAGGATTCGAAGAAAGTGGTTAGAGAGAGAGAGAGAGAGAGAGAGAGAGAGAACATCGATGTATATTCTGTTGTAAGTGCTCCGTATTAATATTTCGAATAAGGATGGACTTCGCGGAGCCTCTGTTAACAGTGCCGGACGCGAGAGTAAGCTCGTGAAACCGGCTGGGATCACTGTGCTAGGAAGTTTGTGTATGTGCAAGAAAATGTATGTGCACACGTGGATGTGTTATTTGAGTTCGGCACCGCACACACCTACGCCGTTATCAAAGTGTGCCTCAGTATCTAAACCACAGCACGCTCAAAAGAAGCTATATATATATATATATATATATATATATATATATATATATATATATATATATATATATATATATATATATATATATATATATATATATATATATATATATATATATATATATATATATATATATATATATATATATATATATATATATATTGCTGCTCCTTTATTAAAATGTTTGTTTAACACCTTGCGTGCCATATCAGTCAAAGAGTGACTGACGGAAAATTTGTTAGAATGCCATGTCACCCATTTTTGGGTTGCGGCAAAAACGCTTCATTTTAAAATACAATTTTTTAATATTTAGACCAGCTATTATTGCCACTTATCACATTTATGACCAAACAGAAATACGAATGAACACAAAAAAGCCAAAAATTCATCACAAACGTAGAACGTGAAGAATTAGAGCTGGTGCAACCGTGGCTCTGACGTATGAGCAAAAATCGCTTGAATCGTGAATCATGTGTGCACGCGTGAATGTGGCCTTCATTCTCACACTTGCGAGAACCGTTTCATATCCATGATCTCTCTTTTCCAGTGAAGGAAAGTTGAACGACAAATGAACTGGAAAACTTCTCGATCTTAAGTATTTCAAAGCTACGGATATCATTTAATGCACGCTCTCCTCAACGCCCTTTCGATTTGATGTTGTTTTGATTTTAATTGCAGATGGACGGCCTGAGCTGTCCAAAATGTAGTTCGGATAGGACTTATATTTTTGAAAACAGCAAAATTGAGTCTGTTTACATTTTGTAATTTAATAAATTTTGTTCGTCGTTAGTACCGAGGAAAGGGGACTCTTCGGCACTACCGTCGTGGATATAGCTGAGAAAAGGATACATTCATTTTAAATGAATATAATGGTCATTCCGTGCTGGGCATTTCCTACTCTTACCAGTTTCTTGTCTTAACGCTTGGAAAGGAATGGATTCCTTTCTCTTTCTGTACAAATTGATAATATTGAGCGAGAAGTGATGATGTTGGGAAAACTTTTTACCATTCTAGAGCACCACCTATATATCTTCGTTTCTCCATTCTATCCCTAGTTACATTTTGGACGGCTGAGCATGTCCAACTTTATGTACAAAAGCATCGTTTAGTTTGGAGAGCCTGAAAATGTATGCCAGAATATGTTTGCGTTCAGGTCAAAGACTGAGAAATTTTTGAAAGCCGACGAGTTTTGTCATCCAACATTCATATACCTTCCAATTTTGTCACCATTCTATTCTTTTTCCACAACAACAATTAATCAGAACCAAAACCGGTCAGCCGATCTCGCAAGTACAAGCATAACACTCACTCTAGTAACGCAGAGTGAACATTTTATTCATTTTAAATGAGCAAATTCTAAATATTGAGGGTTATATCGAGGCTAATCTGTAGGAGCACAAGTCGAGGAGAAGTCGAGGTGAACACAATTGTTCATTTTCATAAAAAAGTCATTCATTGAAAAAAAAAAACTGAGCACGGTCGGCGCTCTCTTGCTCGCTCATCGACACTCATGCCATGCAGTCATTATTGTCCCATCAGAGTCCTAACAGAATCTTGTTGAAGAGAGCGTCCAAAACCAAGTTTTATTTCAAGCACGCGGATGAGCAGAACCATGTATGGAGGATAGCCAGCGTAACCCGCTCTCTCATGCGCTTTGATGACCCATAATCTTGTACACGAGCTGCGCAGGAGCCTTTGGAACCCACTCTCTAAGAACGCGCTCACGTGGAATCTGAGAAATACGGTTGTGGTGTTCTATGTTTCTATCTCTACATCCAAATTGAGTAGAAAAAACTACTTTATATTTTTTTAAACAATGCATCGAGACAATGAAATGCAGAAATAACGAACATGGTTGCTTCAGAAAAGAAAATATGTTAGATGGAAGAAAGTATGATCAGAAGTTGTATGTTAGAGGGAGAAAGTGAAGGAGTGACTAGGACGGGTCATCGCAATGCTTACATGTGAGCGCGCATGAATGTGGCATTTATACTCACACTTGCAAGAAAGACCAACCGGTTGGTTGCAGTTTTGGTTGGTGGTTATTTGCAAGTATGGGCAAAGATAAGAAGAAGGGAGAAGTTAGATGGTAAAGGAACGGCCAATCTCATTGATTTGAGAATTTCGAAGCCTAAGGGATGAATTGGGTTCTCAAATGAACGGCCAAATTCGTCGTCCTTAAGAACTTTCAAGCCAGAGTGAACGTTTTATGTAGCCGGTCATACATTTTCAGCCTCGCTCGGGAGAATGGCGTTTTTTTCGTATGGAGTTGGGCGTCCGCAGTGTTACTAGGGCACATTTATCCGGTACCCACTTTCATAAATATAAAACTTCTACACTACGCTGCATACTAAACAACTACAATGTCATTCCTGCATGCCTTTTTTCCATTTCCTATACAAACATAATCATCATGTCTACGCCTCATTACCTTAATAGATTGAATAAAATTCTAAGGTCATTTCTCCCTTGAACGTTCATGCACGATGCAGTAAAACAGATCACAACAATCTTATTTCTCGGATATTCTGAGGCGTTTACATTTGTCAGGCTATGTTCATGTTGGCTTTGTTTGGCTGAACTCACGGCCACACGTCCATATACAGTTCTGTTCTGTGGAATTGCGCAATTGAGTAATGCAGTGGAGCTCATGCTTTATTTGATTGAAAATGAACATTTTTGTTCATCAGTATTGAGATGAGACTCCTCGTAGCTATCATAAGCCTTACTACCTATTTCTTGCCAGCCTAGACGTTTTATCGTTTACCTCTTTTATCGTTTTGGAACCTCTTCATTCCTCTGCTCCACAGCTCACTCGCAGCCAATATTATCTAGAACTATACCTATGTTATATACTTTGCGATTATCTAAGAACTAGCTACTTTTCTGGATCTGAAGCTCTTGCAAGCGCATATAGCAGGTGAATTTTCTTACATTCGCATAAACTGATGTTTGATATGGTTTCTTCCTTTTGCAATCATAGATTTCCAAGCTATTGCCTTATTCTTCTTGAACATTTTTTTGCGTTTTCGAAAACATGTTCTAGGTGATTGAACAGGTTTTGATGTACAGGTGACGTGAACAGGTAACTAAAAAGGTATACAGGTTTTAAACGCTCATTCTCTACCACTGTCTACCTTTCGTATTGGTCTTTAAATTTATCAATATCTTTCGAATTATGGTAGTACTTGTTCGTATTAGTGAGAGTATGTAATGGGGTAATAAGTAATGGGAAATTTTTCCTTAATTCCCCTCGCCGCATGGTTCATGGTTACAAAACACGCGTGATATTGTATCCCATACTATAAATTACAGATTATAGATACAAACATGTTTCTCCTTAAAGAATCCTTTACTGTCCTTGTTCATATGTGGTCGCTGCGAACGATCGTATTTGTCTCAATTCAATTAGAATTACTTGCCATCACGTTTTTGATGAATCAAAATTGAGCGGGAGAATTGTTAGTACCATACAACTGAAACGTTATAGCCCGCCTAATATTTAAAGAACAACGATTCATTTTTTTAACAAACGATCGAAAAAAAAACGTTTCGTTGATACAATGTTTAATACACACGCTTAATTTTTACTGTTGTAGAATTCATATAACATTGAGAATGTATGTGGAGTATGCTCCATATATGGCGCTGGTTCATGGATTGAAACGTTTTGCCGGTGATGCCGCACGGCAAGTTTGCTGCGTGTACATGGTTAGTAATCTCAACACCCAAATCCTGGCTGCTGTCAAATAAGTACGTAAACAACGAGTCGATTGTCAAATTTCGGTAAATACGTGGATGTTTTTCGCACATTCCACACAGGCATCCAAAATCCGTAAATGCGTGAGAATTCAAAAACGGTCCATAAATCTTTCAGGCGTAGTGCCTGATTGTACATACTATTTTCATTCTAGTAGCTGTTTCGCATAGCCTCTTGAGATCAATTTCATTTGAAGCTTTCATGATAGGCTTCTCGTGCGGTAAATTGACTTGAAGTAAAAGTGAAAGTTCATCAGAGTAGAGCAATCAAGTCAATCACAGCGGCAAACCAGCAGGTATTAGTGTTGAACGAAGAGGAAGCTTTGGAGGATCAGTAATGAAGCAAAACATAGCGATAGCATTGGGCATAGTGCTCCAGATTGTAACATTAGCTATTTGTCAACGTGTTGCACCTGGCGTAAATCCAAACCATTATGTAAGTAAAATACACGTAGCTGGAAAATGATCAATCATGCATTTGTACAAATTACGATTGGATTCGTAGCAACAACAACAGCAGTATCAGCCTCCTCCGCCTCAGTATCAGCAACAAGTACCGCAGCAACAAGTTCCTCAACAGCAGCAACCGCAGTACCATCAACAACCTGTCCAACAGCAGCACCAACAACAGCAGCAGCAACCGCAGCACCAACAGCAACAATTCCAGCAGCAGCAGCAACAGCAGCACCATGGTGATCATGGGCAGCAACAAGTCCTTCACACAGGCAATCTTCAACAAGAAAAACAGTAAGACGTAACATAATACGTTTTCGCAGCCTGTTAAAATAATGCTATCCATTTATATTCTATAGACATATTGCGGAACATATGGACGTTCCAATTGATACTAGTAAAATGAGCGAACAAGAGCTGCAGTTCCATTACTTCAAGATGCATGATTCGGATAACAATAATAAGTTAGATGGGTGTGAGCTGATTAAATCACTCATCCATTGGCATGGTAAGTCGTACAATTTATTAGATATTCTGTGTTTCTGTACTTGTTTGTGTTTGTGCGCGATTTGGCTGCTACATTATTCTCACAAACTCGCGGCTATTCGAAAACATTGGGAAAATTCTGTACAGTGGCATTTCATGAACTGGAGGAAAGGTTCGGAGATGGGCATATGTTAATCATTTCATTTCCTTTCATTTTTATTATGGTTTACTATAATTCTGTTCGTTTTAAATGTTCTGGTACTCATGGTATTGTGACTGTTGTATAAATTGTAATTTTTTTTGCATGAAGGGGACATTCTTTTTGAAATTTAGGTTTTGTAGCGGTGATTATCCGTTAAGTTTGTGGGCATTGTGTACGTGCTATTTAAGTAAACAATATTAATGAGGCGTGCGCTTTCCTTCCGTTTGAAATGACACTGAACATTTATTTTTCGAAAAAAGCAACACAAATAACAAGACAACAGAAATAAGTATAACACAATACAACGCACGGATTTTCCATTTTGCACAATTTCGCTATTGGCTGAATTTCTATCGTCATCATGTATTTTCCTATCATTCCTCATCTCGGTTTTCGACAACTATATGTTACAATGTGCAGAACAAGGCAAAGCACAAGAAAATAGTGGCCATCCGCAGCACGAGGAAAAGATATTCTCAAACGACGAGCTATCCGCGCTTATTGATCCGATCCTTAACTCGGACGATCACAATCAGGACGGTTTCATCGATTATCCGGAATTCGTGCGTGCCCAACATAAGGCAGCTCAGCAGCAACAAGACCAGCAACAACAGCCTCATCCTTAAACCGATTCTTTGTTCTCCAAACAAGGAGAAGCAAATCAGTTGCAAGTCCCGAGATAGACTGATAAAAGATTAAGTGAGCTTTCGAAGCGCAAAACAACAAATTTAAGCGATAGTTTTGCTGGCATCTCCACAATTTACAAGTAAAACTATCAATTTCTATAAGCGAGAAATTGAACTCTATTGTCACATTCCTGTGGAAAATATTAAAGCCACGTTTAGTAATGTCAGATAGCAAAGGTCAGTATTACATTTCGGCAATGAACTGTATTAAAGTATGTATTCGCGTGCTATATTCATATAGCACCGAAGAAACGTGGATGGTGGAAAGGAATGCACAAATATATGTCAAGACTTCATCTAGGCTTATATATGTTTTGTACGGTTATCGAGCAGGAATCAATCACAGTTGTTCTTGCTAAATTTTTTGTTCAGATTTGAGACACACGAATGATTGCTAACATCTGTAACATGTACATGTATTGAAGGAATGTATTGTGCTTTGTGTGTGGTGTAATGGTACGTGTTTTCTTTGTTCTAGTTATTTTCTTTAAAGGAAAGGAAATGTCTTTACTTTGTTTCGAGAAAAAAAATGAAAAATCCATTTGATTTACGTTCGAAAATCCGTTTGTCATTTGTGTGTGCTGGAAATGTCGTCCGAAACTCTTCATCTGCATCAAAACTAGCACGTTTTCAGCGCTCTAATACAAGCTGCTGATTAAATTAGGCTAGTTGAATATTGCATGCTAATATTCGCCTTTGCCGCTGCAGATGATAAGACAGGAGATTATGAGAATCAAACAACGGTTCCTCCAAGACCAGAATACACGGACGATCAATTGGAAGATATTGTCGATTCGGTGATGCGGATGATGGATACAAACAGTGATGGCTTTATTGATTATACCGAGTATCGGAATTCCGGCGTTGAGGAAAACCGACGTGACGATTTTCCTGAAGGGCGATAAAGAGGCTTTTGCGGATGAGGACCGGCCCGAGCAGGAGTACGTTTAACAATGTTTATTGACATCGGTTGTGGCACAAGTTTAGTTTCATTGCTTGCTTTAGCCTTTTGTGGTCTTTCTATAGATCGATTGTAAAACTCAAATTCAAATAACTTCAAATATCGTTTCATCGCTCAGAGAAAGACGACTCCCAAAGTGATCATCATCACGAACCCGTTCCGTACACCGACGAGCAGCTATCGGGCATCGTTGATGCAGTAATGAAAAACATGGATCGAAACAATGACGGTGTTGTCGATTGGCCTGAATATGTGCTTTCGTCAAGCCGACGTTAATTACGCATGAATTACTCCCTTTATATGTGTAACATTTTTTTGGTTGGTTGGGAAATACTGGTTTCTAATGAGTTCTTTGCACTTTTCTTGATTGTAATTTTACTGAGCACTAATAAAGTGGTAGCATTGAATATCGCACTTTAGGCCGGAATTCCATAGTATAACAGCCATTCGATAAACATTGTTTCGGCGATGGAGCAGAAGAGTCGCGCCCTGCGGTTCTGATAAGTTTATATTCCTAAATTACTTATTTGTCGGTTGCAGACAATAAGGATGAGCACCATGATAGCGAAAAACCATCCGCTGGGCCTGCAGAAAATCACAGTGATGCGCAGCCGTATGATGATGAAACATTGCAATCTTTGGTTGATCCCATCATGGACATGATGGACAAGGATCACGACGGATTTATCACATATACCGAGTATCGTCAACACGAAAATACGCAAACACCATGATATCCTAATAATGCATAAACATGAGTTGTAAACTGGTCGTTAAAGCAGCTTATTGAATGTCTAATTGAAAAGAACCTCGTAACACAAGTCAAATTACTGTACAATGTTATGCAAATGCAGCACAAATGTTTGTATACAATAAAATTTTAAGAATTCTTACCTGATAAATATTTTGTGTTTCATGTTTAAAATTGACCATCGTGGCTACAGATTTAACTCGGTTAATGATAAGGTAAAATTAAATGAAATTATAATGAAAGTAAATGAAATGAGTATATGAACACGCTCGGTTGGATCTCTTCGCTAAAGTAAATAAATAGATAAAATTCGACTAAACGTTTATTGAACATTTGAATATTTGCTTCGCGTTAAGCGGAGTGTTTTAACGGAACGGAGAGCATCGTTTGCGTAGGAGCGTATGGAGCATAAAATGCATGATAATGGTAGTAGTGGTTATCTAGAGTATGAGCACAAATTAAAATTTGACTTAGTAGACTCTAGATTGACAGGGATCACGCTGTTGGATGCAATTTTTCAACTGTTGAATGTTTTTCTTCAAAAATAATGTTTAAATATTCAGTAATTGATTTTATTATCCACTAGCTTAGTAAATCATCTGCATCTGAAATTTGTTTGTTCAGAATATGGACATTTATATACCCCTAACTGTTGAAGTTAGTGGTTTAAAAGAAAGTTCTGGTATTTATTTGTACTTATGGGCCAAGTTTCTATACTGCAGGAAGAAGTTTGTGTGAGTGCTGTTCTATGCATCCCTTTTCTATACTTGCTTTCAATCGCTCTACACTACATTACTTTCTTTCAACAACTTGCTTTCCATCGATCAATCATTCCATATATAACTTTTGATGTTTTTTTTTGTAAAACCAGGCTATGAAACATTGATCATTTACATTGTAGATCAATTTTTAACAGCTCAGTACAAACTTCAAATAGGCCATATCCCTTCTGTTAAATCCTATTATGCCAACTGTTCCCCACTTGGCCAGTCGTTTTTGCTGATCTGCCACCATCTACCCTCCAAACTCTTAGTGTTTCTTCGTATTTCCCTTATGTGTATCCTTGTTTCTATTTTAGACATTGACATTATTTACTTTTACCTTATTCTCTTCCCGTTGAAAAATCTCGCCAACGTTCATCGTGGTGATTGTTTATCCATTCATCATCGCTTACATCTATCGTTTGATTGCTTTTCTATTTGATCCTAACAAGCTCTTCACGGCTTCAAACGGACAAATCAAATGCAAAACTACGTCCCTGTGTTACGCTATCAGTCGACACTGTTACAGTCGCCCTCTCTTTTTGCAACAGACAAGCAGTGGAGGGCTATCACACGTTCGCGGTTGCTACGGTATTGCATTGGAGCATTACAGGCTCTTTCACAGAATTACAAGATCTTACGCGCGTAACATAAACTCTCTCGGCAACATAAACATCCATGCTTGTATTACAAAAGTATGGCTATATACAGCCTAGGATATACAAGGAGAGAAAGAGAGAAAGAAAGAGAGAGAGAGAGAAAGAGAGAATCTCGCGAAAAGGAAGAGACGCTATACGCACGCGTATCTTATGTTGGATCTATCATAGTCAGCTGTTTTGCTATTTAGTGTTGGTATGCGGATATGCCCAAATTATGTCAAGTTTGTTGGTATGCATGTATGCTCAATGCTTTGCTGTTAATACTTAACCAAATAAACAGTCTTCCTGAATGAGAAGTTCCAGGTTTATCATTACCTATTACAACTTTTGATACCATATTCTTAGCATATATATCATTAAGCACAAGAGATCATTACCAAACATAATATTAAATTCACCTGACGATCTGTTTCCATAGTTATTATTATAACGATTCGGAGGAAGCATATTTATTGGCATGAAGTACATTTACACATTATTATACGTTACCTAGAAGTTGTTTTCAATGCCTATCAGAAAACAAATAAATGAGCTTTTTTCTTGGGGTTTCCAGCGAGAAGGTTTCCGATGATTTTTCACCTCTGTACCTGAAAAAACTTTAGAAACATCAGAATCGCTCCATTTCCGCGTTTGCGCCTCCTTCGTCAACTTCACTAATGCTGAATAATTTAACGTTTGCTCTCTCCCTGTGCCGACACGACTCTCAGCTCTGTTGGTTGGCTGGTAAAGCATTAAATATCGCCACCATCGCTTCTATTACTGTGCTATACCCGGAATATGTTGCGACATAAGTGGTTGGCCCTCTCGCGTGGCTCTGCTCGGCGTACGATGTTTTTTATTCGCCGTGGGTGGCTAAGGACATCGAACACTCCGGTGCTCCATCGCCTCGTGTTTCCGGGAGTGAGCCAGTCTATTCCCGCAGTCCGGAGCGATCTGACCTGCAACGTGGCGTTCGAGTATCAATCCGAGTAGCCCGTCCTACCGTTTTTGCCTTGTTCGTCTGTTCTGCGGTAACGGCGACTCCATCTGTGTTAGATTGATGTTCGGATTTATTGCAAAACAAACTATTTGTTGGTGCTTAAGTGTTATATAATGTCTTTTAAACCAACCATGATTACTGGTTCATGTGTCTTACAGAGTTGAGATGGCTTTTGTACATTGCCATTAATGGATACGTTCAGTGTAGCAGTGTAGCATGTGAGTGTCTTCTTTTCGTTCATATGCTAGCCGTGAGCTTTTCCAAACCCTAGGAGTGCCGCCCCAGTGCAAGTCGCATTCAATGGGGCTCGATTGACCATACAAAAGGGAAGAAGTAATTTGCACAAGCATACGACCGAGGTGAAATTTTTGTGATGGCACCGAGTGACATGATGGGAGGGCCTACGTTGGACAGTTAACTCATTTAGCACGTTTCGCTTGCGATTGCAACCAGCGGAAGCAAATAGAGGCACAACCGGCAGGCTAGCTGTTGTTGGTGGAAAAAATCTTTCGATCGGCAGAGCTGAGCGACGACTTCAAACGTCAAATGCGGAGAGTTTGTGGGATTTTTGCTTAGCCGTATCTCTCTCAGGATTTTCCGCCGTTTTCCTCTCAGACGTTCAGTCGATAATATTGAGCAGCGGTATACTAGCTGCAGGCAGATGCCATGAAAGTCTAGTCTCTGTGAAAATGTGCGTGCGCGTACCTGGCTCGTATTACACCTCGACGCGCCACTTTCGTATGAAACTAAATTCATAACGTGCGTGACCGGTTCGCAAATCTACCCACTAGTGCTGGGGAGCCGACGGTTGTAGACCGTCCAGTCGATTAGTGCTTTTGAAGATCGTTGTTTCGTCGAAAAACCCAAGTACCCGAAGACAGGTGAGCTATTCCTCACTCATCACATTGAATGACATTAAAAAAAATGTATAACTTGTATTATTCGATTCGCTAGTTGCGTTCAACTCGCCATAAATGAGCTTCAATTCACTAAATAATATACTAAAGTGTTTATATACGCATCTACTGGTCGAACATCTGGCTTGCAAGAATCCATTACCCCACATGCAGAATGTTCAGAATGAGGTGGAGCGTGTCTGGTAGATAAAAAAACAATGTAATATAAATAAAACGAGCTCCCTTTCGATGCGATGTTAAGTGGGTACATCGCGTTGAAGCCATTAAGTAAGACCAAAATGAAACAATCATTGTTTCTCACGATCATCTTGTGATGCGATTTCTGTTTATACATCATGCCACCCGTAACCGGCGGCATGGGTTAATACCGGCAAAAATTGACGACACTTCCAACCGATTCGGCGTTGTCGAGCGATTAGACCTCTATCTTGCATCGTCGTGGAATGGTATGTTTCGTTATTTTTAGTCCGGGTTCGCCCGTCATGTTCTTTTCTTTGCTGTGCGGCTTTCTATTGTAGTGAAATCAACTGTTTTTTGTCACGTTGCTTCAGTGAACCAAACGTTTATGCCGGTTACGAAGCCGACACTCGAATGAAGAAGCGATATTTATCGTTTACGCTTCCGTGGTATTCTGTCAATGAAAGATAACTGAGCTAGCAACAACAAAAGTTGCTTTTAATGGTTAACTCATTCTGTAGTATTCTTATAATAAATCGTTTTATATCTTTATATTTACCACACAAAAAAATTGCTCACAACTTTAACTGAAAACGGATTTGACTAAAATCTTAACCGAATATATCAGCTTCTGTGTAATATCTACTACAAGTGGTGGAATCTACTAAAATCAAAGAGAGGATGTTAAACAGCGGCTTCTAAACCACCTTTTTCTAGAATTATCAAAACACCTGTTAAAAATGTTGTTGGAAAATAGATAAAATTTTGCTGTGATCAAGCAAACTGATGATATTTGCGAGATTTTAATATTCTAACAGTTTATGAAATGGTAAATCCAAATGGTAAAAGATGGAACGCATGTGAAGAGAGAGCGGAACATTGGCATTAGGGATTTCATCTCAATAACAACAATACATATGTCTAATGGAAAATCGAAAAAAAAATTAAAACAGATTATTTTCAAACAAATGAAGAAAGAAGGAACGAAAAAGTGGTTCCCTAAAACAGCATCGAACCGAACATGTTTCATTCGAATCTGTAATAAAATTATGCTGTTGATCTTATAAACGCTTCACTTATAATACGGATATTTTACTTTTATTATTCATCATAACAGATTATATTAAAAAAATGTTTTTAAAAGCTGCATATATTCATATTCTAACACATGAAACAATTCAGAATGAAATATACTTTTCTTCATTACTGCAATTATTAAAGCATGTTTTATACCTCCGATATAATTTGTATTCATTTAAACCATGTAACCATGTAATGGGGAAATGTCCAACATTTCCAACACGGTCAATTTTACTCTAAGTGACTGCTTTATGGTTTTTTTTGGTATCCATTAGGTTATAAAATCAGACATTTTGCAGCCAGGCCTCATGCATGTGTCAACGTATATGATGAATCTCAATGAATGTTCACTAATGATTTCCGCTAATTAATGTAATAGGTCATAGGATGGTCAAATGCATTTCGGTGGTTATGAAATCACATGGTGCATTTTAACATTATATCTTCAATTCAATTCAATGATTTAGTGAAATGCATACTACTTTTTGATGGATATATATATATATATATATATATATATATATATATATATATATATATATATATATATATATATATATATATATATATATATATATATATATATATATATATATATATATATATATATATATATATATATATATATTCAATTCAATTCAATGATTTAGTGAAATGCATACTACTTTTTGATGGATATATATATATATATATATATATATATATATATATATATATATATATATATATATATATATATATATATATCGCTCTTATTAAAAAATACATTGAATATGTATTTCATTAATTCCACAGATGCATTAATTGATAAATAACTTACAAAGCTTTAGAAATGAGATTGATTTAAATGTGATTAGTGAAAATTGATTCAAGATTTTTACATAATTTATTATTGTCTATCAAAAAGCAATGCAATCCAATGCAATGCAATGTTTCAAGCAAACTAAAATGTTTGAGAGACTATGCGAGCAAGGTCTAGTTCTGTTAAGTACATAGTACCTTTCCGATAGTTGTTCCAAATACCACCAGCATAGAGCACTGGGGCAAGAAACAACCGATACTAAAAAAGAAAAGCGTCTTTCAAAAGTAAAAGAGAACTTCGCAGTGTGAGCTTAATATTGAATCTATTTTCTTCCTTTCATATTTTATCATTATATAATAGAACTTGTCCTAGTACATTTCTCTTTTCTCTTGTCCATTGTTAAAAAAATATCAAACGTTTTTTTGCAATTTTAAACAGTGAAAGATATACAATTTACGCGTCTTTATCCTAGCCGATTGTTGTGCTTGGTAAAATTGTATGAATTAATCTTGAACCACACTCTCCTAGCAATAATGAGAACGTTTTCTTTCGATTCTTCCGACGAGATATAATTTTATGATCATACAACACGAATAAATTACTATTTCAATTTTTAATGAGGGATAGAAAATTTAAAAATAGTTCGGAAGCAAGTATAGTAGTTTCTTGCAATTCAGTAGCAATAGTAGTTCTTTAAATTTATGAATATTTTGTTCAGCCATGTTCTATGTTCTGTGTTCTGGTTTGTATGTGCAGAGTAAACAAATATCATATCTGCCACCAACGTCTAAAGGTAGAAAAAGAAATAAAAATAACAGACTTACGTGCATGCCTCACAATGCAGAAGGGGTTTTAAGACACCCTACTCCACCCGTTTTTGACTACCATGTCTATCCACTTCATACGACGTAAGCCATTCATTATGTAGTTTGGCGGAAATAGTTACAAGCGGCTAATGAATCACTTCCTCAACATGCAAGGTGCATTTCCTTTCTGATTTATCGACTTTAAAAGCGTGGGAAATTTGCTTTTGATACTTCCTGTACTGCAAGGCACGAGTGATGGAAAAGCTGTCACTTTCCGTTTTGCTTCTGCATAGGAAATGTTGACAGGGTCTTTCTTTTTACAAATTTTTAAACAAACCATAATCTAAACCCTGGGCCAGATGAATGGTTGTTATGAAGTGTTTCAAATATGACCTAAGCTTGAAGAATAGTAGTGTTTCAGGTCATTTGTGTTTTTGTTTCAATGAAGTGTGCTAAAATAAATGCAACAAAATATTGAACTGTTATGTGTTATAGGTAAATAACGAGCATGGATATGGTAATTGAAATTAAAAAATCTGAGAAAATGCTGCCATGAATGAAATGATAGTTCTTTGTATAACTCACCATGCGTCTCCATTGCAAGCAATATGCTTTGTTGTGTGACGTAACTAAATGCCTCAAATGCATATTCAATGCATTGTTGTGTACTAATTTATCATTCTAATCCAAATTTCTAATCGATACTAACTTTGCATTTTATGTGTAAATCTTGTTAAATTTAAACTATTACCTTAATCTTCGTATGAAATTGCTAAAGTTTTACTTTTTTTAAATACATTGCTACAATGTATCTGACTCACATAACAAGTAAAAACTCATGCTAATACTCTCATTACAAATTAGTTTACTTTAAATATGTGTATCATGTAATGAGTTGGCGATAAGCAAACTGTATTATCAATGAAATCGAGTGTTTAACAATATTTTTTTATATTACACGCTTCTTAGTATAGTTTATATTTAATTGATCGAAGATAGTATTTAAGGTCCCTGTCGATCTATAACATGAAATTTAGACATCCAACAACGAGTTTGTGCTTTAATTACAATTCTTTCCATTCAACTAGCGGTGTAATAATTATATTTTTGTGACTTGGTTTAAAGACATACATAAAACCAAATGCTTGAAATAGCACTACTTCTGACAGATACGACATATTATACAGAAACAGAGCCCTGTTACTTTTTGCAGCTCTAGTTGTTCCTAAACACTAACCACTCAGTCATCAAATATTGACTCAATTCAATGACACACGGTTTTTGGCTATGGTGGTGTCTGTTCAGCCGATCGCTTTGACTGGCGAAGCAAACGATTTTATCACTATAGTTCGTCTTTCCCCGGTTGTGTAAACTGATAATTTGCAATACTAAAACAAATGACATAAAATCCAAGTCATCCAGATATACAATGTTTTAAGATAAAAACTTATTTTATTTTTCTTAAATTTATCATTTAAACAATTTTAGACAAAAAAAAACAAGCATTTTTTAAATATTTTGGAAGCCAACACTTTTTGTCACAAATATTCATATTCAAATAAGTAAAATCAATTTACTACAGAATGTTGAGAATTTCATATATCCTCGAACATAATGTTAGTACTGTTTTTGATACTGTTACATGGCTATATATTGGTATTTTTAAACGATCATGCTTATTCTGCAGCATGCCAACAACACGGAAAGTTTTTGATCCATGCGGTACCACCATATGTTGTTTGTTTGTTTTCCTATAAGTGAAAACAACAACTCTGATTTATTCATAAAAAATGTACCAATATTCAGGAAATTTTTTAGATCTTTAAGGATTTATTGAATGTAGTTGATTGCTGAGGATTTATTGGAAGTAAGGGTAAAGAAAACATATTCCAATTTTATTTTGGTTACAAAATTTTCCATATTTTGTATAGAAAATTTATGGTCTTGCTAGAAATAAAACGATATATTTTGATATTTAAATTGGAACGCTATTGTCCAGCTTTTAACACGTCAGCTAATATAGAACGACCTGACAAGGCATGTCCCATTTTCGCTGAATCAACACGCTCAGTCATCAGCATGCTGTTTTGTGGTCACTAATTAAACTATTGCTTCAAGGTAAAACGGATCAATACGGCCATAAGTTCGTGGGTGATATGGTCATACGTAGTTTAGGATGACGTCTTTCAGCTTTGTTTCGACATCGGGTTAAAAATTGTCACTACATTTCAAAATTGTTGGCAACATCGTCAAATTCTTCTGGCGTTCATTAAGCACGAATTGTTGACTTGCACGACATGATGAAGCGTGACATATCTCATAGATGGTTATGGTTTTTAAGGATATACGCGAATATGAGGTTTAATTAATACCGTTGGAGTTTATATGATTAATAATAATAAAAAAACAAATACATGAACTGCAGCTGGTAAAAGTTTTTAATAAAAACCTTTATCTTTTAAATGATATCCATTTTTTAAATTCCAAAAGCATTACTATGCTCAGTTTTTCTTAGTTTCAATTCATATCCAAACCCTATTCACGATTGTGGTGATTGTCATCGATTTTTTCTTGAATATAAAACTTGAACATATTAAATACTTCGTTTATACTCAATAAAACTAGCAAATCTAAAATTAAACCAAGTAATAGTATTGGTATGGTGATATATATTTTATAATATGGTTGTATCTATTTTATTTTTATTTATTTATTCAGGCATTATTTATTTTTTAATTATAATAATAACAATTATGATTATCATTATTATTTTCGATTATTATTAATTATTATAAATTACTTTTAATAATATTTATTATTATGATTGAGCAGTATTATTTATTTTTAAGGCATTGCATTTGACTGTGTAATTTGATTAAGTTTATCAATTCTCGTTGAAAACAAACCCTCTTTTTTCATATTGGTACATGATGCTTCAGCTAACCTGAGCGTAGAAATAATATGATTAATTTGTAAAAAAATCGTATTTTGTGTAAGAGTGAGAGGAGCACTCTTCTTGTTTAAAGGAAAATTTAAAGTTATTGTTAAAAATTTAATCAATTTAACAGTGGGGTTATTAAAGAATACCAAAGTAAATAGACGATAACTTTAAAAACTCTTAATCATGAAGTATTTGAATGACTTTACTCCTGGTATTGCATAGCAACATTATTTTATATCATATTATTTTTGTTTCATAATAATTTTAACAATATCTCACAGTATAAAATCTCCCAATATCAAATTTATTCTCGTTTAATCTCATAACAAGCGTAATCGGCTAAGGTCTGCTTTGCTAAACTTTTTTTGACAAGAGATTTCACGTAACCTAATATAGTTAGTCCTAGTGTACAAGGTCAAGATTCCAATCACAAACCACTGATTCGCCTTATCATACTTTAGTAACAGTTTGATTAATGTCTTATTCAAGTGCTGCACTTCCATTTTTGATCAGTTCAGCCACTATTGTGTCAATGCCGAATTCCTTATTATTGTGTAGTCTTTATCTCATCTCATCTCATCAGCAACAAGTATAAGTGAAAGATTGTACATCTTATTGATGTGCAGATAAAGTTATTTGATTATCGTGTTTGCGCAAGAGAATGAATACTTTGTTTACTGACTACATTTCAATACTATAAAATGAAAGCTACATGTATAGATTTATTTTATATTTGTAATTTACAGGTACGAGATCTATGAAAGTATTCTACGATGCTGTTGATGAACGGATTGTACCTGTGAAGTCTTCTTAAAAAATCGAACACAATTACGAATAAAACGAACGACAAACGAAAAACTAATTATTGAAAATTAGGAGTGTTCGCAAATAGTTATTATCGAATTCCAGCATTGCCAACACATTCTAATACTTTTACAATGGAGAGGAAATTACTATATGCATTTCGGGGTTGGATTGCATTTGTGGCCTTCATGGACCTTGGTACGGCTTTTCGGTGCTACATTGAGCGCAGAAGTTTTTTGGGTGACCACTCAGAAACGCAGTTTATTGAAGGTAACTTACTTTCAGTTTATCTTCTAACAAAGAAACAATTTGTATTTTATAAATGTCGATTGGAACCTTTAAGATTAAAATTGTTATACTAATATCTAAAGAAAATTAATTTTGTTTATTCTTTTTGCAATGTAATTATTACACGAATTTATTCGGATGACATCACATTTGCTTCGTTATTTCCGACTGTCCGGATTGCAGGAGATTACACAATATCTAGGATATTGGGTATCTACTGCATACTGAAGGCAGTTGCCTTGGTTCACTGTACGTTGTACATACACTACAAACCGTAAGTACAACTATAAGCAAATTAAACCAGTTTTTATATATAGTTAGCGAAATATATAAATCGACCCATTTGTCTGTCAGACATTAATTATCGTTTTGCTCAATAGAGACAGATTTTTTTGTGAACACGTAATGTGTACAGTACCCCAGTATTGTTACTTAGATTTATAAAATGAGTCTCAAATATTTTGTTAATAATTTATCTTTACCTTAACCAATTTTACTTAACGACAACGCGAGTTTGTATTCTTGCGCTCATTTTACTTTTATTTCCAGGGTTGTCAGCATGGGTGGTTGCTCACTTGCTATAACGATGATGCTCTATATTACCGAGGCCTTGTACTTCCGCTCAACGACTCTAAACTTTTACGTTATTTTTCCATGCATTCTAAACTGTAAGTGAATAAGAAAATCTTAACCTATTTACTAGCACTGGGTTTGTGTTTTTGCTATATTAATCATTCTAGTGACACGCTTTTTTCATTTTTAATTTTATTGCTACATTTGCATAATTTTTATACGTATATCTAAGTTGATTTTGATTTATATTTATCCATCGTACAGTTGCGCACGATGCAGATTGAAAACTAACATTGGAAAATAAGGCTATAAAAATATAGCATATTCTAAGGATACTATTGTTTTAGATTATGTTTGAAGTCAAATTAATATATAGTCTTTAACGTATGGGTTTGGCTACCGATTTGGTTATCGACTGATTGATCAATTTCAAATTTACTATAATTTTAGATTAGAAATTGATATACTCGCATTTAATATGATATTTAATATTTACTATGACCTATCAATGTCTGAAATTATATATTCTTTTTATCTTTCATGTTTTGTGTCGTTTCATTTATGTAATACCCAGCAATAACACTTATTGGGTTATTATATATTCCACGAAAACTACGACTCTGGGAGCATCGTATTGCCTCAGAAAACGACGATGAAAACTCACAGCTACTAAAGCAGATGGGAGGATTCAAGAAACGGCGCGCCCATAAAAACAAAACTCCATGAACTTTGTGGATCGTGTAATATCTGTTATCTCCGTTATGCTCGGGTATCTCCCTTACTATCCACATCCAACTATTCTTCTCAGTTGTTGTCTGTCCTTCGTGATCCTTTTGTGGTGTATATAAGAACGCAAAATCAAGAATTTTTATATCCCAACGATCCTTAAATTTAGCCATATCGATACGAATTACATGTTAAAATCCAATGCCCATCATTGGCCGACAAATAGATCCACCAAGTATTGATTCGCTTATCAATTTGCAATCGGTAAATATGCAACAACAAAAATCCCGTATCACTCTACCTCTATCAGAACCCCCATTGGACTGGGCTGAGTGGGTTCAATCCACTCTATCCTACATAGAATACTTCTATGAATCCCATCTTTTATGGCAAGCACATTTGAATCTACCCACACCAACTGGCTGATAGACTAATGCAGTTTAAGAATTACTTGTAATTCAAAGCCTAAGCATAGATGAAATTAGCTACAACAATAGCCGAGATAGCAAAATGTAATGATTTCCTACTATTTTTATACGCCTTCCATCAACCCGTCAATTCTGGCTGGTAATGAACGACTTAAAACTATCGATAGCTAAACACAGAACAAATGACACAATACGCCTCTCTGAAAGTGAGCATTGAGTGATTGAAGAGTATCAAAAAGTAGCATCAGAAAAAAGAAAAACAACACATTGTGAATGCAAAAAAGCTTTAAAACATTTTTAACGTAATAAGCAAATGAATTGAAGTAATCAGTAACCGCGTCACGAACTGTGTAACTTAAGTATTGAACAAAAATGAATAAAAAATCAAATGGCTTACAATGAAAAGTGCAACTATGGGAAGTTAAACGGCTGCAGGCATCTCAGATTTGAATTTAGAACACTGCGTTTATGCAACTATGTATTAGTAACATTAACTTCAAAGAAAGAAACCGTGGAACAATCTGTTAATTATTCCAGAATGGAAAACACGTTGAATACTAGTTAGCTCATGGCATTTTGGAAAAATACAGCGAAGATTTCTACCGTGACTGAGAACTTATGCTTTAGTTAATTCAATTGAATTTGCAGCGAATACATTTTTTTTTAAATGATAGGTACATTGAAATGAGATTATAATCAATCAATTCAAGTTACTAATCAATTAATTGAATTATCAGGTCCTTTTTGTGCGTTATACAATTTTTATGTAATTGATATTTTAAGAAAAGGATTTAAGCATCCAGCATAACGTTAATATTATTCAATTTAATGAGAGTTTATAAATACCGAACAGAAATATTCCGTTGCTTTTAGCGAGATTACAAATGTAATGGTGTAACAAAAGTGAGCCTTTCATAACAAGAAGCGGTAGAAGTGTTGTTCCTAGTTACTGGCAGAGATGGGAGCAAATGTGCATCAAATGTATCACCAAGTCTGTACACCCCAAGAACATAACAAAATGATATTTAGTTCGGCTAGCAAACACTAGCACTACATCAACAACTAGCAAACAACATCGTGAAAAAGTGTGCAATATTGAGTGAACCTTCTAAACAACGTTTTTTTACATACGATATGACCAGATAAATAAGGACTCTATTAACGAACAATTCACGCCAAAGGTGAGAAAATCTGCAGAAAAACTGTGAATGATTTAAAAAGCAACCGTTTTTCTACATTGCCAAAGCTACGTATTATTGCAGGTATTTACTTGATATGCACAAGATTATACGAAAGACCGTGCATTTTGAGGCAAATCTACAGCTACAATAAAGCGCTACAAAACAGGCAATTATCGCCTGAATTCTATTTATGAAACTTTTCAAATTACCAGTAGCTATTTTTCATCTTTATCAATAGGTAGTTGTTTAAAACATTTAAAATCAATTACCGTTAGTACTAGTGGACAATCGGACCAGCGACCGTATAGTTTTCGCCTCTAGTCAAATGCCTAATGTAAACGCATTAGAAGCACTCGTATGTGTTTGGTTCTTAGGCACCCATAGTTCAGCAATTCAATCATTACTAAGGTTGTCCAAACGAAAACTAAGAAGTATGTTCAGCTCTTGAAGCAATCATACAGCAAATTTGTAACAAGCAATAAAGAACTGTAATGCCGTAAGAGATAAGTAAGTAGTTTATCATTCAACTGAACACCAAGCGGGTAAGGCACGCCTATAAACATTATGAAACATGCTGACCAAACGTGAAAATAAAGTAAAATAGTCATAATAAAAAAAAAATTGAGTTTACACATTTGTTGTACCGTTCTTTTTATTAGTAAGATTCGTTTCCCGAAAACTGTTTGTAAAATCGTGTAATAAGTAATACTAAATATAATTTAAAAAAACGTACCATAGCCACCAACCGTTCCACCAGCATTGCCAACTTTTTGTCACGTTACGATGCAAGAATCTAGCTTCCCGGGCCATCCTGTACACCTTCATGATGTGGAAGGTTACTCCCCGATCTTAGTTATCTAAAAGACCAACATAATAAGCATATGTCCTACAAAACTCAATTCGGAATGCCAATGGCTTGAGAGATTTATTATTTTCCAATGGCGTTTATAATTATTGTTATTATAATTGGCGTCCTCATTTCCAATCTTGTTTTCTTCCACGCCAATTGCACCAGAAAACTCGATTGCTTTTGACCCAGAGCGCCGGAAAAGTCGATGAATGGTTTTGATAATCTGTTTGCGGGTTTGAAATATCCTTTTAAATCATCTTTTATTAAATTTTGTTTCATGGAATTGTAGTGTTGTAGGTAGTAAGAAGCATTGATAGTTGAAAACGTACCCAAAAATAAACCAAATGGAAATAGATCTAAATAAACAAAGGAATATAATATATTGAAAGTGTGGTAATACTTGAAAGTTGCATATACACATCTTGCAATAACAATGGGAATGAAAGTTGTCTGTTTGCGATAAGCGGATTACTCTATAAAGATACGTAGCCATACATATATATACATGACATTTCTTTACTGATTCCAAGTTAATCTAAACCCAATGAATAATTAACTAATATTCATCCAAAAATACTGATATTTTATTGATGAATACATCTGTACTTTCTATTATAAATATAAAAAATATATCATTTTTGAGCAACAATAACTAAACGTGATATGCACGTTTTGAATGAAGTGATGGAATGCAGCCTGTGGCATTTGAAGTAAGAATGCACAATTGAGATGCAACGGCCTGAAGATGTTCTCAATAATAGTCAGGTACTGGAGCGCAAGCAACACGAACAAAGTCACTGTACCGAACATGACCATTGCTGGACACGTTTGCTTCACGAAATATGTTATCCACCTAGCGAGCAACAAACCAAGATAAAATGTTAACAGATATATGAGATTAGAATTGTACTAGTTACATACCTCACGATAAGACAACCCTTCGCCCCAATTCTGAAGAAGATGACGCAGCTGGCGAGCTGGAATGGTTCCGCGTCCGCTCTTATCGCCTGCTTTAAATGCTTGAATAACCTCATCAGGAAGGTTCTCTACACGAGAATGTTGATGCATAACCTCCAGAAAATCGGCAAAGCTCATTCGTCCGTTTTTCTTCTTCAAATACTGAGTCAACTCCTGTATGGTAGGTGACAATCCTAGAGACCGCATGATTACCGTAAGCTCATCCAGTGTCGTTATGTGCCCCGAGCGAGCAAACAAATAAAAACATTCACGAAACTCTGCAATAAAATTTCGTTACAATTACGATTTTTTTTCGAACTCATGACAAAAATTTTACGTACCATCAATATCTTGTTCCTTGAAATAACGGGCCTGGTGGAATTGAATTAAATTTTCAATGAGTAACACCAACCAATGTTCACAAGCATTATTATACGAACCATCTTAAATGAACGGGTTGCAACACAGTTGACGAAAAAAGTTCACGTTTGTATGCACTTCTATTTCTTAGCGTTTGGAGAATGCACGATGATATTATACACCATTTAAACCTTCGACCTTTTCCTGATGAATTGAGGGATTTGATAAATATGCGTAAACACGACGACGATTCACAAAATTCTTTGGGTTATCCAAATAAAATTCGCTCTACGAAATCACTGAAAGTTGCCAACAACATGAACACACACACACACTAAAACATACGTGCGCACACTTCCACAAAACTAAAGTCATAAATGACACGTCCAATGTTTTTTTGAAATTTACCTACAGCATATGTAAAACTGATCGAACCTGATCGAAACATATATTTCTTACATTTATTCTTTGTTAGCCATAATATACAATTCTATAGTTACAATTTGTTGTAAATACAACAAAACACTATGATTGCTCCTGCTATTTGTCTGTTTAGCGAAGCATCGAAATACAGCTTCAATGACCTGGACGTTTTGAAGGAACCTTGGTCGGATGATTTGAAAAGCAACTGACGTGTGAAAAAGAAGTGTTTTATTGAATAGAATTGGAGTATATGCGTGCATATGTGTGTTGTTTTTCCCCAAATGTTTTGGTCGAATCTGTTGTGCCACAAATGTTGCAATTTTGTGTTTAAAGTATTATCAACTTGTTCGCCGTTGTGAAACATGATATTTCCAAATTTAATTTAAGCATCAACGAATAAGGTATGTTGAAGAATTGGTTGATACAGCTTGGTTGTAATTTTTGGCTTATTTGATACCCACAACTCTGATGCAAATTGTTTCTGTTTCCAGCTTTATGAAACCCAACTTTTCTTCAATGATTGATTATTGAGAAGAACATTGAACTTGTCGTTGGACCCTATCACGGGACTGGGGCCAAGGTATTTAGTTTGTTCAAACGAGTTACATGCGTTTGCACGAACCAATATATGCGATGGAAACTAATGCGGTGTTGAAAACAGAAGAAAATCTAGCGTTATCTTGTGACTTTCTCATATAAACATATTTCACTGCGTAAGCCTATCCAAGTGGCTAGCCGTGACTTGCTTGAAAAAAGAAATGACGTGTCCTTAAGCTAGTTTAATCATATATATTCTTGTTCATCCATTGAATATTGGTTGGGCTTTTTAAATTAGAAAAAAAAATCAAATAACTAATAGCTGTACACGATACATGCGGCTTTCCACCACGACATAATGCTCTCCAGAAAAAGTAAGGATAAATCCATAAAAGAAGGAGTGGTAGGAAAATACGTGAAAAAAGATACTCCACCAGAAATTCCAAGTGAGTTTGAAACACATTCAATTTTTTTCATTACTTGGCTTCTTCGACATATTGTATAGAAATGAAACGTATTTGAATTTCTTTTGCAGTTATTAATGTATGGACCGCCGAGCAGAACAAAAGCAAACTTGCGAAGGCAAGACGAAGCTCTCAACAAGTGGTTGCTAACGTTGGTCAACCACCAGGATTACCGCTGACGGCGAATAGCAGTAACATTCAAAATATGCAAAAGTTTGGCAACTCCAAAGTTTTGGCGAAAGTAGGTGGACTCGGTCATGAAGGAAAGTATACGCCCAGCAGTAATATACCAAACTTGACGCATAAGTTTAACAATGTTAATCCAAATGATCCATCAAGTGGTCCTGCTTCGATGAATGGAAATTCAAAGCAGCTGTCGTTAATGATAGTTAAAAATACCACGCCCACTATGGGCATAGCAGTGCAGATGAACGATGCCAGAAACAACAATAGTCACGGGAATTATGTCGATATTGATACAATTGATCAAATTTTGATGCAGCAAAACGGAAACATGTATCGACTACAGCAGCAGCAAAAACATAATTTGTTTCAACAAAGGGAACTAGAACAAGAACATTTGCAGCTACATCATCGACAACACCATGCTCTCCATGATCTTCCACATCAGCAGCATCCGCAAGTTCATTATCAAAAACAACAGCAAAGCAAAGATCAGCAGGAACTGCAAGAAAATCACGAGCTCTCGGAGCAACAAGACCAGCTGGAACAGCAACAACAACAGCAAGAGCAACAGCATCAACAGAAGCAGCAACTTCACCAGGAATCGATATCATCGCATAATCATCAGCGATACATCTCGAATTTTGAGCGAACACTGTCCTATAATCAGCAGCATCACAATAGCAATTTTCGTAATGGATTCGAAGGATATGGAAATCTTCTGTGCAATGGAAACCCGATAGCCACATCTGGAGTATCTGGTAATGGTTCTACGAACGATCAAACGATGTTTATGCGTCACTATTCAACGCGACAGACTCCTCAACCGCAACCACCAACCCAACAACTGGCAAATAATCCACAAAAACAGACTGTAAACCTTTCAGATAGCCAGCAACAGGATCATCTTTATCCGATCTATGAAAATCAATCACAGCTAATTGCTCGTCCGGAATCCCCGATTTACAGCAACACAAATTCTGGAACCATTTATCAGAACTATAACAGCAACAACTCTTCCCATCAGTCGCTTTATTCCAATGTTTGTATTGGCGGACAGTCAGCGGGTGAAACTGGTGGTTCGAATAGCCCGGGTTTGCAACATTCGCAAGCAATGCAAGTGTCGACTCAACAGCCGCTATATTCGAACATGATAATCGGTAGCAGCAAAGGTAATGGCGTGTCATATGGAGAAGTTCTGTTACGCAACGCTCGGCATGGGACTGGAAACACTATAGCAACTCAGCGTGGCATAACCCAAGGTTCATCTGGTCAGCAAGCCGATGGAGATAGTGGTGATGAAGAACTAATGCTTCCACCTGGTTGGTCTGTTGATTATACGTTAAGGGGAAGAAAGTATTATATTGACCATAACACAAAAACGACCCACTGGGCGCACCCTCTAGACAGAAAGGCATTGCCTACAGGTTGGCAAAGAATAGAATCAGCTAGATATGGGACGTATTTTAAGTAAGTATTTTAGAACCACCTACCCGATGGCTGCATTCTAATCAAAATAATGTCATCATCAAAACGCTTTTCCTCCATTAGCTATATAACTGGGCAACCCGAGCAAACACTACCATATCTAGCCTCATGCTATTTAACACAAGTTCCAACGGTAGAGATTGCGCGACCGATTATGCCCCATTTTTCGCGCCACAGTGCCTTAGTACCAGCGAATCCCTACAACACCGAAAAGGTCCCAGAATGGTTGTTTCTGTACGCAAAATGTAAGCAATATAAGGTCAATTTATATTGTTGCAGTATAAGAAATATTAATGTTTTGTTTGTCTTTTTATTGTTTTCAGCCTCATCGGAAAAAGATCATATTATTAAGTGGGATATGTTTCAACTACAACAGTTAGAAGATTTCCTAGGTATGATGAAAAAGTTATACCGGCAAGAATGTAATATTATCGTTGCAAAGTACGAAGTGATAAGGTATATACTCACATTTCGCATTCATATGTTGAATCTAATCATGCATATAACCAATCACCAAATTTCTGCTCCGTTTCATTTTAGGATACAAATTCACTCTCGAATGCAAGAGCTTCGTCGGATGTAATCAAATAGGTTGGAGCCTGTGTATGCCTAAACATTGTGATATGAAACAGTTCCTTCGTCGAAGATTTACATGAACTAAGGCATTATCATTTCTATCTTTCATCTAGAGAAACTCAGGTACCGAATCATCACAAGACTCCTTCAAGTTCACTGACTTCGTTCGGCCGGGTCAGTGTCTTGAAAACCGATCTTCCTTTAGTAATACTCGAAGGTTGTGTTACACATTGATTATCACAAGTTTATACAAATTGTATCTTTTTCGATGATAAGAAACACAAATGCATCATTGATGTATAGATATCTATTTTTTCTAAACAATAAAGTAAAAATTAGATACGAATCGTGGGGTTTGATTACTATTCTACAGTTGAAGGTTTTCCATCCGGTGTCCGCACAATCTCGAGATCTTGTAGCACATATTCATCTGTTTTTGAAAGTCCATTGAATTTAAGAACCTTTGCGTTGGGAAGATTTAGTTGCTTTGCGAACCGAACCGCTTGCGGTAACTGTGCCTCTTCATCGCTTTTAAGACCGTAAAACTTAGCCCAGTCGTTACGCCCGGTGTAAATCATGTAGCAAACTCCTCCAAACGCATTCCATGCCACTATAGCGTAGAAAAGACTTAATCGGCGTTTCCAAGAGTGAGCCTGATCTAGTGACATAGGATTCATTCTACGGCGAATCCATTTTCGTAACCAACGCGGCTGCTGGAAAAGAGACATCGCACTTTTCGCAATAATTATTGAGTAAATTCAATCAAAACAGTACCTTGACAATCCGCTTGCATAACATTCATGACAGAAAAGTGACGTCTTTTCGAGATTGTGACGATGACAGCTGATTGTGAAAAAATTAAAAACCACAGAACACATAACATATTCGAGATGAAATTATTATTGAGTTCTTTAGTTGTAGCTCTGGTTAGCATTATACCAGTGTTTGCAGATAATGGCCTGGAGGACTTCGACGATGCTTCGCGATATGCAATAGAGGGCAAAGTTTACCCACCTGAGCTGTATGGTGGTGATGCCGACCTCGCCTGGCAGCTTGATACACAAATATCGATCAACGGCGGCGAGTACAAAGGATTTCTGCGGGAAGATGGCACATTCGTGATTAGCTCTGTGCCTTCCGGCAGCTACGTGGTTGAGATTATTAATGCAGACTATTTCTATGAGCCAGTCAGGGTAGAAATTAACCCCAAGGGGAAATTCCGTGCTCGTAAACTGAACTACGTTCAACCATCCCAAGTGTTGCAACTGCCTTACCCTCTGAAGCTAAAGGCGCTCACTAGGTTCAGGTATTTCCAGCAACGCGAGCAATGGAAGATTACCGATTTTCTATTTAATCCAATGGTTTTAATGATGATATTACCACTCGGAATTATGCTCGTGCTACCGAAAATCATGAGCGACCCGGAAACGAAGAAAGAAATGGAAAATCTCAATTTATCGAAGGTAAATATACTGTTGTACTTGTCACAATTCTACACAAGTTGTAACTACGTGAACTATCTTTTAGATGACGAGCGACTTGCCAGAATTTAGTGAAATGATTACATCCTATTTCACTAGCGGTTCTACGGCAGTAGCAGGAGCTTCTAAGGCAAACAAAGAGAAGGAAAAAACAAAACCAAAGCAAAGTAAAAAGAAAAATTAAGCTCACTTCATCGCTTCTACCGTATCAGGAAAGGATTCACGTTAAAAAAGACGATTTCCGTAAAGCTAACTATCCAAATTTTGTTAGTCCAATAGCGAGTGAAAGCCCTTTTAATAAAAAAAGATGAAGTTACATTTATTTTAGTTTTTTTTATTAAATTATTCGTGCTACTAAAAACGATCCGACTCAAATTGGGTGAATATGTCGGCGCTAATGGATAATTCCTAACATTTGAAAGTAATGCTAACAACGGCAAATTATTCGTTGATTTAGTTTATTCGATTTCAGTTACTAATAACCAAGTCTACAATATTGCATTTTTTTAGGTTGAATAATGGTTTCCACACGAAACGAACAGTCAGATGAATGAACAAATTAAAAGGAATGTAATCATTTTGAACGACAATACTGTTGCACATTTGATAAGAGCGAAAAAAAACAAATTAAAATCGGCATAATGCCACGTAGTTCTGTGGAAACAAACATGCACTTTTGAGCATTATTTTATCTACGACTTTTAACACAGTTCATTGCACCAGCTGTACGTAATTAGCGGGAAATAGTCCATACTTATTATTGCACCATCCCCGCCACCAGCCTTCGTCGATCTAAAACATTAAATATAAATAATTTAATCCGATTTTTTACGCTGATTTTACGTATCCATGTGTATCATACTCACCATTTCGATATGCGTTATCTTATCGTCTGGATCGAAAGATATTTCATCATCGGCTGCAGCTTGATAATCGTACAGTGCTATCGCTTGAATACCGGGATTGTCTGGGGAGAGAACAAATTCCTCCACCTCTTCTTGAACCACAGTTTCCACAGTTGCTTCTTGTTCATGGTCTGCTTCTTTCGAAGACGTTTCATTTTCTGTAATAGATACCGCATTGTACGATGTCCTGGCTATTGGCGATGGTTCGTGAACGGGCTGATGTTGAGGTTCTTTGGAACTCAACTCGCTCGTTTCTTGATATTGTATTGTCTCCGTGGACTCCGTAGATTCCGTGGTAGGAATGACGTCAGGGGGTGCTAACTTCCGTGGCTCTTCCTCCTTTGGCAAAACGATTGGATCCTTCCGTAAAAATCAATGAGACAATTTCAATTCCAAGCAAATCAATCATACAATTTCATTTAAATGGATGCTTCAAAACTTACTCTCACTTTGTCAATACGATTATTTTCTTGGGGTTTGTTAAAATTGCTAATAGCACTACTGACTCCGACCTCCCTACCCGTGTTTATAGGACCTTTACGTTCAGGCTTTTTCGGTTCCGTTGATTCCGCCGCATAATTCTATGACACAAAATTTAATTTTATATCGTTCTTACTCTACTGGCATGGAACGTAAAGTATTTTGAATTACTTACAACCCGTTTCGCAGCTTCTTCCCGATCGCGGCGATCCTTTTCTTCGCGTAAACGTTTTTGCTCTTCGGCACGCTTTCGTGCATCTTCTTCAGCTGTCACGGCAAAATTTTCAAACTTTGCTCGTAGGTTCGACGGTTTGGCGGAACCAATGTCTGGTTTTACTTTAGTATAGTTAGTACCAATTTTATCTTGTTCTTGAAAACCGACCGCTGACTTATCCATCCGATCTTTCTGCACACCAAACTTTCCACCGAAACCCTTTGAAAGGAAACAAACATAAAATGGCTTGTAAAAAACTGTTATAGGCAAATCGCAACCCAATAACCATCTAAAACAATTCTGTGCAACAGGCGTTTAACCAATACCATCACCACAACACCATGTTGCGTTAAAGCAAGCTGTAGTACGTGTTAAACCGTAAACCGTTAAAGAGTACGAGCTACAAAAAATTACTCACAATTTTATGATCGAGCTGACTTTCATGCATCTTTGGTTTCTCAACATGATCCCAACCAAAGGCTGATTTATCCTTTCGATCAGTCTGAACGCCAAATTTCCCTCCGAAGCCCTATTGGCCATGAAAGGGTAATATTAGGGAGTTCCCTACAAATATGCGTGTCGTTTCGTCATTGTAACCATAACTTACCACTTTATGATCAAGCTGACTTTCGTGTTTTTGCGAAGCCTCAATATGATCCCATCCTACGGCGGATTTATCTTGGCGATCCTGTTGAACTCCGAACTTTCCACCGAATCCCGTCTTGTAGTCTTTTTGCGATTCGTGCTTATCAACCTTCTCCACGTGATCCCATCCATGCGCTGATTTATCCACACGGTCCTTTTGTACTCCAAACTTACCTCCAAACCCAGACGCATAGTCCTTTTGCGAGGCATGCTTCTCAACCTTCTCGACGTGCTCATGTCCGACTGCGGATTTGTCCATTCGATCCTTTTCAACTCCAAACTTTCCACCATACCCATGGGATGCTTTTGGTCCATCCTTTCGTTTTTTTTCTGCATCAGCTCGCTCTGTTTCTTCGCGCAACTGTTGCATATCTATAGCAGCTGCATTCCGACCACTACCTTCGATTGTTTTTGAACCCCATCGTTGTTCTTGTTCGGTAACATCATTCACAAAATCCGGATCCGTTTCCCAGTCGTCATCTCCACCACCGGGAGCAGCAACATTTGTGTCGATATCACGGCCAGCAGTAGATTTCCACATGATTGTTTTCAACTGTAACTGATGCTGTTCTAGATTTGTGTATAACCAATATGAAGCTGCTAGTTTCTAAAAGTTGGGCGGGGTGGCTTAAACAAGTGTTTCCCCGTTATCTTTACGTCTGCCACAGACTTACCGTAACCAGATTGCTTTATCATACACCTTATTTACTGCAACAAACTATGCTAAAAGCCTAACAACTTTACATTCAGTGAATAATTAATTTTCAGTACGATTATATCGTCTCTGAAATAACAGCGAATCAAACTATTCGCAAGATTTGTTGGCAGTTTATCTCGAGCTGAATCACCTCGTACACGGACGCATACATACACACACAACCACTCCGCTTTGACAAGTTTATGACCGATGTGCAAGAAAGTTTTCTGATCGCCATGTTACTTGGGTTTTGACAGAAAAATTGTTTACATATTTACTCACGCACACATCGCTGCACATACTCAAATTTTTCTCATAGATGCTTACTGTTATGCGATGGAATAAAAATGATATGCTCAAGTATGATGATTTAAAAAAGCGTTGATCTTGACGATGCTACTTGTTTATTAAATGAATGTTTGAAAATCGTTGTAAAATGTACTTGAAATAGGAAAAAAATTATACATAGAAAAGCGTTACGATCTTTATGCCATATGTCGTATTCTCAACGTAAATTATTAGAGCTGAAATCCATTTTGATGGCTTAACGAATGTATTATATTTGTTATCAGGTTTTTTTTAATCTGTTAACATTATTTGTTCATATGTTTACATTTTTAACATTTTTATGCATACAATCGTTGCTTCTCGAAGTGGACGGTTGTATCCGGTGTATTTCACTGTAAGGCATATGACTCTAGATAGTCGAGCCTATAAAGAAGTGGTCAACCTTTGAATATATTAGAAGTCACTCTTTGGAGAATTCGAATATAGAAGGCTACATCCCATTTCGCAAAGAAGAAGAAGAACATTTTTATGTTATCGTACAATAGTAATCATTTCAATTGAAAATTCGCATGCGAGTCAACCAGAACAATGCATCTTTTAGCTTTTGATTCTGTGTATGCTACAAGACACGTACTCCAAAATCAATGTTACAACATCAACCTCTTGTGTTTTCAATTCGAGCATAATTTTCTGAACGGCAAGTCCACTGAATTCGGACATTAAGATAAACGGGTGTCTAATTGAAGATGATTTTTTTCAATTCACTAGTGAAAATTTTTATTAGGTTAATGCAAATTTCTCATTTCATCAGCTTAGTATAAACCACACATTCATTATAATTCATTGTAATTATATACATGTTAATTAAAGGGCAATGAACAAAACCAATAGAACATTGCCTATTTTCTACTCCCTAAACTTAAATCCCATCAAACATGCAAAGTGTATTCAATCGTCCATCCTACTTTTAGACGGGCCTGGCTGTGCCTCCATGTAACTCATATGATTCGCCACATTTCGATTGAATGCCGCAATATTTGCTGGTTCTATTATCTCTCTTGTTTCGACAATCTCACCCTTGAGCGCCATTATGCTGAGCTCATCTTCTTCGTTTTTACTTACGTTGGATGCGAGATACATTATTGTGGTAAGGTGCTTTATCAAGTTTGCAATGTGTTCGTTCTTAACATGACCCTTATTGTTCTTCTGAAAGATCAATGCAGCCTTTTCGCGAGACTGCTCACGGTAATGGCTAGGCGTAATCATAGCCAGCATATCTGGATCATCCGTTAAAGTGCCTACATATTCTCGCAGCTGACTCACTTGATCACCTAGATCGCGGTTCAGTTTATCGATCGCTACTATTAACATAGCATAGCGTTTTTTGAATTCTTCTGGAAGAGGATTGTCGAACGATTTATATATTTGCGCTTCCGATGTTATGTTCTGGAGGCGTAACAGTTTCATTTGTTTTGCCGATAGAGTTTTCTTAGTGCGTACAATTAGCTCCAGATACTTCACTGGATATCCACCGATGTTTTCTTTGGGGAAGAACACTTTCCTGTCACTGCTCGACAGCTTATGTGCAGTTTCACAACCAAGCAGCGGGTCTCCTGGATTCTTTGCTTGTTTCGTGGTGGGAGATGCCAAATAGAAAGACGCATCCTGATAAGCAACGCTATAGTCCTTAGTAATGCTGTTTAAGTTGATTTTCGCTGGTTGTTCCAAAGAGAACACTTCATAATCTGGAATCAAACGCGAACCTAAACCAGACCGATCGAACGTAACCTTGTAGCTTTTCGATTCCGGAACATAGGTTTCAACTGTGCCGTTATATAAGCCATCATAAGGAGTTCGCAGCTTAGCCGTTACTTTTGCTCCAGGGGATATCAGCTTAGAAATTGTGTTAGGTAGCCCTTCGGTGAAAGAAATGTCGCTCAGACTGTTTGACTGCAATACTCGTATTTTTTCCCGTTTACGAAGAAGCTCCATTCGTTCTTCCATCACGAAGGCAGGAGAAAAGAGTCTTGGTTTGCCGAATGATGCCCGAAGCTTGCGCCACTCTGCTCGCGTGAGGTTGTTTGTTTTCAACTGTGGATAATGTATTCGGACCATTTGCTCAAACTCGCCTGCTGCTCCGAACAGGTTGCGATCAATGTCACTGTAAAAAAACTCATAATAACAAAACCGGTGTGCTTTGGGCAGCAGAAGGAAGTTGCGGAACTGATGACCAAGCATTTCGCACCATGCTTTATCTAACAAAGCAGGTGAGCTGACCAACTTCATCGGGTTATGTAGATTTCCATCTGGATCAGTTTTGCGTTTTCTACCGCTTTGCTTCATGTGCGCATACCGCGAAGATTGCTGTTTCTTCATAGATAAGCGGGGAAGCATTTTTCGAGGTGAACTAGATAGTTCCCTGCGCGGTGTGCTCTTAACGTTACTCAACGGTTTCTTAGCAGAACCAGGGGTTTTTTTCGGTGTCGCCTTCACCGCTGGGATTTTATCATTGATGATATTGTCATCAAAAAATAGTCGATTCTTTTTCCTTATTCGCGCTGGCATTCCTCGGGCATTTAGCACTTGCATGGGCTGTGTGTTAGTTGTTTTGACGGGAAATTTTGTTCCGACGGGGTGCAAACCGAGTGCCGCAGGCCCAAACGCTGGCGGCGACGATCCTTCACTATCCATTGCACAAACACTTGTCCTCACAAGCTTAAAATATTGTATTTCGTACAATATTAATTTAAATATCTACGAGTTTTCTACTATTCTGCCCCTTTAGGCGTGTTTTTCTGTGGCGTTGTTATTTACTCACGAAAACGGTCAAAAACTGTCGCTGAAGGATCAACTACACGGTACAAAAGATGAAAAATTTGACAGCAAACGCATAATCGATAAACTATATGAACACTATGCATCATTTTTTCATTGGTCGTGGAAAAATTTTATTAAATAACAAACAAACAAAAGCAATGAATACATTTTAATGGCAAATGTAAAGTGTCATTAGAGTTAGAATTCGATAGAAAAGCATTCTGATATTTTGAGAAAGATTAGAAAGTGCCAGCAACGGTTGTCAAACTGTTTCCAAACTGCGAGCATACGGCTTGTTAACGATTGTGACAGACATCGTGCAAAAGTGTTGCCGCACTTACTCTCTACATGTTGTTTATGGAAGCGCTTCATGATGGAGCACGATCTGATCGACATTGATGGGTACAGAAAAATAGTGCGAAATTTTATCGATCTGGTAATTGATGGTACACTAAAAAAGAACATTAAGATAAGTAATAACGAGTAATCCGATTGGTTTTTTCAGCGTCGCTATCAGACGGCACTGTTTTGGGCAGAGAAGGTTACAGTTTTGAGTAACGGTGACCCGCGCGATGTTTACTGGGAGGCGCAATGCATGTTCATGTTGGGAGAATATCACCGAGCTGCACATTCTATCCGCAGTCGATCGCTAGAAAAGACTAACCTTCTGTGTCACTACTTAGCGGCGGAATGTTTAAACGAAGCCAAGGAATACCAGTGTGCGTTGGACATTCTGAACTCTGTCGACTGTGAGACTCTGAGCTGCGGGTTAACCAGTCGGATCGAATCATACGAGTCAAGCCTAAAGGATGACTCAACAACGGACGAAAGTCATAATGATAGTGTGTACGAAGAGCCAAGCAAAAACGACACTGTTGCATCGGTGTACTTTCTCAAAGGAAAGATATTGGAGTCTATGGATAATCGAAGTTTAGCAATGGACTGCTATGTACAAGCACTCCACAAATCCGTATACTGTACCGAAGCGCTGGATGCTTTGGTGCAGCATGACATGTTGATGGCATGGGAAGAAAAGGAGCTAATGCAGCACATTCCAATGGCGCAGCAGTGTACGGAGCCCGAAAGAAAGGTGTTAAAATGTTTGTACGAGAGCAGACTGAAAAAATATTATGAATCAATCGTGTTGGTGAGTGGTGTATAAGCTAACGTAGATGATTTGTACAGTCTAGCTAATGTTAAAAAATTGTGCATATTTTCAGCAATCCAATCTGGATGATCCACCCGTGCCCTCCATGAACACCAGCTTATGGCATGAGCTGAAGGAAAAGATGAAAAATTGCAAAAATAATGAAACGAAAAAATCATCGATTTCGAAATGTTTTACCCCATCGCTTTCTCAAAAATTCCGTCATAGTCAAATCATGTCACCAGCGACAAAAATTCTTGAAGATCTAAAAAATAATCCTTCCTATTTGATACACACCTCTCTAACTCGCGCCTCACTGCTTAGTACAAGTATGGCAGGTGGATCCACCAGTCTGACTGCAGCAGGAACAAACAAAACACGGCAGGAAACGCCTTTCCGAATCAATCGGCCTAAGACCTGCTCGAGAAAGTCAGCTATAACGTATGAACAGTGCATGAGCAAGCTCGAACAGAGCATCGATTTGATGATTGCTCGGGCAGAAAAATACTTCTACAATTGCGACTATCGAAGGTGCATAAAAACGTTGGAGGAAATATTGAAGAACGACCCGTATCACAAGCGATCACTTACGGTCCAGATCGGTTGCTTAATGGAGATGAAGGACTTTAATCGGTTGTTCTACGTCGCACACAAGCTGGTTGACTACTATCCTGATGATGCAATATCATGGTATGCAGTAGGATGTTACTACGATCTTATAGGCAAAAGCGACCCAGCGAGGCGTTATTTGTCCAAAGCCACTTCATTGGATCGATTATACGGCCCGGCCTGGTTGGCTTACGGTCACTCTTTTGCCAAGGAAAACGAACACGATCAGGCGATGGCAGCATACTTCAAGGCAACACAGTTGATGCGGGGATGCCACTTGCCATTGCTCTACATCGGCGTAGAGTGTGGATTAACAAAGAATCCTGAAATGGCTGAGAAATTTTTCTATCAAGCTATGTCGATTGCTCCGTTGGACGTATTTGTGTTGCACGAGCTAGGTGTTATAAAGTATGAGCACGAACAATACGAGTGTGCGGAGGAAGTGTTTCGCAGCACTTTGGATATGGTACGAAGCATGGTGAAGCAAAACGATGAACAACTGACCGCCCGCTGGGAGCCACTGCTGAATAATTTGGGACACTGTTGTAGGAAAAACAAAAAGTACGAAGAAGCCCTGGAGTTCCACCGATGGGCTCTTTCTTTGAAACCTCTAAACGCAGCTACCTACACGGCGATCGGGTTTGTGCAGGCCTTAATGGATCAGCTGTATGACGCGGTAGATTCGTTTCACAAAAGCCTATCCCTTAAGCGAGATGACGTGTTCACTACCACCATACTAAAGTACGTCATCCAGGATCTGACAGAGGAGCAATCGGTTTCCTTCTTTTCTGCTGAAGGTGTTGAGGAGGATTTCGACGAGAAAGATGCAGATGTAGCAGAATCGGCGAATGTTGGTCCCAGCCCCGCGAACAAACGAAATGCATCGAATGATAACGACGATGATGGAGGAGAAATCGGTGGTACACGTCCCACGTTACGTATGCAATTGAACTTTGACGATTGGTACACGAAAGCGTCTCCGATGAGTGATACTAGTGCGGATGATATGAGTATTGATATTTAAAAAGGCAGCAATCGCATGGCTGTTGGAACACATAAAATTCACTTACACACGGCTCTTTCTGCCCATGGAAGCGGTTTGTTTGCTTGCGTGTGTTGTTGCAAATGATGTTCTTGCTCAATTGTTCTGGATGCATCTCATAAAATGTGATGTTTTGAAAATTCGCGGTGGAAATTTGTTATTTACAACATTCGAAAGGGTGATGTATAGGGTAGGGAATCTGTGAAATTTCTTATCAATATATTGCGGAATAGCTACAGTATGTTTTTCATACATCACACCATTCCAATACTTACCATAGAATCTCAATTCAGAACCGACTGTTCAAACTTTTAGACTCAATTGTAGCAACAATTTTGAAGAAGATAGTTTTACATCAAGTGGATCGGATCTTTTATTTTTACAAAACTTGAAAACTAGGTGGATGCAATGTTCGAATTTAGATTTAGAATTTATGCAGATGGTATCACATGCTTTACCGATGCTTTAACCAAACTATGCATGCTGCTTTGTGTTCACATAGCAAGTCCTGCTTCCTCGTATGATTTGAAAATTTTCTCCACCGACCAAATGTAAGCAGCAGTGCGAAGGTCCAAACATAACTGATGCTGAGCAGCAACATTCATGATACCTTTCCCGGCAGTCTCAAGCACAAATTGCAATCCGGAAGTAACAACGTCCGCTTCACTGGCGTGTTCGAAATAGTGCTTTAGATGCTTACTCGGCGTTACCGTAACACAAACCCCGGCACTTCGCAATGATTCTTGTACCGATGCCAACACCTCTCGCAGGTTCTGTGCCTCATGACGGAACGAAAGCTTGCCGAAGGAGATGTGGTTTATGTTTTTTAGGTACTCAAAGTATGACGCTGTAACTCCTCCTGCATTGCAGTACAGATCTGGGATGACAAGGATACGGCGTTCTTGGAGGATCTTATCTGCCGCCGGAGTGGTTGGTCCGTTAGCTCCCTCCGCAATAATCTTTGCTTTTATGTTCTTCGCGTTCTCGGAGGTGATCGTTTTTTCCAATGCCGCCGGTATAAGAATGTCGCATTCCTCCAGCAACAGATCGCCATTGTACTCGTTGGCTTTGGGATAGCCCTTGATAGTTTTCTGTTGCGTTTTGTAGCGACTGAGCGCTTTTATGTCTATTCCTGACTTACAGTGAAGAGATACATCTTTCTCGATTATTCCAACTACTTTGCAGCCCGCTTTGTGGAAGTGCTCAGCTGCATACTGGCCAACGTTTCCAAAGCCTTGAACGATGACCGACTTGCCTTCCAGCCCCGGCTCGAGTCCGATTTCGCGCATCCAACTTGCTTCCCTGGTGAAACAGTTGGTTGCGATATAAACGCCCTTTCCGGTAGCTTCCGTACGGCCGCGAACACCGCCCTGATTCAATGGTTTTCCGGTCACGACGGCCATCGTGTTGATATCACGATGCCCGAATGTTTTCCCATACTGATCCGCGATCCAGGACATCTCGCGCGCTGTGGTCCCCATGTCCGGTGCTGGCACATCAATACCAGGCCCAATGAAGTTCTTTTTCGCCAGCTCGACCGTGTAGCGTCGGGTGATGCCTTGCAGCTCCTTTTCGCTGTACTTGGCCGGATCGATGATAATGCCTCCTTTGGCACCTCCGAATGGGACGTTCACACAGGCGCATTTGAACGTCATCAGCGCCGAGAGTGCCTCCACTTCGTCTTTGCACACATCCAGCGAGTATCGGATACCTCCCTTCACCGGAAGTCGATGAAGACAGTGGTGGGCCCGGAACGCGGTAACTATTTCATATCGGCCATCATCACGCATGAACGGAAACTGGAATTGCAGCGTGCTAGAGTTGTTGGAGATAATACTCAATATGGCTTGCACTCGGCTGGCTCGTTTTTCGGGGGTCATCTGCGGGTACTTGTTCATCGATTCGATCAGCTGCGGTTCGAGTACGATGCAGGCTTTGTGGAAACAATATTCGACCATTTTCGAAAATGGCGGATCCCGTTCGTTCGGTATACATTCGAGGTGCTTTGGAACGGTGTGTGCTCCACGACGCAAAAGCTTGAAAACTCCGGCACAACGTTTCATTTTGGGCACCGTGGTACAGGTTCGTAATACGTTCAAAAGCAAGAGCAATTTTAAGATGTGGCACTTGTAAAGAGCAGTTTCGAAAGCAGCCTGTTCGTTGCAAAACGCCAGTGCTTCCTAGGATTAACGATTGAATACAACACGCTGCATGCTGCAAGTAAGACTCTCTGCTCAGTGTTGAAGTCAGTGTAACGAAATCTAGTAAGCGGGTGCGATAGCATAGGGCTGTAGAACCTTCAGTGAGTAACAATGGCAAACCAGGCGTCCGTTCCCGTCTTTTTCGGGCCAGATGAACATCTCAGTACCGAGGAACGCAACCTCCAGAAGCACCGCGAACAGGTCGAAATTACTCGTTGGAAGCACCGATTTCACAAGATCGACGCCATCAAGCCAGGCGAAACTGCTGAGGCATTTCAAATTCGCTGTTTAAACAAACGATTGATCCATTTGGAGCGAGAGAAGGCTCAAAGGGAACTTCGGTTGCAAATCTCCAACGCTCCAGTGCACCTGCGTGAGGCGGAATCCCAGCGGAAGCACATTCTACGGCTGCTGCATGCGACGGAGGAGTACGATAGGCTGATAGAAGCCGCCAAGACGGACATGGGCGAACTGGCGTCCCAAATAAAGCGTGCAAATGTCGAGCTGAAAAACGCCACCAAAGCAGTGCCGTCGGATTTCGTGCACGCCGAGGCGTTGGAAAAATCGCGCAAGGAGCTGGCCGCGATGGAAAGCCGGCTGCACAGCTCCCGCACGTTGGAGGGCAAGTTGCACGCACAGAACCGGAAGCGACGGGAATGTATCGAAACTATGCTCGGTGAGCGCAAGCTGTACAACCGGCAGTGGGTCGCGTACGTACAGGAGCTCAATCGGAACAAGAAATTTCTCCTCGACATGATCGAACGTGCCACGTTGGCGTTCAACCAGGGAGAAGATCTGTGTCACCGCATCGATTCGCTTAAAGCGCAGGAAAATCGCGACAAGCGAGCCCGAGTGCAGGAGATGATAGAGGTCGAACGGTGTATAGTTGGCACGCGGCATACCAACGAGTTCCTGCGTACGAAAGGGTTCTGCAGAACGGTCGCCGAGCTGGACGCAAGGTTGGTTCGCAAACGCGCCCTGTTCAAGCGAACGCACCAAGAAAAGATCCACCGGTTTGGCGGCATCATCGACGACACAAGGCAGTACCTGCAGCTGGACGCGATACAGGAAGTACTTGCGGAGATAGAGAAGCAGCAGGACAAGTACATGGCGCTCTTCCGCTACATGAATGCGACGAACGCCAAAATTGAGGAGGCCAATTCCGTTGCCCGCGACATGGAAAAGGACAGTGAGCGTTTGCACGAGAGCGAAAGGCGCAAACGGCTGTCGGACGAACGGCACGTGAAGCAGGAAGAGCAACAATTGCGTGCTGCCCAGCTTCAGAGCGAAGAGCTGCAAGCACAGGTCCTCTGTCAGGAGGAAGATCTCGAGCTGAAGCTGGCAGTAGTCGAACAAGCCCTATCACTCGTCGGGTTTGATCGCGCTAAGATCGCTCAGCTCATGGCAGGATCCAGCAGTGACGATCGCAGTCAACTAACGCAGCCAAGTCTGTTGAAGGCTTTGGCGGTTGTAGAACGGAAAGTGCTCGATCTGGTGCAGATGGTGTCTACCGCAGCACCTGCAGAAGAGGACGGCCCCATCAGTGCGCTGTACGGAAGCCAACAGTGTGCCGAATGTGCCGAAGGGCAGGACGTCAATCAGCACGACGAACGTATAGTACTTCCGATGGAACACGGGACGTTGGTGGAGAACGTCCAGAAGCGCATCACGGCACCAGAGATGCAGTATCGGTTACACACGCTGAGCCAATGCAAATTGCCACGGTCTCGGATGCTGGTCAACAAGCGCTACCAGTAAACGCGCACAACAACGGCGACTTCGGTTGATAGTTTATTGCGTGAATTCCAAATTTCTACGAGTCACTGTCGTTCGATGTGGGAGCTGGAGTTGTCCGGTCGTCGGAGGTGGCTGCATCACGGGGATACAATCCAAAGCCGGATCCGTAGCCCACTCCGGGATAGGGATGGGGAACTGCACCGGGATACATAGGTCCATAGGGTGGAGGATAAAACGAACCACCCATTGGACCATTATTCGGAAAGTACGGATTATACGGAGCGCCCGGACCGGCCGAAGGATAGGACGGTGGCGATGGTTTCGCTGGCGCAAAAGGTGCGCTTGGTGAGGGCAGAAACCCGGTTCCAAGTGTCGGAGGCCTGAGGATCGCCTGCTCGTTTCCATTGCTGCCCTGGCAGCGGTACATCTTGTTGAGCTTTTCCAGATCGTGCCATGAGAAGCCATCTCGCTGGCCCAGCTTGGCGCCGTTCAAAGGTTTCTGCAATGAGAGGTTTGGTGTGACAAAATTTGTTTCCAATAAACGATGCCCCGGGTGCGCTGGGTATGCAAACGCGAAAGTGTGGTGTTTGAGGATGGAATATTTTATTTATGATTTAAACAAAACGAAAGCCGAGGTAGTTTGAAAGGAAATTGCACTGCACAGGCTGCTCGCACTAGCCCTGAGATCCACCTGTCGCACTATCCGTGGCGTTTGAGCCTTCCTCGCCGAAGATGGACCCGATAAAGTTCACTATCGCACCGGCGACTTGTGCGCCGTTTCCGGGACGATTGTTTCCGGCCGGTCTCGAGGGTCGCGTCGGTCGTCCAGGTCGCTGGGGTTGCGCGTTGGTTCCGGAATTTCCGGCAGCTACCCCACTGGAGCCTTGCTTGCAGCCATACATCGCGTTCAGCTTGGCCACATCTTTCGGGGAGAATTTGCCGCGCTGGCCCATCTGATTTCCGCCGTTGCGCTGTGAATGAGTGATCCCAGGAGATAGGGTGATAGATGATGCCAATCTTCCAGCATGTGCCAGAGGTGCTAGAGGTAAGTTGAATCTTCTGGGGGCTGTGGTCCCAGCCGCGAGAGAGAGAGAGATAGAGAGAGGCCCGTCCGGGGATAGAGAGATAGGAGATGGTGTGGTTTGTTAGTTCGAGGGATGATAGTGTGTTCCGTGCGTTTTCCTCCGTGTGTGGTGCTACTTGCACTGGTACATAGTGTTAATCTTGGCGAGATCATTCGCACTGAACCCGCTCCGTTGGCCCATGTTGCCCGTGAATGGTTTCTGCGAGTGGAAAGGTGGGAAAATGGGAAGCGTGAGGATGACGTGATGCCACCGGCCAGAACCAACCCGTCTAACCCGGTGTCAGATACTCCGAAGCGTCTCGGACCTCGGAGTCACGGACCCGTGTTGCGTGGTGCGCTTACCTTCGCCTCGATCGTTGGCTTCCCGTTGGTGGAGAACGCGTTCGCAGAGTAGTGCATGATGCTGCCATAATCGTACTCGACACCGAAGCTGTTGGTGGAGCCTTTGGTCGCTTTCGCGAAGTTGTTCGACGTGCCGGTTTTAATGTTTTCGTACCGAATCGCCACCCAACCATCGCGATCTTCGCGGTTCTGCTCGTGCAGGAAGCCAAGGGCGTGCATCATCTCGTGCATGACGGTACCGACGAGTGTGGTACAACCGGGGATCTGCAGGTTGACCGCCTGTTTGCCACCGATCATACCTACGCTCGACCAACACCCGCTGTCCGAGCTCTCGAAGGAGATGTAGTTCTGTTCGCCCATGCGCGGCCTAAACCGGATGCACGTCTTCGCGTGGTACTCGTTGATCGCGTCCTCGATCAGCTGCATGCCTTGTGCGCCTGATCGAGAGAACGGACAAGTTTCACGGGTCAGTTGGCCAGTCACACTAACCCCCTAACCGCCCGCGCACGAGCGTCACTTACCAAAGTTTCCCGACACGACGAATGGTACGACACCGTTGGGCCAACGAGTGGCCGTATTTGAGAGCCCATTGCGTGCTCCTGGCCGGTCGATCAGGATATCACCTTCGACGTAGCTGCCCAGTTCCTCGACGTTACCACCGTCGATTTCGGGGTTAAACTTGGCCACCAACGCTCCAACCGCTTCGTCCGGCTCACCATACACCTCCGGTCCGAGATGGGACAGGTCGATCACGTCAATCGAACCAGCGATGCCGTTCTCCAGATCACTGTCATCCTGCAGGATCACGTTGGCCGTCGTACGCTCGCTGGCCATCCAGCTGGCCATGGCCAGCACACAGAGCACTCGCTGCACGAACTGGAACATTTTGTCGTGCGCTTGGTTTCAGGATCTTCGGGTTCCGGTTTTGTGACGACGCGTGGTTGAACACTGATTAAACGCCCTGGCCCATCGTTCCCTATTTATATCGGCTTCCGACTCTCCTTCAACTTTCCAACCCAAGGCCACCCCATTGCTGGCGCTTGGGTGCTTTGTGCTCGGGGTGGCCACATGAATCAAATTTGAGCTACCCCCACCCGGTCGCGATATTGGCCAAGTACGGTTGCTTGAGTACGTTCTTGGTGGGTTTCGTTCTGCAAAACCCGTCGGTGTTTGTTCTGTGCCGACCCCGACGCCCTGGTTCGCGGTTTCGGTCCACCCTTGCACAACCCGTGACCGATAAGGCTGGTCGCGGTTGGCTTACCGACAGTTGCTCATCGACACACACACACATACACTCGGCGCACTCGGCGCATTCGGCGGATGAGTCGAAGGAATCGCGCCCAGGAACGACCTTGGTTTGGATTTGGGAATCCGGTGGGGGCCAGTTTCGCGCCCTCGATTGAAGCACCACCCTTGCGACGCGGAAATGGGGTGCGTTTATCAGATTGCAATTACGCAGAAAGAAAAAAAAATGGATGCACTGGCGCTCTGCTGCACGTGCACCCGTTTGACGATTTGGTGGGGCTTCGGTGGTGAATTTTTTTTTTCTCCATTGACCCCATTATTTTACGACGATATAATTAAACATTAAACAGCTCCACGCGTGTGCTCCTCCAAGAGCCCAGCTTTTTGGGGCCCACTTTTGGGCGTAAAGGTGTGGGACCGTTTTTACGTTGCGTGGCATTGCACCTCGAGGCAGGCACCGAGACGGAACTGGTTATTTATTTTCCTCTTGTCTCTCCTCCATTTGTCGGTAATTTTTGGCAAAAAACACGTTCGTCCCTCTCGCCTGATAGCCACTGGCGCGGGAAATGGAGTTGAATCATCTTGCGGTAGATTCGCAGTCGATGGCCCAAAGCCCCGAGCCCGCCGGATGGGGTTTTATTCGCGCTCGCTTCGTTTCCTGTTTCCAGGCCTGTTCCTGGGACCTGTTTGGGTTAGAATGGGCATGCCGATAGCCGCCCATCCGTTAGTGGAGCGGTAGCTAAACACATCAGCACTAGCACTAGCTCGAATCCTCCTGCAAACTGGCTGGCTTGACGATAGGCGCCCATCACTGGCAGGTCGCCCTGGGAGCCCTGGGTGGCCGTATCGGTGGTAATATCGGCGTAAGTGATGCAAATTGAATTAATTAGAGCAATTCATTAACACGCCGTCGAACACACGGTACCGTTGCCAGCGTTGCTTCAGGTTGTGTATGAATCCGGTTTCGCCTCCGGAAATCCTTCGCCCACGGGCTAAGGTGAGGGTGAGCTAGAACCAGGGCCATCCAAAGCTGGGGGGCCACACTATCTGGGTGGCTTAGCACGGTGGGTTTAGTTCCGGAAGCGGAAACGAAGTTGGGCTGGCTGCATTTCGACGAATCAGGTGCCACTGGTTCGTGTTGCAACACCGATCTGAATCGGTTGAGCGCTTTTCACACGCTCTTAATTTTCTCGCATCTTCTCAACCACTCGTCGTAAGGATCCCATCGAGGTTCGAGCTTGTCTTGTTGATTGGTTGTTCAACTGTGTCCCTATGTTTACACCGATTGCAGTGAATTTCATGTGGGTAGTTTCCGCGAAAACAATGCAAACATATAACAAATTGCTAAATGCACAAATTGCAATCGCATCCTCATTTGCAAATGCCTCAAACGACGAGTTGGTAGGCATCAAACAACTCACCAATCGTACTTGGAGTCGCGCAAAGAGGCTCAATTCATTCTATTTCAGCTATCTCATGTAAATTGTGATGATCATTACCCTATGTGAATGTTGCAATTGTGGCCAATTCAAATTTCGACTAGCAATAGATATTTGACGACGCATAAAATATTCTTGTACAAGCAGATTAAAGGATTTAGAAATTAAGTTCTAAATTACGTTGCGGTAATTTAATAATACATCATTTTGTTATATTATAGGCAACATGTCCGTATGCTGTTTGATTGTATGTTGAAGTTCTTCCAGTACAACATACACTTAAATCATTGAATCTTCAAACATTATAATACTTTATCTCATTTCAGTTGCATAATCTAAATCGAGTACTCAAGTGGCGCAACTGGAACATCATAAAGACCCATAAAAGAGAGATAAGCCATATCATCGTAATGTTACAAAAATACAAATAAACTGGCCTCGCATTAACACCGTAACAAAGTAACAAACCATGGAGCAGGCTTTGTAATAAGAATCATAAATGCTAAAGAATTCTTAGGTCAGTAATATTCAAATAAAGGAATGTTTACTTTATACAGACCAAAAGAATCAATAGAAACATGAGCCCATAATGCAGTGAACCATCTAATATCTGGTTAGCTCTTCAGTTATCAGTCCTTTAATCTAAAAAAAGCCGGACTCATCTCACCAGTCTTCAGGCCCGCTGATTTCCTACAACAATACTGCGAATTAGGGTAACTTTGTAAAAAAAAAACAAAACAAACAAAAAACAAATTGGGGCATTCCGTGGTTCAACGTGTGCAAATTCGCGTTGAAGATTCGTCTGACCTAGTTCCGTGTACGGTTCACGAAGATAAGAACATTTATGTTAAGCTTTGGAATAGAGCGCAATAACCATCATATTACACGGAGAACTCTTTACATTTGCTCTTAACACGCCTTTAGTCCGTGGTTAGAGTATCTACTCGATCGTACTGGTGCAAGATACCCAGTGTAGTCCACCCAAAAAAGATGACAGGCTGTACTGTGCTAACTTCCGAAACATCACAGCTCTCAACTCCCACCTTCAAGATCCTTTCCGGAGGCCAGATCTGTAGCCTCGCGCCTTTTTAAATCAATTTTGTCAGTAGCTAATAAGCTTTGGTTTTGTTGGAGGTAAATCGATCATCGAGCAAATCTTTCAGGCAGATCTTCCAATAATTTCAGAAACATGCTATTTATTTACTTCATGGCTGCCTGTGATACCATCGATCAGACCGAAACAATGGAAGACTAATATGCACCAGAACGGTTTCCCTACAAAACTGGAACCGTTGCTAAGGGTAACGATGAAATCCAGTGCATGGTGAGAGTTTCAAATAAGCTGCTTGCGCTCCGTTCGAATCTCGACAGGGACTACGTTAAGGTGACTGATTCTTCTGTCTTTTCTTCAATAATATAGCTCTAGAGGATGATATTTGCAGCGCGCATTTCGACATTCATAACACGATTTTTATTCGATCTCCTTCACTTCGGAGCTTTGACACAGACATGAATGACGTGGCAAAGAATAAACCCGACTAAAACTCCTAGCATCAAGGATTGATTTGATGATCAGCGCGACGAAGACAAAGTATCTGCTTCCTGAGAGTCTTAATAAGTTAGACTACTACCTGTAATGTGAAATATACTGCATGATGATGGATGGATGCGATGATTCGGAATGATGATGCCAAACTCATGCCCAACGAGGAAGAATTTCGTCAGTAATTTGCTCCACACGATATGCATAGAGAGAACAGAGAGTCGGATGGCTTGATCAGGTGGAGCAGGACCTACAGGATATTGGATATACCTGGAGAATGACGATTGCAGCCATTAACCGAACGACGTAGAAATTGCTAGGTGACCTGGCCATGTCAGCACCACATGCTCAGCTATAAGTGGGCCAAAGAAGAAGAAGAAGAAGAAGAAGGAGTAGAAAATCGACTCTACAAAGGATACTTTGAACGTAAAGTTACGATTGTGAAGCATCGTTATACTTGGAACACCTAGTTATACCATATCTCCAAAACATGTCCTTTTGATATCTGGTGTCCATTGTACGCATTGTGCTGAATGTCCTTATGCTGCACACGTGTATTTAGTTATGTTCGTAATCATGAAATAGTCGCGAAATATCGATTGCGTTATTAATTACATTCGCAAATTCGATTCGAGTTCTAATGCTTACGTCGCTTAAATATGTCTCCAACGACGATTGGATTCCTTCAAATTTCATAACTGCCATAAGAAAACTCCACACAAGCAAGCACTACGGATTATGTTTTTTTATTATTTTTTTTTAATAATTTCCCAACCTCCTACCGTGTGGGGGGCACGAGTTGGGTTCCTTTTCTCATTCTCAGCGCATTTTACATGTCTACTGTTTTTACATCAATTAATAATAACTTTAATTCTCGTTCAACGTTCTGTTTTTCCTCTTACTACATACAGTACTACACACTACCCAATGAACGGGTGGCGGGTATATTTTGTTGTCATTCTTTTTTGTTTGTTTTTCTTTTTCTCTTTCTCTCTTCCTGCCTGCTACAATGCACATGTAATTTGTATTTCAACTGCACAAGACGAGCACACACACACACACGTTAATGTTCGCAAGAGGTTTCTGGAGTTCCCGTTTCGTTCCCGTCTTGGTTCGAGTGAGGTGATCTGCCCCAGAGCGGAAGCCATCGGCCATCGCCCGGGCGGCCATCGATCGCACCAGGAGAGTTTGAAGGAATTTGCCCTACTGGCTCTTCTCGGGACAGTCACAAGGCAGGAGGACACATACTCTTATCTAGACGGTACAGCTAGTCCTATGCTATATGGTTTCGTTTTTGTTTCGTTCTTTTCCTCGCGATTTTTGTGAGTGTGTATGTGGGTGGGATCTTTTCTAACGGTCCACCGCACGCACGTTCCCAAATTCGCAACTCGATCGCACACACGTAAACTACCCGTAAAGTCTCCATGTCCAGAACGAACGGACTCTACTGCTTCCATGCAAGCCTAACCATTCGCATTCTTTCTCGCACAATCACAGGATGTCGAAACATAACAAGAGTGGCAAGGAAAGAGATAGATAGATAAATAGATAGCTAAAGACAGAAAGAGGGAGTGAGCAGAAAGAACAAAACAACTAACGAGAACAAAACAGTAAAGCGAATGTGATCGATCACGTACCGTAACGATCATGGAACCGTAACGAACGGAATCAATGTCCTGGATGCAGTATGCGCTCACATTCTCACAGAAAGTTGGGGCTGAAAGCTGTTTTCATTCTTCTTACGTTGATTTTTTTTTATTACGTTTTCTTCAACTTAGGCCTCGTTTTCCTCGCACCTCGGGGGAGTAAAAAAAACAATAGCGCTTCGCTCTTACATGCCTCATGGGAAAGGAAACCCCCTTAAATAATTGAAACGTAAATCAAAGACGGGGGAAAACTATAATAAAAATACTTTAAGATAGCGATAACAGACTCGATAACCGATAACGCAAGCAGCGCGTGTGCGAGTTGGCGAAGGAGTAAGGAATCAATAGACGACGACCACTCGCCGGGTTCCCTAAATCTCTCCAGCGACATTCTTTGCGAATTCTCTTTTCGTAAAAGGCTATGTGCACGCGCGCGCGTGTGCGCCCGTGTGCTACGTCTGCTCGTGGGAGAAAATAACATTAAAAAAAAAAGCATCCATAATGATAGCAATAGATATAATTATATCTGTACGAACTTATCACAAAACTTCACAATTGCTTTAACTAACTTGCGTAAAGAAGATCCTATAACAAACGAAACCTCACATTTTACCCACGCTTCTCTCTCTCTCTCTCTCTCTCTCTCTCTCTCTCTCTGTCTCTCTATCCGCCTCCGTTGGGTCTCAGTAAAACACTATTGCTCCCTTCGGCACACGCACTTCGGTGGTGTAGTTAGAGCAAATCTAAACCACCGCCCCGATAAGCGAACGACGGTTATCCGTCGGGGTTTGAGGTTGCGTGGGTACGCTTCTCTCGGAGGCGTGGGTGGATGTCCTTTTTTTTTTTTTCAATTGCTCATTAAGTAGATTGGTTGTAAGTGTTTGTTTTCGCTTCGCTCTTCACTTGCCGCTAGGTACTAGCTTGGCATTTTCGTCTGCCTCGATTTATTTGCACTCGTACGCACCCCTCAGGTTGTGTGTGGGCGTGTGTTCCTAGGATTCTTGGAAGCTTCTTGTATTATCTTCATCTTCTTCTTCCGTCGCAAAATATCCTTACTAATTGCTACGCTGCATTCATGCTGAATGTATGAACCTTGCTTGTTGATAATCGGTTTGTTTTTTTTTGTTTGTTTATACACAACTTTTTTTTTTGTTTGTTTGTTTCGCCAATGGTAAAAATAATAAAGAATACTCGCTAACACTGTCCCGCGGTCGCGATCGACGACGGAACGGATCATATAGTCACAGGCTCGGGCCGATCGGGATGGGGAAGTAAGCAAGAAGGGTCCTTAAGGAACCGAGTACGCATCGGGTGCGTGTTCTTTTGTTTTTTTTTTCTTTTCGCAGCCAGGATCTCTCGCAGCATCCCCGCCACCGGACGTCCACCCACAGACAGAGCGGTTATAATTTACTTTACGCGACCCAACGACAGGACACGACTATGTCTGCTTGCCGGCCGTGACCTAGCGCGCGGTGGAACCAAGTCCGGGCCGTTCAGTCCAGTCTAGCCCGCGGAAGGACCACGCGCGTTTGTTTTCTTTTTTTTTGGCGGGAAATCTTGTTTTGCTTCTCTTTCTTTTTCTTCGTCGGGGAGATCGAGCGGGGTAAGCGGACGATAGTGAGCAGCGAGGGATACCACGTATCCGGTCCACGTTCACAGCAAACGCGTGTCCGGCCTTCCGGTTCACCGGCACATCGCACAAACACGCAACGCAAAACAGAACAGTCTATTCGTCGTCTTTCTTGTCCGGTTTGAGATCAACCATCTCGTGCACTTGCTTGGCCGAGTAGCTGTGGGGTGAGCAATGATAAAGGGATCTCGGTTACAATCAGGCACATTCGCACAGCCACAGGTACGCGCGGTGATCACTTACCCCAGCAACGTCTGGAGATCGCACACGAACCGATACACGTAGCGCTTGCCGGCCGTTTTGTGGATGATGTTCTTGTCGTAGTAGTACCGGAGGCCGCGGCTCAGCTTTTCGTAGTTCATTTTTGGCTTGTTCTTTCGGACACCCCACCGGCGGGCAACCTGTAGAAGGAAAAGCAATCCGTTAGTGCTCCGGGTGTGTGTGTGTGTGTGGCTTTGGAGTATGCGTGTCACACACGCGCGATCGTACCTCGTCCGGGTCGGTCAGTTTAAACTCCCACTCGTCCCCGGTCCAGGAGATGAAGCTCTGGCAGGTTTTGTCGGTCAGCAGCTCGAGCAGAAACTGCCACAACTGGATCGGTCCGGAACCGGTGAAGCACGGTGCGCCACCCTGCGCCCCGTACGTGCCCAGCATCGTCTTGTCGAAGCCCATCGTCGTCCCCATGTACGCCGGGTGCTGAAAATCCAGCAGTGGGTGTGGCCCACCAGCGTGAGGATGCTGGCCCGGATGGTGTAAGCTCCACGGATCGACCACGTGGCCACCGAGCAGGTCTCCGTTGTTGTTGTTGTTGTTGTTGTTGCTGCTCCCGGTTCCACCGCCATTGGTGCCACCCGGTCCACCTGGGCCACCGTTCGCGGATGCGGCCGAACTCTGGGGAGAGGTCGTGTTACTCGGCACGGTCTGAAACGGAGGTGTATCGTACGGGGAACCGTACTCCGGGTATCCACTGTCCCCGTGGTGTCCCGGCTGATGATGGCTGGCCGGATGGTGGTGTGGGTGATGATGCGGATGATGGTGTGGGTGATGATGTTGATGCTGTTGCTGCTGTTGCTGCTGTTGCTGCTGCTGCTGCTGCTGCTGTTGTTGCTGGTGCTGATGGTGCTGGGGCTGCTGTTGCGAGTGTGGATTTCCTGAGCCTCCTCCTCCACCACCACCACCACCACTGCCTGTTCCACCACCGGCACCACCCGCCGCACTGCCACTGTGATGGTGGTGGTGGTGGGGTTGATGGTAGCGACCTCCCCCCCGACTGGTGTACGGACCGGACTTGTAGTGTGGCGGCATGTACTTCTGCTCCATCTGGATGGCTGAGTAGAACTCGGGGCTGTTTTCGAGGTAACCGTGCGAGGACGTTTGCGTTTCCGCTGCCGGTAGCGAATGGTACTGATCCTGATCGTCGTAGTGCGCCGGGACGACTCCGTAGTTCTGCGGGACAAGCAGCAGAAGGAGAAACGATAATGCGCGTGTTCCGTGAGCCTGCGACCGGTACTTACCGGTAGGTCGTCGATGTTGATGAAGCTGTTCGGTTCCTGTTCTTCCTTCATCGCACCACCCGCACCGGGTTGCTGCTGCTGGTAGACGGAGGATCCCGTCCCGGAACCATTGCCACCACTGACCGTTCCGCCTCTGGACCCGAGGGCAGCCAGGTAGGATGTCATGGAGGACGTGCTGTTGGTGCCGTTGGTGCTGCCGTTCGCGACGTTGCTACCACCGGACGAAATCAGAGGTGGCGGTGATCGATCGCTTGCACCGCGATCATGCAACGAACCGTAACCTGCACGATGAAGAGAAGCAGAACAAACAACCCGTTGTAATGAGACGATCATCAAGTGCACCCTCATCACAGAGCACAATGCATCATTTCGGCGAGTCATTAAATGGCACCACCTACACATCATCGAGAGACGGTTTGGTTTTAATCTCGTCCCGGGGTTGGCGATCGCCACGCGTGTTCGATCAAACACCCGGCATGGGGGAGAAAAACAAAATTATTAACGCTTCCGTTTCCGCTGCACCGTGGGCACGTGCAGCATATATCGGGTGTTTTGTCCCCCGGAAGCATGGAATACGCGCGCGTTGGAACACCGAACACCTAAAAACCAAACAAACAAACCGTTTTCTTCCCATTTTTTTCCGATTTGTTTTCGGTTTGCCTCTCTTGCTGAACTCTTTTGCCACGATGATCTTACATTTTCTTCGTTGCTCGATCGCGCGCGGCTGATGACTGTTGTTCGCAGAAAATGGAAGAAGAAAAAAAACCCCCCACCCCCACAGAATCGTATGCGTATTCATCCTGGATCCTGGAATGGAACCAAGGAAAATCGACTTTATAATAACTCGATCGGTTCGTTGGAAAGGTGACAAAACAGTACCGAAGTTAAACACTCTTGCCCCGGACGCTGGTGGAAATCAATAAATATAGACGCACAGAAGACGCGCACAAAATCAGCTATTAATAATTTACGCTGGGCAGGGGAAGATGTGGATGCCTTTACGGGAAGTTTAGTTTCCGCTTCCGGCACAACCACCTCCTGTCTCCTCCCCGCGGTACCTCACCCAACCGATCGCTACCTTGGGGAACTTTCTTCACCTACACCACACGACTCGTCGCAGTAGATCGCCGCATTGTGCGCGTTTGTTCCCTCCTCAACTGACACTAATTTGATATTCTTGGCGTTTGTTTATTGACGTCGCTTTGATGGATCGACTCGATCGGTGTGATGGGTGGACAACACTAACGCGACGGCGCTGCACTCCCATCAGAGAAGATGGTGTGAGGGAGGATCATGCAAATCTAAATATAAAAAACGATCGATGCCTGCTGATCGTCCCCACTCGCTTGATGATGATGATGATGATGGTGATGGTTCTGTTGGGCCATCGTTCTTTGCACTCTTGCACTTACTCATCGGTTCCCGTTTGGGCTTTGGCCGCACCCTCCACGACCGCATGTCCAATGGTGCAAGCAAACCGAGGCCCATTTATGTGTTTATGTAAATGAGTGTTTAAGGTGCTCGAGTTGCTGGTACGAAGCAAAGGGGCCGCGATCAATACGGCACGTGGCTGTGTCGATGATGCCGACGTTTGAGTGGCCTGAGATCGACGTTAAATCTCTTCCAGCGAAAGTGCTGCTCGTCGGCCTAGGGAACAATGCAGCAAAAATGAGTTTCCAGCGTCGGTAAATATGTCAAACATCGACTGCTATCCTGCTGCCCTGGCCAACCTTCCCAGTTCCCGAGACCGGCCGCAACACAAATAATCTAGCACGTTAGGCTTCAGCTTCGTACGTCCGGTGAAAGGTGAACCAACCGGAAATCGGCAGGAACAACACACACACACCAACTCCGTTCGAAACCTGGGAGTACCGGGCCCAGAGACATAACCGGAAACTTCGACGGAATCGGATGTTTATCGAGACGAGTTGCGCTCTCGTTCTCGGGAAATCTCCCCGAGGCCTCGATCGGCTGAAGGAAATGTGAATGGAAATTGGTGTTTATGTGCTGTCATGTTTCTTTGCTCATCAATCACGACCGTGGGGCTCAACGAGGCATCCTTCCATCGGAGGGAAATGCTGGCGATCGCCCGATCGTACTCGAAGCAGAGCTGATCCAGCGCCACCAACAATTGTCAGGTTGACAGGTGGCGGGATTCCCGTGGGATGCGTAGGGTCCTAGATAAACACGCGGTCCACAAAAAAGCCATCATCCTCAGGACCGTGCGCACCGTTTCGGGGTCGAGCCACCGCCCCGACTCGTAAGTGTTTGCAGAGCAGGCTTGTTTGCGCGCTTGTTTGGCCTTTTGTGAATGACTGAACCTTTTGAACGTCGACCGATCGTGTTCGTTCATTCATAAAATTACTCCTCCCCTGTTTGTATCTCCCCGCTGTATTGATGTGTTTCCGAAGAGCACATGCGAACCGGGACGTTTCAAAAGCACCGAAACAATTTGTGCAAATATTGATCTTGTACAGGTCAGGAGACACAGTGTTTGAAGAACACTGCCTTTGTTGGCCGCAAAGTGGCTATATGCAGATAGAGAGTACGCTATCTCGCGTAGAAAAACCCGACATAAACTACGAAAACGGTGCCAAACTGTACCCCAGCCAAGCCACGTGTATAGCTCTAGCAACCGGCAACAGGTTCAGAATCACGGAACACATCATCATCCAGTGGTTCATTCGGTCGATCGAAGCTACTCGATTAATCGAGCCCAGAAGACGAATCTCTCGTCATATGAGAAGAATCGCTAGCCAGCCGCGCGTCGTCGTTGGATAACCGGATGTGGATGAATCAATCAACGGATGCTTGCTCGTTCACCCGCGAAGGCGGTTTCAGAGATGTACCGACAAAATAAGGGGGCGTGCTTAAGGGCGCATGTGTGAGTAAGCGAAACCTCCGACGACCGGTGGTTCATTTTGTGTTCATTTCACGTTCACGCTCGCCAAACAAAACGCGGTTCATTCGCGCGCGTCCGTTCAGATTGCGCCTTTTGTTAACAGTTTGCCGGACCATTTACGCTGGATCGGAGTGTCGTTAATTTTTCTACTACTTGCATTGTGGTTGCACATACTCAAACAAGCAAACAAAACAGCTATGCACCGAGGCACGGAGAGTGTTAATTATAGTACACGAAAAATCATCATGGCCATCATGGTCTCCCCAAAAAATATGACCAAAAATGTCTACACGTGCTCGAGGCGTCGACCGTTCCCAGTCGCAGAATGGTCGCATCTCGGAGCGCATTTTAGCATGCCACCAACCTTCGGCACTGCGATCGCTATGACACTATTGTGCGGAAAAATCCCACCAAAAAATAAACATAACCTTGACCAAGCAGCGCAATTGAGCGTTCATCACAATGGTGATGGTGACTTATTTTCTCATGACAAAATGGACTACCTTCGAATGCGAAATTGACATTGAAAACAACCCTGCAGTGGTCGCGCGGCTCGTTTTATACATTCCTGCGTCTTAAGGGGTTCTTGGAGGACGTTTCGTTGACTCAAGGTAGGCTCCCATCATCCGCAACAACGTCACATTTGAATGGAATCAAGTACATTTTGTTGGTTGTTTTTTTTTCTTTCGAGAGGTGCAGAAAACCACCATTCGAAAAGAAAAGTGTCTTCCGGACACCTCAATCCTTCCACAGTCTCTGGAAACACTCGAAGTCCTTGCTGGTCGTAAGGTTTGCATAATTTTGCTTTGTTTTCTGCAAATTTATCGCCTGTGGAACGAACGCACAAATTACACTCTTGCAGGCTATCGAACGGTAATCGATCATTGGCTCGCCAAACCGAACTGAATCCGGCGATTGACGGAACGATTTGGCCACATCCTGTCTTCAATTTTCCGCACTATCCCCTTCTTATGGGAAGGCCTATTTAGTAGCCCTTTTCCCGGAGCATAGCAGTGACACGTCGTATACGCTAAATCATTATGCATAGGCGCCCATGGGCTATCGAGCTTGAGGTATAATTTACAATTAATTTTAATTTTCTTGTAATAATGACTGCTTTATGGGCGACACTTCTCTCTCTCTCTCACACACGCACACACATGTACACATTATTCAAAGCCTACTGAGAGTGACAGTAGCTGAGGGTTGTGTGAATCTCTACTGCATTTTTTCCTTCTTTTCAGAATCTCTTCCTGCATCCAAAAGCCCCCCAATCTGTCTCTCTCTCTCTCTCTCTCTCTCTCTCTCTCTCTTTCTCTCTCTCTGCTTCATCGACTGCCTCTGGTTGTGTCTGTTCGCTTTCGCTGGCAGGGAGAGTTAATGAGTTTCAGGCCGGGGGTGCACTGGCAGCAGCATTGGCCTCGAAGATCGCATGGAAAATGTGTAATTATCGATTTTATCGCGTTTTTCTGATCAATCCATCCCAGCTTCCCGTTTCCCACCGTGCGCAGGGCCCTCCCCTTGCTACGTACGCTGCGTTAAAGCGACGAAGTGACATTTTAAGTGCAACTCCCATGCAAATGCACATTAGATGCGCTCATATTACGCATCCAAGCCGGTGGTTAGGCCGTTTCCTGGCCGTATTTCCTAGTGGCCGCAGTTGCAAGCCCTACCATGGGGAGCTAGCTGCACATGCACGCAGCGATCGAAAGCGAAAAAGGATGAATGAACGGGCCCCAAACGACGCAAAAAAAGGGCGCGAAAAAAAAAACAGTCGCAAAAACGAAAAAAAAGGGAACCAAACGCAAACGCAGAAGCCATTAGTCGGTACCGTTTGGTGTGGGAATTTTGCTGCATCGTGCGAGCGCGAGAGAGTTTTGCCTTCGGCGTTCGTCCCCTCGGTGGCCGTTTGTCGATCTGCGCGATCGATGCACACCTGTTGCACTTCCGTTCCATTCACCGGATCCATAACATCCGGGCAGCGAAGAGGGTGCGCAAAGGAGCGACCGAGAACCCCGGTTGCATACAGGTGGCCAGCGGGTGGGCTAGCGGAATGAAACCCGGGAAAGGAAGAACCCGGGAATTGCAGTCTCCTTCGACTGGTCGTTGGTCGAATGGCGATCGAACGAAGCTGCAGCAAACCCTGGGGCAGCAAACCGGGGACACATTTTTTTTCCACTTCATTTCCCATCACACAAGGGACAAGGAAGCTCGAGGCTAAAGAAGATATCATCATCCCGTTATGCGTACCTGCCTGCCTGCCAGAACCATCGAATCAGCCGATTAAAGGGTGTGCCATAGGGCCATAGGGCCACAGGGCCCATCGGGAGCTTGGGAAGAGTTCATTGATCAACTTTAAAAATACTACAGACGAAAATCAATATCCTTCCTTCGCTGCGAATCGATGAAACTGTCGTCGTCGGAGGAGCGCAATCTAATCAATTTTCTTCCGCTGAAAAAGGCGCTGATCGCACCGTGGTTGCCCGTCGAACTGTGGTTTGGGTGAAGCAGTCGCCTGCACGTTTGCACAGACGAATGGAAGTGAAACAATTGTCACACACAAGGGGCTTCCGAGTTTGCACCAGACCAGAGTTCGAATCGGAACGAGCTGAAAAGGCCGAGAACCGGAGATGAAATACAAATTCACCTTTCGATGGGGCGGAAGAAGAGAGAAAAAAAAAACAGCACAACGATGATGAGCTTCTTACACACGCGTACGTAGTACTCTTCTCGCACATTGCTCGTTCTTTAACGGCCCCGTCGTCACCTTTAGCCACCTTCATTTTCCACCGTTTTGCTGCTCCGGGCGGGGATAAAACGAAGCCCGGCTTGACGCCCTCCGGTGCCCTCGGGTAGGGCAGTGACGAGATGTCGCGTCGGAAATTACACCGGAAACCGGAATTCAGCGGAATGAGGGCAGTGACACGCAACGGTCTCACGTGCTTTCTCCTCGCAGCAGAACCCTGGAAGCGGTCGTTGTCGCCTCGCTTTTCCTGATCTGCCCTGCTCCGGAGGGATGCATCCCTTGGGTTGCCGCTTCGGTGATGCGTCGGAATGGTGATTCGAAGTGCTTTTCCAACCCTTTTCGGTGGCGGGAATCTCGGGTGCGATTTAGGGCGCTTATGCAGCTGCAAGATGCACCGTGGATGCCGAATGATTGGCCATTTTGCAAACGCAAAGTCCGTGCCTGAAATCACGCTTGACATTGAAGACACGACACGGGCAACCGCTATTGCTATGCCGCCGTCTTGCCGTTGAAGAAAACACCCAAAAATCGTCAATGACACCGTGACCAGAGGGGCAGAAAAGTTATGGTGCGCCCCATACTCGTTTTCTACGCCGTTGGCCAATGTGGAATATATTATTTCGCTGCGGGAAATTGTTGCACTTGGCTGCAGTCGTAAAATCATCGCCGTGTGTGAGGTCAACCGTCAGATACAGTAACGTGAGCAAAAAAAAAACAACCCACACCCTCCCACACACACACACACATACATACAATAATAATAATCACCGACGAAAAACAAAGATTGCGCAATGGCGGGCTTTATCGCGTATCGAGCAATTTTAGCGCGTGGAGATCGTTTGATGAGTGTGCTCGAGTGGTTTTCGTCATTCCTTACACATATATCTAGTGAGGGGTCCGAAACTCGAACCAGCTGACCCTTGACCGAACGGTGAACAATAACGCAATCGGCATCACATTGGCGACATGATTGCAAAAATATCACCCCACCACGCTCCATCCACCCTACATATCTAGGTTAAGGGCGAACGGTTCTTCATCCTCTTGGCTTGCTCGATCTTACTACGTATCATCGCAAAGGTCGCATTGGCACCTTTCTTCTGACACGACAAACTCTCGGGCTTGCTTTTTTTTACGCGAGAATCCTGGCTCTCTAACCTGTTGAGTGATTTGCACTACTGCTGTTGCTGCTGCTGCTTGTGCTGCTGCTGTGCTGAGGATGATGCGAATGCTGTTGCTGCTGCTGTTGCTGATGGTGATGCAGCTGATGCAGATGGTAAAGGTGAGCACCGGTGGCGGACGGGTCCAGCTCGGTGTAATAATTGGCGGGTAGCGTGGTCGAGGTGGACGGCGATGTTGTCGTCGTTGTTGTTGCGGCCGCGGCAGCCGCAGCAGCCGCTAGCAGGGACGATGTCGGAGCATAATCGGCGGCGTATGGCGAGACGTTATCACTTCCGTTTAGCGCGACATCGTAGCTTTGCAGCACCATGTTGGCGCTATCGGTCGGATCAGTGGATCGAACTCGTCCTGGTCCTGGTACCGGTGCCGATGTGCTTGTGCCGTTGGTGTTGTTGCGGTTCGTTAGACTGCTGTTGTTGTTGTTGCTATCACTGGTCAGCACGCTGGGACTGCTGCCATCGAAGTAGCTGCCACTGGACGGGTGTGTGATGCTGCTGAGCAAGCTAAACTCGAGATCCTGCCCTAGGAGATGTGCCTGGCTCTGCACGAACTGATGGAGCTGCTGGTGCTGCTGCTCATGGTGATCGTAATGGCGAAGGGCGTGAAAGGACGCAATGTTGGCGCTGCTGGTCGAGCTGCTAGACTCACCGGCCAAACCAGGCGCTAGGACGACGTGTGGTGGAATTGCTGGAGCAGATTCCAGCGTGACACTGTCCAGCGAGAGACGGCTTGATTCGGCAGCCTGAAGCTGCTTTTGCAGTAGCGTACACACCTTGGTGCTGGTAAGGGCCACTTGGCACAACGCGCTGGTCAGATGGTTGGTCTACGGTTTTAGCACGAACACTTCCGCTGCACACTTTAAGACCCCAAGCCAAACCCAAGTGGTCGGTTCACCAAGCACACGCGACACTGCTGCTTTTCATCAGCTTTTCAACACAAGGCAGCATTTATGCAGGACATCACTGCAGGATGCACACTAGCTTCACTAGAGCACACAGCTTCCACTAGATCACTGCAACTTCCCACAGCACGATCGTAAGGACGTTCCTCTTTTTTAAGTACACCCGTGACGGATATTCACTCCCGAAATGGGTAGACGACACAAACCACCACATACGCGATGCGACAATCGAGCTACGCGGTTTCGTGACGTTCGGTAGGACAAATCTCTGGGATCTGGCACTGATCATGCGGCCAGTGCGCACGGCCCAGCAAACAGTCAGTCAGGGGAAGCAAATGTTCGAAAGTAAAGCGCCAGCTACACGTGCGTACGAACGCGCGGCCGCTTTGCTGCTCGGAGAATAACCGACTCGCGGAACCGAAGTCGCATGCGTGCGCGCGGGCAGATTTCGATCTTCGGCCGTTTCCGGTGGCTGTGGTTCGGGTTTTTGAGAGCAGCTCTGTCTACGCGAGAGCGCGCTGCGGTTTTTCGCGAGAGCAAGAGCGAGAGAGAGAGAGAGAGAGAGAGAGAGAGCGAGAGAGAGCTAAAAGTCACCGCCCTGTGGTTGCTGTGAGACGAGAGCGAGCGAGCGAGCGAGTAAAAGGCAGATTGCCACAAGCAGAGAGAGAGCGAGCGAGAGAGACGTGTCATCTCGTGTTGTCTCTTTCGAACGCGTCCGCGTTCTCACTCTAATGAACGAAGTTGGTTTTTTTTTTCTTTCCGTTGGCATCATTTGCGAAGCCCCGGATGCGAAACTATCATGATTGTGCGCGTTGAGTTGGTGGACTTTGAGGGAATTTCGTACGTCCAGCAGCTAGCTTCCAAAAAAAAAAACTAGATCTTTTGCAGGGTTTCTGAATGTATCTTGCAAACACTCGATCGTATTTACCAACGATTTCGTGCAAGCCCACTCAACATCGACGACGACGGGGTGTCGTGCACCGTCCGGAACGGAAATAAATGAACATAAAAATTGTGCCCCCGGTGGCCTTTGCCTGTTGTGGGGTTCAAGCGCGAACAGCGCAAACTGCCGCCACCGACGCCGCCGCTGCCGCCACTGTCTCCTAACGTTCGCTTTCCCACAAGGACACAGCGCTAAGCAATGTTGGGTCGGTTTTCGTCCTACTCTTCGACCCTATCCTATCCACCGTGTCCCTTCGTCCCAGACGTCGTCGTCCTCACATTACGTGACCATGTGAAGCAATTTTCTCTTCCACGTTTCGGCGTTCTGTTTCCCAGGATACTGTGCGAGTGCGTGTATGGGACCATACGGAGGGCCTCGGAACCGCTCAAACGCACCATCGCAAGAGGCCGCAAGCGGGGATGGGTGCGTTATTCCTCCTCCGAACTAGACACCCGCGCACTCGTCCTTTCCCAGGGTACGTCATTTCAAACATCCACACAAATTTATGTATGCATCACACGACAACCACCTGTCGCCACCGCGCCGTGTCCTCGTCGAAAACCACCACCATGCGCGTAACGCCGTATGCAGCGCCAGCCAAAGGCAATGCAAATGCGAAAGGACTCGCGCACACGCACGCACGGACGGACGGCGATCGATGTTAATGGTGATCTTCTTGGGCCCTTTATGGCTTCGTTTCGCATGCTTCCTTCGGGGTTTGCTGGTGCCTCGACAAGCCTCGACAGGCTAAGGATCGGGCAGCCACTTGGTCGGACGCACCACTTCTGTATGTGTGGTGATCTTTTTCGACGTGATTTCCGTTTTGTTTCTTGCTTGCCTCGCTTTGCGCTTCCGTTCTGTGGGTCGCTGTGTTTTACATACACACGCACTCGAAGAGCGGCAGCTAGTGAAACTTGATGTCCCTGTTTGATTAGGCTCGGTTTCGGTCGCTTGCGTGTGGATCCTGCGCGTACGAACGGGGACGGTTCCATCGGCAGCAGCAGATTTATGAGTGATCTCAACTCCTCGACTCGCTTACGGAGGATGTTCGGTTGGAGGTTTTTTCTCACGTCGCGCGTTACACGATACTTAAGCGCAGTGGCCACTGCACATGAAACTTAAGCGATCGACAACATTTTAGGGGAATTGGAGGGTGCGCCTATTTTTACGCCACTCGTGATGATGCCCCGCAAAAGGACACAACGATGGGCCATTGAAAGTTGGGACAAACCAGTGTCTTTGTTTAACAATCCCACGCCCGCTGCCGCTAATGGCTGATGATGGGTGTCGAATGGATGCAGAAAGATGCATCGGAAGGAAAGACCTGCCAGTTGACAAATGTTACCACCGAGAATGCCAACGACAGGTCGGTCGCGCCAATACACCACCCTGGCGCAGGTAGGTACGACGGCATTCTTAAGATTCGGCCCAGATTAGCCGCACCGTCTCGCACGCATAATCCTCTGGTGTCCTTCGAGTGGGTCTTATTGCACCTCCGGTTCCATCGAGAATGTCGAAAGATTCTCGAGTGCAAAAACGGGCTCTGTCTCCCCCGTCGTGTGCTTTTCTCTCCCTGTGCGATAGCGAAGAAGCCTGCACGTCCAAGCCTGCGGCACCACTCAGCTACCAGTATTTGTGTGCGCTTTTTTTTTGTCTGTCATACGATATCGATTCCTTTCAAACTGGTTCAGGTTGGAAGGTGGTATGGTGTGCGCAAAATCAAGGGAAAGAACGAACGAACCACCGGATGTCACCCAACAATGCGGTTCTGTAATGAAGAGGACCGTTCCTGTGCTCCGATGCGCCCAGTTTCCGATAAGGAAGACGCTCAATCAGTATCTATTACGATCTAGCTTGCAGGTTCTGCACCGGAGGCATGTTGTCCCGGGTGTAGCGGTTGTCCTTTTTGCTGCTCGCAAACTTCCGGACAACAGAAATAGTTTGAATTCCTCGTGCTTGTGAAGTAATACAGCTCAAGGGGATGATGCAAATGGGTCAATCTCAACGCTGATTCAAGCCACGCTGGAGTACATCGCTCAGAAACTGTCGCATGGGGAATGAGTGATTTCTACACGTCACTAAACATTAAACTCTCCCACGATCGCTATCTACGCTGTGCCCCCTTGGGTTGGACTCACAAGAGCTCTAACATACGGTGCGGCACGGCACGGCACCCTTCGGGGTGTTGTCCCACGCGAAGAGGAGGGCTTTGAAAACAGGCGCATAATTTTTCACCGAATTAAAAAACGAACATTTCCCATTAATTTTATGACATCAAGCTCCCTTTGTCCTGCAGGTACGGTTGCGGGTTCGTGCGTGGTTGTTTGCGGGCAGTGCAACCGATCGAGCAGCATTCGAGGGATCGAGGGCGCCGCCGAATGGTGGAGTCATCATCATCAGCAGCAGCTTGGAACTTAGCAACTTGCAGGCGCAGCAGTGGCGAGGTCTGCCACACCTGTTTTGCCGTGAGTTTGGCGCTGTTAACGGCAGGACCTCGCCCTCGTAGTCCATCGCTTAATCTAAGATCGACTAGAGAGGGTGTGGATGGCAACTCGAGCAAGGGACCAAAGGGTCGAGCGGGCGCTGGACGATCGCTCATGCGTTAAATGAATATATATGGGTACCGACCACAGCTACACATTCCCTTTGGCGAGGGAAAAACAGGGACCTTTCGTTTTATGTTCGCCGTTTTCGCCGTTGTCGCCCCGTTGGAAGCCAGCAAATTGAACGGCGACGATCTGCGGGCGTTTATTATTACTTAGCCATCGTCGTACATTCGTGCATTCTCACTCCTCCCCCCACGATCGGGGCTAAAAAGTCAATCTAACCGACCAGCTATTGTGAGAACAAAACAAAAAAAGCGCGCCGTTTTCACTGCCAATTCCCCCGTTTTCCCGGACAGTGCTCGGGGAAATACCCACACCGAACTGCTGAACGTTGCTTACGAGCTGCAGGAACCAAGAGCCTGCATGTTGGAGAAGTGACCTGGATGTGGAAGATCCAGCCCAACTGTCCTGCTCGTTTTCATCAACAACATCCGTGTGTGCGACGAGCTTACGTACCAACGAACACGCTTATTATGTGCAGAAACGCACCAAGCCAAGATCTGAAAATTAGTTAATCGCCTAGCGAAAAACTTTACTGGTGATTTGGTGTGATTTTTTATACGTTCTCCATTTCGGTGATCATCGGGTATTTGACATTGATGCAGTGAGGTGAATACACACACACACACACACACACACACATACATACACCACACACGCTCGTTTGCTAGCCCCACAGTTCCCACGGTTTATTTTTAATTTGAATGCTAAAATGTGCTGCATTTATCTTTTCCAGCGCTCCCCTTCTGCCTTACTTGCTCTTATTTATACATCTCTCTCTCTCTCTCTCTCTCTCTTGCTTTCTCTCTCTTTCTCGATCATTCGCGATCTGCCTTGCACCACCACCGGTTCCTTCCACAGGAACCTTGTGCCACCTGAGTGGATCGAGCGGGTAAGTTAATGTCCTGCGCGATACCCCTATATTCGAGTTTCGTCAGCACTTTGGACCCTTTTATTTCGTAACAAAGTGTCACACTGATCACAGCTGAATCGCCCCACCGTCCGCTAGTTGACAAATGCATGTTTTCATGTTCGTGTACCCAAAAAAAAAAAAAGAGCTCCGTTGACCGGTTGATATGCGTACGATGGGATGAGAAAAGCAGAAGCATGAAAGATGGGATGGGGAGTGTTTTCAAAATGTCGTTCATTTCTCTATCCCAAGCACCGGGAAAATGGCTATGGTTCACTCTACCAGCGCTGAACGCGACACCTCTAGCGTTAGAGACATTCGTCAAAGCCCAATGTGGCCTGCCATAGATTAGCTTAACGATGGGTTCGTCTTATCATGCGTATAAACCTCAACAATGGCTGCGGATTTGCTTGAACACATCACTTCTCGGTAGCGTACACGGTAAAAAACTAGCGTACACTTAGATGAACATCCACTGGATAAAACCATTTTTTTTTTCTCCTTCTGATACACAGATTCACTCAAATGTTTCTGTGCTTCATCTTTCACGGCGCCGCGGACGAAATATAACAAAACAGCAACACGAAAAAGCACAACTCCTGGCTCGGGGTTCTCTCAATATTCCTCTCTTTTTATCGCTGTTTTCCGTGCTGGCCGGGATTCTATCCCCGTTTCTGTGGAGACTACCACCATTGAGGGTCAATTTCCGGTGGTGTTGACGCCCATGCGACCATCCGAGACAGGAAACAATAAAGACAGGAGATGGTAATCCAACACCACCACCACCACTGCCACCCGCGTTTCTTCCTGTCCGGGCGTGTGTGGTGCCGAGATTCGTGCTTGCTGATGTGTTCCTTTCGGTGTACCACCCCCCTTTGGCTCCCTGCGCCCACGGTTTGGGTGAAGGGCAATCAAAATCTCAGCCCAGCCTTCGATTGGTGGAGACAAAAATCCAATCACTTTTCACTTTTCCTATCTTAAGCTGCTGCTTTTGCTGTACGTTTGCTGTAGCTGTCTTTTTCCTTCTTTGCGAGTGTTTTTTGTTGCTGTTGTTTGCTGTGTTGCGTTCTGTCCCCCTTTCGACAGCGTCCACGCACCATCATGAGCATATTCTTTCCCCCGTGATCGGAGATCAGGCCAGTCGGATTGAGATGTGACCAATTAAATCAGTGCTTCCGGTGCAAAAATCGGTTCCCATTTCAAGCTCGCGCCCCGCTCGGATGTGTGCGCGCGCTCTCTCTATGGAGACAAAGCAGGTCATCATAATCGTAACGCAACGGAAGTGATAGCAGAAAAAGGGGTTCGAAGTGAACGGAAGGAACACGCGCAAACAAGATCAGGCAAAGGCAAAGCCCTCTTCCGAAAGTGGCTACCCACGACGGGGAAGACAGCCAGGCAACCGGTGGTTTAAATCGGAACCCCATTCAACCCCTAACCCGGCTGGTGATACACGACCCGAAAGGATCCTGTATCTCTTCTAGCCCATTTTCTATCCTCTCAGTCATTCCTCCACACGGACGTTCTTATGGCGGCTATGTCCTGGCTCCGCCTAGCCGTCGTTGATCATAATAAGGATTCGAGACCGGCGGAACGGCAATTCCTCACGTTGTTCATCCATCATCATTAAACCAACTCGGATGCCTTGGCCATAGGCCATAGCCAACGCTGCAGCACACACGCGCGCAGTGTCATTAGTATTGCACCGATCCATGGGACCGTTTTCGAGGCCAGAGTCTTCTCCGGGGGTCGTAAAAGAGCAGCAAAAAAAATCCATTAAATTCACCTGAAGTCGCGACTACCACCGTCCAGGACGAACTTCAGCATAAGCATACAAAATTTTTCAATTGTAGGCCACAAACTGTTTGGCTCCTTCACAGGAAATCGATAATTTTGTTCATACTTTAGCAACTCATAAGCTTCACACGCTTACACAAGGCCAAAAAAAAATATATATATAAACACGTATGACACTGCCGTAATGAACTACGACCAGTGACTTAATAGACTATTTTAAAGCTCTATTCCATGGGACGTGTCTATTCGAAAAAAAAATCCGTAATAATCGTCACATTCGTTCGTCATGTTTCGTTCTCGCGCTAGGGAAGGTTCGCTTTCTTGTTCCATCTTTTTTGTTTTTTTTTGTCTATAAACATTTCCCCATTACATCGTACGCACTTCCGCTTTGTGAAAATAAAACGCTCGTTGGTCGTTGGTCTCTGTCGCCCGCTCGGGCCCAGCGTACGGACACGGATTTTCCGGTCCTCTCGTTCGCCCAGATTGGATCATACGCTGACCTGAAGGTGTTCCTTCTTTTCGACGCGGGTCCGGGGGTCGCCTTTACCTTTCTCGAGCGGAAATGAAACCAGATACCTACGACCGGATGATGCATCGTAGATTTTTCGATCCCTTCTACCATTGTCTGTCTCGCTTTGTCTTTCCCGCGTCTATACACATGAGAGCAGTACGATGGTTTGTCTTGCTTTGCTACGTTCGAGGGCTTCGACGTAGAACACGGCCGTAGAGCGTCGTATCACTGCGCGTGTTTGAACACTTCTTGCGCGCTCCTCGTACCCCGTAGAACTTTGTCACCCGTTTTCATCCATGCTCGCTTGGAACCCCGGATTCGATGGAGAAAATTAAACCCACCGCCATTGTTCACGTACGATGCTCGAGGTTTGGATAAAAAGAAAAAGCAATATACATGATCGGTACATCCGCCAGCTGGGCCTTGGCACAAAATTATCCTTCCATCGGCGCTCGGGCGGAGACACGTGCGCTGAAAAGGCAAGTTAGAAGACGCGATGGCGCACGTGTTCGTCACCGACATAGCCATAGCCACACAGCCACTTGGCGCACTTGGGCGAATAAATCCATCTCTTCCATTCTTCGACAACGCACTCAATGGGGCTTACAAATGAAAGCGATCTGCTTTTGGAACAAGGATCGCTGATCCCAATACCAAACGGCACCGCTGCTACCGAACTTCGCACCCAACGACATCTTCTTTTTTTGCGCTTGATCATCGTGTGCTCGAACATCCGGTGAGGTGAGCAAGGCCCTTACCTGCTCGAACCTGTCGAACTCGTGAACTTTACACCGAAACCGGCGTGTGCTATTTTCGATTGCTCTTCGCGCGTTTCCATAATCCTTTTCTTTTATTCCGATCGCTGAATGGCCGCGATCACGGGGAAAGATCACAGCGATATTTAAAAAGCCATAGTCCCAATAAATGTGATCATTTTCGCACACTCTCCTCGCGCAGCATCCAATCACATCCGGCCTCGGCCTCGGCCTCGGCCCCGGAGGCCACAGCATCAGGCAACGGTACACACTATCAAACGGTACCGTACGAGTACGAGTGGCTCCCCAGCGGAAAGGAAACGCGCCACCGAAACGGCATCCTTCTTCACCTTCTCCTCCTGCTGCTCCGCTCACCGCACTCGATTCATTTATCCGTTTCATTCACCAAGTCCGGGGCGAACCCGGGCGCGAGAACCTCGGTGGCTGGTGATTTAGTTCCATTTCCTTTCCCATGGATCGCCGCCGAAGGGGAGCCACCTTTTACCTAACCGGCGGCCGTCGCCGGTCAGCGTGACACACTATCACAGCAGTGTGCCTTTTTCTTCGGCGCCCGCAACACCAGCAACAAAACCAGTCCACAGGAAGGGGCAATAGGAACACAAAAAACTAGTTTCAGATGCAGATGGTTGGGCCGATCACACACACACCCTGGGTTGGTGGTGGAAGGGCGATCTTTTGTCGATCGGATTGCGTCGAGGGATACGGCGATTTGCACACACGCGCTCACACAGGGGAGGGAAAAGAAAAAAGAACGCACAAAGCAAAAGGCGGAATATCGTCGAATTGATTTCGGAGTTGGAGACTCTTTTTTTTTTTTTTTTTTTTGCTTCCCAAGTCGGCTCAGATTGGCGCTTACCGACCAGCTCGAGGAGTGTGGCGCGATTTGAAAGTGTGCATATGATTGCGCCACCCGTAACAGGTAGCACATTTCCTCTTCGCACGAAAGTCATAACAGATTAATGGCACTGGGCCCATAACCAGGTCTCCAGTGTGCTGAGTTGCATCACCTTCCTTTCGCTCCGGACGAACCTAGAGCAGGCCGTTCGGGGTTGAAATCCACACACACACACACACACACACACACATACACAAAAAAAAACATACAAAAAGATCTCTGCAGCAGCAGCACCTTCCCACCAGCGCAAGGAGTAAAAAAATCGCCCCGACAGGGCGTGCAAAACCAGGCCGGTCGGCCGGGAGGTGGATGCATTAAGCCATTTCCTTCGATCATTTGTTAACCGAGGGCACGGCGGAAAAAGATGCACTTCTCTTAAGGGTACATTTTTTTTTATGTTGTTGTTTTTGTTGTTGTTGGTGCACTTCTCGCCCTCATCAGCGGGCGACATAAATCTTACAACTTTAGGTCGTTATCGGACCGTTTAATCACTTAATAAACGACTAATTAAGGCCTTTCCGATATCAGGTGCACAAATCGCAGCCTCGAATATATATTCCCCGTTCACTGCGAGTAGAGCCGGTGCATAATGTGCACCCCTGTTGGAGCTGAATGCGTGTGTTTGCGTTAAAGTAGCGTAGGGTAGCGTTTCCTTCCTGCCTTGTGACGGAGCGGAGCTGGTTGCAGCTTTCAGGTGCAGCTTTCTACACGCGAGCTAACTGAACGTGTGTCCCTATCCCTAGCGCCGATGTAAGGTTTACGCGATTTTTAGCCCCCAAAAAGGGAAGCCTTCGAGAGAGAAGCCATTTTTTGCATTTTAAATTAACGCGATCGGAACAGCTTGATCAGGGGGCCGCCAGATCAGGAGTGGGATTGTCCGCTTGGTGCGTTGCTTTGTTTGGTGAAAAATCGCTCCTTTCCTGCCGTTGGTAAGAGATTGTGAAAGTTTCAGCTTAAACAGCTGTAGCACAAATTTTGAATGAATACATTTTTGAGAATCTTGCTTTCTGCCACAAATCGCACAAAATCGTCTTGATCCAAACTCGAGCGCTCATTGTCACGATGCGCTCAAAACATCATCCTGCTGCCAATGCGATCGCTCGGCTTGCTTGTTAGACCTGTTTACACCGGATGCAGGCATACTGGCCGACATCACGTGTGGTTAAACATCCGGAAAGTGGCGGAAAACACAGGCACCACAACCGTGAGATAGTGGCCGAGTCCGTGCGGTGAGAATATGTTCGAACCGCAGAATGTTTCCCTTCATTTGCGCTTCCTATCCTGCGAGACAAATCCAATGGTGTAAGATTACTATTACCAGCTTTCTCAGTGCATTTTCTGCAAACTACAACAGAAGCACACACTCTTGATTCGCAATCATGCGCAACATATCGTGTAGGTTTTGGGGATTTGCCAGGTTGATCACTTGCAGTGGAATTAGGCATTGATTGCTACATTTTCATTTCACAAATTTCATCTAACATCGCCAACTACTGGGAGAATGATCGCGACCTATCGGTTTTCTTTCCTTCTTGTTTTTCCCTGCTTCACATTTTGGTTCTTTTATATTTTCCTTTCTTGCTCCCCCGCCGCACCCCCGTCACCTGCCTGCTCCCGTACGCGGTTTCACGTGACTCGCACGATATTCGGCCACTAACTTTATGCGGCGTTTAATTTCTAACATCCGGTTTTCTTGCGTAGCTCTTTCTTTCTTTCTCCTGCTTGCCGCCGTTCGCCCTTCGCTACGGCTCGCATCGCGCACTCTTTTCCTCTTCCTGTGTTTTCCTCAGCGCTCCCGCTGTCCCTTTGCACTCACAATAGCTCAGCTATTCGCTTGGCTAGATAGGCTCTCCTTTCATCTCCTCTCTAGCGTGTCTCGTTTAGCCTACAGGGTGGAGGGGGGGGGGGGGGCAAAACAGAACCTACCGGTTCTTAGCGGATGGGCGACGGACGTGGTTCCTAGTAAAAACGCACAACGAAACCAACGAACAAAACGACGTGGAAGAAGGAACAACAACATTAAAGAAAGAAGGAAAAAAAAAAGCTCCATCCAAAGACAAAACAAGCCGAACGGGCGTGTGCGCTCGCGCGCGCTTACTCACTTGCGCAAAGCAACGTGCTTTTTATTTTCTTCTTCTTTTTCTTCTTCTTCTTCTTCTTCAACCCCCTTCCTAAGGGGCGCACGCGCGCACACGCCTATCGCCAATCGATCGCTGGATCAATAGAATGGCCAACACACCAAGGGAGGGTGGCAAGACGATGGGTCCACCCGTAGGGAAGCAGGCGAGGTAAAAAAAACGCGAAAGGCACACGCAAAGCAACAGAGAAGCACAAACGCAACCACGCAAAGGAGCACACCAAGGGGGCATAGAACGCGAACAGCGCGCGAAAGACACCGCGCGCAGATGCGAAGAAGAGTAAACAATTTAATTGAATATTCATTATAGATAAAGCCTTCCGAAGGCGCTCGGGCTAATAGTTTTGTGCAATTGCTGTGTGACGCAGACGGGTGTGCTGTGGGACGCAAAAGGCGACAAAATCGCCAACTCGCCCGCCAAGCCAAGAAGTGCTCGAGCTTTGACGGTAACTTTAAGCGAGAACGCGTTCTCACAATTAACTGACTGCGCGTCGCGTTGTCGCACCTGCGAATGCGAATCGTCCGAGGTTAAGCAAGTGCGTCATTTGTGGTTCTATTTGAAGACCTTCAGGCGACAGCTATTGCGCCCTTTCCGTGGGCAATCCACCGATTGAGCGTGGTCGCTGTTTCGAACAATGCGAGGCAACGAATTTCCAATGGTCCAAATTTTCAAAAATGGGTTTTTTTTTTGGAAAACCCCAACCCCAAAACGCTCCCGGTTTTTCAACGCGAAATACGTGTGAAGGTGTGCCCCGCAAGCGGAAGGCCAATGAGAAAGGAAAAGAAAACACTTCCGTACCTCGCGGGCAGCATAAGATACCCATTTTTGTCAGATTAACGATTGGTTTCTCTCATTCCGGCTAAAATTAATACGGGCGCCAACTTGTGCCCCGGCCATCCGACCATGGCTCAATCGCATATTGGATTAGCATAATTCATCCTTTTTCCTGCTCCCTGGCACACTTCCATTCCACTTCACTGGTCTCGTGGAAGCTGTGGCCAGTCTAGTGCCAAAGCGCTCGCGGATCGATTCGTCTCATCTCGCCCTTACTGACCTGCGTGGCGTGGATGGACCGAAGCAACCAAAGCCTGCTCAGCCGTTGGTAGACCCGGACAACTCTCCGGAAGTAGGGACCGTTATGCACGCACACACGAACCGGCACACGACACAACGCGCTTCAGAAATGCCGAAGGAGAGAAGGAAAAGACAGTCGCACATCGATTGTGAGTCGCACATCTTTGATGCAACGCTCGCGGGTTGCTTACTTCCTTTCCGCTTGGGCACGGCTCGATCGCCACCGTCATGAGTGTACGGCGCTTGAAAACTGCTTAAGCATGCACAGACACATTTATATTCAAATTAGTCCTGCAAAAGCGCACCATATCTGCGCAGGCGCTCGTGCATCAAAACTTTGCGCCCGGCAGCCGCATCGGCGACGTTTTCTGTCTCTGCTGTGAGACAAAGAAAATACTATCTTCCAGTGGCCGAGAATTAGCTTCACTTAAGCAAGCACGTTTTCGAACGCTCCTAGTGCAGGGAACACCAGAGAAGCAAAATAACATTATCACACAATTTCAGTAGCGCATGGGCGAGAATAGCCAAAGATCGATCCCACGAAAGATCCCGGCGCCGTTAACGATCGTATTCCAGTGGGTTTGATTGGTGGGTTATGAAGAGTATGATCGAAATACTTCCGGCCCCACAATTAACTATTATTATTTGAGTGAAAAAGAAAACCTGAAAACACGAGTCTTCAACACTAATTGAAACTATTACTGGAAACGAGTCGAGCGCGATGATCGTTGGCTCGTACATGCGTCTACTAACGCGGTATCAGGTCGCTGCACTGCAATTATGCTAATGCGTCGATCGCCGCAATGACACTCGTCTACTCTCTTCCTGTACTTCGCTGCAAGTTTTGATTTCCTTACTTCAATCTCGTCACGGTTGAACTTGCGGAAGGAAGTTTTTCTCTCACACGTCTCGAACGTGTCATGAAATGATGTGCAAACTATCCGGCGGCGTCATGCCGAAACTATTGATCGGTTTTTAGGATTTCTTTTGCGAATAATGTTCACGTGTTTGTACAAAATAACTTTCAAGTGTCTTTGATGCGTCGACGAAATCATTTTGCTGGGTGTAAAAAAAAAACGAATGCAAATACAACACGCTTCGTTCGTATCATCTGCTGCAGCTTTTCAGCTGCGGCTTGTATCATCCAATCAAACCGAGAGCTCCAGCAGCGTCCTTGAACTCGAAGCACGAAACACGACCCAAACGATCGCGTTTGTGTGCCGTATTATTCGCGCGAATTTCCATATTGATTAGGGAATATTTTCGACACACATTTCTGAGCGTATTAAAACCACTCGAATGATTCCATTTCCCCGAAAATCACCTGCCAATGCACTATTCACATTCTGAAGCGAACACCAGCTCTTAGAAAGCCATGTGCTGCGCAGAACAGAGGATATCATCGTCGCTGACAGAGAGTAAAAAGGTGGATCGATCGTTCGTACTTTGCTTAAAGGGCGAATGAAGTCGAAGCGAAAATTGCTTGTACTACAACCAAAAAAAAAAACATCCTGTTTTCCCCCGCGAGCCCCAAGATGCTAGAAAAGAGCGATTGACCAATCAGCGATTTTCAATCTCGATCCAAGCACACATTTTCCACCATCTGAACCAATCAGGGTCGGCGCTCTGCGCATGGTTTCTAGGGTGGGAGAGTCCAAAGTCACAACTTTGGGGCCGTAGGATTGTCTATTTGCAAAGCCGGAATATGTACAATCTCTTTTTCTATGCGCAGCAGCGCAGGCGTGTGGATGAGCGAAACGGCTCGCGCTTATCGTCGCCGACGGGCAGGTTGTTGCTTCATTCCCACCGGTTGGTTGTCGATCGTCGATAATAGGCGACGATCAAACACCACGGTGTTGGTGCTTGGACAAAGCCATTAAACAAAGCATAAACTGCGTAAATCTTCGCGAATCGGTGCTACGCCAACTCACAGGGAGGTAAACAAGCAGCACCAATGCGTTTGTGAAATGTGTTCGCTATTTTTAAGCTTTAATGCATTCCATTTCATCCGAATAATTCGATGCGTTGGCCGACCGGCCGACCGGCCGGCCGGCATGGGCCGTGGAAGAGAAGTTTGGCCGTTATTATGTCAGGTTGTGGTGTCTGGCTTTTTCGAGCGCAAAATTTATGAACCCACACCCGCATAACCTTAACCCGCATTCCACGCCCCGGAGAGTTTGCACTAGATTCACTAGATTCTCGTCTTCAGAAGAAACCCTTGAGCGATCGTGGCGCGGTCGGTTAACTTGCCTCAGTGCCACGCAAGAGGGCACTCGAGAGGGAAAACTGCTGAAAACCCATCTCCGTACCGCGGTGAGCGCGAAAGGAAAAGTTCCAGTTTTTTTTTCTTCCTCTCGACCACCAGCTAGCTCCATATTTTTCTTGGCAGGGCGTTTTACCGCTCGCCAGCAGTTCCACCGCTCCGGGCAGGTGGTAGTCAAGCATGGTGCGCTATCCGTCCAAATATAATTCATAACCCACATTACATTCATTATCATGCGTTACCAAACCGTCGCGATCGTTAGTGTATTGAGAGATGCACGAGAGGATACGTGTGAAGGTTGGGCCCAGCTCGAGCAAAACGAAACGAGAGCAAAAGTGTGGCTGATGAGAAGTGTAGTTGCTTCGAAATAGCACATTTTTTTTATCATAGTGCTCCATTATTCATTAACGGCATGCCACACAACACGGACAGACCAGGACACACCGCTCAGGTCCGATCGTGTCCTTCGTGTTCCGTCACAAATTGTGAGATTTCGTTTGCTCCATCCTTTCGAGTCGATCCTATTGACCACGACCCCACGGAATTGGGGAGACTAGCTTTAGGTCAGAAAAAAAACACAACTTTCATGCAGCACTGCGCACATACCCATCGAGCAAACTGTTTTGTTCTTCATGTCACTCGTAAAAACACCCTATAGCGGACTTTGTTCTTCGTCAGTGAACTGCACACGTGTGTGCTCCGTTGATTTCCTTTCTCTTGCCTGTATGGGTGTGTGTGTGTGTGTAGGTGTGTAGAACGGTGGAGCTCTCGTTGGTGGCTCTCGCCCAATTTCGACACTGTTGCTGCAGTTCAGTGCGTTCGTATGGGGGCAAGCCGGCCACACACCCCAGGCGTAGGACGATGGATGCATTGTTTTGGTTTTGTTTTTACCCGTGTACACACACACACACACACGTCCACGCGGAGGGAGAACTGACTCACTGTGACTGTGTGAAGGTATGCTAACCGAGCGAAAGGGGATTCACACTGCGATGTGGGCGCTGTGTCTGTAGGTCGTCTGATACGTTTGGGACCGCATTAGCCTACATGTGCCGCGGACCGGCAAACGGTTGGGTCGGTGTGAGTCGCATTTTCGTTTGTTCAAATGTGTAGCTCGTCAATGGTGGACGCCAGAAACAAAAGGCTCACCGGTGGTGGGGACCTAAACTCACCCAAGGGTAACGACGATGACGCTTGTTCGTTATTTTGTCCACGCTTGCGTTTGCACTCGCAACAGTTTTCTGACCGTTGGTGGTGTGTCCACCACCACTGCCTCGTTTACTATTCATTTATAAACCTTTCGATTGAACACACACACACACACACACGGAGGCCACACAGGAACCCCGGTACCGGAACGCAAACGAATTCAATCGCCGAGATCACACAGGGTGACAGGCAGAGTGGTCACATGCAAGAACCCAAATGCTTCTATTATGGGTCGTATGCGCAACAAGTACGATGCTATGAAACAGAGAATTTCCATACCGCGGGTAGAGTTGAGGAAAGGATTCCATATTCCCGAACGGAATAACACCGGAATGGAGCGTAGAACAACTTGAATGACAAAATTTGCAACAAGGGGCGATCACCCTTGGGCTTGGGTAGGGATTCGCTACCGCGGGTTGGCAAGAGAATAACACCATCGTCTCCGTGTTCGGTTACATCAAAAGCCGTGCTTCACGAAAAGGGAGGAGCATAATTGAATTACGATTGTACCTTTTGATGTCACGATTCTTATTCATTTCACCAACAACCGCTCAATAGAGACACCGAGCCAGAAAATGGAACATAAAGTACTCCATTTTCTGTTCCCTGTCATATCTCGTCGCCTGGCATCGGTCGATGCAAGGGTAGGCCATCAGGGAAGTTAAATTTCCCTAAGTTCGTGGCTGTTTTGTATGCTATTGGTGTCCTTTTGTCGATAAATCCGAGCGCAGATTTCCACGAGTAAATTATCAAAAACGCTTAGATAAGGAGGCGTTTTGATTGAAATCAGGCCGATTGTTTACCGAGCAATGATTATTAGCATGTGCGACGAATAATGGAAGTGAGTCGATTCTTTGAAAACGGGTGGGCCAACTACTTCGTCGGTTGGCGCGTTTCGGCATGAAGTACACAAGAAGATCAGCAAACAAAACACGCAAGGTGTACACAGCAAACGAGTGCCCGGTTGATCGTCGAGCATCTTCATCTCGTGAATCAACATCTGGCCGCAGAGTGTTGGGGGGCGCTGGTTGTAATATTGGCTTGGTTTTGTCTTTTCATTCATACATTCAATCAACGGTGGTCGGGCACGCGTTGCCACTCATTCATTCATTCCTAGGGTTCATTCATTCGCTCTATTCGACAGGCCTCTACCGAGTGGCGCAGATCTCGTGGCTGGTAATTTCGCGCGCAGTATGAAGTTATTGGCTGGTGGGCGAACGTCTGGTATGAGGGGGGATGTTAGCGAGGCCACGGTTGGGGTGAGAGAAGGCATTGTGGCTTACCCGATGTAGGGACTATGTAATCAACGATCATAGCCTCTACCACCATCAGCACTCATCATCTCATCCGACCCTTTTCCGCGCTCCGTTCACGATCACCCACCGTTGCTGCCCAGACATGCCCAGACATTGCTAGTTTCTAGGCACGTTGAAAGGTACTGTGACACACCATTACCACGCCAAACGATACTTACGCGGGTATTGGGTATATGCGGGAGGAGTTGGAGATTTGCGTTGATTTAGAATTGTAGAAAAACGAACAAAAAACACACACATTTTGAACTTTTCGTTCTGTTGCATGTCCAGTTGGGTACGAGCATGGTTTATACTCGCTAATACAGCACTGCTCGTTTGTGATCGATCTCAATATTCAACTGATACAGCGTGGACATGAGCATAGCTGCTACGAAAGCAGTGCAAATCAAAGCCATGCACACGGTGCTATCTCCCTTTTTCCTGCACGTACATACATTCGCGCCGAATAATAAAGCGCCCCCAACGCTGACCAACAGCAATTTAGAATGCTTTGCTGGTGTGGTTTCGCCCGTTGCTTGTGCTCATCTGTAGTGTCCACCAATACCGAAATGCATGCACGTGTGCCATCGTAGAGGGAATGTAGTACTACAGGCTCACTCACAACAAACGCATCGCATGTGGTCTTTGTTTTGCTAACAGCTCGAGCGTGACTGTTCCCCACTGTCCAAATGGGAAAACGAGATATAAGCACACGCAAGTGGTAGAGCAAACGCTACCATCATCGAAATGGACGCCCGCATGTAAATATAAAAGTCCAGTTCCGATCTCCGATCGGTTCCACAAAAACGATCACTGCAGTACTACTGAAGTAACAACCACAAAATGTACGATAAGTGCAAACGATCGCGACAAGTGGGACAATTTTTACATCCAAAAAACAACATCACTCTTCCGATCAGCGCTAGAACTGAAATGCTTCAATCCTGCGTCTTTGTCCTTACTGCGCTGCTTGCATATCTTCAGCCAAAGATGTGGTGTTAAGTTATATCACCCCACCGCCATGGAATGTACATCCGTTTCATTCCATTTTTTTTACAGCATCAAAGTTCGTTCGGTTCCGCGCAGGAATCGGGAGGCTCAAATGGGTTACAATTAAAGGTTAGCAGTAATGTTTCTTCCTTTCGCTGGCACACACGGGAGGCCAGGGAAGAACCCGATCAATCGATCAGCCGCTCCAACGTCCGATATTGGTTTAGACAGTTTATTAGAGGGCGCGCACGCGCATACACACACACGCACACACACATTGGAGCATGATCATAATATTTTCCACAGCAATCAAACGAAATGGAAAACACTCTTCCCTTTGGCGCGCCCCTCGAGGTAGCCATTGGCGGTGCGCTTTTGAAAGGGATTGTCGCTAGGAGGTTTTTATCTTCTTCTTCTTCTCTCCTTTCCATACAGTCTATCGAAATTATAGACTCCCGAATCCACCCTCCCCTGCACTACTGCCCACCCGCCGTGCCCTGCCTACATGCAGTGACTATGCGTGAACAAAAAAAAAGCGGAGGAATAAACCTTTTTTTTTCACCGATCCGTTGATTCTTATTTTAGTCTCCCGGCCTACCCACAACACCCCTTCCTACCCCCACCCTCACCCTACACGCTACGCATGATTACTCATTATTCCCCGAATCCCTCCCCCACCAACCCACCCGACCAACGCACCGCTTCCGCACGAGGCCGTTGAGGATGGGGTAGGCTTTTCGGCTGTTTGATGTAACTAATTATATGGTGCCGTTTTCTTGCTTTTTCTCTCTCTCTCTCTCTCTCTCTCACTCTCTCACTCTATTCAAGCACCGTGCTTTGCCTACTTTGCGTTTGTGTTTTAGCGATGAAACGCGAGCGAAGGCAACAATTCCATTCTACCTACAACACCCGGGATAAAGGATACGAATGGATCTTGCCGCATGGGACTCCAGCGAGCCATTTGATGCATTTTGCCACAGTAATGATATTTTCCATCCCTAACCGCCCGACCCGCTGGAAGCGGACCGAGAGGTGCGGGCCACTTACCTCCTCCTCCTCCTCCACCGCCGCCTGCACCGCTGCTCAGGTTGCTAGTGTTGGTGGTGCTGTTGCTGTTCGGCGTTGTCGTACCGGGGGTCGTAGTGCTGGAAGAAGACGCGGGTGTATTGCTACTATTGTTGCTGTTGCCGCTCGCGCCATTGCCTCTGCCGAATTCCTGCTGCTGGCCACTTAACCGTTGAAGGGCACTGTTGTACTCGTTGAGTTCGTTAACGCCAACTCCACTGGCCGCAGGTCCGCACGAGCCATCGCCGTACACACTGCCGCCAGCCGACGAACCGTGTTCTACCAGCGCCTTTTCGCAATCTATCACAGTGAAAGAGAAGGAAACGGAGGTGTGCATGTGTGTGCATGAGCAAGAGACTGTGGACACGCGTTTGATTATGCACACGCGTACGTACGTACGTACGACGTATGTACCTTCTTCCCGGCCTACTTTGGTGCGGAAAATTTTTGACAACAGCGCTTGCCAACCTGCAGCAGCCAGCGTCAAAACCATTAACCATCAATTTCGAAACAAACCAACCCTTTTCGGGTGGGCCCTATTTTGTGTTGTTGATAAACCAATTGAGCCGGTCGGGTCGGGCGGTCGTGATTCAGAGCAATGTTTGCCAATCAAACTACCGTTGTGACGCAACACGTCGTTTTTCAGGATGACGTCGTCGTGCCCGTTTGATTTGATTTGATTTCCTCCCGTGGCCCTTACGTTGGTGTGCGGATCCTTTGGGCTTCGGCCGCGTAGCAGAATGAAACAAAATTTTCCTGAATGGACGCATGTTTCCCGACTGTGTGTTTTTCAAGGTGGTGCGAAACGGCGAGCAGAACGCCTCGAAGGCGCTCCCCGGTTTTACCGGAGGGGACCGGTTGCAGCCGATTTGGTGGCTGTTAAATTCAATTTGTGAGCACCGTGGCCAGCCAGGTCACCACCACCGGTGGTTCAAAATATAGTACCGGTTGACGCACGGGGTAGCCATATGCGTGGGAAAATAGCATTAGGCAGCTGTGTGGGATGCGTTGATTCGCTCGTACAATCAAATTTAGCCCGGTTCAGCAATAACACGGACAGGAACGGAACTGCGGACCGGAGCGGCCAACCGGAATTTTCAGTAATAGAAAATTTCGGAAGCAAGTTCCGCCGATGGTAATTTCCTCCTGCATGGAGTGCTTATCATACAACAAGCCGTGTTTTGTACAGTTTTGACATATTTCTAGTAATACACTTGATTCATGTTTCAGACCCTGCGCTGGATTCGCAAGCAAACGCAACACAATAGCAAATGAATATTCCTCTGCAAACGAGCACTTGTTAGCGCGCGTCGTGGAAGAGTATAATTGAAAAGCAATGCAAATCAAAGCAATGCAAATCAAAGCAAAAACACATTATAACGCACCGAATCAAAATGATTGAAAAATGTAAGCAAAACAACAACACACACCCTTTGGCCCCCGTATATTGAATCGGGTCGAGCAATTGATCGAGATGTGCCCTCGTTAGCATTAACCAACGTCAATTAAATAAGCCTGCCGCCCAAGACTAAAGACGCGCACGTTAATCCAATTAACCCGCAGCATAACTGATTTATGGCAATAGAGTCAATTATCCAATCTCAATCACGATCGACCCGTTGGCGTCTCGTACGGTGGCCCCAGTAAGAAGCACACCGTCCGCATGCGGGACACGATGATACCGAGGGAGTAAAAGTGATGAAGATGAAATTGTCTTGTTATGGATGCTCGTCGGTTGACATTATGATCATTGGGGCAGGCCTTTGTTGACCTCTAACCAACTCCCGGCCAAGTCCCGACGCACTGTGTACAGTAGCGAGTTTGTTGAAGCGAGAGATTTATTTTCGTTACGTTTCATCGCATCGCGCTGGTGGCTGTACGGGCAACAACGCACGTTGTATGGAAACGCGTGGTTGTAGCCTCCAGTGGCCATCGCTAAGCGATCACGATGAGCAGCGAAGTTTGTTACTGGAAAATGTATCGTGGGTGACGAGGGAACCTACCAGCACCAGCAGCTGTGGTGGTGCTGATCTATCGTTTTTGATGATCTTCGACGATGTGGTAAGTTCACCGGTGAAATAGTTGTGTGTAACGATGTGTGTACACCCTTGAAATGGACAATGAATGCGGTGTGCCGATGTGAGGATAGCACTGCACACTGTTACCCACCATTGCCTTGGTGCATTGATTAAAATCGCATTACCTGCTCGTCGCTATGCCATCGTTGACGTTGGGTGAAACGTTGTGTTTTTTTGTTGTTGCTCATTTTTAGATCTCACTACGTAACCATTAGCGTCTAACTTGGTTTTTGCAAAATCTGTTTTTTTTAGTTGCTGTCCAAACGCACTGCATTCTACTGTGAGCCAATTGCATGGGTGATCGTGTGATGCCACTCGTAAAACAGGCAGCAATTGCTAACAATGAATTATACCACAGCACAAACGCCCTTTTAGTGATGGTATACGTTGAGAGCAAAACATGTTACATCCTTTACAAGAGCCCTCATCTGTAAGGCTCATAAAACAGCTACAGATGATCAAATTTAACGAAACATATGGGCTCTTACAGGAAAGAAGCCTGACTGTGTACTTCAAATGGTTCCATTTGGGAAAATTATACTTCAATTCACAAAAATTTAGCGTTCATGTTCCTCAATTTGTTCTTCTGTCTCTTTTGTTTTCCCTTTTGCTACTGCAATCAACGTCTTTAGCAAACAAGAGCTTAACACATTTGAATCAGATTGATTTCATATCTAAACTAACCTTTTTGTAGTATTTCCAGGTGCTCCCATAGAATGTCTCCAGTGAATGGTGGGGCGATGGCAAGGAATCCTTCTCTGCCCAGTCCAACGATATCGCGGCCACTCATCTTTTGGAACGGTTCCTTGTTGACGCCCTCTAGCGAGAACTCCTTGATCGACCAATACAACCAGATCAGCACATGTTCGGCCGTCCATTGTCGAGGATCTGTCGAAGGTGAACGAGAAACAAAATGGCATATTATCTAATGGTAGTGGAAAACAGGTGGGAACCAAGGTAAAACAATGGCCAAGAAAGGCACAAACACAAAACATGTACAAAACAATAGAGCATCTCTGTGGATTTAAGTAAACACCTTGTCCAAAACGAATTCAGTGCAGTAGCCCACTTCGATACGCTAGCCAGTAAGAAGTGGCGTAGAGATTCTCACCCTTCAAATTGGTGGAATCACAGTGAAGGACACAATCACCCGCACAAAGGGTCGTAAAATATTAATTGTTGGCTGATTTTTTTTTGCATTTTTCTTTCTCTGTTTCAATGCACCGAAGCTCAATAAAAGCGAACCGGGATGCTGACACTGAAGAACATGCTTCAGGAAGGTGTGTATTTTCCTTGAAACGACAATGTTACTTGACATTGACCTTACTTTGTTCTTTGTTTTTACTTAATCTTACGAACTTTGGTTGATCATAAATATGTACTACTATTACGTCGTTTTTTGGCGATCACAAAGTCCATTAGGAAGGGCGATCGCTATATCCCATTAAGAGACATGACATTCATCTAAGATCAATGTATACAATGTATGTTCGTGGCATTTTAAGTCATTCAATGTTTTTAACTAATTTATACGATCAATTGATCAATTTTGAATTTCACTCAATTGTTGTAAGATTGATACTACTAACAAACCATCGTGAAAGAAAAACCTACTTTCTGTTGGAGTGAATTATTTGCTTAAAATAGATATCTTTTGCTAAACGATTCTACAACACTTCTGTGAAATTATAGCTCAATAGTCTGCAGGCCGTGATCGTGTGTAAGATCGCCACCCAAGAGAAACGGGACGAGTAAATCCTTACCTTTGGTGATTTTGAAAGTCTCCACCTCCTTCTCCCAGGAAGCAAACGAGGCGTACAGCACATCAGTTAGTTTCTTGTTCGTACCAGGCGTCAGGGGTGGCATCTGAGTCGGGACATCTGCAATGAGGGGGGGGGGGGGGGGTATAAAAGAAACACAAAATATCGTCAGTACTTCCACTTCCGCTAGTGACGGTAAATTAACAACCATATCTGCTAGATGTTGTCCGGTGGTCCTCCGACATAGGAAGTACCAACTACAAAACGAGCGAGATTGTCGTCGAGCGTGGATTTGGCGGGAAAGAAGAGTCCAGTTTCACTAACTGCCAGCGGATGAGGGAAGTTCTTTGGTGGGTCTTGTAGCCCTGTACTACTCTTCGTGTTCTCTACGTTCGAGTGTCCTCTAACGCTGAAACCCGTCCGTCAGCATCTTTCGCTGCTATAAGGCGGCAGTGACACAATTTGCAACTATTAAATGATTCGCTTCCAAGAGAAGGAACTAAACGGAACCAAACGGAACGGAAGTATTTAATTTCACAGAACACACACAATGCCTCAGGGACTAGCGGTTGGGGATTGCTTCTAAGCTCAAGACCGCTAGCAAACCTAAGGGCTAAAAGCCCCTAGGGTCCACAAAAATACCACTCAATTCTTCCGCTGACGGTTTCTTGGAGCTAGCGTGAATTTGATCAATGAGTTTACAAGATTCCCTTTCGTGTGCTTGCCTTTATTCATTCTTTCTTAAGCATTGCTTTACTCTGCGTCGTCCACGCGTCGAACAAACCACGAACGGGGGGAAGAGTTTAGGATGATGGAAGACCCGCAAGCAAAGCGGGCATGAATTGCCGTACGCGATCAAGAACGTACGATCAGCTGAGGATTACATTCTACCGATTGGATCGTAATCGCTCGGTTGACTCAACTTTTCGATTGGGGATGGAAAATTGAAATTTTAACGGATTACCGCCCTGCTGCTGTTTTGTCTTTTCCTCTGTAAACGTAACATGAACTTCCGCAAGAGCCAGCGATCATCACCTTTGCTGGGCGGCGCAATGGAAAGGAACAAAAAACACCTCATTTCACCTTTCTCGCGTTCATCTCTTTGAACCTAGCCATTCGGATGTTGAGGGAACGTAAGATTTGCTTAAAAAAAACTTCACAGAGTTAATGCGATCGTGTGTCGCAGACAATTGGATTTTATTCTCACTCAACCCATTGAAGAAAAAGCTGTTCCGTCTTTGCGTTCCAAGGGTATAGATGCTGGAAAATCCGGACTTCCGAACCGGTAGTCCGGTGATTCGTTTTGGTGGAAGTGGACTTCATTTGAATCTTAATCACCAGTTGATGATCAATCTGATCTGCAACGACATTGCTTGACGTGTCAATGGTAAGAAGCTCTTAATATAGCTTAGAACATCCATTGTTTGATGCTCTTCGTGAAGTTTTTGCTTAAGCTCAGGTTATTTTCCTTCTTTTCCTAGACTGTGCACGAGGAAATGAGGATTTTCCTTAGTGGGTGGTTTGGTTTACCACTGCCCGTTTTTCCTTCAATCAATTTATTTTAAATCTTTTTCTACTGCTTCACAGCCGGGATTGGTGGATGTGCTTGAAGCGTCTCCATTTGCCGCCGATCGTAATTCTTGCAGCTATTTGATCCAGGCGGCCAACAAAATTGTTTTAGGCCAGACATGATCTCTCGCACTGATGCTCATCGTAATCATGGCATCGATTGAAAGCGGGGCCAAGGTTTGAGAACAACACATGTGCTACATTTGCTATTTTTACCAATTTAGCCGTGCCTCCGCCCCAAGTTTAAGAGACCGCGGTCGTAATACGGCTGAGACCACCTATCACGTGTTTGATTCGTAGTAACGGCCGCCATCGTTAGATGAGCGATTGCCAAACCCAGCGATCAACACGCCCGATCATGATTAAAGCATGGAACAACTCCCTTCCCTCAGGCTGGTTACTCTTGGAGCTCGATAATCAATTTTTGGCCTCACCAGAACGTCTATCATCCCGTAGAATGGTCGGGGGGCCTTTGGTCGTCCCTAATTTCGTCATCGATCGTCATCGTTCGGTGGTCGAATGAAACCACGCCGCCTGTACCGCCCGAAGTTTGATCATTACCGAAGAATTGAGTGGGCGGTGATGGGAGGGAAAACAGTAAAAACGATAGATAAAGTACGAGAAAAAAATATGGCCATGAGAAACGCGTGTACCGCCATACACATGCTGCGCGACGCCAGCTGTTTTGCGTGTAATTAAATTTTCGGCGTAATACTTTTTTGGGGTCGATTGTTTCCTTCACTCGTTGCGATTTGTACTATTTCTGTTTGTTTTGCTTTCTCACTCTTCATCATACCTCAAACGCTCGTGTATGTCTCGCCCTGTCGATAAACCATCACCAACCACGAAGGAAGTGCGGCTGTTTTACTAGACACGTTTACTTTTCCATATGCCGCACCAGCGCCGAGATCCGGCATTCGAAAAGGTTGGGATTTGACTGCGCCACGTTGGAGTTTTATGATGCTAGTATTATATACATACGTTTTAAAAAACCATCGAATAGAAGTTTCTATGCCATGGACCTACCGCAAGCAAAATTGTACCAAAATCAGTACTTGTACAACTATCGATAGGAGGAGTAAAAGGCTTTTAAAATCGTTCGTCAAGAGGTTGCTCAGAATTGAACTTCTGCGCACTACATATGAACTGGTTGTGTTGTATCAACAGACCGCCGCGCATTGTATTTGGGTTGCACTTTGCAAACCATAAATTTGCTCGTGTATCACGAAAAGTTAGCCTATGTGTATGTGTAACTTTAACCCATACGATCGAACGTGTTGCGGGTTTATTTTTGCACAGGTTGATGGGGTCCAAAGAGGTAGGTTCAATCAGTTAGCAGTTTTTATTTCTTGCATCGATAGAATGAAAAAAAAACTGCAAGCCCACGGGTAGCAGCTTAAAAGCCAAATTCACCAACCGGAACGACCGAAATCCTCCATTGGACTCGAATGCAACTAACAGTGTATGGGGCGAACCGTGCCTTTTATTTTTTAACCAGTTTCATTGTGACTGAGGTAGATTTAAAAATTTCGATCATAGTTTGCATCAAAACGAAAATTTTGTGAAACGCGAAAGTAGTAGCTTTTAAAGTTACTAATCAGTCTTATTAGAACTTGTCGTATGTGGGATGATTTTCTTCATAGAAAGAAGCTAGACTACATACGGCTGTAAGATATTACCATCGTCAGTTATATGTTTCAGCTGAGCGTATCACAAACAATGGTAGTTCTTTTCTGTTATTTCGGTTAAGCTTTAGCGACTAACCATTGTCGATTTTTAGTTGACGCTGCCAGGCTGCCGTACAACGAGGCGACTTGAAGGAAAGGTGACCAAGACACATCGCCATGGTCAAAGCACCTAATAATGGGTTCAAGGTGCATCAGACGCCGTTACTGTTGCGCAGCGTACGGCAGCGATGCGCTCCGGTGCGTTGTATTGCCTCTGACAATGTGCGCCATTTTCAGGGGTGGCAGTGCTTTCGCTTTCTTGACGAGCTGCACAATAGTAGAATTACTTTATTGTTTAATCATTGTTGGTCAAATTCGACAGCTGGAAATCTCCACACCGTTTACTATTTCTTTTTTGCTTTTAAATATACATAAACATCTTATGTGTACATTAAACAAATAAATAAAATTCCAGTTGTTCCAGTATAGTCGCAACAGGTGCGTGCTACTCTTTGTGCTTAACATTATACTACTCTTTGTGCTAAAACATGATAAACTCTAATAATTGTGTACATAACTATAAATTGAAACAATTTGCGCATGTATATATTACCTCTCGGTTTCTGTAAGCCTTTCATCAGCGGATGAGACTTGAAACCCATTCCAACAGATGCCAATTTGTTCAAACTGTAGCTGTTCAGGAAGCTTTGCTGGTTGTTGTTGAGAAAGTTCACATTATTGTTGTTGTGAATTCCTCCAATACTGCCGACACTGCCGATAATGCCCCCAGCAACGCTTGAAAGTCCTGTACTTAGGTTGTGATGGTTTGTACCTCGCAGTGGAATTCTTCCAAGAGGACCACCACGCCCTATACCGGGATCGTTCCACTCCATCCATTCGTTTGTCATTTTTGCACGAGGATCGAAACCTTCGAATCCTCGTAGCTCATTAATGTTTACTTTCGTAGCCACTTTTTTATGTTGACGCAAACGTTACTAAGCTTATCCGCTAGTATGCGATGATGCAGTACTCAAATTTTCACTCTCAGAATATGTTGCTGCACAATGATATGATAGTTTTAAATTGTACAACGTTTCAGGAGAGAATAACCATTCATTTTATCACACATCACGATATTTCTTTGAGTTTTCTTGAATTGACAGAAGTTGCTTCAGCACACTAGCAATACACCATAAGCGTAACGTATATCACGAAGTAGTCAATCACTAACTCGCTCTATGCATTCACTTAGTTTGTATATTACATATTTGCTGTATTGGAATACTTCTTCATGATTGTCATAATGATATTTTTGTGTACACTTTGCACATACGCCGCATATACTTCGAACCAGTCGAATTTGAACTTTAACGTAAAAGAAACTTGATAATATTAAACACTTCAGAACATGCCACTCTTTTATATAATTGTTATTGTTTAATATTCTCTATTTGTTCAGCAATTTTTGATTCGCAATTTTTATGGAGCATTTTATCATCAGTTGAGATATTTATTCTCCCGCTTGATGCACTTCCAAAAAACATAATCATACGGAAAATGCAAATGTTCAAATCGTGTGTATCTCTATATGACTCTTTATATCTCTCTTAATATATATATATATATATATATATATATATATATATATATATATATATATATATATATATATATATATATATATATATATATATATATATATATTGTGTGTGCTGTGACTTTATTGTATTTGGCTTCTCTTTCTAACATGTGCGATCATATAGATGTTAAAGCAAATAAATCGTTTACATTTTTGAAGCATTGTATGACGCAGTCCGATGTATTGTGGCACAGTTTTAATTGAAGGGGTGTCAAAAGATTAATTAAATGTGTCGAATTTATCACCACGAGGTAACCACACAGATGGTCATCCCAGAATGGGCAAGCAGTATGAATTTGATATTCATAGTAAAGGCGCGTAGTCAATTTGTTTTCGTTACACAGAGTTGAGTTGTGTTTGAGTCAACAAAAATTTGAAGCGTCAATGCGCTTTATGGTTCGTAAATCGACAGCACACCCAAACAGCTGCAGTGCAAACATTCAAAACCTCATCTCAATCGCTGCTGTATTAACGAAGCAGAAATAAAATAATGCAAACAAGAAGATACAAAAAATGCCATCGCGTTGGCTCGTTTGTGTTTTTTTAGACCCACATATTAAACTCCATTACATACCGCAGCATTGAGTACGGCGGTTCCGACTCTATGAAAATGTCCACTTAATTAACATAAATTATTAAATTAACATTTCATTTACTCCAATTGTCATCCAATTCTTTCCAATTGATGTGTCGAAGCTGTTGCCACGATAGGCACAGTAGTCCTACCAACTGCTGATGCTTTCTAATACCCATTAGATCGTTGACCATTAGAACCTAGCGCAAACTCCATAAGCGGGCATCTTGTACATGACGGAAGCGATCGTGTCGAGAAAAATGCTCGAAAATACGGGAAAACAAATAAACGCATGCAGCAATGCAGAATCAAGTACCCCTGCTAATGTTTAATGAATGGTGACCACCACTAGCTTCTGCCCTAAACATGTGATGGCTTGTAATGCAGCAAAGTGCTAGACTCAACGAGCAGAAGTTGATTTCCACCGCGATCCACAACTCTCATCGTGTAAATAGTAAATTGACACAAAATAGTATAGAAGCTATATTAAGGGATTATGGAAAATACATCGTACAAACGTCCCAGAAAAGCTTTGTTTCATTAACTAAAAGATATTTGCTCAAACCCATCAGCGCTGCGACCACGAAATAAAAAATGGGATACGTTAAAAATTGCGCTGATTTTCGGCTTCCAGGAACTCGCTTAGTGCCAGTAATATGATCTAGTTCTAACTTCAATTTTACAGGCTCTTGCTCTTTCCTAAAGGGCGTTAAAATAGCGTGAGCGTGTCATAGACAACATGAAACCGATCGTACTTGAGTGCTGCAGGGTGCAGGGTGATAATTCTCGTAAATTTTATGTTCTTTGGTTCAATTACAAGGCGGTCGACAGGTTATCCTAAGTTGTGAGGTCTAGCAACAGCCCACAATCCGTCGATAGAAAAGTACGGCAAGCGATCGAGTGAAACACGATATGTTTCACCCTCCGGTTTAGTTTTCCCCTGAATGTAGTATTACAAATCACACACAAAATTGGGGATTATAATTGGGCTGCGGTTGAACGGAAACCAAGCGACTGTCGTAACGACCCTTGATCGGAAGTACCTGTCTTATGTTATTGATTATCCTGCTAAACACATTTCCCTTATGACCTTTGGATAATCTAAGCTTAGAAGTGTGAACGTACGGTTACAAATTACATTAGCTTAAAATCGGATCGAGATGTTACTAATGATTCTAGCGTTGAAGTAAGAGGGCAAAAAACAATTGACCTTATGTAAAACTATGCGTTGTCATATTATTTTTGTTGTAGCTTATAGAGCTTCAAAAAGGGAAAAAGCAATATATATAAGGGATAATATCAGGATCGTATTAAATTGCATTTGCACAATTTTTGTGCGAGGCTCATTCCAAATTTGGTATTTTGAATTAAGCAACAAAGTCGCTTCCGCACAGTTGGCGCATTATTGTTTATTTGCAATGGGGCTGGGGCATATTGGGAGTGTGAATGTAGTATTAATGCCAGAGATGGTTCCACTGCAATCAGTGCCAACAGTTGAGAAAATGGGCACCTCGATGATGATCGCTGGTATTCAGATTGACTGATACGAAAGTTAGAATGAATGGCGTTGGGTGTTACGAAGCGGGTGGCAAAGTGTCAAGCAGAGAGGAAACGGAATTCATTGAAGAAAATCTCGGCTTCTCACCCCGTACTCTATCTTCTTCATCAAACCACCGCGCTACCATCGCCTCAAGTACAATGAAATAACGAAAATGACTTCAGTAACGATCGAATCAAGCGATGAGCGAACGTCACTATTAAGAAGTCGCGTTGTCATCATCATTTCAGGTGTTTGAGGGCGTTTGATCCCTTCCCGCATGCTTTGTTTTCGTAGTCCGCCAGATCAGTCATTTGTCAATGAAGTTGACATTGTATAATTACGCATGTATAGAATGTACTAGATTTTGTCCGAACCACACCAAATGTGTATATTCATTTTTCCCATAACCATTTCTATATGTCATTGGGAATGTGTATTTTATTTTGGTGAAACACAAACAAGAACATAAAACATCTAAGAATAACACAGCATAACTGCTTGAACAATTGTTGTGTGAAAACTTTAACAACATATTCCGTAGTGGCGACATTGTATCACAACAAACCAGTTAGTGCCAAGCAAATTTATATGACTATTTCCATCAGATGCCGACAATTGTTGCAAACACGAAACGCTGCAATCGGTTTCTTCGTGGCCAAGGTCGGAATCATCAACTTAGGACTATCATCGCGAGTTTCGAGTGTCTACCGGTTGGCTGGTTGGTATAGTTGGTGTTTGCTCGGGCGTTGCGAGTTTGTTTCCATAAAGAAAGTTGCGTAAAACCGCAAACATGGGTACCATCCAATCGCACAACACCCTCAATGAAAAACGGGCGAAGACGTTTCAAACCGTGGCAAGTGGGGTAAAACAAGGCAAAATCCTGCAACAGCTTTGTTAGAGTACCTGTTTGCTTCGACTCGGATGGCGCCTGTAACGACATATAATTCGATTCTGGGAAACGTAAAGCCTTCAATGCCATCGATTAGTGGAAAGCTTTGCGGATAAACACAAAGGAAAACTTCATCGTCCTCCATGGCACACGGGCTAAGGATTGTATTCGGTAATCCAGCTTTGGTCGAACGCAAACTAAGAATATTACCTCGCCTTGTCGGTACCAGAGGCGGCACGGATCAAGTTACTAGCAGCGCTGATGGGTATTAGCAGTTGTGTAATGACCGAACAAATTTGATAGGATTTTCCATAGCTTATGCATTAGAATTCATTACTCTTTTGACAAAGAGGGAGCCGCCGTTGTGTGTGGCAAAATAATCTTAAAGTATGAGTGCACAGCAATGTTTGATGTGCATGTTGATCACATCCCTTTTGACTTTTAGTATCCCCACTAGTATCGTTTTGCTGGTTGATACAATTCCACGGCGATATTGACGGAGTATTGACACTTTGAGCGATTAAAGAATAATCAATTAAATTATATTTTATCCATATAGTATTACATAAAATCATCAAACTGAATTAAAACAACGATGGAAACTCAATAATAACAATGAGCGTTGACTAGTTAGGTAGTTAGGTTGGCTTCAATGACATCAATGTCGTCACGAAATGCACATTGAACGACGAAGAAATGTGTTTTCTTCGATCGCTAAAGAAAAATTTCATTCTGATCACGTTTTTTACGCTCTCCGCTTTATCGAATAATCGTAATTATAGATTAAAACAATTGTCAGATTAATTAAAAAATCATGATCAAACAACGTACATGCAAATAGAATTTGGCCAAGTGTCTAATATTTGAAGAGTATCTTAAAAGATGCACACCCATGAATACAATTATGAGAGTCAATAAATGGAGTGTTAGCCTTCCATTCAGTTTTGCGATCTATCATTTGCCGTCGGATATATGATCTTACAGCAATGGCCTTCGTCGCCATTAGCCGGTCGTCGGAAAGGGGTTGCAAAAATATGAATAACTCGCGGGAAGCACAGGCAATGCGCCATTAGCATAATGCGCGGTTGATATTGCGCCTGCTGGTGAGTACACGGCGGGGCACTATAGTGCGAAGAAAAGTGATAAAATCACTACTTCAACGAGCTATTCGGTGTGTGGCAGATGAATGTTTTAAACGCCGCACCGAAATTATACGATATTGTGCACCAATTACACCATTGAAATCGGCCGTTTCTATATAGATATAGAGTATTTAGATCTGATGTGGAGTGTTTTTCATCAATGTGGTGTCTTTTCCGCTAAACTTTCTCAGTTCAATTTATATGTTTGTTTAAATCACTGTATCCTTTAGGTCGTTCACAGGGCTTTCTAAAACATACAACAATTCTCAACCGAATTTGTTCAACAATCGGCATTTCACATCGATATTCGAAGCGTTGTTTAGTTTCACAATAATGCACTTTTCCGTTGATCACAGTTAGAGCGAACATCAACACTATTAGCAGGTGAAATGCACCTGCAAGTTTTCACGCAACAAGTCACAAAGGCAAATAACTCGATCAACATTGTACGATCACTAACAAACAGACGATATCGCACTTCAGACGTAGAATGGCATATATGAATACAAATACGCACCGCCAACGACAAAACTCGCGTGTTTGTTGGAGGAAATACTACACATGAGCCGACAGCGGCTGCTCGACTTCTTGAGCACTGAAAACCCCTAACTTTTCCGAGAACCGCCAATCCACAGGCGCAGCGAGAATGGCTTAGTAGAATGCGTACTCTGAGAGTGAGAGCGCTGCGAGTGCGATCGTGATTGCGAGAGAGAATGATTCGCTCGCGAATCGCGCTCTCGCATGGCGCGTCATCCAGGAGCTGATCGCCAACACTCAGCCAACAAATGTCCTATTGCAGCACGAGACGATCGTTCTTCATAGGACAAGGAGAAAGAAAAACCTACGATCACTTTTGCTGGGACCTACGAAAGCTAACCCCTAGCTCTTCGACACATACTCCACCGTAGACGCAAGGGAACTGAAGCCGCGTTGAGATTTTTGTTGTGTGCGAGTACACGCTCACGTCGGCCGGAAGTACTGATCTTTTTTTTCTCTCCTCTAGCTTGTGTAGTTCTCTTTCGTTCTCAACCGGCTGAACGTAAGCCTAAAGTAACAAGCATAAAAACGAGACGGCAATACTCCCGGTGCGGAAAATCTCTCGAGCTTGTAGCGCGTATGCAAGGGCGAGAAATTTTAGGCATGTGTGCGTGTTTATAAGGAAGTAAACATATTCTGCGCGGTAAAGCAGCAATACGTGTGGGTGCAAGCTCCAGAGGTATGTTATGCAGGTAGTTCCGAATTGATCTTCCCACCAATAGTTTTATACGTCCAGGATCATATCGATAAAGGTGATAGGTTTCCATCCATGAGGAAACCATGCTAATGGTTGTTTAGAATGTAGACCTTATAGCAGTCAATCGCAAGCATTATGGAGGAGTTAAGAAAAAAAAACAGCGCCAGAGCTTCGTCAGACTGTAGCTCTTCTCGTCGATACTGAGTATCTGATATGTCTCATGCATTCTAAAAACATATTTTCACAAAATGCTCTGAAAAGAAAGCAAAACTGTGAATACACCAAACATACTATGCAGATCATCACGGGGTAAATTAGTTTACTAGGATTTTGAACAGACTACTAACTAGGATATGAAAATCAAGCCGTGTTCGTTATTTCTAATCACAGTGTTGGAGGGATGAATAAAAAAAGACAGACACATTTAGCGCGATCGTATGAAACACCCATCGATACGCGTTCATAGACTGAGTGTGGAGTTTTACCCAAAATTACTGATTACCCGTAATTTCACGCTCAATGTATATTTGTGGGGATGCATATGAACGACCGAATATATGAATCATGACAACTGGTCAAAGTTCGAATCTCTGGGCTGTAGATGGGATGCTTAAATAAGCATAGATAACTGCTATGCTACCTTATTAAATTGTACGGCGAACGTGCTATGAAACGATCGGGCAGCTAAAAGAGAAGCACGTTCAGTCTTTTTGGAGAAGAAATCCAAAAACAAAAGACACATCGAAAAACGTTCTTAACTTACCAGGTGAAATATAAGCATGTAGATGGTAGCGAAAACGAGTGCAACCGAGATGAAAGAAAATGCAGGACGGAAGGAGCAACGTATACAATAACAACATCAATAATGTCAATAGTAATAACAATGTTCATGGGTCACAGCAAAAAACACTTAAGTCCAACGAAACGTTCAAGTAAGAGGAAGAAATTCATTCATCGGAGGGAGATCGCCTAATCGAAACCGATCGTGAAACTGTGAGCAAAAGCAAGACAGACAAGTTAACCGTTCATCCGTGTGTAAGAAGGAGATAAAGCCGGAAGCAAAAGAGAAGGAGCACGACTTTCATTCATAAAACGAAAGAACCCTACTATACTACGCTCGTGGTCGTTGTTTTCAGTACCCACTGGTGTTGTTCAGGGGCTTCCAACTTTCGATCGCCTGAAACCTCATCGTTGACCCGTTCGTGGCATTTACAAGATCTTCCATACTTCATCTTTACCCCAGTATTCATTCACAACACTCGATTTGTCGCATCTTTCCAATACGAGAGCTCGGTCCAAACAATCATTTTTAGCTCTTTTAAGGGACGATATTTCCCAGTCGTTAAATAGGGTAAAGGTAGTAAAATGTGAAAGACCATTTGTTGGGTGTTCGATACCCGGAAGTTTGGGAGTATGCCAAGCAATACCTGTAACACATTCACTTGAATACGTTACTTCTTTTTTACGATTGAAAGATTATATAACATGCTGTTGTTATGATAACCTGCCGTAAAGGCAGAAAAGAAATGGAGCATTGAATACACAACGAACACCACCAGTAGTAGGTTACAGTATACAGGAATAATCTAAAGAATTGCTTTCAAGAATAGATATCATTGAGGTCATTGAAATTATGAAGAAAATGCAAAGATGGACATTTATGTTTAAGAATATTATTGGATGCTTTTTTGCTTAAATTTAACATATCTACCCTTCGATGTTGTTTCGATGTTTCTTATTCTTTTTTGATTCTTTTTGTTAATGCTTCAATTGTCTATTTTCTAAAAACTTCACAAAAGATCCCTTCCGCTTACGAGTCAAGAGGTTAATGTATTTCTAATCGTACTTTATATTGCTGATTTTTCCTTATTTTCTCTCTTACATCCGCTTGAAAGAAAGAAAGAAAAAACAACCAATAAATCCCATTCGTTCCAGCAAAGCTGCTTTTGTTCTTCTTCTGTTGGATAACAAAGTCAACGATCTTAATCCTAATTTACATTTTCACAATTTTATCCTGACCTCGATCCTGTCTACCGACGGCAAATGAGGGAAACATTCAATTCTTTTACCGATTCTTTATCTTCAAACACTATCGCTTAAGGGATGGCCAAGCTGGGCATATTCTAGGGATCAATACATGGATCAAGTATACCGCAGGACCTCAGGACGCGCTTGTTTGAAGGTTTATCCCAATGATGCACACCCGCTGAGCTGGTGGTGTGAACGGTTCGTTTCCGGAAACACACAGGACATAGGTTACAAAAGGAACAACCAATATCAGAGAACTAGGTAGATGTACGTAGTGGCACTTGACATAGAAAAAGTACTTAAGTAGAAAAGTATAAACTTTGTCTAATTAAATTGCATCAAAAAAGTGTATAAAAATAGTTCTGGCAGCATTTATAAACGATACATGGTCAATTCGAAATAATGGATAGTGCCAATTGCAACATCGAATGCTCCAGTAATATCCTTCCATGGAGAAAAAAAAACATATGAGAAGTTGGTTTACAGGTTCCCATAGTTCAATGCGAAGACACCTGATGGTACGAGCAAAAGGAAGCGAGAGTTCGATGGAAACTCTTGCCTGTGTGGATGTGTTGGAATGGAAGGAGGTAAGCAGACCAAATCCAGCGTTTCACAAAGGCAACGAAAAAGACCCTGCTATACACCATGAACGAATATCCATCTGTTGTAAAAGATCACCTGGGTAGCTCATCGTTCAATAAACCGATCATTCATTTAACTCACAGTTCCTGATCCTTGTTTCTGTATAGAGTTTCCTTTCTCTGCTGGCAGCGAGCTACACCAGGCTTTACCCGTGGGTGTTTGTGTGTGCGTTTCCTTACGAGAATACAAAAACTTACGAAGAACTTTACGTATTTTGGGTGGCTGGAAAGACGGGTAGATGAAGATGAAATGGAAAGGACCAAAAATTGGCCGAATGAGCGAAGGATACGCGTCAACAAGAGTAACGAAAACTCAAAAAATATGTTTACTCTCCCATGGCCAAGTTCCAGCATGCGTTGCGTATGCCACACACTTTTGGTTCCGTTTCCTTTCGTCTTCTGTTTTTCAATGCACTTTTTCTTGTATTCGTTCCATGCAGTTACAGCCATCGGAGCGGAAGTATAAAATTACACTGCGCACGGAAAGAAATAATAGCAAAAAGGACCAAACAAGGAGAAGAATATATTTATATTCTATATCCTTCGAGCGATGAGCAAGAGTCACGGAACATTTAGCTTGTTTAATGTTCAATGTGCAAGTGAAATTGATTTTGTTTCAATCCGACTAGTTTTGTTACACATTTTTCAGCATTACAGCATTGTGAAAATGCATTGTAAAATTCATAGCTGCAAACAACACTCTCCATTAAAGAATGCTTTAAGCATAGCATAGCTTCCACCAATAATGTTGATCTAAGCAAAAGAGAAGCATGACAGAAAAGTGATGCAAAAGTTTTGAAGAAAATTACTACTGCCAGCAAGTTTTATCTCAATGTGATTTATTACGTATGCGTGACGGGGCCACGGGCAGGCTATCCGAGAACTTAACAAATTTGGGAAATTGTATGGCTTCATATACTTGATTGCTTGCATTCGATTTGCAATCTTCACACGCAGCAGTCGATGGTAGCATTTCTACCATCACTATAAAATTCTTATAGGTCGGTTTGCACATCCATTTTAACTATAAAAAATATATTATTTGTAAAGAAGAAACAAATTCAAAATATTTGAAAACAATCAGGGGGCAATATTTCTTTTTTGCCAGGAGTACATTTGGTTGTCATGGTTACATGTAAGGTGCAATATTCATGCTTGATGCAGGGCAGTTCAATGCTGTGAGAACAAGAAGGCCTACTGCCGTTGTTGGGTGCAATCAAAAACGGCTGCAGTATGCTTCTAGTGTGTCTCAGCTGCAAATCGAGCGGCTTGCGCTACGTACGCTCCCCACGTATTACGGCAGAGTGTAGACGCCGGAGTCGTTCGAAGTTGAATGAAAATACGTCCGGCCATGTGGTTGCACGTATGTGGTCGTGTTCGAAAGTTGTCTTTCCGGTACCCATTCATATGCTGGCTGCGTGAACCGGCAAACGAGTTGAAATGCTGCGAGTTGCTGAATGCCGTGGACGGTTTTATGAATGAATTCATTCCATCTCGTTTCTCAGCGTGCCTTCGCACCGTTCGCTCGTGCAAACTCGCTCCGGCCGCAGACCAGCCAGCGTAGAGGATGAAGAATAATAAAACCATAATAAACAGCTACGGAAAAGAGAACTAGCAATGAGAATCTTGCAAGCAACATGCTTCAGAAAGTGGAGTATTTGAGGAGATGCAGTACCAGAGAGGGTGATGGTATTTGGCTGTGAAGAGGGGCCAACACCACCCAAAACGACGCAATGTTGTCTCATGCATGCTATCCCTCCAAAGAGCCGTATTGCTACAGCGAGGTATGATTGCTTCTTCTCTCATTACGGTTAAGGTACGTAGAGAAATTTCGAGCTCTAGGAAATTAGTTGCATCTGGTAGCGAGTATTTAAATTAAATATTATACTCGATAACAACAACTAATCATCTTATAAAAACTAGGAAAAAGCTACTGTGAAACAAAAACCTATTCTTACAGAAAAATTATTTATTAAAATAGAAATAATCCTTCTCACATGCATAGTTTACTAATTTGTTTTTTGAAATTATTTACCTTTTTTATAGCCAATAAAAAATCCTCATAAAAGTATGGAAACCCTGTGGCATCAGCGTGTCTAGAGCTTCTGGTTCCATTCACTACAGAACCGGCTCAAGGGCTATTTTGAGAGCAGTTACGCAACTCATGAATTTTATCACATACTCCGTTCTCCTCGTTCACCATTTTCGCGGGAAAGTGAAGTTTTGGTCCGACTACGCTGGGAATTAGTATTGCAGACAGAGGGGCAAGAACGTGACGCGGTTGGGAATGGGAAGCAATTTCACCGCAACACGGTGAAGCGAGTGGTGCAAAATTAGTATTGTACAGGAGGGAAAGTCCTGGCCTTCCCCGAAAGACTATTTATAAAACATATTTTTAGCGGTCCTCGTAGGCAAGCGTACAAAACACATGGCATTATATACATATTCGAAATTCTGCATCTGCATCACGCCACCACGCACGACGATCGTTCGATCTTCGCACGGTGCCTTATCCAAGCAATGAGTGACGTGTGTATTTACGAACACACACACAAACGCCGGCTGGACCATGAATGGGTACGGTAATGCTTCTACTCAACGCGCAATGCCCAACTGGCATCTGTCTTTTACGGTGCCACTCCAGCACCCCGTTTCCGTTCCGTGTATCTCGCGGAAGTGTGACCTTCGCGTTTTATGCCCTCCGTTTATGCGTTTATCTGTTGCCTAACGTGACCCGTGTGAGACAAACTGGAGTCAGGTGACAGTGAAAATCGATTTCCGGTGTGTGTGTGTGTGTGTGTGAAGTAAAGATTACGCACCGTTAAGAAGGTTTTTCTGTTTGTTTTTTGTTTACGGCTAAACAGCTAAAGCCGCCACTATCGTCAGTGTCTCCTCCTCGCAAGTTTTAGTGACGTGAAGGTGGTAAACCTCCCAGGAAAAAATCCCATCGTCACACTGATAGGAGCTCTTCATGCTAAGCACACTTCCGGCATACAATACAACGCATCGTGACGAAGCAGAGCAAGAAATGATGGCACAAACCTTAATAGATGGCCCCCACGCAGAAATGTGCACCTATGAGAGGCTTTTGAAGCTTCGCTGGGCTGGGGATCTGCCCACCAAAGATGACGACCGACGGAAAAGGACCACCATATCGCACCCTCGAGATTCGGCTCGATCTTGCAGTTACAGCAGAGACGCGATTCGTTCCCTGTTCCGGGCTCAACATGCCTCGTGGGATGTAATCGGACGAAGGAAAGCGAAAATTGAACGAAGAAGTGGTGGGTGTTGCGAGTATGTGATTCGACACCACGGCCACAGGAAGGTGGAGCGTAGATGTAAACAAAAACCATACAAAGCCGCCATACAAAAGCCGACCACAGAGATTATCACCTTCCTGCTCGTATGAAATGAATGTTCCCTTAGATATGGCAACCAAACGTGTTCTGTACATTTTGCAAGACAACACCGTATGTAATGCTCATTTTTCGGAGAGATACACACGCAACGATGGGATATTTTTCTGTGTTACTGTTAATAAGCTTACGGTTCGCATTTCGGCACATGACTTCAAATTCGTGGTGGTCGAAACCATGGCAGATAGTATAGGTTCATGGCAAAATCGGCAGGAAGCGATCGAGAAGCCGAGACTGCACAAGATGCACCAAAGATCAAAGTGCCCAGTGGGGTCTTCGGTGATCGGTTTCCAAAGCCTGGCAGGAATTCATCCAATAACACAATGCGATGGTGCATCCCGTGATTGAAGGAAAAACACAATCGATCGAGCCAGCAACCGGGTGTCGGGCGGATTCATAGATCAATCGAACGTGCCCGGGCCTTGGTGTGAGGGTGGAGATTCTCTTTGTACCACCCAGAGACAGGCGGAAGAATGCTACAGAACAGAAAGCGAACCTTAAAATGCGCCGTTCGCGGTTGAGAAACATGATCGCACGTTCGTTCGTCAAATATTCCCCATCACGGCTGCAAACGAGCGACACCCAACCGGCGTTCGTTTTGGCGGGGCGTTCGCGATTCGATTGTTATTTATTTTATCACCTCATTACAGGCAGAATGGAGGCGTCTGCTTCACTGCGCCCTGCGGCAAAGGTCGGAGAACGTTTTCTTTGATCTTTCGTCGCGCGGCACGAATTCTGTGACACCAGAAATTGGCCTGCCCGGCCGCAGGTCTTTACACGTGTGCAAGCAAAGACGAGCGTGAGCAAGCGGAAGCAGTATGGCGGCATGTTTCGCGCCGCGCCTCAGCAGGGAGTCCCCGGTGGGGCCAAGCACCCAAGCAACCGGCGATGGTGATGGTGGAGACGACAAGGTGCCGAATTTTACGGCGCTTAATTGAGTGGTAAATGGAGACGATAATAACAGTAACAGTAAGCGATAAATTCACTTCATCAACACCGGTGGAGCCGGCGTGGAAAACCAGAGCGCTGTCGTTATCGTAAGCGACGGTTTAGGTTAAGTGTTTGGTTATTGGCTTCACAGCGGGTCCGGTGGACAGACGTTTGCTATAACATCGAAAGTGACGTACCGGGTGGCAAGACCGAAGGTGGCATGAGAGAAGAACGATCGTCTTTTTCGTCATCGTGTGCTTACCTGTAAAGAGAGAAAGAGACGAGGACAAGGTGAATAACACGTAAAATTTTATTCAAAAGTGATCAGAAACACATATCTGACTATCTGAATTCGACATGGCGTCTTAACCGTAACCGTAAATAAAAGAAACTTGTCGGCAGTATGCTGATCAACAACTCGATCGTGTATCTTAAACGTTGATTGTTTCGTTGGAACCTGCATCAATACGTACTTCAATATGGCATACGTTGCAAACAGAAACAATATAGAAACCGTACATTTGTCACAATCAAAATCACCCTTAGGCCAGGCCTTTCGAATAACAATTATGATTGAACATTTTACAGTGTAGTGATTAATGCTCCAGGAAAAGCGACAAAAAATGACCCACTTCGATCAAGTGCTCTTCAGCATTTCCGAGTAACATTACATACTGTTGCAAATAGGAAACACCTTTCATCCTCGGGGGATGCGAAAATACAAACCGGACACGATTAATTATGAGCTGTGTTCTAGATTTTCGAGACCCCGACGCGGGGTCTCTTCCTCAATGTCGCTTCATGGGAGGGGAGGTCACACCGTGATTCGGTCATCCATTCTAAATTGCACTAATAACTTACATTCGCAACAACCCGCGGCCGAACCGGGCTGAAAAGAAGCCCCAAGATATCGCCCCGGGCTGAAGCGGATGAGAAAGTTCTTCGCGGAACACATTCGGACAGGTTGTCAAGTGAGCACGGCCGCCAAGCAACGGGAATCGCCGCAGTGGTCCCGTATGCACATTCCCTTCGATTTGGATGCGGCAAACTCCCTCGGTGTGCTCCCGCTCTGACCGGTGGCATGGCGCATAAGGTTAATGAAAAGTGTCGCTAAATTTAGGCCCTCTGCTTGGACGAGCATAACCCGCACGGTTTGATACGCTGATACTCAGAATCCACGGCTTAGCCGGCCACTGATAGACTCGTGTGCTTCTCTGGCCCTTGCCGCTGTACACTCTGGTTGCTGGGACTGCAGCAACTCACGCACACCAAAGGCCACACACCGGAGGAGGAAACCGGACATTCCTCTTCCGCGTTTTAATTAAACGTATCTCCGCTGCAACCACCATGGCCACCGCAGTCTGCAAACTGAACCAACCGCACAGCTGAACCAGTGACCGTAATAGCGGGAAAGACTGGTTAAATTTAATTAAAAATTTTCATCACCATCACATGGGCACGATCGCGTACCTACTGCAACCACACGATTCGGTGACGCGATGAAGATGAAGGTTCGACTCCGGTATTTGGCGGTAATCGACAAAACTTTCGCGCCAGTTGCTTCGCACTAACTCGATAACACAATTCTGAGAAGCTGCGTGGAATGCAGCTAAGCCGTCTCCGATAAGGACATGCTTTGTGTTTGTTACCAGATGAGGGGGGTACGTACAACATTGATGCGTTTCAGAATGGTCGTAGTTTGGGAAGCAAAGTTCTACGAGGAAAAAAGAAGCAAAATGTTCCGTGTTCCGAAACGGAAGTAAAGCGCGGACCAACGAAGAACGCCGCGGCGATGCTTGGCTAAACTGGAAAGCGGAAATGTGTTTGTTGATTTCGAGCGAATGTAGAAAACATGTTGTTTGTTTGATCGCGCAACTGGATGTTGGCGGTGTTGTTTGATGACCGTAGTGGGAGATTTTCTCAATCATTCTAACCGCTCACGGACAACATCCTTTACCACTGCGCTCTGCCACGGAGCTGATCGCTTCCCGGCCCGGGCTAGACTCATCGGGGGCTCCTTATTCGTCAGGTTGTCGTGCCCGGGATCGAGCACGTTGGCTAATTAAAAAGTGAAGCCAAGTAATGAGCATGTTTTGCGGCATGTTCTGGCCGGTTTTGACACGGATCGGCATTTTTCCAATTTCAAACCGTGGCGTTAGCTTTGACGCGCGAATGAACGACACGGCACCGCTGCCGGCAGGCGGAAGCTGACGGTACCGTTTCCGGATTTATTCTTCTAATTACCTTTTTACTTTCCAACCATTTGTCTTAAGCCGTACGATGGGGTTGATTTTTGCTATCCAGCTTCAACCGGAAGTGCACGCAGAATAGCCTCCGTGCGAGCGAAGGCTGATTGATCAAAGTCCGCCAAGTGGGCTTTCAATTAAAAAGTGGGGAATTTTTGATAGCATTTGTTTTGTTTCCGCTCATCTTTTCATCAAACACGACAGCATGTGAAGAGAGTTAACTATGCCACTAGGTTAATTAAAAAAAATCATTCTTTGTTGCTATTCTTACCAGCTACACGCTCTTCAAGGGCCCACAGGTTTTCTAAACGGCTGCATTCGAGATGCAGCATAATTTACGTTGAATTCATAAGCCGCTGCACAAGCGGCATTTTTCTATTTTGGTAACTTTTGTTTCAAGGTAATAATACATTTTCGAACCACTGCGGGTGTTCCGAAGGAATAAATAATTACGAATCTGTAATTAACCCAGCATCGAAGTTCGATTTAATAGGCATGAAAATACCGTCCACAATATCGTTTTTCGAAGAGCGAATGATTCCTCATTTTCAAACAGGTTCACAAACGAACACGAAGACGGACTCCAAAGTTGTGCTTAGGCTGAGGGTATGGCTTTAACATTGTCGCCAGCCATGGTTTGACTTTTCTCAAACTCCGTTGTCTCCATCATGGCAGAGTATTAGTGTAGAAGTCGCCTCATCGGAACCCATAAATATGTGCAAAAGAAAAAGAAACTCAGATAAGCGACCAAATGATGGACTATTCGCGTGAAGTGAGGGATGCCATGGTGGCCCGAGTGGAAGGGAATTAGAGGCACGGTGAGGTCGAATGCGTACGTGTGTCGCTGTCGCTGCCAGTCAGGATGGAGAACGTAAAGAAATCTCGGCCGTGGGAACAACGCGGCCACGGTGGCTTCCTCCCCGTACCATTGGCGCGTTACCTGTTCGGATGATCATGATCTGCGAGGCCGCCGTGTTGATGGCAAATGGTGATCGTGGTCATCATCATCAACACGAACACGAATGATGATCATCGTGGCCTTAGGCATCAGTATTTTCAGTAGCACTTTGCAACGGACGTTGAACGTGGTTATCTGTTCACTCCTGTTGATTCAGTGCTTCCAAGTTAGCGCAGGATAAATGCATTATATATGCGAGCCAATTCACCAACATTTCATAATTTTTACGCAAGGAAGAAATATAATACATAACGACCATGATGCTGTAATTAGTTTTTATGTTTAACATTTAACGAAAATCACGATATGAAAAAAGTGTCCTTGCTAAGGCTCAACATTGATTAAATCCTTCAAACAAGCCAAATCAGTCGTAAGACTTAACATGACCGAAAAGACGGATCCAAAGATAAATTATGTCTCCTTGTTGAAGATGCACTTGCCCTTGCACTAGAAATTGATGATTGGCTTTCGAAGATAACACAATTTGCTCCTTTTTCTCTCCATCCATTTTTAAATTTCTTGTTATGTTGTTGTGCAAAAAAACATATGATTTAATTGTAATAAGAAAACGAAGCACAGCGGAGATATGTATTTCAAAAATTGAAGACAAAAGAAAAAAGGAGAGAGTATTAAATTTGGTATAAAATTTTTTTAATTTTTTTTAAGAAGAATATGAATCAAGCCATCCACTTGAACAAAAGATTAAGTAAATGGGAACAAGTTTTTGCTCTTTACACCTTCACCTTGCACAAGCCAGTTAATATTGCTTGTTTCATTTTGATCGAGGTTTTCTTTTAGAGGAATGAATCGAAATTGACATCGTTTGCCTTTGCACGATGGTAAATGTAACCCCACTTATATATACGCGCCTAATGGGTTAAACAAGCATCCGAATGAATGGAAAAAAAAGTCCAGCAGTGGCTAGCGAAATGAGATGCGAGATGCAGAAAGCAAAAATAATAAGACTAATAACAGGAACGCAAGAGAAAAGGAGGCTGAGAAATTGGACGATTAAACTGTCCAAACTCGAAGCATCGATACCAGCTTCAAATCGCTCGGAAGTAAGCCATAAATATTACGATAATCGAATTAATTCCCGATAAAAATTGCTTCAACGTTTGAAGTTAAGATTTGACCATGGATTTAGCGTAGGATTTATGTTCCTTGTGTTCCGTTCAGTAGCGCTTTTGGACGCTTGAATCTTAAGATACATGAACATTTGAGAAGCTTTGAAAACGCTACTCGTGTTTTGTGCTTCTTTGTTTTGTACAATACAATAACAAAAAATAACATCAAGCAGCTATGTCATACACGTCTTCGAATACAACGCTGGAAAAAGGACACATATGATCATTTGAGGTATAAAAATGATCAAAGCCTCGAAAGATATGCAAAGAAGAAGTGCGCACAAAAAGAACGAATAATTGAAAAAGAATTACAGAACAGATGCATATTTTAGGATTACACTGGCCAAAGTAAGGTTAATCTCGTTTGATAAATAAAGGTTATGAATACAAATCTGTTATTATGTGATATGTTAATTTATATGATATAAATAGGTATTATTCAAAAATGCATTTTGGCACATTGTATGTTCGTCACAGTTATGAACGACGAGCTGATACACTAAAAAGTATAGTACGTGTAAAATAGCTCCCAAGTGCATAATTGCAATGTTGCATAGAAAAACATGAGTAGAAAAAAATTAAAATCCATTATGTTTGGAATCGAATTCGCTTGGTAACGTCTTTGAATTATCCTCGAATATCAAAAATACCCGAACAGTGCACAGGTGTCTATTTATATCCGCCATGATGGTTGAGGTTGACCGGTCCCAGTTTGTTTGGTCCCGTTTACTCATCTCGCGAAGTACTGGAAGATCGTATCAGCTGAGCTGCGGCACAGTTGGAGGACAAGTTTGTGAGCAGATGGATGGTCAGCACGATTTTGCATCCGTAGCGAGGATGAGCCGATGCGTGGGCAACAGGGCCCTGTGGCTGGGAGAGAAGCAACATATAATGCACCATGAGAAGTTGACAAGTTATGCGCCGCCGTTCCAAATGCTACGAGGAGGAAAAAAAACCCTCGTGACGCGATTGCGCAGCGTAACTTCGTCGCCATCAGCGGTAGCGGGCTGGTCATATTCTGATTACTAATTTCCGGTGCCACTGCGTGTGTGCATCATCTGCAACATCATCATCATCATCGTCATCGTCATCGTGCTCATGAGGGTGGTTGTCAGAAGAGCAGAGCGTACGATCAAAGTGCTCTGCCGGCTTGTGGGTATGTTTTCTTGCTATTGTCTAGCATATCGTGCTGCACAACAATGCACGTACAGAGGAAAAATGCTAGTTTTGTAAAGTTTTTATTAAAATTAGCAAAACGAGTAAGAGAATCGTAGTGTAATAAATTTAAACTCCCAATGATATTGCGCGTTGGATCCTTACCATGAAACGAGCGGCACGTACTACGTCTGTGTTTTTGTTTTTTTTTTTACTTTTTAAGAGTTACCACATTATATTTCAACTGAGCTTAAGTACATACACGTGTATGGGGTCACCACTGTTCGCCCAACAATTTTCGACGCGCTTTGTCGTCAATTAGTCTACTAAAGGCGAGATCGGCCGTTAGCATGGAAATGAGCAGACGGCATCAAAGCACCGTAGCCGGAATCGTAGAACAAATTGCCAGACTAGAACCGAACGAGCTGCACACTGCGTTTCGAAGCGTTTCCAACCAGTGCACGGTTATCGGTTGATGCTCGGAATCGAGGCACTAGACGTTTTCTACCAAAAAAAATCAACCCCACGATCGTGTTGGGAAGGTGCATCTCTGTTTAAAAAATCCGCTCGGTAGCAGATCGGTAGCCGGTTCAGTACTCGATTTTTTTCCTATCTGAAAGGGAGGAAAAATCACAGTGCATATCGACGGAAAGTAAATAAACAAATGAAAATAATTATCATCCGAATGCAGGCACATCTGCTATCTGTTTTATTTTTATTTATTTTTTTTCCCTGGACTATCCTGCCTATTTCACGCGCGAAGCTATTGCATCAGCGTGCATTTTTTTCATTTGGGAAGACGAGTAAAACACGCACGAGCACCGGGTTTTTGGCGTCTTCACGCGTTCAGCTCCCAGCACTACCGCCGGCACATTTCATCTCTATTCGCGCCATCCTGTCTATTGTGGTCGTATGATGTTGTGATCGGGTTGCCAACAAGGGCAGATTGAGTCGCAACTCAGAAGCGAACACTATCGCGTGAAGCGCTCCTAGGATGTTTGTGAGCATCGGGGCATCGCAAAGGGCCATACGGTGGAGTAGGAAGGCAACCATCAAACTAGCTTGGTCCACTCGGTGGTTGTGACAGGGAAAGTGAGTCACTGGTATATGGCCACGGAAACGAGTTTTGGGGAAATTTATAATTTGTTTATACGTGTTTATAAACGTACACAAGCACGGCGGCCAGCAAGGCTCGCACGAGTAAGCCAGACAGCATGGTGTGTTCCCAAACTTGTGTCGCGCCGCGATCAAAGTGCAGACTCGACCTTACAACATAATCATCGACAGCAGTACTGGCCCTGTGTGCTACCGGGCACACAATACTCGCTAAGGATGTCTACTTCCGGTGGGTTAGAACATACGGCCTCGACACACAGGGGCACAGCGCCGAATCGGATTTTGGAGATAAAAATTCGACGGACAAACCCCATCGCTCCTTTCCTCGCAGGTTCACTCGTGCACGTGGACGAAACGAACAGAAGGTGTACGAGGAGGAGGGACGAGAAAAAAACGAAGAGGAACCATTTCGAATTTATGTTCGATCCGGCACTTGGAGGCTAATTGGCAGAACGATCTTCTCGTTCATTAGCGATTATGCGGCCGCCTCCGCGTTTCGACAGTTACGCAAAGATCGACGCGCGCGTACGCGAGAGCGAGAAACGCAACGGTGAAGGTACAACAAGATGTACCTCAGTTTTGGCTTTGTTTCATTCAAATATGAGCCATCCGTATGGGTCGGGTTTTGTCGCCCTGTCCTGCTCGTGCTCGTGCTCGTGTGCTACCGCGATGATCGTTCCTCGGATTCTCTGTAGCGCGCTCCGTTTACCATTTGACTTGAAAGCTTACTTGCAGCTTCTTTCGCATGGTAGAGTGCCCGTTCTGGAGCTCTCATCTTTGGTCAAATTAATGAAAATTGAAAATAATAAAAACATAATGACTTATCTCCGGTTCAAGCCCTGCGGTTTGGTCCGGTTTGAGGCATGTTTGCGTACATTTTTCTCCAGAGACGCTGGTCAGGAGGCTTTTGCCGTTTTGTTTTTTTTTTTTTCGTTTCATTCGATTCTCTTTTTTTTTTGTTTTGTTTCATTTTCCCCTGCCCTAAAGGCCTTCGACTTCCGTTTTACGTTTCTCTCACTTCAATTCCCGGAGCGCTCCATTGCGTTCTCACACGAGCAAGCAAATGCCCTTTTACACAATCCCACTCCTCCCAGGGGTTTCTGCTTCGCATCTTAGTTTGACTGCTTAACGCGCGCAGCCGCGATCCGTAAGCAGTTAAGTGCGCGTGCGTTCATTTTGCTAGAAAAAGAAAAGTACCTTTAATCGCTTCTGGCTTTTCGGGGGATTGAAATGGCAAAAATGAACAGCAAGAGCCAACGTCAGCTCAGAACACCTTATCCTGATCCATGCGGAGCTGTTTTTCCAGGCGAAGGTTTGGAAAAGAAATGCATTCAGACGATTACTGCCATCGTCTCATATGTAGCATCGTGATACACATAGCAGCGTCGACATTACGTTTTTCACTGTTTCAAACGGCAACATGCTTGAAGTACAACAAGTGGAAGTGATAACATTTCCACCTCAAAAAAGCCACAATTTAATGTGGCTTGTTTTCATCATTTATAGATGCAAGACCACTCCTGATACTGACAGAATATGGCAAGAGGCAATTTTCTATGCTCCTGTGCGATGCATCCTTAATCAATTAGGTTGAATTAAGTGCATTGCATGCGTGCATTTATTGGGACGTCCGATCACCGAATCGATCAGAGACCGCATCGATCGACTGCATGATGCAGTATCGCGTTGAGTACGTCCTTGCAGAGGACAATATCATTAAATGTACCGCTCGTACGCGCCGGTAAGATGATTCTTTTTTATCTTCGTTGCATGTTTGGATAAAACACGTATTCACGATCGATTGACGTGGGGTCTTCGTCCGTGCGATTACTAAAACAGATTTCACTGGATTGCAAATACGCACCATATTTCGGTATGCGGCACACGGCGCGTCGTGTGCCCCTGGAAATGGTTAATGGAATTCTGTCTGGGATGACCGTCGGGGTATTGATAGTATTGGATTTTTTTTTCTGAATTATTCCACCGTTATGGTTTTCGTGTCGTAAAATAAAAAGGCTACATGCAGCAGTTTAAATCACGACAGAAAGCTTCAGTGTCTCGATCACGATGCACAAAGATTAGTACGTTGTACGATGTTCGCTGATCGCCATACTAATGGGTTGTTACAGTTAATATATAAACGGGTAAAACAAAAATGAAAAAGATGTTTTGTTTATAAAATATGATGCCAATTGCACTCCAATAGAAAAGTTTTCAAAAGCAATCTAAAATTAAGCTCAAAAACTCGATCAAACGATCTTCCTTTTTTCGATGAAACACAAATAAGGTTTCTTCTCAAACATTCGGCCTCAATGCGATTCACATGATAAAACAGGTTTTCAAGAACAGATGAACAGCCCGGCAATCTGAACAGAGCAACCGAAACGATTGAGACAACAAACGGAAAAGATATCCAACGATTATTTTTTCCCCTCTCTTCAAGGCTTTTGCTATCAATCGAAGGACAATCCGGTAGAGAATAATGATCTTTCTCACTCGGGTTGAGTGTTAGCGACTACTGGAATTAATATTTATCGTTTTATTGAAATAATTTCCATCGTTCGTGGTGATCGCACGGGCGCATCGAACTGCCCACATACACGCTAGGAATAGCTTTTGCGTGATAGCCAAAGATGAAGAGGATAACTTGAAAAGGATAAAGAAACAGCCCAGTTTCATTCAGCGTGTTCGTTTAGATTTTACGAACGAAGGCGAGGAGTGCCAAGAGTTTTACATATTTTATAGAGCCAGGCGAGCCTGGTAGCATCACGATACTGTCGAATCATTCTCAACCATCCCTCCGTTCGTCGGGCGTAATGATGCAGACTAAGGCGATCCATCTCATCCATCCTTTCATTGGAACCATTCACGGTCACTGCCATTCAAACGTTCATCGGCAACATTTCGACGCCGCAATAAAAGCAGCGCCGCCCCCGTTTCACATACATTTCAATCGATTGGTCTATCATTATTAGCAGACGCAATCGGTTGCGACAGATCAGAAATTGGCGTACTATTCTTCACCGCGAAACGTGTTCTGGATATCCGAGCTTGCACAAAACGCCAGGGACAACTGTTAGTGGTTGGTAGAACAGCTCGTTTAATTAATCGTTGAAAGCATAATCAAAAAGCGATAATGCAAATGAATTCTTTAGCATTTTTTTCACAATGATTGTCACAACGAAACGGCACTCTTTCATTTCAGGATATGCATTCGTAATACACATTCATCACTAATATAATGCAACGTCTTATTTTGCAACAACAAAACATATCAAACATACGATTGATTTTATGGTGTATGGCATTATTCCCCGTATGTATGTGTGAATTTGAAAATACATGTAAATACAGGTTCCCTTCCCAAAACCTCCTTCTAGCGCAGTGAGAATTGTATCCAAGCGAAAAGCGTCTATTCGCGCCATGATAGCTTTTCTGCCCAACCTATGCCAGCTAAACACGCATAACAGTGCGTGGTTAACTGTTGAAAGAGTGGAACCCATCCTTCCATCCATCCATTCGCTGACCAGTCCATCTATCCATTCATCATCGACCCATCCGGGACGAGGCTGCACGCTGCGTCGCCAAGAAAAGCCCCGGAGGAAGATGATGGACAGGATATGGTGGCTATCTTCCCTTTAGATGTGTGCTTTTTTTTTTGTTGCTTTTATGGCGCGAACCGAAGTGCTACTGTGTGATCCCATACCGCCGTAGCAACTGATGAAGAAACCACTAGGTCGGTCGCGTGGCGTGGTAGACAGTGCAAACTTGCATTAGCCTCCGCGTTCGGGCTTCGACCGTTTTACCAGATTGGTTTCAATGAATACCTATCGGTCGGGCATCCATGGCCACAGACACACCGGGGAAATGTGATCGAACGTAGCCCACCCCAGCTGGAGAGCTTTTTTCTTCCCAATCGAATATTATAAAGTACTTCCACCCTCCACCGATCCGGTGGCGGGAGTAGTGCCTCACAGGCACACACTCTAAAAAGCATCATAAATACAGGGATGATGGTGCCGCCCCGTTCGGGGGTAATTATTTTTGTAATATAATTTAAGATTTGCCTTCTGGCCGGTCTCCTTCGGTCCGTCCAGCGGCGTCAGGGCCGACATTTCTGAAGGGCTTTTTAATGGGGCTCTTCTTTCTTCGGCACTCTTCTTTGCCTTTTTTTTACTGCCGTTTCTTGAGCTCTTTTGTGGTTCTCTTGCTGTGCGTGTCTCTCCTTTCAACTCCCATTGGCTTCCCAGGGGTGAGATTTCCGCGACACAGCCCCTGCTGTCGGGCGTAACACCGGTGGCGAGGGCGAACATTTCCGTCCGGGCCAATCCGTCAGTGACTGTCCATCCGTCGAGTGGCACCGGTACCGGGATCGGGACCGGGACGGGCAAGAACCATTAAGCATTTAATCCATTTACACACTCGCGAATGAATTTGCTAACAGGGCTCGCGGTATCGACGCGTCCGCCGGCCAGTGGTCGAATATTTTCGTAATCAGTCGAGAAGCGGAATTGTTATAATTTTGGCAAAACCGGAATTCCTTTTCGCGTTGCTCTTCCGCCGTAACTCCACTGGCAGGAAGAAAGCCAAGTCGCGGTTAAACGCTCTATCTACAGCGAAATGCACACACGCACACACTGATGTGCTCGATGCATCCCATGACGGATAAAGCATGGCATGCTTGATGCGTGCCGATTACGGCGAGTGTTCGAAAATAGCCGTAAATAAAAACACGAAATTAAAACCAACAAATTATGACGAGCAACAGGAATAAAAAATAGAGATTAAACCACTCGTTCATCCGAACACCCGATTCGGAAATTGGTTACATGCCCCGTGGTAACCATAGTAAACGGGACGAGAGGCGTCCGCAACGAAAACGAGGACACGCGTGCGGTGGCCAGGCGTCTTGCAATGAGTCTTCCTTGCGGGGTGCATAAAAACGCATGGAACGACCCTACAACTGGCACCCCTGTGTATGGCTGCAGGAACGGGTGAGTGAGAATCAACCCTCGATGAGCTGTATCGGCAAACGAAGGGACGCAGTACGAGTGGCCCGCAGCGGTTCGAAACTTCAAAACAAACAAATCAGCGCTTGGAAATCAAATAAAACATTAATTATTTTATCACACCCCAAGCATGGAGGAAGCGCACCGAGCGAACCGATGGTGCTGATGGTGCCAGGAGTGCAGGCAGTGCAGGGTGCAGGAAGGTGTGAGATATGACAACCCGTGGCCACAAGCGGGCCCCCGTTAACCAGGTGGGGTTCCCTTTTCGCCGCGTGCAGAGGCGCCAATGTTTTATTTCAAACAAGTGCATTATTTAAACGCTTGCCCGCGTGAGCTCGTGGCTCTGCTGTCTGCTGCGCGCGGCCATTAATAGAACTCCAGCACCAATAATGCACTCGCGATGCACTCATCCGGTGCAGCACAACCTGGCGTGGTGTTGCTGGTTGCTGGGCTCGGCTCGATCGACCATCCTCCGGTCCTGGACGATGATGACGGTTCTGGACGGTTGGTTCGTAAACAATCACAACTGTCAAAATATCGACGGCCACGCGCTGCCGCTGTCAGTGCTGGCAGTGTGTAGCGCCATCGATCTTCTGGTGTTACTGCTATGCTTCACCACCGCTGGGCCTCTTCCGGCCATTTGCCATTAGAGCCGAGCGAGGCGGCCAACTGTCTGCAAGTGCATTTGCCGCTCGATGCAGCCCTTGCCGCTGTGCGAGATGCACGGGAAGCACTCATTTATGTTTCTTTTCTCGCACTGCAGCGCCGATGCAGGCCTGGCAGTGCATCAAAGATGCGAGCGAGCGGGCGCACAGGCAAAACACGGTTAGGAGTGATAGAAAGAAAACAATATCGTTAATTAATTGAGTTTTAACTGGCAAAGAGGCCTTAGGACGAACCTGATTCCTGACGTCCCGACGAAGTGTGATCACGTCGGTTTCTGCTGTGTGTCCGACCCGGGGACGCTAAAAAAAACCCATCCTCCCATCCCGGGGGTTCTACGTTCTACGGCAGCGCATTTGAGTATCTATTTAAACTAATTAGTGCGCCCATCAAGCGGTCGCTAATTGAGTTAGATAAAGGCAACTCTAAAAGGTGCACGATGAAAAGAATTCATCGCCGATGTCGACGAGCGAACCCTATTGGCGGACAATGGCGCATTTTTTTTCTCCCCACCGTTTCGACCTACAGCATCATCCGTGGCAGCCGTCCAAGCGGTCAAATGGGCATACAGCATATCACTACCGGTTGCATCAGCGGTACCCGTGGCGAATGTCCTTTGCTTGTACGATGGACACTTTCTTTTCTGATCATACCCCGCGCGCGTGTTTAGCATGAAAACACGCGAAATTCAATTACTGCGCCACTGTTGAGATATTTGCAGCTACCCGTGTTGCGGTTCAGCTGTTGACCGATGTTTAGGGTTCAATAAAAACTCAATTAATATCACCGGGGAGGCGTTTCGTACCGGAAGAAGGAACCATCTCTAGGAAGGAACCATTTTTTTCGCTTTTTATTACCAGCTTTGGCGGCTCTCAAATGCATTGAGACGGATTTTTTACAGGTTGACTCTTCAGCATTCACGCTGCCAGCGAATATTCGCAGAATCAGCCGCACCAAATATGGAAATGAAACATCCCGCAAACAACAGACATTGGGCATGACGGCGAATAAGACATTGCCCGATGAAAACCGAAGAGAAATTCACACGCAGCTGCTCTGACGCAGTGTATGTGTGTGTGTGTGTGTGTGTGTGTGTGTGTGTGTGTGCTTCTAATGGTGCTAAACCGAAGAAAATAATAAATTTAAAATTGAATTACGATAGCTCCGGGGCAAACGCAATTAAAAGATTTGCGACCGTATCGCAATCGACGCCGCAGCGTCACAAGCGACAAGACCGCAATGTCAATATTTAATTGGCTGGCTCATTACAATCTCCTCGAGACCGCACACACGACTTCGGTGCTCGGCCAAAGAATCTGTCTCCGAGGAAGATGCCTTCGAGATACCGGGAAAAATCGTTTCTATTGTGGCGGTTCTTTGATGTTCGGTTCTGCGGGGTGGATAAAGAAATTGAAATCACCAAAACGAGCTTTGTTCGGATTGCTCTCTAGGCGATGATTAAATCGAACATTGATGCCGGGTACATGCGACCTGCAATATTAATTAAAGGTAATTAAAACCTACCGCTTCGGGAGCAGCCAACGAAAAATATATGTAACCTAGCTTGCGGTCCTGCTCCTGTGGCTGTGTGGCTGATGATGCTGCGTTTGCAGGCCACTTCCAAGAACCGAAAGTGCCCCACAAGTCGCCGATCACGGCACCAAGCATAAGCAATAGCTGTGTCATAGGGGCGATTCAACTGTTTTATTTCGCTTTGCATGACAAATTGTGTACAACATGAAACGGTCCGGTCGCCTCGGTTTAGTTCGGTGGTGTTGAAAATTTCAAATGGCCGGATGTGTGCTTCGTCGCATCGCGCCCAACCGCAGCACCGCGTGCTATCCGTGTGCCACAAAAAGCACGGGGACGATCGGACACTTGTGCCACCCATGACTATGTGTCCACTTGCGCCAGACCGAGTAGCAGGACCGAGTGCTAACGGACGATTGTTTGAAGCCACTCGCAACGTGACACCGATCGTCAGGGTCCGAAAATCATTGCCCAAAAATGTGGCCCCCAATGCGTCAGCCGCACGTGTAGAGTAACATGCACAAGTGTGCGCGCACTTCGGTCCGCGTGCCGTTGTAAACAATGGACGCAGCCAAATGGAAATAGCCCGTATTTCAAAGTGATGGCGAGATTTTCATCGTTTAATTAGCCACTACGCAGAGAAGAATGTCAACTGAGCTAAGCACAAAACAAAAACAACGTTGTTCGTCGAACGCGCTGGTCAAAATGATATTGATGTAAACTTACAACCCATAAGCTTGTAAGTGGAAGATAAACGATCGGTATACGAAACTGAACTATACGTTAAACAACGCTCAACGGATCGTGTGTTATCTTGAGTTATCAAATGGTGTTATCTTGATAGCTAGTCGGCACATATGCTACATGATAGAGTGATTCTGCAACAAATCGCCAACTATGCTAGCCATAAGAACGAATATTCAATTGCTTGATACACTAAGAGGAACCCTGTTCATGCCAAGTTGCCGATTGCTGTTCAGCCTCTTACAGGTACATGAACCGTCACATACAAATGAGTTTGTTTCTCGCTAAGTTTGTTCCCGGGCACACTAGATACAGGGATTTACAATAAAAATAACAGCACACAGCTTGATATCATCATCATCGACATCAACGGCGCGCGACCCGCGTGCTCCAACCAAACCAGGAGTCGTGTGCCTTCAACGGCACTACGTACGGCGTCGTAGCAAACCGGTTCACTGTCTTCCAACGGACTGTTTTTGTCCGTTTGCCAGAGTGTGACCGTCGGCAACAAGACGATGAATCGCGATCGCGACTGCATCTGGACTTCATTGATTTTTCGCTCCACCTGTGTGCCTGCCGCTACACAATCCTTGTACGCATTCTACTCACTGGCCGTTTGCAGGAGGCATCCTCGCAAGGATTATCTCCATGCCAAGCATCGGCCTGCGGGAGCATTTCCCATCGCTCGTTCGCTGGATGCATGACCGTGCTCGAGCGCCGAGCATGATGGAAGTAACAGTCATAACAATAACAATAAATTAACCAACAACCGGAATATGAACTCCTCCTCCCCGAGGGCAATTGCAATCAGGAGAGTTCGAATGGTGTCGGAGAGCAAACGGGCCCGCGTGGCTATCTATGTTTCTTTGTCGCTTCTGGTTGTTCTGCAAACCGTACACTGGTTGGCTCATCGACCGGATGAGGAGCCACGCGAACGCCGATGCGATCGAGTTCCATGCACTGCCGCGAAGATCGAGCGAGAACATCGCATGAAAGGGAACCAGCTAAATGGAGCGCCCTCGAGTACGTTCGCAGCCCGTCCAGGGATCCATTGCACTTGTTCCTGGATCAAGGTGAAGCGAACAGGGTGGCATCGAGGCTCGCTCCTCCAGCCTTGTTTTATTATTTTAAACCAAACCGTTTTTGCGGTGATCTGTCTCACGGTTGATCAAGTTACACGCGCGTACGTACGACGGCGCTTGGATCACCTCAGCACCAGGGGCTGGCGAAAAAACAAAAGCACCACGCACGCCTCTGCATGTGCATGTGCGTCCTGCACTGGATAAGCCTGCTCCCGCACAACCTGGACACAAGGCTGGTCGTTTGCATGCAGCCCGATGCCGAGCCACCCTTGCGTTTTTTTTTACGTTTTATTTTTATCAGCCTGAGAAAACGGTCGCGTGGCTCGCTTGGTCCTTGGCGGCGCGCGATCTTCGCGTATCTTTTGCATCTTTCGTTCGTTGGGATCCAGTTTGACCAGTTAACCAGTCGGCCAGCTACCCCCGACTCGCTGTGCGTGTGTGAGTGTTCCGACTTTTTTTCCCATTCAATATCATTCATCATCGATCGGCAGCGGAAGGAGCAGCTTCGACGTACGCATCCTGTGCGAATGCTGGAGAAAGAAAGGTAGACTTCCGACGCCGTCTCAAAGATTGCTCGGGGAAGGAGAGTTTTACAGGACCCGCGTGCGAGCGAGACACGGAGATAGAGTAAGTTGGGTGCCAAAGCGAGAAAAGCGAAGATGGGTGTTTGCTAGAGCTTAACCAGCAGAAGTAGAAACCGGTTTGGCAATCGAAGACAGGTTGGTATCGATCGTACGTTCCCGTGGTACGCCGATGCTGCCTGGTCATTCAAGAGCAGTTCACACAGGCTACTCTGGCCGCAGCTACTTCCTGGACTAATCGGATTAGTTATGCTGAGCAATCATCGTTTGCAAATGAGCCACCTCACCTGGGGGATGATGCTTTCCATGCGCTGCCCTACAGCGACCGTCGCTCCCGACGGATTTCCGTCAATTCTTCGGGCTGGACGAAAGTCATAAATTACAGCACCGAAGCGTCGTCCACGGGCACGACGAATGTTATCTAAAATTTTTAAATTTATTGCCATCTTCAAGGCATCGTAAATCTCGTCGCAATCTGCTTCCCGCGGTCGAGCTTCACCACTGCGTCGCGTCTGCTTCAAAAATCAACACAACAAAAAAAAAACCACTACAGAACGGCATCGAGAGCGCAGTTGAATGAGCCCCAATTCGCCTTGTAGCCGATACCAGCAGACAAGAACACCTCAAACTTTCTTGAGGCGAGTGCCCGAAGCCAACGTTTGTCACGACGAGCCCCGCACCACAGACCCGAAGGAGGCTATTATCATAGCAGCCTTCAAGCCGTGATTGTTGACATCGTCAAAGTGCTCGGAATCTGGCCCGGAATCCCTACTGAAGAAACGCCGTGCATTTGCGCCGTGATTGAAAGGTGTGAAACTGACCCACGAGCCGCTTGTACACCGACTGGCATTCGGACTGATTGATGGTCAAGGCAATTCATCTATTTCGTTCGTCGCCTGGTTGCGCAGTGCGGTTGATTTATATCGAGCAACGACCTCAGCCACCAAGTCAGGGCTAAGGTGCAGGACCTGGTCGCATATGAAAATGTCCTCGAATCGATCGTCCACCGCGCGGAAGCGGGAGTTGCGGTAGAAGAGAGAAGAAAATGATAAAACCTAAACTGGTTCTGGTGGCTGGTGATCGTGACTTCTTGATCATGGTGCGTTTTTTCGTGCAATTCTTATCACACAGCTGGATGGTAAGCGAACTGTTTTCGTTTCCAAGTCCAACGCTGCAATGCATACTCAGCTCAATAATGCTACGCTGCAGCCATTTGCTAGCGTAACATTTACGCATTTAATGGCCTTAAATCCATAAATCAATGAAGCAATACCAACGATCGCTTCGATCTGAAAGCCAAAGTTTATTCCCATTTCAACCATAGCATATCCAGCCATTCGACGCTGCCAGAGGAAGCTGGCAACATTTTCCGTAGTTTTCACCCGACTAAATACATTGTGTCGCCGCTATCCATCCGTATAATGACGATAAAGTTGTCATCTGTTCCAGCCACTTAAACATTCGCGGACAAACTTGGCTTAACGGGCGTGTAGAAACTGCGGGTTGAAAAATAGCCACACCACGCCAAGCGAGGAATCCTCGGGAACCTGTTTTGAACCTGATAGTAAATCGATCGCGAGCCCTTTCCTGACAACCGTCGGGCGAGACTCTCATCGAGCAGCAACGCAGATCGATTGCTCCGTGCAAAACGCACCATTTTCCGCCAGATTAGTGCGGTTTTAATCCCAGGAAAGCCTATTTTTTGTCTACTATCGATTCACAATCAACGCTTCGGCTGTCAACCGTCAGAGTAATCAACAGAAATAAAGAGGACCAGCCAAAAAAAGCCAACCCATTGGCAACAACGCACACGAAAAGAGACTGGCACGGAAGACTCATTAAACTTTATGCTAATTTCGAAGGTTCCCTCCCTACGATCGCTCGCTCCCTTAGCAGAAATGGTGGAAATGGTTTTTTTTTTTCGACAAACGTATTCAGATGCCGTGGCAAACGGTCCAGTTCTGGGCTTTCACACAGCCGGAGACTGGACTTGCGTCAACGCCACGGTTTACTCGAGGAAAGCGCGCAGAAGAACACGAGCTTCACAAATGAACTATTTAAACCGAATCGACAGGTTTTCGCCACAGGTGGTGACGCCACCGAAGATTCCAAATATTGTGGCTCCGAAAGCACGCACCATCCAAAACGGCTGATCGCCGTTTTCTTCGTTACGTGCTGTCGATTTCATTCATAAAGTTTAGCCACTGCAGCGATCCGAGAAAAGGGGAACTTTGGGCTTGATAGGGCTGCTTTGGTTAACGATTGGATAACAGGACTGCGCCACAGTCCACACGGGGTGTAGGACCGGAGAGCTTTACCTGTGAGCTAAAGCCACCCCTCCATTCATGATGGGTTGCGCGGACGGTTGTACGTCGGGCTAATAATAAGCATATAATTTATTCTAATCAATGGTGAACTGGTACAGCAAGAAACGTGCATTGCGGTGGCGAGTAGGTGCTGGGTATGGAAAATAAAAACACTGATGAGTGAAACTAACAACGTCTGAAAACGGGTTGGAGCAACACCCGGGAACGCGGGACACCGGGGTTGCTCTTGATTAAAAATTCACTTTGCGCATGGAAACCAATACGACAACGATGACGATAACCTGTGTGGGGGCATAAATCCACCTAGGAGACGGCACGGTGGCTTCGTGAGCCTTTTGGGCTAGTCAGTTTTTTTTACTACAAGCCGCAAAAACGCCACACCAGGCGTTCCCTTTTGTCTGTGAATCTAAGCATTGATTTTGTGCTTGACATTACGAACAGACCTGCTCAATAAAGCTGCACTGTGCATGTATGTGAACCGGTCGAATTATCATAAACACAAACAGTTTATCAACCGTTTATCTTTGTCAATTTTATACGGCTCGTTTTTCAACGCTAGAGATGAATCTTCTCATAAACACTTTTAAAGAAATAAGCTCAACCACACCAGTTACTAAGAGCACACCTATGGCAACATGAATGAATGAATGAAGTAAAACCGAACGATATCGAGAATGGGAAAGAGACAAAAAGAGAGAACGGATAGCTGGAAGATGTATCATAAATTTTGTGACTCTATTTACATATCTCTTCCGACCATCGCCAAGCTCGATGGCAACGGTATTGGTGGGTCCTACGGTTTGTGAAGGGTTTACGACCGGACGACACAACACCCGCCCTTCGTTGGACCTCCACCGTGCTCTGGCCTGAAACCACATCATTCTGGATGGCCAGCTACACCCGGTACCCGGTGCCTCATCGAGCAGTGCGCCATCGGCAGTAACCGTGGGTCCGGTAGCTGTTACAGCAGCCAAAGCTACAAAACGGCATGGAAGCTTCCTCCATGTATATGCATATATTTAGTACGATCGCATGAATCGATGTTTGTGACCATAAAGCCACTAAAGCCTTCATCGTACAATTGCCGCATCGTACACCGCGAGCCGCGCAGTGGGGTTTAAAGCACATTCTGCGTAAAAGTGGCTCATTGGAAGAGCGAGAGAGAGAGAGAGAGAGAGAGAGAGGAGGGGGGTGAAAACACTCCATTCATTCATACGCTAACTCATTCATTCATCTGATTTCTCGTCGCGTATGCTTCGCGTCAGCACTTTCCTGCAGCACAGATGAAAGCGACCAACGAGAGAAAGGGTTTTCCTATGCGGGCTCGTTTGGCGTAATTTGCGTATTGGTTGTCTCGTTCCAAACGACTCGACCCAACCGAGAATGATTACCCTTCGTCAAACGACGAACGCTAATAATGCTGGGTAATAGTGGAAAGTACGTGTTTGCCGATAAAACCAGAAATCCAGTAAGTAGTGAGTGGTTCTTTTACAAATTTTGCGTTTGTGGCATAACGCTCGCTACCCCGGCCATTGGTTTGGCGTTCAGGAGCATAATATAGGGGTGGAAGGGGAGAAAATCACACGAATAACGTAAATGATCGGAAAACGATCGGTTATGGGAACCTTCTTTGATCGGAAATTTATAGATTTCATTCCCCAACTTTACTGCTGATTGTGCAACTCGCTTTTTGGTTGCTTTCGTTGATCGACCCCAACCGGTTTGGTGCGAGTGGAAGAGTTTTGTTTTTAACGTTTATTTTTCGTAAATATCACATTAGCATTTCAAGCAAGACTCTACTGCTTGGTCGGAAACAGAAACGAGGGAAAAAGGTAGAGAAAATCTAATTGAGACCCATTCAAGCGTCATGAATATTTAATCGATCTTCTTTTGTTTCGTATGCGAGAACGCGTTCTGTCCCGGTAAGAGTGGCCCGCAAGCAAGCCCAAAGAGAGAAATGGCACGCCACGATTATTGTCCACCTGAATCGGGTCTAAAAAATTAAGAGAAATCCCATTCAAATAGATTGAAATTTTACTCTTGATGAATCAATCCCAACACGATCCCAGGGGCCGCTTTGGCATATTAGTATTAACCGAACGTACCACTTCCAAGACGCTTATCCCACAAATCTGCTCAACAGCAGACAAAGCAGACGCCAGTTTTACGAGTTGTAAAAGCCGTCGCGACGTCTTCCACGTCGGATGTGGCCGCTTTTATTGCCAGTTCCTTGGGACACGTGCAAATCGGAACTTTGATGATCGTGCAAAGCTCCACAGCTCCACTCGTTGGTGATCACCGATTCGTTTCCGGATATTCCAAAAGCGTGTATAAATTCTGCGCTACCGGTCGCCAATGGCCGTAAAATCGAATCGTAGCCATTAAACCGCGCCGCCATCAGGTGCTAAACATGATCCAGCAATGTTCTCCCGCGCATCGTGGGGAGCATAACAATCTAGGCATTTGCCACGGCAAACACCTAAGCCCTTTCTTAACACCGGCCCAACCACTATTGGGTCGTTAATACAAGCCGCGCTTTATTTCGGGCCTTTATACCAAATATCACTGCCGCTGCGTGCAGAACAGCGTATACAGCAAAGTCTGAAGCAAGTCTTAAATCATTTACAAATAAATGATCATTCTCGGACGCGATGTCTCACGTACGGTAAACAAAGACACAGTATTAATCAGATCTGGCAGCTAAAACATGAGCCTCATTGTAGCAGTTATCCTCGCCGCTGGTGGTTCGACGTTCATAAATCAATCAACAAAACCTCCGGCGCATGATTCGATCATCGGCCGATATCGTACATAACATAAACACCATTGGGAGAGCATCACTCAACTTACGGCATCTAGCAAGACTATTGCAGGGCACACTTGTTCAACAACTAAATTTGAAAGCTCTCCCGCTCTCTAGGCTCGATCGTACATCACGTGTTCGCGCGATGCTATCGGTATTGTTTGCTGTTTGCTATTCAAACTCCACTCCATTTCGACCATTCAGGTGAGATGAGAAAAGTTTGATAAATAATAACCACCCCTAACGCGGAGAGCTACCGAATATTAGTCACTCACCATGGACGCCAGCTCATTAGCATCTTGGCTCGTTCATTCGCTCACGATAAGATGCTCCACGAGCGGACGACAAAAATCGGGCCGTTGCCAGCTAATTAGCTACAAATACAAAAGGCCACCACGATTGTGGATGGCGCCGCGCCGAACATTTTCCCAATCCCTAGGAAACGAGTGGCACGGACCGATCCTGCGATACGGACCTAGCGCTGCTACCATCGCGATCGTCTCGCGGCAGACCACCCCTAGGTGATGGTTTCTTTCCACAACAGCTCGGCTGGACCTCTGGCCAGATCGTGCGGTACATCGCGTTCATCATCGCCGAACGCGCAGCAAACGGGGGTAAAATGCAAACATTAACAAGCGCCATGGGAGATATTGATTGATTTAAATAAAAATCTTCTCCTTTTCGCTGCCAACCGTCGCATCGCCCGATCGATGCTTCAATGCTTAACCACATCGTGCTCCAAGGTGCACGCATTTAGCCAACGGCAACGAAACGTGCCAACACGAAATGTGGAGAGTGGGATTGAAGCGAATGAACAATTAGTTGTGACCACGGAGGACGTACTTCCAACCGGCCAGTGGGACCAGTGAGATCAGGCTTGCGAGATAACGCAAATGATGTCGATCGTTCATCGAGCTGTCCACAAATCCTATGTGCTCTCGATGATGCGAGTCCGAAGGTTAATTGATATTTCCTCCGTTTGCCCCTTGCGAATGATCGTAGCTGATCGCCGGGCATCTGATATCAGGGGCAACCAAGGAAGAAAAAAGGGACGAAAACGCCGTATTTACGACGACTTTGCAGTGCCAAATCATCCTGATAGTCTCTAATGATCGTTTCAGCTGACAGCTTCCATATCGGGAGCACCGATCAACTGTGTTGTCTAACAGCAGTCCGTCGGTGTTTAAAGGCTAGCGGTGCTAGTGTACGGTGAATTGTAATACTACAATAGTTTTGATCAGTCGATGCCAGACGTGTGCCAGAATCGTTCGAATAACGCGACATGATTGAGCAATCAACCGTTCCGCGCGTTCATGCATCTTCAAGTGTCCATTTTCCTATCCATCCCTTGTGATTAGTGCCTACCCATTTCTAATCTGGAACTGATTTCATCGTTGCATTTTTTTAGAATAAAAAACGCGCCTTTCGCTTTTTTGCGCCGCCCCAAGCAGACACAGCGGATAATAAACTTATTAAATCCATTATCACGCGGTTTACCTCGTGTTCTGTGGGCGATTGTGTGCGCTTGCCTTCACATCCCGATATCGAGCATTGGCGGTGGAAGCACAAAAAATGTCTCACTCAACCTCAACAGCAAACAAATGCACCGTAAACAAAGAATGAAGCCGGCCGTTGCTGCCAATCCAATACGCCATGCAGACGAAAACGAACGAACGTACGTACGAAAAAACAACAACACATGAAACAAGATGCTGCACAAAAACCAAGAGAGCAATTAGATTAACCGCAATTAATCTGCCCACCGTCGGAACGCGGACGGGAGGCTGCGTAATATTGCGAGCAGCAGCAGCAGCAGCAACAGCCACAGCAACAGCAGAAGCTAAGGAAAACCAGCATAAAGCGGATCAGCAAGCGCTGGGAGAGAGCAGCGAGCGATAACAAAGCTTGAATGAGCCTCCGAGCGAACGAGCGATGGGAAGGAAGCGTCTCAAGATAGCGCACGATAAAGAACAAGATGAAGCTCGAAAGGCGAATAAAAAATACGCTACGCATGACATTGCCAGATAGGCAAGCGAATCACCGCTTGAAGCGATTCAGCGAAGGTTAAGGCCCATTGAGAACGAGAAGTGACCCGCTCCGGGAGGCCGGTGATAAACCTCGAGTAAGTTATCTCACACTGGCGGCGGCAAGATGTTGAAGATGCTGATGGATCGAGAGATTTTTCCCTTTTGTGCCGCCGTAAAGCTTCCCGAGACCCGGTTCGCCACTTCCAATGAATGAATGGCGCTCGTAGGGCTTGCATCGCGCGCGCGTAGGGCTGTGTCGGCGGCGCGCCTCGGTAGCACCAACTGTTGCGGTTGACTGCAGCGCCCGCCGTTGCAACAGGCGGGTCTGATGCTGTGGCCGATCTTTCCATTCATAAACATCAATCAACCGTGGCCACTACCACTTGCCCGTGGAGAGGGCTTCGAAGCGGAGGACGCCGAGGGTGTTATGGTAATGGCATGGGGCTACACGATAAGAGCAGCGCGACGGTCGGCTGACGGAGGAGATAACGAGTCAGGATTGGATTAAGCGTGGAGAGGAAATGACGTTTCAACGTGACGTTCCCCGGGCTGGTCCATGCTAATGCACACAGCATAATACGCCTCGTGCGATGACAGCAAATGACGAAAACTTGCATAGATTCGTGGCGTTTGTAGTGTGTTGGCGTTCAGCGAGTTTGCGATACGTCGATGACTGATTGTGTGCCGAGTGTACGTAAACATCTTTGTTAAATAAACTTTGCGTTCTGAGAAAACGCCCCCATAACGTTCGACAACGTCACGCTAAAATATGTCGTTCATTTGGTTGTCTAACAATAATTATTGGCAATCCTTTAGATATCGGACGTAGAGTGGAGTTAACAGCCCAGACTAATCAGACTACATCAACCAGTTATTTTCTAACCTTCAAATAGTTCATAAGTCCAAATACAGTTCCATGTTTAGTGACATGAATCCACCGAATCGAGTAAAATTATAGGCCGTTGATCAAATGACACGAAAAAATGAAGTATTTCTTCTAAGCAATAGAGAAAACGAATGGTAAATTGCAGTTGGTTGCATTTGTTCTGAACAGCAACCGACAAAAGCATTTCTTATCCAAATAATTGCTGGCGCATAATCAATTCATGCGAATCTTCTCACGACCCATGTAAGCGTTTTTACTATTTCGTTTTCGCATGTGAAGATCTCCGTATTACGAGAACGAAATAGAAGAGATAAAACCCTAAACATTGGCAGTTGAACGATTCACTTCAGAAACGCTTCAGCACAAACGCTTCACAGCGCCATCTATGAGTCATGTTTTGAAACACACGTGACTTTCCCCACCAGATGGCACTAAATTGTCTTGTTTCATTGGCCCGCTCAATTAGACCAGTTTCAAAGAGCAGCACCGTAACCGAGACTCAGCCGCCAGGACACTAAGCCTAGTTTTCTTGCTTCACAAATTAAGCTGCTTTTACTCCCAACAGTAGCGCAATGTTTCATCATCAGTTGCAATAGAGCTTGATTGGCTAGATAACCAAGGTGAACCCATTCTTACCTAGTCATCATCTGCGTAAGTGCTATCTTTATAGCAGTTCAATCAAATTTGTCTTCCTAATTGGAACTAGTAAAAACCCACATATCTTGGCCGCTGCTGAAGAACGATTTCCGTAACCTAATCCTTTCTCCCGGTCGTGCTAAGCTGCCGCTGCTCCCAGCCACCATACACGGTGTGTCGGTCATTGTTGGGCGTAATCTACACAGGTTTTACGGTTTTATGGTACCCTGCGATCGGGCCAATGCTGGCTGCCTTTGCATCCGTGTAACGTATCGGTGTGCGCGGCATTGAAGAGTATCGTACAGGTTCAATCTAATCAATCGGTTTCCGATCCAACGTTCATTGTGAAGCCACGGGCCCCAAAAAGTTTACAAGTCCACGCACGGCCAATGTGTACAATCAGTTAGGCGCTGAAAGCTGAAGTGAAAATGTTTGCCAAGTTAATCCTGGTGGCCGTGCTGGTGCAGCTCGCCTGCGCCCAGCAGCAGTACGATGTGCTCGTAGAGTTCGGAACCAACTTTAGCACGCTGGCGCTCGACACGCAGGAAGAGATTACCGAGCTGTACTACTTCAACGGTGACATGGTCCGCGAGTTCAACAGAGAGCTGCTGCTAGAGCTGGGCCGCATGGTTCCGGCCATGCGCCAGGCCGATGCGGAGTTCGTTGCGGAGATCGATGCCGCCGACGGAATCGACGATGAGTGCCGCGAGTACGTGCAGGAGCTACGCGAGCTGTTCCTGCTGTTCCAGAACTGGGACATCCAGGACTGCGCGTACTACGCCTACGAGGACCTGCAGGAGGACAGTGTCAACCGTTTCCTTCCGTACGCCATCACTTTCCTGTCGGAAAACGTTCGCTCCATTTCGCAAGTGATCCAGTCGTTCGGTCGCCGTAACGCCATACAGGATTTCGACGGACTCGTGGCCGAGCTGGATGGCGAATGGGAGTACTACCAGACGCTGGCTGTCTCGTTCGGGGACTTCCTGTTCGATGAGATTCTCGCCCATGCGCCCGTTGCCGATCGCGTGTACCTGGAGCTGTTCGATTGTCGCACATCGGCACTGGACTTGCAACAGGCCGACCACGACTACATTCTAAGCTACTTGGACGATAACTGCGAATAATAAAGTAAATCATCCATTTCCCTCCCGAGCTCGACTCGCTAGCCTCGTTGGGTTGTGCGTCGCCGTGCTAGATGATGCACATCTGTGAGATCACTTCCCTTTTGGTGGATCCAAAAATTACGCGCAATTTAGGCCGCCATGCGCTCAATTGGCCGTTATGCTCGAGCAGAGAAACCACACACCAGCCGCACGCACGGTCGCGGACTGGTACGAATCATATTTTGCATGCTGCACGCTGCAGCACTACTCGCCCACTCCCGCGCCCTGATCTCACATGTCTATTCAATTGAAGCCAATAATGTGCGTTTTGCTGCAGTGGCTGGAGCCGAACGTGTCGAAAATGTGCACAAGCACTACTTACCTAGTGATGCTTCGGGATCAGACAGATCCGACAGGCTGGGCACCTTCTGTATGTTTCGGATCGGTCCGTCGTCCAGCGGTTCCTGCTTGAGTTGTATTGGATCCGAATCACCATCGCATCCCTGCGAGAAAAAAAAAGAACCGAGAGCAGACACACGAAAAGGTTAATAAGAGACGCCCATCGATTCGATCACCTTGCTCGGTCGGGGTGTGGTTTTCTTTGTGAAGCGTCGCCTTTTTTTTTGGCACTCCGATGCTTTTTTCGCTGGTCGATGGTTCGGCTTCGGTTTCGTGAGCTTCCGGTGGTTTCGGCACTGTCGCCACCGCAAGTTTAGCTTAAATTACCTTTCGTCCCCAACAACGATCGATCATCGTTTTTCATCGGAGGATCGCGATGCCAGAGCTTACTTTCTCAGAAAGCAAGAAGCGACTTGACACAGCCCCAAGAGCCATTGCAGTCGCCATTCTTGTTCACATGTAATTAGGATCGTTTATGATCACCAAATGATCTCCTTCGTTTTCATCACTTGTTATAGCTCGTATAGTTTGCCGTATAGATCTCTCCAAGTCCGTGTAAGTCGGGCGTACGGTGCCACCCTCAATGTGCGCTCATGCGCGACCGGAAACGGCCGCGTCTGGTCCCGTGAAAATCAACCGCAGCTCGGAAAAACCGTACGCTCGCTGCGATACGGGTCGGCTCGTAAATATGTTAACACGAGCACGATTCAAGGGTCGCGAGTCCTTGGGTGCCTAGGGTCGCATTTCTCTTCGCCGGAAGCAAATCGACCGATTTGATGCATCTAAACGAGCCAACCGAACACACCTAACGAGTCGGAGCATCTGCATTATCTTTATGGCTGTCGTTTTTATTTCGAGTGAGATTATATGACATTGTGTCGGATGAGCATGCTGGTAAACTAAAACTTGGCGTTTCCATCAGCAGGGGCTGAAGTTCAACCAAGCGTTGGGTCAACAGAATTAAGTTGTCAACGGGCGGCGTCGCACAGAACTCAATTACACTTGTCTCGCGTCTCTCCCCTACTGGATAGTTAAATGGTCTTGGCCGCAATTCCGAGGCGTCGAGAGATTAGTTAAGCATCGTTTGTTGTGCTCCGCGCCGGTTTATTGATCGGTGTGCGTATGCGTATGAAATGATCAACGCCCCTCTGTGCTGTTGTTCATTTGCAGTCAAATTTTGTCAAACCTTCCGCGTCCACAGCAATCGACAGCGTACCGACAGTTCGAATGCAAGCACAAGTTCACAGCGCCACCGGACACCGGCCATTCATTGAACAGATCCGGGAAAACCGGTACCCGCGCCACGTGGCAGCGTCGTGGCCTCGGGGGAGTTTACGCCACAGTACAACCGCAATAAACCTCCACGCGGCACATAACACGAAGAACCGAATTCTCCACCGTGCTCGTTTCGGGCCCTTCCACGCTCAGTTTGAGGGCACAACAGCCGATTTCATTCATAACACGACGAGCAACGTAAAACGAGCGTGGAACGGGAAAGTACGCGCGTGGTCGTCGGCTAAGCAGCAGTTCGAGTCACGTTTAGACAGCCGCTCTCGTTTGCTGCCTCCTCCAGTTTGCTCTACTGGTGCTTTGCTCGACGCATCGCTAGTCTCGTACGATGAACCATAAACAAAGTATGTAAACACACACGCGTCAAGTCGATCGCGAGCCAAGCATCCCACACGGCGTTCCACGCGCAAAGCTGTTCGCCTCCACGAGCCAGCGAAGGAGGTGGGGGATCGTGAGGCGTTAAAGGATCGACAGCTGGATAATACCAAAGAGCACCCACCACCATCGATGGGACACGCCTTGTTTCCACCACGGCCACTACGGCCTACTGAAAAGCGCACAGTTGCCAAGGTACGCGATCACTACCGATCCGGCCACAAGCACGAATATCGTTGCAACTTGCACTTGCACGGAATGGAAACGGTGCGTGCGTTTTTAGGATGCAGCTCACACGCCACACGATCTGTTCCCGGCCAACTGGCAGCACTAGAGCTACTACCAAGCAACACCGAGCTCATCCTGGGCGCTGCGGACACCAAGGACACGCAGCACGCAATCGCCTGCAGCTGGCGCAAACTCCTCGCAAACTACGACTGTATTCCCAGTGGACGGATGGCGATGGTGCGCTTCTTTCGGGTGTAGGTGACAAAGACGACAAAAAAGTGCCACTGTTAGCGCGGCAAACAGACAACAAAACACACAAAAATCGAACCAACGGCCGCGAAAAGGGTTACATCCGGCCCGGTTGGCATCGGTTGGCGGTCATAAATTTGCTGCAGTATTTTGACAGCATTCGGCTACGGAAAGACAAACCTGCCCGCCGCTTAATCGCGGCATCTCATTTGTTTTCCGATTTCACCAGCACTTCCTTCGGGAATCCAATCACCTGCCGTTCCAGATAGCCCCCAGTCGGTGGGGTAGGCCAGCCGGGTTCACAGTAACCTACAAACATTGTCGACACACCCATTGATCATGGCCAGCGGCAAACGAACGGACGCCCGACAGCCCGTTCACGCGAGCTGTTGTAAATAATTATCTCAAATAGCACAACAGATTAACTCTTGCCTGTACTACGCGTTTGCAGGGTGCAAAAAAAGAAGTGGACTGGACGAGCAAAAAACCAAAGCATATTTCGCTTTCAGCGAACGTGTCACCGCGGCACGCACGGCAAAAATATGATGCCGTGTGTCATAACGAGGCGTTAAATATGTGATTATAATTCTTCAAGCCATCCTACACCCATCTGCATCTTCACGCCGGGGCATGATCGTGACGTGCGATCGTTGCTTCGGATCGCGTTGACATCATCTATCGTTATGGCGCGCGCATTGCAAGCCCCAACCGATGGACATCGATAAAACGACCCCACACCATCCGACCGGGGACCGGGCGTGTAATCGGTATGAATCAATCGCCAAATGGGCGCAAGTAGTGCATTGTTGGGCAAACAAACTTTATGTGTTTACGACCCGATCGTTTTCGCGCATTCGCAGAACGTTACCGGTCCCTATCGGAGCCTCGTTATCACTGGCACGATAGGCTGACGAGAGACGCTGCTTGCTGGTATCAATAAAGCGCCCTCAGAGGGCCCTCATGGCGTCATGCCGTCACAGGCCCAAAAGCGAACACAAACGCGCACATTGCCCAAGCCGGGCACCTCAAGAACGATGAATATTTCATCAAGCGTCCGCACGAGGCGAATGCGTTCGATTTCCGCCGCAGAACGCTGCATTCATTCGAACGAACGTTCCGTTGGAATTTTGAAATACTCTCTTTCCTGCGGTGCGATCCGATCGCAGACACTTTATTCCTAGCCAGCGCTACTAGCTACTTGCTCCTGCCGGTGGTTAGTATTCGCCGCACGTGCAGTAGGAGCGCGCTGGCTTTGGGAAATATCAGGCACACCTCAGGATGGTGCTTCTTCCGGTCAAACTTACCTGAACGAACGTCGGTAGGAAGCTGACGGATTTCTTCATTTTCTTCGGTCTCGCCAAGACACCTCCACCGGACGATGAGAGCGTCGAGCCTGAGCTGAGCGTCGAGCTACCGATCGGGACAAGCGCCATCCGGGATTGGTGCTGGTTTTGTTGGGCCATCTGAAGGCTGGTCGCGTGGTGCATGCCCGCGTGATGATGGGCCGTTCCACCGACGCTGGTTGCTGGTCCCGTGGTGCTGCCCGTGTTCATCAGCTGCATTTTACCGGTCAGTAAAGAGGCGGCACGCGAAAGGTCGTAGGCCGTTTCGATGCGCCGGCTAGCACTGCTGGGCGTGCGAGGCAGTTGCTGGCCTGTCTGATGTTGAAGCTGGCTATCGCTGGGTGGAGGATAAAAGTTGACACCAATCGATGATGCCGTCGGTGTCGGTGCCTCGTAGAAGGGGGTCTCTTGCAGCGAGTAGTCCGCCAATGCTTCGTACGCCAGGTCCGTTTCCATTGCTTGGATGTACCTACGAAACACGGGGTAGAAAAGAATGGAAAAGGAAAGCGAAATCAAACCACTGTTGTGAATGAAACGTCGGACAAAACCTGGATCGTGCTATACATCAATGAAATCGGACCCAACCAACGCTGGACGCTTGCTGTGGCCTCTGCTATGACTGACTGTCGAGAAAATGATGCTAATTAGCGGACGCTACGTCTCTCGCTTCTCTGCGATGCTGCGACGAAAGAATCTCTGACGACAAGTAGCCCGAAAAATGAAGCTTTTTTCAACAGACTATAGCTACAAAAAGTGTATAGCGCAACACCCTAAAGCTGAAGCTGAGGCACTATCATTACATGCGCACGCAAGATCATTCCATCTTGGAACAGCCGTAGTACGTCCTGATCGCTTTTAGTCTAAAGTCTCTTCGTGTCTACGGTTTGGTTTACAGGATCCCCAACAGGTATTCCAGTCACTTAACCCAATCGGCTACCCCATAGGGTTTTGTTTCAGCGGCACAACTTAGCGAAGCAATAAAAACGAGTTTAATGAGTTGCCGGTGTGCCTTTAGATTCCCGATGGCATGAGAGCATGTTGGCCTGCTGACATGCATAACCATTTTTATGTATTGGTATTGTGTTGTGCTTTTCTTGGGCAATGATTAGTTTGAAAACTGCTTTCATTCGGATATACCTTTCCAAATCAAAATTCAGATTCGAGAGAGCTCCATTCATCTGAATAACCGTGTTTTCAGAGACAATTCCTTCACACAATATAACGAAAGGTTTTTAAGTTTTCGACTTCGAAATATTTTATTTTATTGAATTGTCCTATTTTTTGTACTTCATGTGACTATTATTCTATCTCTTACAGTTCTATAATAATATCAATAATATGAAAAAAAAAACAGCTTTACTATGATGAAACCAATTTCAAAAAAATTTTATACTGTAACCAATATCTGTATACTGTATAGTAAAATGTATACTGTTTCGAGAAATATGCTGACGGTTTTCAGAATCTATCTCAAACAACCGTTATTCAATAAAGACGACAACTAAAAAATGACACCGCCATTTCAACCAGACATCTAACTGCAAACAGGACCCAGAACAAACATCATCGGTACTTGCGGAAATCTGGCGCCATAATTAACCAAACAAGTCTTGTCTCGATTTGGTTACCTGTATACCTGACTGACTACAAACCTTAAGCCGTAGAAATATGTAAGCATAAGTCGAAAGAGATTTGAATGGCAGACACCATTTACGTTTCTACCATTACATGAAATCGTTCTATGAACCCTATATTTACAGACTGAAGTGATGGGTTACCAGAGCTATTTCATGAAATATTTTTTATACATTGAGCTGAGTTATTGCTAGCCTTGTTTATTTTATTAAAATGGACCTCATAAAATATTTATTTGTGCAGCAACAAACGCGATCTTTCATAGATATATTTAACAACTCTCTTAACATAACACACGGATCTGCTAAAAATCTATTTTGGACAAGCGAAATGAGGAACGAGGCTTTCCTATGCTTGCGTCAAATAAATCACATTTCAACACCATGTCCCCGTACTTTATCGCTTCGTGCAAAAAGGGAATAGCACGGGTGATAATTTGTGAGCGTTACGAATCTGGGATTTCCCCAAATTCTGTTTGCTAAACACAAACAATAACGTCGAACGTCTCAAGACGATTTACAGCAAACTTGAATAGTTGTGAAGTATTTCGATATTAGGTATACGTTTGGCAATATTAATATGTACAAGGTTCTGCTACATTTTCTTCATGCTAAGCTTCAGGCATTTATTAATCATCCCTCACTATATCACATATTAGTAAATATGAGAAGTTTCCATTTTCTCCCTAAAATCCTAGATATCACCTTAACTTAAGCTTTCGAATTTATTTTTGGATTTTTAACGTGGGGTTTATATAGATGCAACAGTTGTGAGAGTCATATTATATTTAAAAAAAAATCTGGTAACATTCCAGCATATAGACATACACTAATACAGTCATTTTCGCTTTGTATTTCACACAACCACAGCATTACCATCGCGATGACGGTGTTTTCGTACGTTAACAACTCTCATGCCAATTCTGCCGTGCTGAAATACGACCGTGAAATGATCCAGATGAGAGTGACAGAGTCGACGTGTCATTCGACTGGCCATATGATTGCCATTTGGGGCCATTTGGGGGGAGAAATGTGTTACGCCAAACGCCGATGAGAAACTCCAATGTGATGTTGTGCAAATAAAATGATAAATTTATTTGAGACACTTTCCAGATGTGCAATTCATGCGGCAGAATACGAGCCGAGAATAACCCGTGAACAGTGGACCAGCTGCAATGCAAACAGGCGCAATCAGCGCACTTTCGATGCCTCTTCGCAGTAGATCTGTGACCACGCGTAATCTGTGCATTCACGTGCCTTAATTCATACACCACAAACGTAAACAAGGATGGGTTTTCTTTGTTGTCCTTCCGTCGAAATAAATATTTTCGGACAAGGATCATTGTCTTGACGCCAAAATGAATGTTATTTTGATATTCCAATTTGATATTCATACAAATTTTGTTCACAAAATTTATAGGCTTGCGTTTTGGTTTTGTTTAAAAACATTTTTTTGTAAAAATAATAACTTAACTCAAACAAATGTTATAGCATGTCGCATTGAGAGAAGCACTTTATTTTTCCACTTTCAGCGACTAGTATCCTCCGAAGACTTCAAATAAGAGAGAAAAAATCGGTCCAACATCTGTTTGCCGCAAATTACGGGGGGAAATGAAACAGAACGAAAGAAAAACAGTAGCCATCGAAGCAAGTCCTTCAAGATCGCATCGACACAACATGCTGCAACACTGATCGTGTAATCAGTTTGGGTCTATGGAATGATGCAAAGGCCATATCGACGGTATGATTCTTACAGTTTTCGGAAATATCACATCCTAACCAAAACCATCCGGCAGCAGGTAGCATGGAACGGCGGGAACCGAACGACTAAGGATGCTATTCGATGCTTTCCATTCCATCATCATTCGTTTCCCACCGTTATCAGCTTCGATGCGCATATGAGAACTATTTGTCCCGGGCGGTGCACCGATCGCTGAGAATGTAAAGAGGCATAAATGCCGGACAGCAGTCTAGACCGAATGCAGTGTTGTGCTTTAGCGAAACAGGACTTCTTGGTGCCTTCTAGGCGCAGTTTGGGTCTGGTAATGACGCCGAAAACATAAGCGAGGCGTGCTTGTACCATTTCGTATTTATTTATACTCCCGCATAACCCATGTTTTCCCTCACGGTGTTTCAACGCGGCCATATCCCTTGTCTTCCATGCTCTCTTGTCAGCATGTGAAATTGTGTACCACAAAGTCGAGCTTTTCACCATCACTAACACACTTACGGCGCAGTACGGCTTCTTACAGAAACGTGTTTCACTCACATAAACAAAACGATCCTTCAGCGATCGTTTCTCGATCGCTTAGGTTTCCTTCATGCAATCGCCTTATGTTGCATGTCTGGTTGTTTCCTTCACGGCATCCTCTGCTCTGGTGAAGGCGCTGCTCCAGACGCAAGTAGTGACAAAACAGAATACATTCAAAGAGGCTCTAGCGGTTGATGTTCATCGGATGATTCAACACAACTACATTACCGCGCCGTTAGACAATATAGTAAGTCCCAGTTTATCCACCTACCAATCTAAACTACACAAAACGAACAAATCAAACTCACACGCTAGTAGCGGGCAGCAAAGTTTTGGGAAGAAGATCAAATCAATCGTTGCTTCTTAGCCCAATCAATCATTCTCTTTTGGTGGGCTTTCTTTCTATCCTGGAAATTTTCAGCGTCCATGAAGGCACATCTAAGCAAGGAAGAAATCGACCATATGTTCAGCTAACAAAACGTCCCAAACGAGCTCTAAAGGTTGATGGAACTGCAGGATCGTGGCAGCCACTTAAACAAAGCATCTTATATAGCTGCGTCCACAGCAGCAACGAAAAACCAGGATAATACTTCGACTTCTTCGTATTGGTCACTTCCACCCAGGATAAATTTACCTATAATTGCTTTAATTATGCTGAGCAGCGTTGCCAACGATTAACGTTGTTACACGTTCAGCAACGATCGCCTAACGTAAATGCACGTAAGCCTGCACGAACGAAGGCTAACATTAGCGGACACAAAAACGCCGTTCTATTCCTCATGCATTAGCATTGCATGTATCGAAAACGAGTACATCTGCATCGATTTTGCTATATGTTGTCCCGTGGTTCAATGGCCTCTATGCTCGAAAAACTTGGTAACAGGATAGCAGCTGTCTGGCACTTTGCAAGTTGATGCTGAATTCTTGGCCAAAGCGAAACATAATCCTTTTTACTCTTCGAACAGCCCCCGTCTGGGCCTTGAGAAATATTGTACGATCTTCACGTGTGCCTAACAAACACAAAAAAGCTACACCTTCCTCGATCCGATAGCTCGTTCCAATCCCGATCCTGGATATATTGTGCTCATACGGGTTGAGCGCTAAAAGATTCGAGGAGGATCAAGATTTCCATCATACCACCATGATGAAATTCGTCGCCGCCAGCTCGTCGTTGATCGATTTTGCTTTTATGTACAGTCTTCTTCTTCATGTGACCTGTAGCGTGGAGTTTCATATTTCACAAAATTCATCCAGATTAACTCGTTCTCTTCCATTCCACACCACGGAAGGATATCTCATAGAGCAGGATTCCAAACGGAAGGCAGAAGAAGACCCAATCACAAAATATTGATCGACGATACTGTGTGCTTCAGTTTCCCATGAATTTGAGTGTCCCTTAAACAGGATAGAACAGGAAGGACTCCCTACAAGTGATGACCACAAACCTTGTTCCAATAAAGCTAGCTTAAAAGAGGATCCAATATCCGAAGCGATTCAACCTCTCTGTCGACGTCGTAGTCGATAGCATCCCAACCCAGCAGCAGCAAAAATAAATTACCGCTCGAAGTAAAGTGGAGTTCGCCACATTTCACAGTGTCGCCCTTTTTCATCTTCAACCCCATTTTCAATGAATATAGAACCGAGTGCTAGAACCAACATACAAACACCAATCCCAACAAGCGGATCATTTAATCTGCATAAATGCATACAAGAGAGGATTGGATCCAGAAATAAACCAACCATTCTCCACGACGAGTACTGCTAGGAGTTTGGCATCACTTGCACCTCTATACACGCATTTATCGTGACGGTACATTTTGCTGCTTTTATTATTCATCAGCTAATTGTGAGTCTAATCGATCCTGAATCAACAACAACTCGATACAATAGTGCATTGTAAGCAGGCATACTATTTTGAAAATTTAAAGGGCTCAGTGTTTTTTTTTTCGGCCAGCAAATGCATTGATCAGGATCTTCTAACAGCATGATGCGGGCAAAACCATACTGCCCTAAAGTGTATCGTCATTGACACTCATGCATTATGAAACATTGTTTCGAGAACTACGCATTTATTTGATCGCTTTAGCCGTTCGTCAAAGCTGTGGTAGAGTACTCTGTCCGTGCTTTAATTCGCGTTTCCATAGAATTTGTCTCCGTACAGAATCCATTTCTGTAACACGTTACGTGAGGCCTTGTTGTTGGCGTCGGTGATTCTCTACCTTTTGGAAGCAGGCAATAGTTCACGTTCCATTTCAGACACGAGGCGCAGCGTCATCGTAGCGTTGAAAGACGCTGTAGGTTTGTTTACTCAGAAAGGAGAAAAAAATAAAGCAGTACCGCCATGGTTTAGCGATGAGAGGTGTCACAAGATTTACGCAACGTCTTCATCTTTTTGTATTGACATGATAATTTTTAGCCTGTTACTAAATTTAACTCGCTATCCTAACGGACGTTTTTAACAAACCAAGATGCCGCCACCTTGCGTCCCAACAGCCCGTTGAGCTTCTCACCGCTTCGCCCATAGAACAACCGTGCAACAATCACGTTGACAAATATTTACGCTTTCAGGGATAATACAGCACGGGGAATGACAATCTTTCACACGTGATTAGTTTTGTAGCTTCGGCCAGATGAATGCTCGGGATGTAACATCACCTCGAATGATTGCTTTGCATCTTTCCGTATGAGGCTCTGCTTATTTATCCATTTCGCATCGATTCTTGATATTGAAGCTGAAAAACGGACGTTTGAACATCAAAGTTACTGCTATGTAAACACAGTATTCACGTATTACACAAACAATAAGAAAGTATTTTACTCATGCTGCCTTTACATTTCATTACTTCAAGAACTAAACAACATTACTAATCCCTAACAACATTGTACATTATCGTTTTGTAAACATCATTTCGATTTTCAATAATTATAAATGTGACTGCTCTGGAAGTTAGTCATCGTCTAAAATATTTTAAACTAAAACCAACACCAAAACGCGTGCGCACGATGCTATTATCACGGCATTCGTAAATTGATTCGCTCGAGCCGTAGCAGATCACGCGCATGTCAACAAGATAAACTTCGCGGTCGTTGATAAACTACCACTCTAAAATTTGTTTTTGTTTCTGCCACAACTCAAAAGCGCAAATTTTAAGCACTCCATCGGCATAGCCATTTTGATTAGCCGCCAGGGTGGGCATTAAAGTGTACGTTTCGTGCATTCCCGTGGCCGAAAATCGTTCATTTATCGGTGTGTATGATAAGAGCGCCGAACGTTGTTTGTGGGCGTTCGACATCCGTCGAAGAAGAATGTAAGGGCCTGGTCAAATGGATGGAAAGACGACGGGTACTGTGGTGGGTTCGCCCTCCAGTGTGTCGAGAAGTTTTACTGTTACGATTACTGTTTTATCTTATCAAACAAGGGGAATTTTCTTTGTGGTGCCAGTATGGCCGCGGCAATCTTGTTCGTCTAGTTGCGGTGCTTGTCCTACTTAAATGTTTGATGTAACCGTTTGTTTCTTCCATATTAGCCACAAAATAGAAACACGACTCTCGAGTATAGCAAAACTGTCGTAGGCGTGATTTGCAGAAGCATTCACGCTTTAACCATTTTTAGCTCTGTGCCTCTGCGTTCGTTTTTGTTTTTGCGTTGCATGCCACTAGGGGAGGCTTATTGTCGGAAGCCTGACTGCAGTATCGTTGACAATTAATCAAAAAACTTTTCACAAATTAAATGCACGCTCCCCAACCGCCCAGCATGTTGCCACTTTGTAGCGGTGAATATAGAACAAACATGTGTGTATGTACAAAAACGCGGCTCGTCTCCTTGAAACTCCACTCATCGTTGCTAAAAACGTACTCGGTGTGCATGCCATCGTGCTGGTACGGCAGAAATAGGCACCCGCGTAAGGAAACATGCAAAAAATGAGCGGAAAGTGTCGAGCAACCTCAAACAGGAACGCGGTTAAGGCAAGAGTTGACACTCTGGTGCGTACAGCGCCACCACGCTTTCGCTTGGTCGCAAAAAGGCCATAAAACTCACTCGTTCATTCACAACGGCTTTGGTGCCATGTGCCGCGATTCCTGATGCAAAAAAAAAACGCTTCCAATGACACAGGAATCAGTACAACATTGATCATTTTAAATACCATTGCCATCTCGGTGCAATGTTTGCAAAATGACGACTGTATTAGAGACAATTTACCGACGAAAAAGAACGTTAAATTTCGTTTACGTTCCGTATTATATGTATTTGAAACTATTTTAGAATAGAATGATTGATCTGTTGAATGTTGCAAATACAAACGCGTTGAATCGCGTTGAAACTTCTGGTTTCAACTTCGTTGAAACATTGCAAACTACTGGTATTGTGCTATGGCCAAACTGTAACCCTAACTTTGGGGGTACAGAGTCAGCTACCCATTTCCATCCAAACCCAGCGGGTGCAATATTGCCAACTTACCCCACCCAGTAGAAGATTTTCTTCGCTGGCTGAAGCGCTAGTATCGGGGAGCTTTTTCCTTCTTGCTGCTTCACCAAGCAAGTTCCTCAGGATGCCTGTTCGCACTGGTCAGACTTGATTTTTTTTGTCACCGCTCGAAAAAACAGCTTTGCGAAATGCTGAAGCTGCATAAAATCATTAATCGGTATACCACACCCGAGCAACAAACTCACTTGCACAATGTACATATGCACATGAATTTATCACACACGTTTAGAATAAACCGCACACGCGCACAAAACGAGGATTTTCTTCAAGCATTATCAGTTGCGCAAAGCGCATCCAAGCTGCTTCTCCACTAAATAAATCCCGGTGCGTTATGAATTTGTTTATACGGTTTCAAAATCTTCACATCACTCACACTACAGTTGAGGGTCTTTAGCCCTATAAATCGCACTCACTGTCAACCGATCAACACATGACAACCGAACGAAACTGTAGCTAAATGAGAAAATATTATTATTGCAAAGGATCGCTTAAGCAATGCGCGATAGCTTTAGAAACACGATTTTTTATCCTCCAGTGCAGGAAGATTAACATTATCAATCTTTTGGGATGAAACAGGCAACCGAAAAATAAAGAAACACGATCGCGCACATTCGCATGTCATGTGAAGGACAACTTTCTCAGCCTACTTGGATAGTACACAAAACATTGACAAGACAGCTGAAATCAACTAAGCGCGAGAATCGCGCTAGTAGCAACAAACTTTGTTATATCTTTTTTTTACGTTAAGCCAACTCTCTCCCACGGAAGCGGCCGGCATCAGAATATGCCAAGAACGCGGCCTGGCTTGGCCACCTTTTCGCTTTTTACGCCCCACACCAAAACAACGTCGAACGTAATGATGCAAAATCACCTACGAACAGCACGCACACACAACACGACGCACACACGCACACAGCCAGATGGGCCTAGCACAGGCCCTAGCGCAACCAGACGGCTCCCCAGCGAAGGAAAGGAGCTCGCTTGTCGCCACCGTCGTTGCGTTCGGGTGAAGATTTTATGAATGAACGGATCGCCCGCGGCCCAAGCGACTCCGTGTGGACGACCAGCCGTTTCTTGGAAGCGAATCGTCGCGCGCGTCGCTCAAATCTCCCCATTCTATTTCTTCTTTATCTGCCTGTTCGCTGTTGGGCCCGTTCCCCCGCAAGACGGCACTCCTCCTGTACGCTCCTTTGCATCACAACCCGTCCCTGGACGTTTCTCATACTCGCTTCTTCCCCTCGGACTTTCCACACCCACGAACTGCCCGATTGCGTTGTTGATCTTCATCACTGTTTTTTTTCCATCCTCTCGCGTCGCCTTGTTTTTGTGGTTCGGTTCTTCCAGTTGGTTTCAACATGCGCTCTGACGCTCACTATCGCTTTTTTTCCCTACACTCCCTTCTTAACTTTGTTTCAATTCGTTTCGTATCGCGTCCTCACAGTAGCACCGAGAGACAACCCAAAGATCCCCCCACTCCCAAGCCCTTGGAAAAGGGATCTTAGCGACCGGGTGGCTGTTCGGCATTGCGTTCTTGATATGCTTTTGCTCGCCCGTCGCCCAGTCTGTTCTTATTCAACTGCTTCCAAGAGCTGCCAGAACGCCGGGCAATGGTTTAGCATCGCATGCGTACGCTACGGCTGACTAGCATATTAATTCGTGGATCTTCGATTGCCTTCCCTCGCTGGCGAGCGTCCGAGTGCCTCTTGACGTTTTGCCTCCAAAGAACCAAAACCCCACTGCACAAACATCGAGGGAAGCTCTTTGCACGCATTTGTCCGATTCGTCAGCACCGCGATCAGAGATAATCGTCGACTTGGGCCTCTACTCACACGGTTTGCTTCAATGAATTCGATTGTCTCTGTGGCCAGCTCGGTGGGGTTACATATACACGCGTACGCGCTGCCAAATGCAGCGATTTTCATTCAACAATCTGCGGCACAGCACGGCTGTTTACACTCGGCAAACACAAGAGCAAAAAAACAACAACTAAACACGCCAGCGCCTTGCACTCGCTGTATTCCAGCAAAACTGCAACTGGTGCTAATATGTTATGCGCCATTCCGGCATAGCAGTACTTTGTCACTAACTAATTGACACACATCAACCTTTGCGGTGGTACCATGGAATGGATTTTCGCCAACGCGTGTTGCAGGAGCTGGCCGATTTCTTATCACTGTCGAGCCCGCTAGAACTGAATCGAGTCCATTGGAGTGATAAGAGCGCTGGAGAGCGTTTTTCCCCCTTTCGAATGTGTGGAGCACACGTTGTCATTTGTATAGCGAACCGATGCATGGGCAACCGTTGGATACCGAAACAATATTCAAAAAAATGGTGACAAACTGATTTTCAATGTTCACTCCGCGTACTGCATGTGCATCGAGCGCTGGTTACCTGCTCCGACTAATCGCGATTGGTTTGCATCGAAAATGAATCAATTGGATTGTAAACGGTCTTGCGGGTATCGATGCTCGCGCGTATTCGAATTGCCACACAGTTTAATCACGCGTACACCTCCGACCTCAGAACTTTCGCTCGCAAGACTCAACAGAAATTTGTCGCTCTTCAGGGAATTGCTACGATCAGCACGAAAGAGAGGGAACGCACGATCGGTCAGAACCGCTGCACGCACACTGCGCTACTAGGAGCGCAATCTAGAAGCAACAGCCCTTCGATCTCTTTCACGAGTTGGGCCGTTGCACACAGCTGGGCGTCAAATGCTATTCCGAAACCGATGTCATATTTAAATGTTGTTGCTTTAGAATTTGATGCGTTGTTGCCTCTATATTAGACAACATGTGGCATTTCGATAGAGCTGCTCTATGTGCAGCTATCACTAAATCAAACAGCAGTGTGTGATCTTGGCGCACTAGTCCCTAGATGTGTGATATAACCGCATGAACACCGAATAAAAAAAAGACTGACAATTTATGCTGATCTTCGTATTATTGGATTTGGTTTTCGCCTCAACTTGGACCTCACAGAACACAGATGATGTAACTAGTTGAAAATGGAAAATGCAAGTGTGCACACCATCTTGGACCATCTCGGTTCAATGGTGTATCCCTGGTCCTGCGTGTTGCCTTGCACAGGAGTGTGCGAACGCAGTTTTGGTTCTAGCCTTTGTAAGCATTTGAAAGAGAAGCAAAGCGATTCGAAGATCTACCTCACATTCACGCTCATTACGGTTGTTTAGCGATCGTAGCCTTCCAAAAAGAGTATCTGGCTGCTAGGCTGATCACAGAACAGTTGGAGGAGCATGAAAAAAAAGGAAGTTCACTCATACATGCTCGTTTCGTACCGATCGCGCTTTGGTGGGTGTGGAACCTGTCGAGTTAGGCAGCAGCGAGCAATCAGGTAAGGACCGAGCGACGCTTTAAACCAGCGGGCGAAAGAGACCTTAAAACGGGTGTGAAAGAGAGATCGCAAGTAGTGGGCATTGAAAAGTTATGAATGAAAACCCACACGACGCAGCGTAGCGGCTGGCGAGACTTATAAATGTGGCAGGGTGTATCAGCGGGAGTACCGGAGGCAATATGGCTCGGTGCGTAAATGATGCGATCGCGCGGCAGTGACTGGGTACATGGCTGCGGATGGTGGTAGCACTCTAGGCGACACAGAATCGCACGAAGTGCAATCAAGGCGATGTGGAAATCGTTACGACTAAAATCAATGTAAACAATGATCAAACAGGTACGCCCCCCCGGGGTGCTAGAAGCGACAAGAGCGAATTTCGCTGTTGAATGATCTGCTAACACATTGGTGTTTACGAGAACAGAGTGGCAAAGCTTATTCGCGCAGTGACTAGCCAACCGTTTATTCTTGCATTTGCATGCACTGGACAAATTAGCATTTTAAAAGTAATAACATCAGGATCGATCACTCGAATCACATGGAGTAGATAATAGGGACTTCACTAGGCTTGTTTAGAGTTTTCTTAACAATACTGGCCTAAAATACTAACAGTCTAATCAAAGGACAAACCGAACGAAACTGTAACAAATTTTATAGGCTATAAATGTCAACATACACAAATTATGTACCATGAATTTAAATATTGCAAAATGAATGAAGCTCTTTAAATAGTGTCCATAGTAATTTGCTGTAGCATATTCGAATTGAGTTAATATTGCTGCCATCAAATTGAGAAAAGTAGCATAGCACAAAATTATACCTACGGGAGTATCAATTACTGCACTTGTCCTGGTAGGACTTTTTCCTGGGAAAATAAGGGTTATGCCTGAAACAGCAACCCAGTGATTGATATTCTACCAACGCATCCCGCGATCAGTCGCGATCTCTTGTATCCGATACAAACGTGTGAGACTGCGTAAGTATTAGTGCATAAACATAAACTCTTCCCATACACATCCCTGGCACATGATGCAGGCTGTCCTGATTCCCACATTATTTTTTTTATTTCACTTGCACGGAGCTTGATGGGGATGTTTGTTGTCGTCCGCTCTTTCGGAATACTTTTAGTTTTCTCTCCCTTCACTTTGGTATACCGTTTATTTTCTTCCGAGTCTTATATACATCGGTTTCTTCCATCACCTCCATTTGTCTCCTTTAAATCTTGCGGGGCTGTATTTATTTTCGTCTTCTCTATTTCTGATCCCGACTTGCATGGAGCCTGTTTGTAAAATTATTTGTGAATGTTCGAGTATAAAATTTAAATGTTTGTAGTATGCTCATTCTCCACTCTAACAGCTGTATTCGATCCAATAATGAGCAGGAACGCTATCGTTTCCTTAAATTTCTTTTATTGGTTGGATTTGTTTTAATCGATTGTTTATTTTCGATTTTTAATGTTTAATGGTATTAGGTTATTGCATCACCTTGAATTGCATTGCTATGTACATGTTGATTGTGATAATAATGATGAAATTTTTAACCAACAATTCTTAACGAAAGATCGGGAATATGTGGCCTATCCTTTTTAAATTATGCATCTCTTGATAATCATGCATAAAATCAAAGTTGTCCTAACGACGAATTTATGCTTGAAGCTCACACATTAATAATCTGTATTAGCTCAGTTTTGAGGAAAGTGACTAACGTTGTAATTTCAACATAGTCCATCACTTTGCTCAAGAACGTTATCCGAGCACCCTGTTGTAATATTATGAGAAAATTGATTTGAATCTTTTCATAAAAGTTGGCAGGAATTGATGAAAGAAATTTAAAGCATAGCCATAGAAAAAAGAACTAAACAGATAAAATGCTGATGTTTAAACATTTTGGTCAGCGATATTTGAAAATTGATTTATCATATAGTACCCATGAGCGACTACTTTTATCTTTGAACTGGTGAAACAGGCCGCATAAATTAACCGATAACCGTGTGACAGCGAATGTCAAACGAATGACGAATGTCAACAGACTTCGCACTGGACGACATTTCGTGATCGGAAAAACTTTAATTCGGTCTCTTTGCGAAATCGGCGTTTTCGTTCACTAAATAAACCCAAGGTAGGTTGCAATGTGATTCCAGTTAAGGATACTAATCCCTAAAAGAAAAGAGGAATAATAAGGTCATCTACTACTGTGCCTACGGATGCTGGAGTAGATTTTTCCGGAGCACTCTTTCAAGTTACATAACGGAGCGGTGATATGATTCTTCATTATTCTTTCATTATTTTTATAGATGTTGACCAATCAGATCCTTTCTGCTGCCCGTGTTATGGGACTGCAAGCTCGCCGTAACTATGGTGTGTCCGCAGTGTTGCTGTCGAAGGCGAGTGATCCCATCCAGCAACTGTTTGTGACAAAACTGCGAGAGTACGCTCAGAAGAGCCAGGGCGCGTAAGTAGACACATGGCGAAACAACACTTTGTGTTTTGATTGCTCAATAATCCTTTCTTTAAGAGGACCCTCGGTGCTTTACTCAATGTTGTGTTTAAATTGTTTTAGCGGTGGCAAACTGGTGGATTCTACTCCGGAAATCGAAAAGGAACTGAAACAAGAGATGGAGAAACTGGCAAAGCAGTATGGCGGTGCCCAGGGTGAGGACATGACCGCCTTCCCTACGTTCAAATTCGAAGAACCTAAAATCGAAGCGATTAATTCGGCTGCTTAAATCACACCTCGTCGTCGATAAGCAGGTCTCTAACAATAGGAACTAAAACTACTGCTGTTCAAACAGATGTAAAAACCAAGATGTAACCAAGTCGTTTATCTGTTTATTTGGTGAAGAAAAGAAACGCCACATCATGTAAGAAATTAGCGTTAATAAGCCAGTTGTCGCAGGAAAATATCCTTGTACCGCTAGTGTCTACCTCGAAGTGACGCTTGTGTTTAAAATGTGCTGAACTGTTTCATCTAGCACCTGCATGTGGTATTCTTTGGCCAGCGTCTGGAACGTTAGCAACAAACGGCGCAGCTCAGCCGCAGAGATAAGATTTTCGAAGCTTCCTGTGCATGTACAACGCTGAGATAGATTTTCGCGTTTGATCTGTTTGCACTTTACGCAACGCAAGTCCTGCAGCGTATACGACATGAGTTTCCGCTGTACCGCGTCTAAGAGTCGCATTTCGATTTCCACATTGTCGTAATCTACGTTGCACTGCGCACATAGCCACACGGGCTGATTGCCATCCTTTAAGGCACGGTGAGAGTCCTTACAAAGATCTAGATCACGGCAGTGATTGCATGCCCGACACATGACCTCGGTGAGAACGAAGGATTTGACGGATTCCTTCCATGTGGCCTTATCACTAAAATCGCCTACCCCGATGAGGAGCAGCATGTTGCGACGCATCGTTGTTACTTGTTCCTCGATTTCTTTTCCAACGGACAAAGCCCGCGTGATAGCTTTTGTAAACTCCAAGGCCGGGCCGTCCGCACCACGTGCACATCCTTCGTGCATCTTTTGTACCATTCCGTACGCCATACATGCCATTTTTTTGAGTCCAACTTCTGGGGTAACGCCTTCTACCATGGTCTGTAGAAAGGAGACGATAAAGCGTTCAAAATTCGCGCGACATTTTCTATCCTCCGGCAGCTGTTCAGAGATGCTCCAGTTCATCTCCAGCGCCAGCTCTTCATCATCTGGCTCCTCTTGCGTTTCGAGGCTATTTGTTTCCCCCGATGTAATCGCTTCTTTCGGTACATTTCCTTTTATTCCGCCGTAATTCGTTGGATCAATCCACAGCAAAAATTCCCATGCCTGGTGGAAGGACAACGATACGCTGTGGAATAACTCACGATTGCGGATGTTTTGCACCACGAAATCTGTGTAGCTGATCGCATCAACGATCGTTCGTTTGCCGGTGTCAATCACAATCCTATTAAAATCGGCGTAAATAATTTCCGCTTTCATGCGCCGAAATTCGGCCACGATCTGCAAGAACAGTTTGCGCATTATCGTATTGAGCGCACGTCGCAGCGCTGGATCGTACAGAAGGGCCCGACTGGATCGTACCCAACGGTAGAAATGAATGATCTGGAAATCCGAAAACACGTTACGATTGACGGACACCTCGCGCAACCACGTGTTCACCATCGTGCGCATTATCCGAAATGCCTGACTGCAGAGCGCCGTTTCGTCGTAGCTAGAAAGCTGCTGCCCGCCAGTTCCATTAGCAATCATTTCTTCCAGCGATGCTTGCGGTATGACATCGAAGGTAATTGCAGAGGAGGTGCCCTCAAGTTCTTGCACTTTGCTCGCCTGGAGCAAGGCGGAAACGGCTAAACTTTCCACATTTAGCTCAACGCATACGGTACGATGCAGTCCGGCCCGATTTTGTACGATCGAGATGTTATCCTCAAACTCAGCTAGCAAACGACTGTCGTCAGCTTCGCGCCCTCCGAGATCGGGACGTGCACCAGAGGAACACCACAGGACGAAGTTATGTCGCTGGAGAAGTCGCGCGTAAAACAAATCCGCGCCGAAAAGTACCGTGTCGGGCGGCATGTTGCCTAGCGGTAGCTGAAAATAGCGGCATTGCTCAAGCATCATCTGTAGCACGCGACTCAAATTAAGGAAATGTCTTATCATCGACCGAGCACCATGCCGCTGCCAATCAAGCCCGTACAACAGCGTTGCATCGTCGGCAATATGAATAGGAGCTTCAGGAAACTCTAGGCATATTGGGAGCATTTGGTTCAACTTGTGCATTCCAACTGCCACCTGCAGGCAAAGCAGCGTCGGGCCACGCTTCTCATCTTTGTACGCCGTTAGAGCGCGCGTTATACGCTGATACACCTGCTTTGCATCGATCTCCATGCAAACATCGAAAGAAATATCTGCCGGTGGTAACATTGTTTCAATCGTATCTTCGCCGCCTGTCAGAAGAGCAGTCCTCTCAGACGTGTACAAATTTTTTAGTGTCGGAAGCTGATTTGTCCGAACGGTGTCCAGGACAATGATGAGAGCCTTCTTATTAGCGGGACAGAATAGGCCCCACATTTCTCGCTTGCCCGTCGGAGATACGTGCTGGTAAAGAAATATCTTGCGCATGTTTATTCCATCGTTCGTCGGATGCTTCAAGTATGGTGTAACAGATACATCGCGCATCTCGAGCTGTTGTATGTTAAATGAATCCAGTTCCTTCGTTGCCAACGCTGCTAGTGCTCGTGCTTCTGACCGCTGAACTGCACATACACAGCCGAGATCCATGAGAGCCCGGAACTCTAGCGTCATTTGTGTCTCGTAAATTCCCTCAATATCAGGTGTCGCCAGATCAGCCAGCAAGCCCAAACGATTGTCACGAAATACTTGCTCCGGTACCACATACTGATAGAGATGATGCACGGCCCGTGCGCGGGGCAACACGCGGTGGACCTTTTTCCACATAGACCGTGATCGTCCTGCTCCTTCGACGTTTTCCGAAGGAGCAGGCGTACGTTGGTTTACGTAAAATATACGCGGCACCGTTAGGCGAATCTTATGCAGCTCGTCGCCAACCATGGCCCACACAGTAAAATTGCCTAGATCGTCGACCGGCAATAACTGGATGATTTGCCAACTTTGCTCAATCAATGAGCGTTGCGTTTTGCGCAGGAATCCGCCCAACGTTGTAGCTCGTGACGATACACCAGCGGTGATACTTTCGCCCACTTCCGTGCGAAGCCGTTTGCTATTGCGAACATCGCGTCGGTCGCGGTTGCGCTGGGATAACTGCCAACGCCACTTGCGCTTATGGAATTGTAGCCACTCGACTAATTCGGTGCGGTTAGTACCGGGAGAAGGAGGATTCCCTAGGGCATCTCGCCACGTTTTCGGGAAGGTTTCGGCAGCTTCAACGCTGGGACACTCTTCCCCATCCGTAGAGCCTTCTCGACGACGTTTGTGGGCCATGGGAATGCCCGAAAGACCACCATTGGACTGTTTACGGACAAGGTCTTCCACGTCAGGTGGTTCGCTTGAGCAAGTTGCTGGTTTAGGTGGAGCTGCGCTAAACATTTCACTTATACGACGCTGCTTTAGTGTGTCGTTTTTCTCGAGCATTTTCTTATGCAACCAATCGGGATGCTGCACCCGTGGCACGGGATTGTTCAGTCCCTGCAGTGCAGCAGGAATTGTAATAATCTTTTGAATTGTTCCTCCTAGACGCTCAATGTAGTAGTTCCAATCCAACACGTCCCGGATGTCTGCATCGCCCATCGTGTTGTCCTTTAACCAACGACGAAGATAGTGTCGTCTTACGCTCAACTCGGATTGAAATATCGCCAACGGGATCGCCCGCTCAGTGACGGGAGCACCTTCCGGCTTGCGAGAGATGATAAATTTGCACGCTAGTCCAGCGTCCTTCACCATCTGGTCGCCCAAAAACTCGGCCAGTCTTTTTGCGGTGGAAATAGAAGTCGATTTCTGCTGCCCATAGTCCTCGAGCTTCCGTGACATGGACCGATTTTCGGAGATCAGCTCAAACAGTTCACTGTCGGGCATATTGTGCCCCTTGCTGTAAAGTACATCCAACCAATAATCGGCTATTTTGGCCACCGACGCGTAACATTGCTCTAAGGTAGACCCCTGCAGGAACGCTTCGAAGACGGACGATTGAAAGATTTTAATCAGCTGCAACTCACCTCGCCGCTTTACTTCGAACCCCTTCAGTTCTGCTAACGAACCATCGAAATTGAATACAGCATAGCGTTTTTTCAGCTTTTTGCCTTCTTCCTTTGCGGCAGGAAGTACCATCGCCAAATAGGGACCATCCACCTCGAAGAAGATGGAGTTTTCTGAACGAATGGAGTACTCCGCCGCACTGCCGTCTGAGGTATGCGGTCGTTCCAGCACGTGGTACTGATCGTTGGTAAAGTGATCTTTCACCATCGTGTTAAGGACAGCGTTTGGGTAGGATACGTTAATTGTTTTCTTTTTCTGGTTGTTTGTTTGTATCGTAAACTCCTGGGGAAACGATGCGGGCAAGATGCACCAAATACCATCGGTATCGAGCTCGAGCGGGCGCCCAACTCGTTCGATGATTTCGCGCGCTTTCGTGATGATGTTCGAGCCAGTCAAACACACAATACCCGCCATCGGCATACTGTGCCACCGAGCTCCTTTTCGCATGACATATCCATAGAACGAATTAAGGATACACTTGTGCGCAAGTTGCAACGAATCGTACAACACTTCCCGCCCTTTGGCTGCTTTTACTTCACCAGCATCGCCACTCTTCTGTGCCGTCGCAACGGCCGATTTCGCAACCTTAGTGAGGGCTTTGTACTCGTAGCGCCTATCGCGAAATGCACGCACCGTATCAACGTAGAAACTGTTTTCCTGCTGGCAGATGGTGGACGTTCTAGTCTCTAACCGCGTTACCTTGGTTTTTTTGTACGCTTTGCGGCAGTAATCGGCCAACCGTTTCTTCTCGTAGTTCGCCTGATCGTCCCGCGACAATTCGTGAAAGGCGCGTTGTGCCCCGCCAGGAAAGAGGGGTGGGAATTTTTCAGTTTCAAGCTGCTGTTGAATGCGCTGGAATTCGTTACGGCTTGCCGGGAGCATTTCGCCGCGCCACAACCACTCCATGTCTCGTTTGCACTTTGCGTCCGGTTTGTTATAATCACACGCGGCACAATCCGCATCGCTTATCATCGACGACGGTTGAAGCCGATTGGTGAGGATTATGTTCGGATACATGGCTCCAACATCAAGGTGATAAATAACCGGCTGTTCGAGGCGAGTCGGAATATCGTGCAATTGTTGCAAAGCACAGTCAATTTCGCTCTTGATTTCATTCAAATTCGTTACGTCGGACAATGGAACTCCTTCTTCGGTGACAATTGCATGCTCGAGCACCTTGTCTACGTTCTGCTGCAGTTGACGGATCATGTCCGGATCCAATCGAAAGCGAGTGCTAATATCAGCACGAAAAACGCCAGATTCTAGAGCTTCCACGTGTCCACCGACGTATGTTTCCGAGTCCAGTACGTGCCCGTCGGAGGTAAGCTTATTGAGCTCTGAAATCTGCTTGTTGGGGAACACGATATTCACGTTAAATGCTTCCTTCATCAGAAGCGATTCACAAAGAGTTCCCGAACCTTTACGCAAAATTTCATCCGGTTCCATTGGGATAATTGTCGCTAAAGCAAATATGAAGGGGTGGACATACTTCATGTAGAGGTAGTACGTAGCTACCGCATCGGACACAGAGTAGTTGGCCAGTACCTGTGGTTGCTCAACCGCCATTCGACACATTTCTTCGGGATCTAACTCAACCGGATCGTACCGAAGTTTACTCTTAGCGACTGCTTTCAACCCTTGCGAACCGACGGGAAGGTACGAATCTCGTTTCACCCAACATAGACAATCCAGATGCATAGCGGGACGGCACAAATAGTTGCCATCGCGCCCATTTGCTTTGGAGAATCCTATCTCTCGACGCATGTCCAAATCATATACAGCAGCACGAGTTTCGACGAACGGCCAGTCGAAGAAGTCTCCATTGTATGTGACGAAAATGTGCGGCTTCACGTCCAGAATATGATCGAAAAATTTCTGCAACAAACCTAGCTCATTGGATTCGTTAAAAACTATGAAGTTACCTTCGAATTCGGGCTTAGGCGTATACTCGAAATCATCGACGTCTCCACTAATGATTTCGCGATTTGTGATCAGATATCCTTGCCCATCAATCATGTACGAGATCATCATAATCTGATCAGTTTGAGCATCGGGAAACTTAAGGGGAAGCTTTGTCGTTTCTATGTCAAACGCCAGTACGACCGGTTCAGGGCGATCGAGAATATCCGGTCGAGGTGTAATGATTGGTGGTTCGTCTGATCCGCGGCAGCGAATCGTGTACCACGTGCCGCAAAAAATGTTTAAATCAATTGACACTCGTACGTGATACGGGACATCATGCTCTCGCATATCGACAATATAATCATAAAAATCCACGTTCTGATTGGGTTTACTACCCTCGCCTTCCGCGTCCTCAAATCGGATCGCCGTCGACAGGGACACACTCAACATTTGCATGTAGTATGTATTGGTTTTTTCTCGTTCCCGATTTTTCTGCACCGCATTATTTAGATCACGTTTTACTTTGTTCATCTGTGTCGTGTTGGGAAAGCTAAGTTTCAACATGTTTTGTTTTAAGCCACTGAGGTGGTTCGGCAGGTCGAGATCTTCTTTCTGAATATGCTCGACACTCAACAGTTGACCAGAATATTTCTTGCTTAAGAACTTTGCCACTTCCAGCGAGTGTCCATCGCGCGTTATCAGTAGGAGGTAGGGTGCGTATATAACCGTTGTTTTGTAACGACTTCCATCCATTTGCAGGAAATACATATCCAACGCAGCAACTAGCCGGCGATCTTCATTCAAGATTTTCGTCTGTGAGCGGTCAATATTATCACTGAACAAAATGCACGAATCAAAACTAACGGAACCTTACCGAGTGTATATTGATTAAATATCCCGTTCGTTCCTGCGTATCTTTTACACGTTCGAATCCATACTTTTGATCGATTTGATCATTTTCCCTCGATTGACGATAACCAATCTCATTGGTATCATCGCTAAGGAAATAAATAAATAGACATTCGTAGCATGGATAAAAAGTTCATTTCACATTCACCAAATGGACTCCACGTAAACCTCACTGCTTCAAACATACCCATCAGTTTTTTCTGTAGTAAATTTTCCAGTATTTGTTGAATACATTTTCGGTACAAAATTGAAACAGATTAAACACAATAAATCACAAAGCGAACTGACAGCAAAAATAAGCGCGCCAACAAATTTGAACGTTAATTTCCAGGGCTGTATTACATCCTCTACTTGATCGAAAAAATATACTTTGATCGATTTTTTATCCGGTTCATGTCGATAATCAACAACATTTATTACGTGTAAAATTGAATGTTTTAATGCAGTCTTGCTTCTGAAATCGCGCTTTAGAACATTAATTCTAAGCTAACATAGCAGCTGAATGTGCCAATTCATAGGAGAAACACTTCTAGGTTCGTAAAATGCTGTGCGACTGCGAAGCTTTTCTCTAGTCCGAAAACCGAATGTATAAACAGCTGCACGTTTGGGCGCATTCTTCCACAGATCGTTGTTTGTTATGAACGACAGCAGCAGTAAAGATCAGTTAGCGGGAAAGTGTTTTTCGGTGATAAAAGATGAGCGAAATATCGCGGGTAAAATCTCAAATTGTTTCTCGATTCTCGATAGGTGGATTTCAAATTAGAAGGCAAGTGCAACTACTGCTGTGTGGAAAGTGCTAGAGAAAGCAACGGTTAATTGCGCGATGAGATTACCTTTTATTTTATTTACGTTTTTTCAGCGACGCCAGCTTATTTCTAGCCCAACAAATCCTTTCGCTTGGCGAAGCAGAGCGTAAACAATGGATTACAAATGTAGCAAATCATGTACAGAGTCAGTGCTTAAGTCTTCCAGTTGTGGAACAGAAACATATAGAACTCGCTATCAAGGACGCAAACAACACTGGACTAGATGATACGGAGTCGTTATTCAGAGTGATTGACGCTTTCGACGTGCCTTCATTTAAATATTGTGAAGAAAGGAAAAAGTTTCTTCCGGATACTGGAAAAAAGAGTTTGCTGGCAACACCGGATACCAAATCCAGTTACATACGCGAAAGGTATTTACTGCTTTGGCAGAAAACTTGCCGTCATGAAATGTTTTCTCGACGCTTGGCGCTGGGAGTGGACGAGTCAGCAAATAGCAACAAAAAGATCCTGCGTAAAGTTGAAAATCTGCTTTCAACGTCATCGATGGATGAAGTAGTATTACTAGGTCTGCTAACTCAACTTACTGAGGGTCGTTTTTATCTAGAGGATCTTACTGGGTCTGTACCGATTGATCTTAGTACGGCGTCCTACTCAACAGGACTGTTATGCGAAGGATGCTTCCTGCTTGCATTCGGCAATTACAGGGAAGGAATTTTAAAGATCGATCAGATCGGTTTTCCTCCTCATGAACTGGCTTCGAGCAGTAGGTCGTTTTTTGGGTCCTACAACAGTTGGGGAGGACCATCGAAATCGCTTTTGAAATATTCCCGCAATTTGGCCGATTTGGAAAAAGCAAATGTGGATCATAGTTTAGTATTTCTTTCCGATTGTTGGCTAGATAATGGGATGGTAATGGAAAAGTTGAGCCAACTATTTAGAGGCTTTGACGAATATCCGCCTGTCGCAATCATTTTAATGGGACCGTTCGCCCGAATGAATGAGAATGTGTACACGATAAAAAGTAGCTTTCAAAAGCTTGGTGAAATGTTATCTTCCTGTGAAAAGCTTAAAGCACAAACGGATTTAGTGTTGGTGCCTTCCATCGATGACCCTGCAGCTGCCAATATTTTACCCCGTCCTCCGATTCCGGATGTCTTGGTTGGAGAGCTCAAGAAACGGTATCCTAGGACGATAGTGACAACAAATCCTTGTCGTTTGCAATACTGCACTCAGCAGATCGTTGTATGTCGCGCAGATTTAGTAACTAAGTTATGTCGAAATACGATCAATTTTCCAAAACAAGGCCTGTTAGAGGAACACGTAAGTTGTTGATGATTTTATGTTGTGTTATTTTTATCTGACGAAATATTTTATATTTTTTCTACCGCCTAGTTCGCTCGAACGCTCATCAATCAGGGCACCTTGGCTCCGCTTACACCAATTGCATTTCCAACGCATTGGAACTACGATGCCGCCCTGTCAATTTATCCTCTTCCGGATTTGATCGTGATTGGCGATCCTTGTCAAGGATTTCACATCACTGAACAAGAATGTACTGTGATGAACGTGGGATCGTTTCCAAAATCGAAATTTGCATTCAAAGTGTACTACCCATCCACCAAAACAGTCGAAGATTCACAACTACCTGACGAAGAATGAGTGTGTAACGGAATAATTTTAAAGTGCTTATCATGCCTAATATAAATCTAAGAAGCGCAAATGTATTCATTTATGAGAAACGAATCGTAGCATAGCCCGAAGTCATCTATTCAAGTACGTTAATTGAAAGAAATCAGTTTGCATTGAGTATCAGAACTAAAGGTTACCACCAGAGTCAGTGTGTGGTTTATCTCCCGTTTTTCATGTCATTTGTAGATCTGGTTCACTTCTATTGATGAAGCTCCAACACAAAGTCAGAGGCGATTTAAAAAAGGATTTTAGATGAATGAGTTTTTCAGAGTTTATATATCTGATTGTGAGAGATCCTTAAGTTTCAAGAGAACCTACTTATTTCACCAGAATAAAAAACAGAAGAGAGAAATAACATGACATTGCGCATGACACATTTTGGTTTTGTTTAGACTTTTTAATTGATAAAATCAGAACAATTTTGAAATTTAATTAATACAATCAACCATGCAATGTGTTGGGATAAATGTCTATAGTATCAGATTTACATGATCACCTATCTACTACAAATAATAATACGTTCAACTAATGCCACTTTAATTTCAAGGCATTTCTGGTAAAACGTATAGCATCGTCTATAAATTAAAAAGCAACGTGTGTGACATATTATCTACAAAATTTGGTTATATTAGCGGAGTGTACCGTGATCGATTGTAGTGAAGAAGAATCCGAAAATAACATAGGTCGGTTATCAATAAAAACCAAACACTATGGCTGGTAGTATCTACAATCTACATCAAGGAAGAGCCATTTGAAATGGTATTAACGTTTTGTTTTCTTCGAGCAGAGCATGTATGTAAGCAGTTCTGTGTCAGAAGCAGTTCGGAAGCAATGCCGAGAATATTTCATTTACTAAAATGGTTCGATGCATGTGGACTCAGCTTGCACAGGAAGGTTTACACAGATGATTGGTGAAAAAAGTGGATGGCAAAATCGTCATTCGCGTACGTTAGATATTGCGCCTCAACACAAATATTGTAGATCCCGCACGAGGTATAAAATAGCATACAAGTGTCCAATCGTTTGGAAGAGAATAATTCATTTTCCTGATCGTGGTTATCCAGAAAGAGAAAACATGAAGTTTGTTTCTTTTCTCGTATTCGCAACATCTTTGATATCAATGGTAATCTTTGCAGCTCAAACTGGGGCTGATGCAATATGTGGCGAAATTCTTCCATCAGCTGGAGCAATAATTTGTCCCCTAAAGTGCGTAGATTTGAAATTCAAGAAGGGCCGATGCATAGGCGAAACATGTGTTTGTAGTTGAAAACAATGACTTAACGTACGTTTAAGAATATAAATAAAAGTTAACGTATGTTGAAGATACCCAACAATGTCTCGTGGTTTATTATTTAGTATTTAATGTTATTCTAGTGTTTGTTTAATATTCACGAAATCTCAATCTCGAGCGAAGCAGATAGTGAGCCAAAATTTACTTTATTGAAAATAAAAACATTCTGAACCCAAATCAAGAGTCTTTTGCACTGATATAAGCATAAATAATTTTAATTTGTGAATTTAATAACTTTTATATCATTTTGGGAACGAGTTTTCATTCATAATATTTTCATTTATTTATATTTTAATTGCAAACATATTTGAAGTAGTGGATTGTTAAAAACAAAACAGCCGCAAATATTAAAAAAAACTATATTGTCCATTTGAAAATTTAAACTATTTTAAAAAAAAGAAGAAAAATAGCTGTAAATAATGTTCAACAATTCGTGGGCAGAAAGATTGTAATTGAAAAAGTACACTTACGAATGCTAAATTGATTCTTTTTCTAGCAATATTTTTGAAACATAAAAAAATCATATGTGATTCTTTTGTACGCATCTTAGCAAAGTTGGTGTATGACACTACTCACTAACATCAGCAAAAAACGATGAAGAAAGACAGAGCATCTCAAAAGTATTCATAATCGTTCGGTTATTCAACTTTGTAAATATGCTTTTAAATCTCTCATGAAACTTGCTGGGAAAACGTTGACTGAACGGAATGTTTCCAGAATATTTTTTAATGTACATATACCAAACTTAAATGCGTCTCGCAACCGATTTTGGGACACAATCTTACGAATAATTGTTTAAACAGTTGGAGTTTGCAACGTGCACAGCCAAAGCGTCGCGACATGTGAATCAATATCGAGGACAAAGCACCCGCCATATAAAAAGGCGAATTTGATAGGTCTTTGCCATTTGCAAAGGAAGTAACCCCAGCAGCAGTGTTTCAAGATGAAGTTCTCCTTCGCGTTCCTGTTTGTTTTCCTCGCCGTGTGCTCCTTCTTCGGAGGTATCAGTGCTGATGTTTGCAGCAACAAAAATCCCAAAGTATCAGCCAAGGCATGTTCGATGAAGTGCCATGCCAGGAAATTCGAAGTAGGAAAGTGCGACGATAAGAAGGTCTGCGTGTGCTCAAAACCTCGCGAGGATTAGTTTAATTGGACTATCAGATTCTCCAGTAAAGGATCGCCCAATGAAACAATGAAACATCAATAAAAACTTCTTGTCTGGCATTAATCTCGTAGATCGTGTTTTACTTGTAATTTTGAAGCACTACTATTGTCATTACCTCGGTCAATCCAACGCATAATGTTACCATTTGAATATTGAAAATAAATCCGTGTTACTCTAACTAAAGCTGCAAATAGTTTAATCAGCTATCATATTAAAAATATCGGTATAGTAAAGCTCATTTGAGTGCAAAACTAAACAGTAGAAATTAAAAAATTAATCCATTTCATTTACTAACATATCGTAGATATGTTAAATCTATCATATTAGTTTTTCACCACTAATCATGATGAGACAGCATCTAACAACTAAATCATAATAACATATCGAACTTAAATAGCTTTGAATTTATGATTGCAATCTCCAGGCAAAACTTCCTTGGCTCATTACATGAGCTGTTTATTCTTGAATTGTGAATATTTTTCTATACAAACGTGCATCAAAACGGGTATTTGGAAAGTTTATACGATAGTAAAGAGTCACAAGGAAGGTAGAGAATGTAAGCGTTTACTATAAAATCCGATAGCATGGACACATTCTTATCTCAAAATAGGCGTTACGGATTTCACGACATTTAAATTGTAATATACTAGCTGTGAGCTCATATAAAAGCCAGGGTATAATCTTTGCAACGGTGGCGATCTTACATAATGTATAATATTTCTTATGATAAAGCATAGTATGCGTTCCTAAACATTTGTCTCAAATACGGAGTATAAATGTTAATCAAGAGGCTTAAAATGATAACGTTACACGATCTCGAAGTGATAAAGTAGTTCTACAGTTACGCTTTTGTTGCGATATCGGTGTCAGCACAATAGTCACTAGGTAAACTATTTGATGAATACGTTCGGAAGCGGTTCAATACATATGGCATGAAGACATACGTTGTATATCTAGGAAATAGGGTTGACATGGGAAAATTTGAATCGGATTGAAGAAAAAGCTTCGTATGCTAATAAAAATCATGATATCTGCCTTGATCTAGCGAAAAAATACCTCAGGTCTTTCATTCTGACCAGATTCGACTGCCTACCATAGATACTTTTTGTATAATCGAATAACAAAAATATAAACAAAGTTACTGCAAATTGTTCAAAATTATGATATAAAAGTAAATTAACAACATAAATTTAGTCAAAAAAATATCGAAAAAATACATTATATTTTTCTTATTTATGCTTTGCAACTGACTTTGAACAAATTCTAATTTCCTGTAGCTATGAAATATCTTAAATCAATTATGTTATAATCGCTTCTTATAATGTGTTTTGCCTTCAGGCCACCAATTTTCCTTCGGGCAACAATTTGACTTTCCATAACGAATTGCAGCATAATAATTCTACGATGGGATAGTTTTAGCCTAGCTCAATGATAGACCTCACTGATGGACCAACGATTTCAATTAAAAAGCCAAGCTTCCTAGTGTAAGCGGCAGCCCTCTGGCATACTAGTTGCATCAACTCTCTTCAAACGCAATTAATAACGAGAGAGTGCAAATTATCTGGGAGGAAAGTTGTCCAATAAGTCATACTATTGTATTTGCTTGTTCCAGTAGCGGTCTTCGTCGCGATTTACCGAATGGCACCGTTGGCAATGAACCGGAATTTGAAATGGATGCATTATCGAATTTTAGAAAGCTTTATTGCATGGTGTACCTCTCTGAAACACACGCTCTGTCAAAGTCGTCGGCTACGGGTGGCAAGTTAGATTTAATTAAATTCTTTATATTCATGTTATTTGTATGTACTGCTTCGCACGACGAGAGCGTTTCTTTGACATTCAATTATTGGCTAATATTTAGGCAGATAAAATCGACTTTTTGAAATGCATATCGAATTTTTAACTGTAAATAAAACATTACTCATTAGGCAAACTTTATTGCAGCTTTTGATATGGCTGCCCAAAAGTAGCTTAAAAGACAATTCAAACGAAATTGTAGGAAAAAATATTAGTTAACATTTATGTTAATGACTTGCAAACATGTTTCTACATCTTTCATTATATTAGACTTGCGGCAGTATATTATCATGATACAATACTTTGAATCAGGTAAACATGCTGCCAGAATAGAAACTGTTGTTCGAAGTTAATTAAACCTTACATTACTGGAACAACATATCCAACATGGCAGATACAACTAATTGAGAAACCATGTAGGAGAAATCATAGTATCATAGGTGGAAAACTCTAGGTATGGAGGCGATCGAATTCTCGAAATATTGCAAGAAACTTGTGGTCTTATATTCTTATAGGCCCTATTGTTTGATTGGAGAGGTATGGTAAGATATGAATTGCTAGAATTATTATTATTATTATTGTTATTATTTTACAAAGATTGTGTAATTAATTAGATTGTTATTAAACTTACAAAATATTATCAACACTATGGTATGGAAGCGAACGGATCCTTGTAGTATAACAAGAAACTTGGGGTTTTATGTTCTTGCAAGCGCTGTGGTTTTGTTTGAGGGATGTCTTGATATATATCAATTTAATATTCATACTACAAGTAGATCATTCACAATACTTGATTATTAGATTAGAAAACTATTAACAATATCTTTTACTATGACTTTTTATTTTGCTTTGTTGTTAATTTTGTTTTATTATTTTTTTATTTTATTTTAAAATGGTTGCTCATTTTTTGTTGCATTAATTTTGGCAAAAGTGGGATTTGTTTGATTTTTGGTTTGCACTTTCCAACTGGTAAACAATAACGTGGTGTTGATGTTGTGGGAAATGCCATTGAGTGAATTGACGATTTATAAGATTTTCATCCGATTTTGATGCTACTGGATCTATGTGTGTATTTTTTTGGCCGTAGAAGGGCCTATTGAAATTTGGCGAAAAGAAATCTACGACGTGTAAACACCGGGAGAAGCAGGAAAACTCGTTACAGAAGGTATCGTAAAAAAGAGGATCCGAAGTACGAACCCATGCAAATTTCTATGTAAACCGAATGTAAGACGGTGAAAAAATAGCGCGTTATTCTCGCCTATCGAAAGTTTAACCCTCTTCCTCTTAAGTTATTACTGCTTCCGAAAGAATTTCCTTAGCAGTTGATGGTAAAGAGAGAGAAGAAAACATGCGTAGCAATTGAACGGTTCCGAACTCGGCAGTGCGATGGCAACCGATGCATGTTGCTGAATAGAGCTTACTTATCTCTCAAGGATATTACTTTTCCTATCGTTTTGGCACTTCACAGTGTGTTGAGGGTGTTAAACGTGTGCTGTTGTGGTTGAGAGTTGATTTAAACAAATGGAGATAAATTGAGTGGTTGAAAGGTTTCGTAGCATCGAGCGGTATCGGAATTCCATCAAATTTATTCGTGCTACTATTGGAGCCTGACAGGCATAGGCATCCGCCGGCAGAGTGATTTTTCAGACAAACACATCAAATAACCATTTCTACATGTCGTACATTGCCACCAGATCTCCCAATCTTTCATCACAACATATTCTAAATCAATTTAAACGTATGGTTAGATTTATAGTATGCTTAGGCAAACCGTTTGGTTTGTACTGAATTCCTTTAGCTCACGTTTAATTTAACAAATAAATTTGTTATAAAGTTTCTTTCAATGAATTAAATTAAACTGCGTTGTTTTCAAATTTTAAAGGATTATTTCAATCAAAATTAATCGTATTTGCTCATTTAACATCGTAAATAAGCAAATATGATTAATTTTCACAAGTAATTAATACGTAAGTACAAAACATGTCATTCCATTTGTGTTGAGGTTAAGATATTATGTAAACCAGAATCATGAGCTAGTTGAAAAACTAAAAAAGTGGTGTTTAAAATATCGTTAATAATACATTTACAGACATCAAGTCTTTTATTTCTCGATTTCGTAGGAGAAATTAATGAACTAAAGCAGCACAGTAACCACCAATTAGTATCTAGCATGTCAAATATGATATTTAAGCGTAACCTAATAAATTCCAACAACCTGCAATGAAGTTGGATAGTGAAACGAATGAAAAAAAGAAACTGTTTCATTCCATCGGGTACCGGACACATTGTCTGACAAATGGCTTTTACCTCCGTACGCAATTTAAAGCGATGGTGAGGAACGAAAATCTTTTGCAACCTTTTGGTAAGTATGCATCCCTTCGAAGGGTAACGATTTATCTTCGCTGTCTATCTGCCTTGTCGTGCGAACTAAAACAGACCGTAATTAGAGTATCTCCAGGGTAGAAGTGTTCATCGCTCATAATTTAAGTTATTTCAACAAACCTTCTTGGGTGTGTAGAACCATCTTACGAACTTTTCTTCGTAACTTTGCACGACCAAGTTTGCCAGATTCGTCTACGGTTTTAAGTGTGGGATACCAAACGTAACTCTCTAAGAGTTTCCTTGTGACACTTGATGTGACTTCCTTAGTTTATGTTTTTTTGTTCCTTTTAATATTTCATTTCTGCCATCTCAGCATAGGCAACAAACTATTTTATCTGTATTTTTTATCTCTTATGCTGATGCGCACGTGAAGTATGAAGATAGCTTTGAATTGCGCTTTGATGTTTTACCGACGCGATGTTCGACAAAATAAAGCGTAATAGAAGCACTTACGTTTCTGTATGATCACAAAAAACTTTTAAAAATGTTAAGAAGAACTATATGTTTCTAAACATGTTGCGTTTGTAATAAGTAGAAGGGAAATATTCATATAGAAGAAAACAAATCAGGTGATATGTGTCTCATTTAGCTTGAAGAGAAACAGCTGATTTAATTCCCGCATATTTTCAAGTATATTGTTTATCCCTCTCGTAGAGTTTTATCGTTATAAGTCAGCTTTCATTTCAAGAGGAAAATATCACCGTCCTTAGGATAGTTCTAATGCTTTTGCTGCGCGCCAAATGGTTATGGTTTTCAGGTTAGGCGTATTCTCAAGATGTTGCGAACATTGTTCACCTCTCGCCATAAGTAGATTAGCCAAGCATGCTTGAGGTAAACTCATAGGTATATTTCGCAATATCAATCAACCAGCGATAAATGATCTCATTAGTGTTACCATAGTAGCTCCACTGGATGCGTAGCACAGTTTGATGCAAGATACTTCATTTCACAATCGCCACGTCGATGACCACTAATTAATGAACTGTATTGTGGATTAATTGGTAGTTTAATACAAAATGTCCACATTGCAATAAAGCACATAATGAAAATTTAATGTTAAATATTAATACTGCGGGAATATAATGAATAATGGATCTGCAAATGACTCGAAGATATGTGCATTGTACGTTCAATGATAATCCTTATTCAAATTATTTTACAATAAATTTCTCATTGTGTTATTTAATGATATTAAAACACATAACGTCACGTTCATTCACACCAGTTGCCCTTTATTTATCAAACATTATTTCTTTTATACAGTTATGCACATTACCTCGCCTGGCGATTCTGTTTTTCTTTTCGATTCTCGTACTCGAATGTACCATAATTCCCCATATATAAGTTGCACTTTTTTATCGAAATTTTCAAAATCAGAGGTGCAGGTAATACCCAGGTATCGCTATTTTTCAGTGCACAGCCACGCATGGTGGACTCACCACACAAGGCAACTAAGCTCAACATAAAATATCAAGAAGGGGAATTCACAATAAAGTGAAGTGGAATTTGATGGTAAAATAAAAAATAGGTATGATTGTTTTTTTTACAATTAACCTTTTTTACACCTTGATACCATTACTAAAAAAAACATGGAGAAATACTTACAAAAGTGTATGCTGATATATTTAAAACCTGTTATTATCAGGAAATCATGCCTGCATTGCAACGATATTTGCATGCTCATATAGCGATTTCTTCAACTAAAAAAATCAAAATATTCCTCTAACGAAACTAAGTCTTGTGGCATGCAGCCGTGCCGTCTTTCGAGCACTCATATTTCGCGACAGGTGCTATTCCATAAAGTTTTGCGTGAATGCAGCTCAATATAAGAAATGAATACAATTTCTCCTCCGCACGGATGGTTCGGCCGGGCATGCGCATCTGTTGAATCGGTCGCTTATTCCTTACCATCATGAAACGATTCCTTTTGATCAGTTATCAATGAAATGCGGCAGTAGAGAGGTCCTGTAGATGGTAGAAAATTGGAATAAAAATGTACGCCATACATTTTAAATTGTTCCTGAAGCAAATGTCACATTCATGCCAAGGTGCATTATGATTTCTGACAATGGTCACTTGTTCGGCAAAAATCTCAAAATTACCATATCAACAATCTGCTCGCTAGCCATACACGCATTGTTCAGTTTAGCTGGGTACTTTCCAGTTATGTTAGTGTCCGTTTCCAATTTTCCGTTCACTGGGTATTGTGCTACAAATGCTAGACTAACAAGCTTCTCTAAGCAACCAGGTGGCTATAGTTGATTGAGTCTATTTTTGTATTTAATGACATCGATATCATCCATCAGCTCGAACTGGGAATGTTCAAATGACATCTCTTTTTCGGGCCCCATCGCCATTTGACGATAAGGGTCAACATTTACTTTGGGGTACTTTTGCCGAATTGCTTTGCTACTATTGTTGCTGATGCTGCTAACACTGTTAAACTTTGATCGCATCCTGTTCTTGAGCTGTTGCTGAAGCTGTTGATTATAATACGCATCAACCGGATCGAAGTTGTTTGGCTGCTGGGAATTGTAATAATTTTCCTCGTTTCGCGATGATCGGTCAGATTTTTTGCACGCAAGAAAGCTTCCAATCCCACCAAGTGCATGGTGGATCTCGACTCCTCCCACATAGATATACAATGCGATAGCAGTTGCAAGGATGAAGAGTACGATAAACACCCCGCTTAGGGCTATCCATAAGGCGAACGACGCATTTGCAGGCGTTGTGATCGGCAGAGTTGTGGGCTGTTTGGTTATCATTGTTGGCGAAAACTCTGTGGTCGTAGGTTGCTCCCAAATAGGCGTTGTAATGCTGGGCGAATCTGACATTGAATTCGTGACCGACGAGGTTGTAAAACTGGGCGTCGAGGATACTGTTACAGGCATATTTGTTGTAAAGGTACTTTCAATAGGATCCGTTGTAGTGCGAATGACTGTTGTGGTGGTGCTTGAACTAGATTCAGTTCCCAATGTTGTAATTGCTGATGTAGAATTGGTTACAGGAAGTGTTTGGGGTACGACGGTTGAGCTGACCGTAGTTGAGCTGACCGTAGTTGAACTGGGATTTGTAACGCTGAACGTGGTCGTCGTCGATCGTCTCCGTCTAGTTGTGGTATCTAGTACCGTAGTCCTAGTGGGTGGGAGATCCGGTATTGGGGATATTGTAGTCATATTGTTAGAGTTTTCCGTGGTGATTATCGTTGGAAATGTATAAGGCGTTGTTGCATTAGTTGTGCTGGTAGTAAATGGAATTGTTGAAAACGTCGTACTAGGAGTCATATCTGTAACAACGGTAGTTGAAACCGTTGTAGAAGTAGTGGTAGTTGTTGTAGTAGCTGGGCTAGGAGTATAAGCAGATGTCGTGTATGTAGTTGTAAAAATGGGTGTAGTAGTACTGCTAAAGGTAGTTGTGGTGGTGCTTGGTGTGATAGAGCGAGAAGTGGTAGAAACAAAAGGAGTAGTCGAGGAAATGCTAGCAGGTGTTGTGGAGGAAGCAGTAGTAGTAGTAGTCGTCGCAGTCGTTGAGGTGCTTGTAGACGAAGTCCTGCTAGGGGTTCCAGTTGTCCTAATAGTAGAAGTAGTAGAAGCAGCAGTTGTGATCGTTGGAGTAGTAGAATTTGTAGTCGAAGTTGTCGGTATTGTAGTAGTCGTGGTAGTTGGAGTTGTACTTAAACTTGTAGTCGTGGTCGTTGTTTCAGGAATTGTGACTGCAATAGTCGTTGTAATTGTAGTAGTAGTGGTTGGTGGTGTTGTAGTTGTAGTTGTAGTAGTAGTAGTGGTTGGTGTTGTTGTAGTAGAAGTGGTCGTTGGTGTCGTAGTTGTGGAAGTAGTAGTAGTGCTTGTTGTTGGTATGGTAGGTGTAGTTGTGGTTCTAGTTCTTCTAGTAGTAGTAGTATAGGACACCGTTGACGTTGTAGTCGGCCTCGTAGAAGTGGTGGTCAGCTCCGTAGTGGTCGTTGGTGTCGTTGTAGTTGCAGTAGTAGTGGTCGTTGGTGTCGTTGTAGTAGTAGTAGTAGTGGTCATTGGTGTCGTAGTTGTGGTTGTGGTTCTTCTAGTAGTCGTAGTTGTTGCAGTAGTAGTATAGGACACCGTTGACGTTGTTGTCGGCCTCGTAGAAGTGGTGATCAGCTCGGGCGTTGTATAAAATTCGTCCAATATCATACAGAATTCTTCCAGCACGAGGGGATTGTACACTGTGATGTATTCGATCGCAAGTTCCCCGTCTGCACTCATGTCGGCCTGAAGTTGAATTCGCGCACGACGAATTTCACGTTCCACTTTTCCCACAAACAAACTCCACGTTGACGTTTGGGCACGAGTCGTCCAGTTCTGAGCCAACAGAGGCTCACCGTAGTTATTCATTTCGTCCAGATCATACACCATAAGCGTTAACAAGCAAGGACTGTTAAACATCAGCTGATAGATCATGCGTATTTCCGTGAAGGAATTCATGTAAAAACTGTTCATTGACTCCGTACAGCTTATTCCGCGCACATCGTTCGAGAGAAAGTAATTTGTCCGTTCACGAAATGGCCGAAATAAAGGGGAAGAGGCGTATGCTTTCAGACGAAAAATTTCACGAAACCATCCGGTACACTGTTGCACTTTCCAGTTATTGATATCGTTGAAATCTATCCGCTCACAAATAGAGTCCGCTGCGCTAACTTCGTACACCGTGGTAACTAACATAAAACCGAGCGTGATCAGTATAGTGCCACCCCATCGCGTTTGCGTCTTATAGCATCCCATTATGAGTGTGGAACGTTTGCGCCCCAAACGTATCTACTTTCACGTAGGGTCGTTTCCAATGTCCACAAATGAACTGAAGAAGTGACCAACATCGCAGATCTGCCAGCCGGGAAGTTATTATCATTTGCCCATTTCTCACGAAAACATACCTACGTACGATAGGCGCGATCAAAGATCGAAGATGTCAGATAAAAGCGGCCAAAAATGAAGTGAAGCAACATGGGCAACTGGAGGTGTGATAAAATTCTTTAGTGGCCTCTATACAAGGAAAAATATTGTGCACTCTGCACACAATCACAGTAAAAAAGGCAATCGTAAGAAATGCTGTAAGTAGAAAGTGGTAGGGCATGAATCGTGAAACATAACTTTTTCAAAACCTGCTGATTAAACATCTCGCTTCGTTTGGTTATCACAGTAAAGATGATGCATGGTTTGTTTAGTTACTGTTGGCACAACTGGATTGTTGATTTGTTATCACCTATCAGTATACCTCGCTTCCAAAAGAAGTTTAAATGCCTGAATTTGATAAATTTTGGCTCTAAAGTGTTTTACTGTGTATAAAAGCGATGTTTTTTTCATCGCCGAAAAAATCCCGAAATTCTGTAAATACGGTTTTAAGCTACTCAGAGGTATAGATAACAATCGATTTGCTTAAGAATGGCTTATCTTTACCTTTAACCTTTAAACCTTAATTCTTTTAAAAATGCAAATTAGGTTAAAAATAACCATATATTTTATTTTGAAGTATAGAAATACCACATTAGCTTACTCTGTACAACTAGAGGTGTAATATCTGATTCGCTAGAGAACTTGATAGTGGGATGCCAATAAAATATTTAAAAGAAAAATATTTTTTTCGACCAAAGATATCGTTTGATAGTATGAATGACAATTAGCAAGTTTGCTTCGTTTTATTGCATTTTTTGTTTGGCAGAAAAAGAGTAAGTATTTTTATTGCTTTTCTTAATTCTCAAAATAGAACTTTAAAGTTTCATCTAAAGAGCAAAAAATGATGAATAGTGTCCAAAAACACTCCACAAATTTAAATAGCAAGCATGTATGCAGGACTGACTATCTACAATCTGACTGGCTACTTGAAAATTTCAAGTCATAGAAAGTCTTAGCTTAGCAAGGCAGACCTTAACCGTACACTGGTTATGGAGCCATTTATGTAGAAAAACAAAAAGAAGAGAAGATAGATTTTTCAAGGTGTTATAACTAACTCAAATTTGATTTATAATTAGCAAAAGTAACGCAGCATTGTTTAACAGAAAAATGAGAACTATTATTATTGTTATAATAATAGTTTTAATAAAAATAATAATAAAACAACAACAATAATAATAATAATATCATTAATAATAATAATAATAATAATAATAATAATAATAATAATACCACCTGAATTAGATCATGTAAGAAGAGTCAATAAACATGCAATGAAGGTGTTCGAACATGAATCTTACAAGTGTACCATATTGACGTTATTATTGACAGACAATTAAAGGGCTCTCTGCAACATTTGCAAAACAATTTTTTTGTAGGATAAGGTATTTTCCACGAACGCTTCAACTAAGTGTATATACGTGAACACTTATGAAAAAATAATTATAATTCCAGAAGTTTCGACAAGTTGTTTGAATTAGTATGAAAATTACATTTATTTTTACCAAAGTCAAGTACACTAATACTTCACAATACGATGAATCGTCTCAAGGGCCGATTCTATTATATTTTATTCTATTGCATTATATGCTATTCTTTCTTATATTGTGTCGGTTTATGTGCGTACGTGTATTTTTGTGAAGTCTTTTTTTAGACTAGATCGCTAAACTGAGTAGCATTTGAATTGTATTTTCGTAACACAGTTTTTGGGTGAACAAAATTTGTAATGAATCTTAATCTAGATTGAAATGAAACAAAAGAAGAATGAGAATTTAAGTGATCCTTCCTGGCTTCTTTTAGTTTTGGCCTTCTTCAAAAAACTTAAGCATGACGTCTAAGGCGTTCATCTGATCAATTTCCTGTATCGAAAAGCATAATCGAGCTCAAGTAAGTATAAGAAAGTTCCGAAGCTAATGCAATTTTTCAGAATGTCTTAACTCCATCCTCTGCTTGATCAGTTGGCAACTCAAATGTTAGAGTGCCTAGGTGTTTAATAAAATACCTCTCCTTTAGGAAAAAGTGTGCTTGAAATAGCTTGCCTAGCTCGTGATATGATGCTGCTGCGCAAAAAAAGCAACATGATTTGCATCACAGACTTCATAGATCTTGGGAGAAACAAAATCTTCTTAGCACAACATAGCTTGAGCCCGGATACCAAACTTGCAAATTTCTTCACATCCTGCATCTTCTCCAGCGGCACTCTTCCCATCATGCTGAACAGGGCAACTGTTGCGGAATCTTACTAAATAAACAGCCGTAGTATGTAACGTGCATTTAATAACATTCCCGTCTCGTATTGTTCTCGGTTGTTGTAAATAATGGCGTCGTCGGTTGAGATGAACCGCTCAACATCTGTACCGACGACGCAACATATCTTAACATACGGTCTCTACCGAAGAGCTATGCATGAGTTGTGAACATGTTTTGCGAAATGCTGAGTATGTTCGAACCCAGAACGACTGCACCGTGTCAAACTGGCTTGTGAAACCGCATTAATTTGGACGTAGCGCAGCATCTCTGCCAAAACATGCAAAGCGATACGAGCCGGTGCTATGAGATGAATTATTCGTAGCGCTCCACAACACCGACCGTAATTAATATGCAAGATGTGCGAGCATTGATTAAGAATGTACAACTTTTCAGACACAATCGTTTCAGTTCGGGCCTATAAATCTTCGCAATAAATAGGCAAGAAACAATTTAAATATCGATCGAACCTGGATGGCTGGCTGACTTAAATGTGTGTGAGCACCGTACGGTTCGTTGCGTGAAGGGTTGACGTTGAATATTTGTACGACACGTAATGAATGCTTAATGCTGATTGGAAACACTTTTTTTTCACCATTAATCGAAACCGTCCAACATGTACCCCGGAATCATAATTATCGTTCGGTGGTTTGTTGTATTCACACCAACATAGACAGATTTATTTTAGTTTATTTCAAAAATCTAAATATCAATTTGTGTATTTCCGGCGCTCCAAAGCAGATATAGTTTGTGAGGCTCTAGCCTAATAGTGCATTGGCATGTTTTGCCCGATTGGCTTAAAATATTCCTGGTGTTACACCGTTCATTCCGTTCATCCTGTGCGTTCATTCCACCCGAAAGGACTACGAAGTAACGGCACGAAGCGCACACAAGGAGTTGGAAAAAAGCGGGAAACTCCGAGATTCGCGCCCGAAGAACGTAGTAAGCTAGTGCAGGCAACCACCATTTGGCGCACTCGTCACACCAAGCAACCGGTTGTCCTTTTTCCATCGTCCAGCGCCAGTTAGCGACGAGCTTTCGGGTGACGATGTTGCTGGCAGTAACGGTAGCATCAAGGATGGCATATCCTGCCTAGGATGTGGTGTAGCTCACTTTCCGAATAGCGAACCTGAACTAATCCTGGTGTGTGATAGTCCCGTCCCGACTGCGATGCATCGCTCGCTAACCGGAAGCGTAGAAAGCGCTAGCCACGGACGCCGTTAGAAAACGTGCTTGCTTGTGCGTGCCAGTGATGTGGCTGTGAAGGTGAACTAACGTGCGGTACACCGTTTTCAGCGTGCAGTTGTTTAGTTGCATGTTTGGAAGCTCCATCCAGCTCCAGTTACTATCCGCACACTGTAAACCCACTCCTGATGGCCATACCCACCGAGCGCATACACCGAGCACTTGGATTAAGCTGTAAAAGCAAGTGTCACGATTCGCAGGACCTTTCTCAGCATGGGCCAGCAAATGTGGCATTAAAAACGAAACAACACAACTGGTCGTCCTGCGTCCTGCAACACCGACACACGCGCGGAAGCAAACGAATGGGGCTCCAACGGACCTCGGTGTCATAAGCTGGCAAAGGTGTGACGATAGGTCAACGGTGACTAGTGAATGGTCGTGCTGTGAGTGCGAACTTTGGCGGGAAGGGCTGCGATAGTAATCTTAGCAGCTCTTGAATAAAAGATGAGACGCTGTTGCGTGCCCACGTGCCGGTTTGTTGGTGGCCGTGCGCAGGGACTGATGCAGTGAGATTACTACCCCCGTTGCGATCGTCCCAGCATTAGCGCTCAATGAGTGTACGATGTGGCTGACTGGCTGGCTGGCTAGCTGTGTGTGTGTGTGTGTGTACATGAGGCTGTGTGCGGATGTCGGCAAGTGCGTATGAATAGTGCGTTTCGATATGGTGTTGGTCGGTTCTATTGTACCAGCTTCGGGCTAGTGTTTGGCATTAGTGCGGCGATGTAAGCAATTGACTAGTTCACACGAAGGCAAAATTGGAGCTGGCACCGGGGCAGTGCAAATCGGCATAGCCACAGAGCAGCACCACCAGGATCGTCAGTTCGCAATCGTTGTACACTCCGCAGCGCCAATAGTAGTGCGCCCAGATAGTGCGGTGGAATGTACTAGGATTTTTTGTGGTTATTCTCGTGACGCGCACAATTTCCCCGTACCCGAACGACGATAGCTTCCGCACATCCATATATCCATATTCACCCGACACCTTACGCGTGCTTGATACCGCCTGGAGCATAATGGAGAAGCCAGCATGGTTAGCCGAAGCGTTAGCAACAGATTTCCAACGCACTCAGCCACTACCACACGACCGAAACTCCCAGATCTGATTTGATTGTCTTTTCCGGTAAGGGATTAGGGCATCGCGGATGGAGTAACGTTTGTTTTTTTTGTTTTGTGTGACAAAAAAGAGTTAACCACGGTGTGGAGCGTTTTGTCGTCGAAACACCCAGAGAGAGCGAGAGCAAGATAAACTTTACCATCGACGGTGCAAACTTTTGGCGCGAGGTGCTGCAAATGTTGCTTCCGAAATCGCAAAATCCCCCAAGCCCAGGGATGTGGGTGCGAAGTGTGCGCAGCGCAAGGGTTGAGTGATTTCCATCCAGCAAGAAAACTCGAGACGCCCCGTGGCATTTGCAGTGAAGTTGGGAGGTGTTTGGCACACAAAAAAAAAGCGGACATTCTCGTATACCCTTCATCGATCACCGACGTGCGGCAGCAGGAACAGTGCGGCTGGGCTGTGCACTCTCTCTCTCTCTCTCCTTCACCCACCCCACCCCCGCCCCTTCTCCCACGCAACTCCCAAAAGTGCTTCTTGCAGAGTCATCACAATCGTTTCAATCACTGCGTGTCCTGCGGAATCCTTCGCCATCGTCGCCAGCGATGCAAACTTGTGGTGGCACCGCGAACGCCGAGAAGAACGGAACAGCTTACCCATTCGCATGGAAAGATTGCTTCACCGGAAGGCAAAGTTCGAACTTGTGTCGGGCAGGCGTGAAAAACGAATTCGCGTTTTAAAATAGCAACTAAAGAAGCTTGTGCAAAGTGAATTTTACACCAGCGCGGCAGTGCCCTGCAGGCGGGATGGAGTTTTAATTTTCAGTGCTCATTGTTATCAGTGGCATTATAGGCATTGTGCGGTGGCTGCGTTCGATAAAAATACCCCTGACGCTGGTTCTTCATGACGTCATCTGAAAACAGTTCGCACGGTGTTCGCTTGGGAAAATCGCTGCTGTTGGCGATAAATGTGAAGCATTTGTGAAGGTTCCGCGTGCAAACGGTCAGCAAAATTTTAAAAACAAAGCATCACAATACGAGTGATATGGTGCGATTTCGACACAGTATGACGAAATAAACAGCATTGATTAGTGGGAATAGTATTAGGAAAATAGTGTACCGAAAAGTATTGCAAGCGTTAGAGCATTTGGTGGAATTTGGAGAACCATAAACATCCCAAGAAGTTATCAGAACGTGATGCAAACGATGCATTCGGCGCAGTAACGGAAGTCAGTGCAAAACGGAACACAACTAGGCTTGCCGGGGTGTGCTTATTTCGAGCATCGTGTTGCAGCAACCGGAGCAGTAGAACTTACGGCGGCTTGGCTGTACCAACGACAGGCGGAAATCATCGGTTTGTTTCAAGCCAATTCCAGCCAGGATGGACATCGATATCATCGACATCCGGACGCTCGGCTATCTGTCAAGTACAAGCACGGTAAAGTTCGATTTTTTTGTCTGGTTTTCGGTTTCGTCTGGTTTTGGGTTTTGCGGAGGACTCTTCTAGCAAATATTGGGTCGCGAGAGCACGAATTTACTGGCGGTCGAGGACATAAAAGTCGCTTTCCATTTTGCTTTTGCATCGTACGTGTCGGGCGAACCCGGATCAATTGAATCAATCCCAATTTGAGCCACGCTGAAAGTCATGAAGCAATATAGCGATTTTGCATCGACCCGATGCGATATTAAGCCCGAATGAATTCGATTTTATAATTCCGCATAATCCTTGTGCTTCGCTTCGCTGAGTGGACTGCCGCTTGCTTGTACAGATGTTCGCTGATCGCGGTCTAATACATTGTACAGATCTATTTCTAGGGAGGGATTATTCTGCCATGATACCGATTCGTACAAATTGCAGATTTTCCGCCCTACCATTCAGCTTCTTGTAAGTTGATTACGAGGGAATATTGAAAATATCAAATTATTTGCCGAAATTAGATTTATTTCTCTGACTCGTGTTCGTCTTGTGGTCGGAGTATTTGATTTCGTCCCCGTGGGTGGATGAATATCACAAATGTATTCTTAAACTGCGCATGCAAACTAAAGAAATGCATAGAAATACGAGACATTGAATGAATGGGTAGCCACCAGCTACTCGAAATGGTTCTTGGGATATCATTTGTAGTGTGAACTGATAAACATAATACTTCATATTGTGCATCGTGTATCTTAGTTTGCCTCTGTACATAGCGTTCTATCTTTTCCAACAAAAACAATATCGACAGGAAGCTTTTTGTTGTACAAACGTGCCATTGGTTTTTGGAGATGAGCATCAGAGCATTTATCCGATGCAAATCATTACGAAGCTCGACCTGAGGGTGACGCTAAGTAAGTAACGATTGGAAAATTCGTACTCGTCATATTGTTAGACCGCTTTGCATGCTAAATTAGCGCCTTCCGGCGGCGCTGCTATAATGTGCGAAAAGTTATTTGCAAGCAGCCGGATCCGACTGTCGCGGGAGTATAGAAAGCATTATAATTATACCCGGCGCCTTGACGATGGAGCGGTACAATTAGTGCTTCATTACCATTATTTATTCGATGCCCCCAACGGACCGAGATCCGCGGTATAAAAAGGAAAGAAAAAAACCGTAATATTTGGCCCGAAGTGAAAGCCACGGTGACCCGTGCTGCTTGGATTTGTGTTGGACTCAAAATCTTGGCGATGTAGTGAAAATAGAATGAATGGAACAAATTATCATCAATTAACTTGCGCATGGAATGGTGCTAGAGTATAGTAGCAACAGATAGCGCGCCTTCGGGGGTGTGTAAGATAATTTGTTTATCTGGTAAGGCATAAATCGTGGTCGGATGCTTCTTCCAATTTCTTTCGCCTGCTGAAATGTGCCCGTGTGGTGATGAGACACTCTCCCAAGAACCGGCTTCCTATCATGATCCAAATTTTCCATCCGAAAATTTTATCGCAGAAATTTCTTTTCGCTGTTTCCATCCCTGAGCAAATGGTACGTGAAGACGAGCCGGAAACATGCCGCACGAAAAAGACTTTCTTTCGCTGCCGGGTGGATAAGATTAAATGTGGCGAGTGCTATTGGTTGGTAGAAAATTTATCATCATCTTCTCTGACATCAATGAGGGTCATAATTCTGATTCCCTGCGGCTTTGCGACGCCCGCCGTTGGACATGAGGATGGCCCTGGTGCATCCCCATGGTCCATTAGCAGGAACGAAAGGACCTTCGTTTTCCGTGTACTCTTGTTCCCCGGCGCTTCCTGTTCAGTGTTTTGAGGTGACCTGCTGTAGGTTCAATTTTTGCGCAACACCCCACAATTTAAATGCTCATGAAAAGCATCTGGCGTGGGTCTAACATTGTCGCGTTGGTGATGGTTTTTTTTCGGAACAGCTTTTTCGCTATCCGTTTTCTTAATACAGCCCGAATCGACAGTCACACAACAAGTGGATTGCGTCAGATACTGAGTGTCAAGCGAGGACTTAGTTCTATTGAACTTTTAATTGCTTCCTGTCGGATGAGTGTGGTGTGTTTTTGGGTATGTCCGTGGAGGTTTCATGCAATTAAAATTTTGCCGCAAAAAATCGCAACGATTTATTTTCCGGTCCGAGCCAACAAACCGATGCTTCCATTTGTATCAGGCTGGGCGTACGGTTTCCATCCATCTTACTTTGTTTCGTCAACGTTTATTTTGCAATCGATTTGAAAATGTGCCAAACTGGCGTGAATCGACGGTGTATTCAGCAGGGGAATAAATTTCCCTCGGGCTGATGAAAATGATATATTGCCAATTTCGGTCGGTCGGTCGGTGGTGAAATTTGAATCCATTTGTCACCGATTCCGGCTCTCTGCCGCCCAGAGATAGCCCAATCATGTCAATTGAGAGTCAGCTACCATGAAGGGGAATTAAGAATTAAACGACAATTACCATTCATTCGCGATTCGATTTGCGAACAACCAACAGGTCTTTTTATAAAAACAGTTTTAGTTTGAATTCTCCTTTGTATCATAAGTTCTTACATCAACAACGAAGTGCTTCTGGTGCTACAGAAAGCAAATAAAGTGTCAAGGCAGTGTACAAATAACACACGTATTCAAAGCTCTTGCTGATTTATGGGCTAACCAGCATGCAAGGAAGATTTCTGCTACACATACACTGAATGTGCGAAGAACAATCGGTCAAACAACCATCCCGTTTTCCCAATGTGGGTGTATGTGATTTTGTCCAAATCAAGCTCATACTACGTATGTCACGCAATAAATATAACGTAGCTTAAAATTTTTCACGGCAGGATACTTCCGGTGGTGTGAATTGTGGTAGCGAACTTCGGTTCCAGCGGTAGCCAACTTCCGTTCGATTCATTTTACAAAGGCGGTTGGAAAACGGTCGGGGATGCGTTCATGTAGCGTGGCTGCCGCATTTTAATCAATCAAACGCCATCCCTCTGCACTCCTACTGCGTGACACGGAACGTGGTGAGAAAGTTACAGCCCGAAACAGTGAAGTATATTTTGTTTTCGTTCTCTAACAACATTTTTACAACGTGTTTTCTTACTACCAGCAGCGGTAAATTAGTTCGTAAGGGGCTCAAAAGTTTTGTTTTGGGGCAAGTCGCAGAAAGTAGGTCGAACAAACATGCATGAGAATGTTTTCGTAAACGATTACCCGCACATATTTAAGCTAGAACAAGCTGAAACACGTCTGGCGGGAGCGGAGAGGCCGCCGAATTGACGTGTAATTTCCTCCTAATTGCTACCAGTGCCCTGATATCAACGACGCTGGTGATTTGAAATTCGTCAGTTCGCTCAAGATCCGAGTTCAACTCGGGCGGAAATTTGAAGCAATGTTCAAGATACCACGAAACGAGCAGGAAGTAGAAAGACCAACTTGGTCTGCCGAAATCCGACGAAACATCGATTGATAAATAATAAAAAACGACAGTAACGACTTTTCCCTTCCGGTTCGCTTAATGGTATGTGTGTTGCCAGAACGCAGATCTTCGAACCCACGGCGAACCGTTGCTATCAGTTCACATCTACGTTCACGCTCCCATTAAAGCATGAAGTGTTGCGCAGCGTAGCGAATAAATGAACCATCAATCAGACTGTTTTTTAGGCTTCGGAACCGGAAGAAACAATGTACGAGCTTGTGTTGCTATACGGTCACTGATATCACTGCCAAAAGGCGCCGGGGTTACGCTGTATCTGCGAAGATTGACGATTGATTAAAATGCGAACCGAACAAGAAGATCGAGAAAACTTGTATGTGATATTATTTTAACTGATTTTTTCGATCAAAAGAGAACCCAAACATTTCAACAGTAAGAAATATTCCACATTAGGTGTTGATCGTATCCACATAACGCATTGAGATCGTATTGCCTTTGCGATAATCAGGAATGCACATTCCATTATATCATAGCTATGGAAAGATTGCACTGCATGTAAAAAAATGTTAAAACCACAATTGATGGAATGGATTTGTGGAATCAGATAATATATCAGCTAGCTGCCCTTAATTCGTGAATAATTCAGTATATAGAGCGATATAAGTATAGAACGATCATATATGTAATGGGTGCTGCTATTTTCGTTCGCTTTTGTTGCGCTGTTATTCACGCTACGATTCATGCTAAAAAAAGAAACTTTTTTCTATACGTCGTTCTACTAGCGCCCAATTTCTAACGTTGCAATGAACGCTGTGGGAACAGAAGAAAGCAAAACATGTCCGACAGTAGCAATTTGATTCCTGCAAGTTGTTTTTAATGCATGTGCACACGTCAAGCTAGATGATGGAACACCGATGTAAAAGGCTTACCATCAACTGTGCGACGCTCGTGGTGCTGATAACGGTGAACGAAGAGACTGTGAATGCATAAAGAAAAAACAGGTACATATTTTGTACTGTTTTGTCAACAATTCTTGATTAAAATCCATTCCGTTGGGCCTTTCTCCGATAAGTAGAAGTTAGCATTAGAAACAAGTTCGTTAGCGTATGGGGCATATTGCACGTGTGAATAGTAGTACCTTTAAATTCATCGGTGGCATACCACATGCACGGTAGAAGTGATGGGAATTTTCACCTACACTTATGAAACGTTAACGATAACACAACTTCTAGCATGGCAGGTCTGATGGGAGGGACAGGACAGGGAACCTCTGAGCACTCGCAAAACCGCGCATTCATGCATGGCAGCTTAGCTTCGAGCGCTTTTTTGAGCATACGGTAACTTTCTCCTGTCGGTTACATTGTACCAAATCCTTGGTACACCAGTCAAGTAGGATATGCAGAAAGTGTCGAACTTTCCAATCAGATTAAATGAAAATTCATTTCGATCGACTTTGATAGTGAATGGAAGCGATTTGCATTGAAGCCGCCGGGGTAGTTTCTTTGTTCGCGCGTGTTTCCCACGATACCAGAGTCGAATTGATGCTAGCCTTTGCACAAACACTCCCATAAAGGCGCTGGGTCCGGGGTCCAAGCAACGGCTGTCTGTTTAATTAGTGTGACGGTGGAGAAAAGCAACGTAAAAATTTTCTCACACCGCAATCTGCGTATTCGTGACTACCCTTTTTGCACGAGCTTAGCGTCTGGTGGTTAGATTGGTGTGTGATTAGATCGCATTAAAATGTGCATATGTGATCGACACGGCAAACTCCCGCATTTTAATAAACAAATCCGGATTTTGATAGAAACACGTCACACCTTTGTTGTAAGACTTCTAGGAAGCAGAAACATCTACATTGATTCATTTGTTTCACATTCAGTTCGTTTGTTCTGATGACTTGAGGCTCGTTTTGGCTGGCGTACTATTACAAAATCGAATTCGCATAATTTGCAACTTCCGTGTATTTCTGTGAATGCGTGAAGTTTTTCTCCTTCGAAAATTGTGGTTGAATTGCTTTGTTCATACGTAATTAACCCGAATTTTCTGGATACAAGCAGAAGTACTACTCTCTCTACCTCTTTCCTGCTCGGGTTGTTGATGCAAAACAACGGTTTTGCTCAAAATTCACACCACGAGCCATGGTGCATCTCGACAATGTGTACCTTCCAGGTGAACCCAGCGTACACAAAGGAACCACTTTGGGCTCCACATGAATTGAGCGGGAGAAAAGGATTTTAATTAAAACCTCCCGCCAAGCGCTGCGTGCAAAATGGTTGGCATTAGTACTCGGAAAAGCAATTTAGCATAAGATTGGCTAGTTAACGAATTCGCTTTAGCACTGAGCGAGCTAAAAACCCATCACTTTGGTTCGCAAGCCAGTGCCAGCCATGCACAGACATGGGTAAATGTTTCTCCATTTCCGAAAGCGGATTACCTTCTGGAAATGGTTTCCGCCATTGAGTGAGATTTAAAATCACTAACTGGCGAGCCGTTGGAACGCACCTTCCGTGTGCTGATGGATGACCAGTTGACGATGGTTAGCACTTAAGCGCTTGGGTCCGCCATGGGACCAGGGACGTGAAACTGCTCGTAAATTATGCATTCACCATGGCAGATGGGTCACGGATGATGCCACGAAACGTCATCTAAAAGTTATACCACACGTCATGATTCCGTGGACGGTCGCGGCGTTACACGCGAATGCAGCGCACCCGTTTCGAATGCGGGGCTGTTTTTCGCAAAGCCGGCAAAGTCATTGATGCTTGAAATAGCGAATGCACAAAACATCTAGCGCCCCAAAATCCACTACCCGTCGGGTACGGGGATTGATTTGATGGACACGATGGGCATTCCATTCACGCACGGAATCTACACCCTCGTGGCTCTGTACAGCTCTGCTCAACGGCATCTCTCTAATGGAGAACAGCCGTTGCACTTCGTTCATCGTACCGAAATGTACGAACACTTGGCATGTCGTCCATGTCGTGCCGCTTCTGGGTTGGGTTATCGGAAATTTGTCGAAAAATTTCCTACGAAGAAACAACCCGATGAAAGGCCCCGGCAGGCGCCCGGCAGAACAGGGCCATGTGGGCAGGAAACAAAGAAGAGTTTGGAAGGTTGACCAAGCGCGGGTGATAAGAGTGTGCGAAGAATGTTCTTCTTGCCGTTGGCTCATGTGACGGGTTTTGGATGCAAGTGATAGCTGTGCATGTCGAGAATACGTGTGCTTACATACAACTTGCGCCAGAGCGGATGACAGGTGATGACCAAAGAAAGAGCTTGCCAGCCGCAGTTTTCAGAAGCACGTTGCATAGTTTTCGAGCTCAATAAGTCAGATTACATTAGAGCGTCGAAGTCTGCATAAACAATCTGCTCCAGGCCCCTCGCATGGATGCTTTCTATGCGAGAAGGTTGAGCTCGTGCTTGAAGGGGAGTAGCTGTGGTGTAAAACTCAAGTGGAGAATCATACGAAACCAAGTGGTGGCATAAAGATGAAGAATTTATCGAATACTCGGTTCATAAAAATGTCCTTGCTGGTGTAAATCCGGTACGTGATATCATATCCATTCATCCATGCTCCAAACGTAAAAGTCTCACTTTTCGCAAACCTCTATTTGATTTACACAATCAATGATTTGAACCAGCTTTCAAATGGAAGCTAACTCACACATTCCGAGAACAAATTTGCAAACACAAGTGTTAAAGTTCGAAGACATAAATTTTAAATAAGGGATTGCCATCGAATTCATATTTAAACAACACCATTCCCCTAGTTGAACACACATTCACTTGGTATCGATTCCAGACAGGATGCCTTCCAGCACTATAAACACTATGCTGTTTTCGTTGGTTAATCGACTGTTAAATAACTCGGATTGTGCAAAATAAAACATGCAGAACACAGTCGACAACAACGAGAGGCCGGAACGAGACCCGTTCAGTACACGTACATTATTTTCATTACTCGGAAAGAAAGGCAAACGACCTAGGCACAGGACTGCGCCAGGACAGGAGATTGCGAGACGAGTTCGAGCGAGTAGAGGATGTAGTCTAAGTGATGCTCGAATCAGGTGCCGCTCGTACAGATTGTGATGATCCAGGTAAAAAGACGCTGGAAGCGTCGAATGCATATTGCATGGAAATATTGCCGTTCATCCACCGTCTGCCGGGTATGCGAGCAAAGCAAAGGCGACATTTTCTTTACTCGGGTGCGGTACCACTGCTTCTTCCACTGCTTAATAAATAACTGTTGGGCAATGGTTACCGACGTATTTCCGGGTACGAGTGAGTCGAAATTAAATTGCGCCAATTTGCCTCTGAATAAACGTTTCAGCTCAAACTGGCATTCATCCACTGTCCCAAAGGGTGCTGCATGCTGCTAGATAAATAACCCCGTCAGGAGTAGAATATCGATTATTTAGTCCATGTCATGCCATGTAAAAGATACCGCACGTGTAAGCATAACAGTGCTTCTGGGGGATGACGACATTAACATGTTTACCATACAGGACGAACGAAATTTCAAAGCTCTTCAGTTGTTGGCGCGTTTGGTGGAGAATACGACATTATCTGCAGAACCACTGTCTGCACGATACGTTCGCATAAGTTTGAGTATGTTTCTGCAATTTACTTATCCGCACGGATTTTGCTGTAGCACTTCGCGATAGTACGCTATTCTATTCACGTGGCCCAGTTAATGACCGAACGAAAGGGGTGGGTTTTTTTTGCGTTACCAACAGCACAGCGTGTTGCAAAAGAGAAGTGATAATGCTTTAACATAATAACCATGTGTGGTTAGACGAGGATCAATCAGGAGGAAATCGTAACACTTTCCGCTCTCCGCTTCCGGACTGGTTCGTATCAATCACCGAGCGGACGTAAATGTTGATGACTGTCCCTGACAAGCCGTTATTGGCCGTTTCTTTGTCCGTCGATGTTCCTTCCTGGCGGTTCGGTGTTCCTTCCGGCAGTTCGATGTTTCTTACGCTTCAATCTCGTCATATGGCTGTCACGTGAGTATAGCCCAACGGCACTGGCCAACGGCATGATCCTCGCTTTCTTCCAATGCTCTTCCTACACCAGACAAAGTGGTATAACTCTGCGCAGCCATTAAGTGAAGCGTTACGACTGTCGATTGTTGGGCCACTCCCTTGCCTTCGGTACTTTTAGTAATATCGCACCCGAGCTCCTCGCCAGCGACGGACGGCATTCTGTAATGTCCTTCCAGCCAATGGACGGTAAAGACGAGTGTTCCCCGTTCCGTTCGATGTGGGTGTGATGTGACAGTTTGCCTGAGGGTTACGGCTGCATAATGTGGAGAGTAAACCGAACGAGTAGTGCTTTTGCTGTACTTTCTTTAACTCGAAGTTAAAGTGAGCATAGTTGCATCAGCAAAATACATTGCATGTGCGGTGAAAGTTTGCAAATATCTTACAAATTTCTAGAGCAAACGGAAATGACATAAATAAACGCTTCCGCGTAGTCTTGTTTTCTGCGTTCGATTAATCGAATATCTCGTCGATACTTGGGCCGGTGATGGATATTTCAACAGGTTATAGTCCGGTTTCTTGTTGAAGCACGTTAGTTGTTTGATTACGGTTAGTTTAGCAAACACGAGGGGTTTGTTTGTAGCGACACTGACCCTGTTATACAAATAGACAAACCGTATCCTTTTGGCAATTATTTGACATGAAACTTTTCCGACCACTGCAGCCTCTATCACCATTACCCACAAGTTGATATTCGGGAGCATAAATTTGCGCTCTACCGAAGCGTAACTTTTGTCTGGAATTTGCCGCAGAAAACTCGTAGGATACGAGCACTCGAATATCAGTTCTCTTTTGTTATGGTTCCCTTTTTCACTGTGCAAGTAGACCATTCGAAAGCCAATGTCCATGTTTCGTTGTATTACATATGTAATCATACACACATGAACTTATTTGCGAAAGTATCGCGAATCATCTGTACTTACAATACCTTAGAAATGACATGTGACTCGACGCTTTCTTTAATTTCATTTTTGCTGTTTAGGCCCTGAAACACGCTCTAAGCGTATGTACTGAGTGAAGTAAATGATTGAACACTCTCTCGTATCGCACAATTAGCCCGCTCTTACTGATCATAATTAGCAATCAATTAGATGACAATCTGCTAATTCCGCACGCATATCTTTTTCGTACATCCGTCCACATCCCTGCAGGGAACGGGTCACATCCAGTAATCTGTGCTCCGTTCTAAGCACACCATATCACGATGGTGCGGGATATTGCATTCGTCAAAAGGCACACACTAAAATGTTTGTCCACATTCGTCGCTACCCGTGTTTTGCCTGGAGAGGAATGGTGTGTAGAATTCATCTTCATTATCGTGAATTGTCAGCACTGGCTGATGACACCTAACGTTTCGCATCGTCACCGCACAGTAAATCCCAGCCCACGGTAGCATGTGCATATACTTGAAATCAGCAGCGCTGGTGTCGCTGCTAGCGGCGGGTAAACCAATGATAAATTTATACAAGCACGTCCAGGTTGGAATATATAATACTTGCGGTGGGTGCACGGGCGTTTTTGAGTCGCCCACATTTGTGGGGCAGGTAGACGGCCAGCCCGACCAATGTCGGTAATGGTTACAAATCTCGGTCGGCCAGGTACGGCCCTTCACTCGTTGTGGGGTCCATTTCGACCGGTGGAAATTTCATTGATATGGTGATGATGCCATTATGACTTGCGCCGGTATGCTCTCGGCAGCTACTGTTATTGCGGTCTAATGAAATTAATTACGGCTCATCATCATAATTTATTAACCACCGTCTCAACGCCTGAACCATAATTCCGCGTGACCTGGTAAAAGCCGGTGGCAGAGCACTGTGGTTGAGCGTTAAATCCCCGTATGACCAAAGCAACGACATTCTGCGGTTGTGGGCCAGCGCTCTGCATCAATCGTAGCCGTGAATCGTAGCCTTGCCCTAGCACTCTACAGAAGGGGTAGCTACCCTGCCGCCTAATCGTTAACGGGTGATCAATAAAAGCTTCATAATAAATGGATGACCATAGTGGACCGCTACAAGACGGAAGCCGATATTGCTCTCTTTTTGCAGCGGTCGCACGTCTCACACGAGAAGTCCTTCCGTTGGTGTCGGGAACGAAGGTAGCACGCTCATGGGACGGTCATTCCGATAGCTGTCGGACCCCATTGATAGGGCGAAGGATATAAATAATCCATAAGCCGGTGCGAACAACACGTGCATGAGTAACATGAGTTTCCAATAGCAGAATCCTGCGCCGGAAACTGTGGCCGCAGTCAAGCCCAAAACCGATGATGTCACATAGCATCTACCATAAGGCCCAAAAAAAAAACCGCAATAATATTCAAAGATGAAAGAGCAGCTGCAAAACAAAAGCCTTCCCGTCAACAGCAAAAACCTCGGGACAAATCCATAGGCGATTAGCATCAATCAGCTACGCTTCACCGTGGGGCCGGTCGCCCTTGGGGCAATATTTTGTTCACACTCTTTGCCTCGTGCGTAAGAAGCTTTCCACCATGGCTTCCAAATGACCACAGAAAATCTAACCCAGAACCGCAGAACGCCGGCAATGTCGAGAAAAAATTACTATCATCAAGGACGGTTATGGCGTAGACAGAAAAAAAAACAACAAGCCGCATGCCAAAAAATAAACGATTTTTGCTTTTTGTGCTGGCGCGCGCAAAAACGCCCGTTGCATAGGTTCATTGTGTGCTGATGAGCGTGTGGGTATCTTGGTGTTTGAAGTTTGCTGAGGGTTTACTGCCATGGTGTGCTTTTATTTTGCTTTCATACAACAAAATAGCACGGTTTTCGTTCTGCGCTACGTTCATCAATCATTCTAACACAACCAAAGCCAACATGACAGTACAGGATTGGGAGGGCAACAAAAAAAAGGGAGAAGCTTGCTCCAAACATCCTTTTTGCCGCACGTAGTACCCTCCATCCGGTTAAGATTAGCCGCCGTGCTTTCGAAGATGGTATTTAGTTATTTTTTCCCTTAATTCATGCATTTCATAAACCCCACATCGATCGATACGAACACAGCACTTCCAAATCTCCGACCTCCTGAGCTTTTCTATTTTTTTTTATTCTAATGTTGAAATTTTATGCTGCCATCACAGCCCCATAGATAGGTAATTAAAGGTATGTGCTTTCTCCCGCAAACCGTGCGCATGAAGGGTAGCTCGCGTGCATTCTAGGTTCATTTACAAAATAATCATTCCGATCGTGGTTCATTTGAAACAGCATTTAAACAGATACGGCTCAACATAATACTTACCACCTGGCCCGGGTTTTAATAATGAGATGTAATAATTTCCCCATAGGTTTATTGTTTTATTGTTTTCGTTGCATGCGATACTTAAGCATTACATTGGGAGGAAGTTTGCAATTGAATGGAATGGGCAAGTGAAGCACACGGTTGCCGTCATACTTATAAAAAAAAACCCAGCGATTATGGATGGAACATTTCACACCAAATGAAATTGAAAACCAATTGAAATGTTTCAATCAGCATCATTTCACACGCCGTAATTCATGTATCGATACGTGATACTGTTTATCGGCAATTTCAAATAAAAATTCAAGTAAAAAGTAATTCACTTTGTTCGCATGTCACGTTTGCTAGTTTGTGTAACTTTGTCATTTTAATGAGACGGTATTGCATTTGCTAGTGAATATTGTAGCTAAATTGTTCATTTTCCAAAAATTACTTCGTGATTTCTGATTTGCAAGCTGTATTCTGCTTAGCTTTAGATTCATGAACTAACTCTACAATTCACACAGACGGGTTTTAGATGTATAACGAACGATCCGTAATTTTTCTTAACGCAGAAAATAATTTTCGTATTGAGCTTGTTCACATTTTATAGGATCTATCTAGACGGAGTAGTATGCTAATCGCTGGAAATATTCAAGATACCAAAGTTAAACATTTTATAGGATCATTGAGGAGTGCCGTTTATACCTAATATTGAGAAACTGAATTAGCCTGTATTCAACGCTTTCTAAATGCTGTTTTCAATTCTGAACTCTGAACCGGAGAGGGGCAGTTGAACAATACGCACGAGATATCCTTTCATCTGCAATACTTCATCAACTTTTTAATACAACTCTTTTCGAAATGTCTGATGGTGTTGGTTTGGTTTGTGGTTCCGACTATCTGTGCACAAAGAAGATTCTCGCAATTTCAGGTGCATTCTCGTTACAAGCAATATAAAACACAGCACGACACTCAATCTATTCTTGCTAAAACCCTCTGCTGTACTTAGCCCCAAACAACCGAGCACTGTAGCTGTACAGGACGCAAGCGGGATGTTATATTTATTATGATGCCTGGTTGCTTTCATCAAGCGTTTGCAAGCGTTATTTGGGGGTTTGATCCATCCTGCTAGCCAGGATGCACAATGTTGCCCGTGGGCTCGAATCAAATTGCAATCCTGACGCACGATAGCACATGAGGCAAGTGAATAGATCACCTTTGGTGTACGGTCTCGCAGAAACCATCGAAGAATATTGCACAAGCTGCGCCGGGATGCATTCGTTACGACACGACAGGAACCCATCGCATGTACGTCATCCAAACCATCGTCCTACGCTCAAGGACTCGGTACGTGGTGGCATAGTATATATTTTTTGTGACTGGAAATCATTTCCAGTTTGGCTCGTCATTCAATCATAACCACATTAAGGTATTTGACAGCCCGGGTGTGGCAAAGTAATGGAATAACCGTCGCTCTACTGCAGCCAGTGCAGTGGGCGCAAAAACTCGACAAGAACACTTCTTGCAGGCTGAACCGCCCGGGGGCCCATAGGGAACCAGCATGCACTTAAGTGAACATACTGGGTTTAATGAATTTTGATGCCGTCTAGCGAAAGGGTGACCACTGTTGTCCTTCAGCGCGCCCAAAACCGAACCTAAACTGCATTTCCTAGCTTGAGCGGTCTGACGAAGCAACACGGTAAGTAAGGCGTTCTCTTGAGCTTCCCATTACCGCTTTAGTTTCCCTGTGCCGTACCTGCGGTTACCCATTATTGCAATCCCTGCACATAGGTCGCTGGCTGAGCTTGCAATCCGGTGCTCCCAGCAACCGATCTATCGTTATCGTTCGTATCGTTCGATACGCAGAACCAACACCGGTTGGCCACCGGCACAGGAGCTCGTTAAGAAAATGTCCTTTAAGTGGCATCAAATATAAATCGCCAATTGAATCGGACATAAATGGCGTGAGTGCGAGCGTGTTTGTGTTCTGGCACAATTCACCTTATCTGTTGACAGGTTGTCATACGCCATCTCAAGCTGAAGAAGCCATCAGCGCAAAGAGCACATGCAAGCTTTTAACGACCTCTTTCAAGCCACGAACCACACGACTCCATTGTGTTAAGCTCGAGCCGATTGTGTTGTTTTATTGCAGCACGAACCATCGACCAGGCGATCAAATTGGCGAATTCATTGCTCTCCGTTGGAAGGCTCGCGCGCCTGTCCTGTTGTTGTGTTTGACGTTTGTTATAACAAAAGACAACTTACCGAGGCCCTAAGGGATTGATTTTTGTTACACCACCAACACAGTCTGGGTTTACGGTACGAGTAAAACATGGTGGCAAGTCTGGCTGCTATATCCGTACGCCTGATAGGGAATATTGATTTTCGATTGATGGATCAACACAGAAGCAGTCCGATTTGATGAAAGTGTTGGCTAAAGAGCAAAGGACAGCAACTTGAGGTTTTTTCCATATCAGAATGAAAACTTTTGTAAAATACTCTTCGCGGTTCTAATTTTGCATAATTCTCGGATTTCAAATAACACGGATCTTGCATTTACAAGAGAGAATAAAACACATATGTCATATGCTTTCCGGATAATTAACGATTCAGAGAGGTGATGGTTCTTTGTATGATGTATTTACGATTTGTCATTAATCCTAGTTGTGATTAATGATTTAAAGGCAGAAACTACACTTTGAATGTTATGATATTGTTAAGTGGTTTATCGAAAGACAATTTGTACCATCAGCAAACATAATAAAATGTATTCAATGAGTAATTAGTTATTATATTTTCAAACTTAGCTTAGCTTCAGCTAGAAAGGTTGCAGGTTCTACACTCGCCTCCGCATATGGTTCATCGAGCCTGATAAGTTGCCCATCACTGGATTAGCGTAATAATTTCGTAACATGCAGGAGTGTTACTGTCACAGCAAAACAAAAGAGCGTGTATATTTAGAACTAAGTTAAATTATGCATAGAGCTTCGATTTGTTAGTTGCTTGTCCCTCCAATTGCGTTGTACAGCCGGCTTCTGATATTGTATTGATGGAATAGAATGTCCGTCATAAAACGTGTATAGGTACGGAAACAAAAATATTAATAAGAGACAATCAATTTTCATGGCGGCACAAAATGAAAGAGTGTCGTGTGTAAGCTACGCACACTGTAAGAAACTTTTGAAATGCGTGAAATTGTTTAATATGAAACATATATTTCCAACTTTACATATTCAACAAAAAACTAAATATTCTCTCAAAGCACCAGTTATTACAATGAATATATTATTGCTCTCTGTAGCATATTTAGAAGAGGCTCTACTGCTGTTTAGGCGTAATACTTTGAACGGTGTTTATTTTAAAAGTGGCAGATGTTGCAGCCATGTTTACACTGTGAGCCGTAGTTTTACATTCAACAATTGCCCGTTGCGGTTATGGTCAAGATTACGGTCGACACGGAATGATGGTGAAAATTGTCTACTACATTTATTTTACTGATGCACCCCATTTGTTAAAAGTGTGCCCTAGAGGTACGTTTCAAAACAAGCCGCATGATATTCATAATTCGAAAGACTATCCTTCGGTTTCTTGGCTCATTCCCGATTAGGTAACCATATCTCTTTAAATAACACAACTTCTGGCTCCGGTTTTCATTTGCCGTTGCTATTCTGTCGCTGAAATGGAATTCCATTTCAACGGTAAGGTTGGATGTTTTGAAATGGATTTCCTGGCAAAACACAGGCCCCTGTGCCTTATCTTTACCTCAACTTTTCTCCGACATCAAATGCACGGGAATGTCTAGCCTTCCAAGGACAGCTCGGGGAAACCAATATTTAATGCAGCAGACCGGATGAATGGGAAACTCCGTCAGCTGCGGTTTGAAGGAGAGCAATCTCGTTTATTCCCTTCCCGCGTCGTGGCGGTTTCCACAAGACTACTGTCAGTAGGATTCGTTGCTATACGTTGATAAGAATTCATTCGGGTTTGGACCCATTCGAATTTCAACAACACTCCTACCGCGTTTCAAATGTATATACCACTTTCCGAAAAAGCTCTTAAAATGTGTTTAGCAAAGCAGACAAAATTAGCAATGTTTTTGCGACCCATACCATCCTTCATTTTCTGTTACTTTATCTTTTATTATTAAAGATCATTGAGCATTGAGATATCTTTTTTGGAGCACATAGCAAACATATCCTTCGAGAAAAGTATCGATTGGCGGGAATGAAACATCAAAAATAAAACTAAACTCTAGCAAAATGATTCCCAATTTGATAATGCGTCGAACCAAACGTAATTGAACATTCGTAAAAAATGAATTCCTTCAACTTGAACGTGCCGCTCTTCTCAAGAGCAATGTTCAGGTCTACTAGTCGCTTGCTCACAATATTGCTTTCGTTGCTATTGATATTTCATTTTGGGAGTTGGAGGTTTGATTTCGTGGTGCCAGTTTACAATCCACGGGTAAGCGACCGTGTTTCTTTTGCGCTTTTTAGTAATCGATTTGTTCAACCATGCATGCCAGAAAGCTATACGAGACAAATTTCACGCAAGCGTTGTACCATAAAATTTTAATAACTCCGGGATTCGTACATCCAGCGATAGCTGCACAGGCCATTCCATTGTCGCCATCATTAGCGCGTGCTGCTCTCGGAAAAACGAGACCGGAAATTCTAGCAGCCAATTTTGCTATCTGCGTTGGTGTTGCAAGGCGGTACTAGCAGTCAATGCCTCAGGTTTACAAACAGTATTGATGTTTCCAATACAGATTCCACTGCTATATCAAACGGCCAAAAAGTTAGTTATTTGTCTAGTATGTCCATGCAATAACCGTAGGTTATTAATACGAGAAACAAATTGCTCATATAGCTGGGAATATTGCAGCGCATATTTGTAATATTTGACATACTTCTATTATGAACCGGACGAAATAATACGTTACTGATTCTTTTCGGTCAAAGACTTCAATCAACACTCACACATAGGCCTGGAACTGCATGTGTTTTATGTGCTCCAGATAGAAGTTAAATTGCTTCCATAAAACAGAAAATTAAAGACACAAAAATGTAATCAACAATTTGAATCCAAACGTTATCTAAACAATGAATAAGATTGATAATGAATTAATTGTGAAGCTTTTCACATAGCTCCATCAAAGCGTGGACTAAACTGCTTCCAACTATTTTAGTCTGGTGTTATGGATGAAGTGGTATGATTTTCGGTCCTTATTAGGGTTCAAAAGTATTGTGTGTATGAAAAAAGTTTGAAAACGTAAGAGAAACAATTGGTTGGAAGAAAAATTATACAGAAAGTAAAATAAATTTTTTAGAACAACTTGGAGTATACGAAGAGCAATATTTTGCAACCGGATAAATGCAATTATCGACGATTTAAATCACACTGGCTGAGCGTAGCGTCGGAAGTACAGGGGAGCAATTAAGGGCGAGGGCGTTGACAGCCATCGCGAGTTCAGAGATCCGGTATCGTTTAAAGATAACGATGAACGAATCGAAGTAACGAGAAGGAAGAACCGTTACACAGGAACGGGACAACATAAACCCCATTAGGAAGCAAAAAACGATGCGAAAAGATGCTGTCGTTGATGGCTTAATTGAATTCCTTGCAGTTTTCGATGGCCATCGTCATGAACGATGCAGTAACCTTAGGGTTTCGGATGAGTAGTTAATATTTGATACGAAAAAATGAGCAAAACGAACTCTATTGGTTGGCTGTTTTATAGCTAACAGGTTTAGAAGTAATAAGAATAGAATAAGAAATATATATATATATATATATATATATATATATATATATATATATATATATATATATATATATATATATATATATATAATATATATATATATATATATATATATATATATATATATATATATATAATTATATATATATATATATATATATATATATATATATATATATATATATATATATATATATATATATATTATATATTCATAAATATATATATCTATACATCTATATATATATATATATATATATATATATATATATATATATATATATATATAAGAAATTGTGATAAAAAATTGTCGGTAGTACTTACTAAAAAAACTAATCACGACAAACTCAAGCAACATAGCTCTGATGTATAATGAATGATTTTTCCATAATGCTTTGCTCCGACAGCATATTGCAACTAAGTCAAAGCAAGAAAATGAATTTCACAGCCAAACGCCCATGAAAGCCATCATAAAAATGAATTAATAAAAGTATCAAAATGAGCATAAAAAATCAAAACAAATATGCATCCTACCGCATAGTCATAGTTGTACATTTTCTTCATTATTCGCATTCTCTCTTTACTGGTACATTTGTAATCTTGTTTGAAAATTCCTATGTACCAAGACCATTCTAGGAACAGGAATTAGTGCAATAAGGTTTCGGCTAAAGAAATGCTGATCCATTAACATACACATCTACTTAAAAAAGAGGCAAAAACGATTTAATTAATTTCTGCCATGGAAATATTTCTATTTGGCAGAATTTGTGCTTGCTGCAGAAGAAAAATAGTTCAGCAGAAATCTTTTCATAGCCTACATTTCCGTTTTTAATTTGAATGAAATATTCATCTTAATGAGTCTTTATGAATGATAACAGCGATTGTTATTATATTTTGAAAAGGAAAATTTATTTACTTTTTTTATTTATTTACTTTCCTGCAAAGATATTGCTGTAATTATTAAACTCTTTTGATACCTCTTTTGATTAATAATAACCTCTCTCTTTAATTTAAAATTTCATACGACTTTAATGATGTTGTATATTATAGATATCATTAGAAGTGATATTTTAGTTTAATAAATATAAGTACAAAGATGGTTATATTTAAGAAAAACAAACGTTTGAAAATTACACCTGTTACAATTCCTAAAAAAATATTATTTTGCTCTTACATTTTTGCTGTATTGAACAGAATTTTAATTCCTTTGAATACAACAATTTGAGCAAAGATATCGTACGTTCGCTCTAAAACGATAGTATGCTCAGTAGGTTTAAACAATTCACTTAACTTTTCTCATGCTCCAATCCTGATTAAACTCAAATGAAAAGACATTTGCTTTGGTGTAATTTTACAATACCATGAAATGTATACCTTTGTTGTATCATGAGTGCACCTTCACCCAAACTTTTTCCTGACAAGCTTCGCTTCAGCAAAAGTTAAACGTGGCGGAAAAAAAACTGACCCGTTTGAAATGTATGAAGTTTCTGTTCCAGCACAACATCGAACTGTTCGCTCATACATAATTCATTTTTGATAGATGCCATTAGGCCAGCGCACGAAGAACAAGACCACAGGAACGGCTGCAGAACACGGACATGTATAGAAAACATGTGCAGCTCCATGGAATAGGTTAGAATTCCGCAATACCATGCACGAAAGCTTAGGGCAATTCTTTTCACGTTACGTAAACCTTTCACCGAATTCTAACCATTCTCTCTGCGCATACATCCTTCCAATGCGGTGTGCATTCAGAGCTCTGGAGTATTCATTCGGTTTTATCGCGGAACTAGGAACGATGGATCTGCAGTGGAGACGTTGCTGTCGTATAATGGACCCCCGAATATAGCAAGTGTAGTATGCGGAATTCGATACGCATCGATTCCATTGAAACGTGATATGAGTAGCGCCTATAAAAGAATTTACTGGGCCAAAGCAAAGAATGTTGAATAGTGCGTGCAAGCAGGCATCGGATAGAATAGGTGCATGTCGATAAATAGTGTTTTGTAAAAGTATTAGATCCGTTTTTCAGGGTTGCATTGTTCGGAAATTGTGCAGAATATGTGCGTTAGTATGATGTAAAACGAGTAGGCCACTTCATATTTTTTTTCAAGTTTAATCAAAGTCACGAAAAGATTTTAGCCTTAAGCTCTATATTACATTATTATAGGATGAAAAAATTCTACTCACTAAGCAGCCATTAGAAATGCACAAAATTGGCCACGTAATAATTCCTTCACGACACTCATTACATTATAGCAACAACTTATGGCTATGTTAAAATGGCAAGTATTTCTTTTGCAACGTACAACACAAACAGTTATAATCAACGCAAAATTATGTGTCTGACGATTCAATTCTATGATCAAGATTTTATCCTTATCATAAACCTAAAACAACTAATTTTTTGCAGAAGGATTTTTGAGATATGTTATCCTAACGTGGTACTAAATATTCTCACGCCAATTACAGTTTCAAAAGCATTCCCGCAGTGCCCCTAATAAGGTGGAAATAAGTCCACGGATACTCTCCCAAAGCAACTCCTTTTTGCCTGATAAAAGCAGAAATGGAACGTGGGAAAATAGTAGCTGTTTTCCCATATGATTTGCGAATCAATTTTATATGAAACAGAAGCGAAGGAAATATTTTACAAATTGCCTTCGAGTTTATGCAATAAACTATTGATTCCCTTACCGAGAGCTTCCCTTACCGCTGGCAGACAACCACCAAAAGTCCACCGATGACGGTAGTTCGATAAAGTTTGCTCTAAGCTCACTGTTGATTGAAATGCCCGTGTCGGTTTTGGGTGTGGGCAAAATTTTGCAATTCCCGGGAGCACCGGGATTTAGTGGCCAAAACTTTACTGGACCTTCCCATCACTGGCTTCCGACTTGGCCACTAGTGTATATTGAAATTAGACTTTCACGGCGCATTGCGCTCGTCGATGTTGAATAGATGGCTGTAGAAATACCGCACAGTGGGATATCTCACTTCCACCGCAAGTGGTTCTAACTCACAAGTTCACAGTAGTCGGCTCATTACAGGAGCAAATTTCATTAAATTAAAGTGAACAGCGCAGTCTACCACACATCGCATACCCATAGTTAGTACTATGACGAGCTATTTAATTCATTTCGCTAATTATTTGAAGTTGAAGGTGTTTAAAAAACGACTACCACCGGTGGTCTCCTACATGCGTCGTACGATGAACGTGTAGTGGCTGATTCATGTGGGACGAACTGGAAAGTGCGCAGTGTGGCTTCGATATTCCTGCTGCTTCAGCATAAACCCTTTTGGCCTTATTTAAGGCTCGTACTACCACACTGAAACACCACTGATTGGCCCAGGACTGTTGTACTTGTACTCGTGGTGCTTAGTACCAGGTGACAAGCAAACGGTATGCATAATTAATCGCATACCGACAGGGACTTTGCAGATGCTGCGGCATGGCAAGCGGGTCACCATTCCGATCCTACGATCCATTTTAACACCTGCGTGAAGCGAGGACTGAATTGAGGCTGGTGGGGTTTTGAGCCTCGGTAGAACAGTTTCTGGGTTTGACTGTCTTTCTAAAAGTTATTCAATAGTGGTTGTGCCGTTAGCAAGCCATCTCTCAGAGGGCCATGTTCATCTTCATTAAACTCTTGAAGAACTGTACGTGCGAAATGAATGTGCTTCGCCCCAAAAAAAGTAGCTGTTTGCACTGTTAATCAATTTTCGAATCTTCAACCATAGCCTTCAAAGCCTTAGCACAAATTGCATGTTGGTTCAGTAAATAATGGCGGAGAATTCATTCGTCGCTCAAAATCTATCGTCAAACGAACGACGCGGTATTCACATCTCGTCTATCCGAACACATTGGCCGGGTAATTTTGGGCCTTTCCATTTTTAGCGAGTTTCTGTTGGCTCTTCAACATGTGAAAGTATATTCGACAGTATTTGCACAAACTTCACCGACCGCCCTCTTTATCGACTTGTGGTAGGATCCAATTATAGAGAGATTTTCTAGCTCAAACCGAGCCCTAGCTCCGACAGACGTGCTTCAAGTGATAGGGCACGGGGGCAGGGTAATAAATTCTTTAAATCTCCCCCAACATGATTATCGAGACGAGATTTCAATCAAGCAGCTCCGTTGTGGTGAACCTTCTTAGACTTGCTTCTAGTGCTCGTTTCCCGTTTTACCGGCGCTCTGCTAAATGACTGATACAAACTGGCGACCGAATGATGGCATTGGGTTAATGAGCTAAATTTATCCCTTCCTTTTGACGAGCAGCGACGACAAGTTTCATCCCGGTCGGGAACGAGTAGATCTTTCCCCCAGCACCTCGGGGCTCGTCGTTCATCGAATCATTTGCGTCCGTTCACGTCACTTCGCTCACGCACTCACGATTTCATACCGCCCTGGATCACACACATTCAACCCGGGAGCACATCCACGTTTTCGCAACCCAATCATGTAATCGGCTTCAACGCAGTGAAGTGTTCCCATGCGTAAGCGAAAGACACGAGAACGGTGGTTGTGATCAAATCACTGCCACCCGCCTGGCACGAAAACTCTTTCGACCGGAAAATTTTGAATCTTTTTCCGGAACCGGCAAACGGAGCAGGCATGCTGCTGGTCGTACTGTGAGCCGCAGCTTTGGATATCTTTTTGTGTTTCCTTGGCCAACGTCCTACGATTACGTTTTCCAAGGACATTAGAAGGGGGTTATTTTTTTGGCACGGACAGTGATCGATACTGAGCCTCACCGTTAGTCAGGGCACCTGTTGAAATAATCTCGGCTCGTGCGCTACGCCTGTCAAATGAGTGTACATTTTGCGAAAACTCGGCAACAATTAAAGGGCAACCCGAAAGATACGCCAGCAGCACCATGCATAGCTTCTTGCTCGCGTAGCAGGGCCGAATTTATGACTATCGTTTTTCACATCACCACACCGCACAGTGCCTGTGTCACCGTTTGTTCGTTTATCAGTTGGCGGTTTCCTTTTTTATTGTATTTCCCCTGTCTCACCCGTTTCCTGAGACCATCCGTCAACTCCCCGCATAGCGACTGTCAACGCACGAAAGCGTGTGACAAGACTGGAGGGAAATTGGAAATGAGGAAAGCGTGAAATAAATTCAATCTCAGACTAAACCCACAGGCTCCCTGGATTTCATCGCGCGTCGCTGTGAAAAGTGAGCCCACTGCCACTGGAACCGATGAGCGATTGCCGAACGCTCCAGCAGGACGGCAGGGCAGCTAGCAAATAGACACGTAGTAGGCACTGGCTTGCGGAAATGATGTTGTGGGGGAAGTCGAAGTAAAATTTACAAGGTTTCCGACCAATTTTCACACCTGACTAACGATTGAATTAAAGATGGGACGGGACCGTGCGCCTCGATCGAATGCCGGTGGGGAAATGTTTCAGCCCGCAGGACGAAGCTGCGGCCTGATGAGGACTGAGCTACGAACCATCGAGCCGGCCGCTGAAGGCAACCCTGAAGAACCGGGCCAAGAAACGTACTCTGATGAAGAAAAATATGCGGGTTTTATGCCATTTTTATTCACTTTCGCTGTCTCTCGTTCTCACCTTCACACGGTTTGCCATTATTACCCTCTATTCGTCGACGTTCGGAAGACATAAATTCCTTTGATCAACCATGCGATGCTGTTCGATCGTGAAGTTTTCTACATTGGCTTCCTCCTTGCACGGTGGCAGCTTTTACACCACCGTGTTTAGCACAGATGAAGTGGATAGATGCTTCAAGGAAGAAAAAAATCAATGTCAGCAAGGAAGTTTCCGTGCAAGTACCTCTAGCTTATGTGCGTGTGGGGCTCTCTCTCTCTCTCTCTCTCTCTCTCTCTCTCTCTCTCTCTCTCTCTCTCTTGAGCGAGGACTTCGACTTCTCCTGGGTCGATTGCGAGGTGATGGATTTACCCTGGAATTTTGGGATACTGCAAAAGGAATTTAAAACCTTTCGATAACGGGATCAATTTATAACTCAATAGAGTATTAGTATTTCAGCCGTTTTTTATATACTGCATGATTGAGGACGCGATGATACGGGGGATTTTGAACTTTCTCAATAGCTCGTTTTCTTGACGTTCGCTAACTAACGATTATTGTTGTTTTCCAAAATATGTTTATCGATTGGCAAACGAAGAGATAATGTGTAGTTTAGATTGAATAATCCTACACCTAAACAATAAAACAATTGTCCTTTCAATAATAATGGAGCAAATAGTTTTCTTGGGTTTTTTCACCTATCAATATGATATTTGAAGTTTACTATGCCACTATTATCGATGAATAAATAAACTACTATTCAAACTACTATTCAACATTTCACATTTTCAAACTTAATTTTAATAGCTCGCTTTAGTATGACATGCTTTAATATTGATTAGTTTCTGCCTTACGTGATCTTCACATTTAAACCAACGGAATTCAATATACGTGACAAATGTGAAGTAAAATAAAATGTCGTTTTTATGACGACATTAGCAGTTACTGGAAAAGATGCAGAACCATGCACGATTGAGGCTGTTTCCGTCAGAATGAGCTATCAACAAGTCATCAACATTTACAGTTATGAAAGGTGCATTGAGCGGTGAAAATAAGAACAGCCTTCGCATGATAAGAACGCCTTTTGAATTCAACATTCGGCAACTACCACATGACGCAAGAACGTTAACGTTCGTAAAAGCTTGGTTTTAACATATTTTTATAACCAATTCGCCTAAATTATCTCCTTCAAAACTTTAAATCTTCAATTATGTACGAATAATTGAAATTGTTATCCAAGTCAAATTGTTGATCCGATGTTTATTTTATTTTCCATTTTTTACGATATGTTTCATTTTCATTATTTTAAATGTTGAAATATGCAAATGAGATTTGCTTATGTATATGGTTCGTCAGAGTTTCGAATAAAAAATACATGCAAATGTGTTTAATATTGTTGGATTGTGTCATGAAAAATAATTCATGAAGTAGTACAAGAAAAGCCGTGAAGCATCAAAGATCAATTTTTATAGAAGCTTAAAACATTCCCAAAACTATATTTCTTATCATATTGCATACAAACACTGTAAATTGAGTTAGTATGTTTGTTTTAATTGTTAAATGGAAAATGCTAGACTTTTTAGTTCAGTGAAATATTTCATGAAATTTATTTGACTTCTTTTACAACCACACATCCATTCTGTCGACGGTAAAAAAACGTTTGAAGGAGGGTTCTATGTAATATTAATCATGCTTAAACTAGGTTCCGCGTTGCCTGCTCATTCGTGGTGCGAACAAATTGGACCGTAAAATTGATAGCCTATCTGTGGAAACTGGAAGCATAAAGTACTGCTACGAGCAGCAGCGGGTGTGCATCTCAAAGTGAGGCTCACATTGACCAAACTGTAAGGCGAATTGAGTGCATTTCAAATGCTCGTCGTAAAATTGATTTTCCAGCGCTATACGCGAATGCTCGCAAAAGCGGAAATGATAAGATCTCGTGCAAATATTGTAACAGCTTTTAAATGCGAGCGAAGTTGCATGTCATTTTATGAAGCTGGACGAGACCGCAGGTGCAACCGCGACTCTCTCGTCCACCAGTCGTTGGCAGTGGGTGAAGGGACAAATTTGAATCTCATTTCGATTCGGTTAGCAAGCAGCCTAGGAAAAAGTAGTGCTGTAGGGAAGTGTGTAGCTTTCACTGTAGCCAAATGGATTTGAGGTGACGATTGAAATGTAAATTGTGATGATAGAATAAATAAAGCACTTGGGCTCCTTCGCGTGGCCGCACGCACACAGCACCTCGCCAAGGACGCGATTCCGCAACCAAAGATGTGCCAGTTGACATTATTCCCCACGGCCACTATGAGATCATCACGAAGCGTGCAAGCTAATTACGAAACGACTTCTACTTGCCAACGAGTATTTTTTCGTAAACTCATCGTGTCCTTTGTCAGCATGGTTATTGAAGGTGACGCTTCATGATGACTAACAAGAAATGCAGTGGCTTTTAACCAGAGTCGCTGGGAAAGCTTTCAACGCCAACCGCATTTGACACAGTTTTTAATTCACTCGTAAAGTCCTGCCCGCGAAAACATCGGTCTCCATTAGCTGATTTTCTTTGCTCTGGTGTTAGCGTAGACAGTCAAAGCTTGAATATAGCTGACGACAAATGTATGCAGAAGAAATTTAGCGATTTCTGCGAGCTATCAGTACGTTGTGTTGGGATCGCTAATGTAGTCGATCCATGATGTCATACTCTAGGTGTTTGTGGTAAAGTTTATTCTTTGTCGCCATGTACGCGAAACTTATCAAGCAAATTGGAATCTGAAAATCTAAAAATGTTACAACATCCGGAGTAATTTAATTTTTTGACCTTTGTTCTACCAATGTTTTGCTTCGTTTCTTGGTACGCTTGTTATCTTCTGAAAATATGCATCCTTTTTGTTGGCAACGACGCTGATTCACACGTTTTTGCCACAAATTTTCAGCGTTTGGATGTTGTTGCCGAGGTGAAGTTGTTTTTTTGTATGCAAACAATTTACATTTTCATATTTGTCATTGGCCACGCCATTGCCGTGTCGGTGCTTGAGTTATGAGTTGAAGCCAAGATGTGGTCGACGAGGTAAAAGGTTTTTGTTAGTGCTGCGGCATTTGGAAGGAAATATGAAACAAGACTGCGTGAAGGGCATCCTATGCAAATGCATTTCTGCTAAGCCGTTTCTTTTTACTGCTACTTTCGTTAGCGATGGCGATGATAACGACGATGGCTTATTTCTCATTTCATTCGCGCGCAAAACTTTGGCATTTCCTGATGCAAGAAAAGCCACTCAGAAGAACGTGCAAAAATGAATTGCTCACCTTATTTATTACTACACTATAGCCTAGCTGCTTTTACTGCTACGCAAGATATAGTAGCAAGTTTTGTATGTATTTTGCACGTCTTCAAACAAGCTGAAACTTGCTATATTTTTAAAACAAACATTATATGAAGTTATGTTAAACACCTCAACAATATATAATATTAATACACTTACACAGATTACAGTTAAGCTTGCTTTTAACACCGAAATAGAACAGAAAATAAGAACAAACATATTAAAAGTGGGAAACATACGACACTATTCGAAAGGCAAACTGCAAATAACATCAATTCTGAGTAAGCACTCTCATATAACCAAGGAAATCGAATAAACAAATAAAAAGATGTTGGAAACACTAATCGTTGGATCGCATCAGAAGACCATTGGGCGAAGTAGTGCTAACCGTAGCTGTTACACGTTGACGAACACTCAGCTAAAGCCCCAGTCTTATGTTTTATTCAAGAACGATTTTTTTAGCTTGGTTCGGCCCGTTTCAGTAATGGGAGTTCTATTGCCCTGTGTCGGAAGTGAGCATCAAACTATAAGCATAAGAAACCAGGAATGTTCCAACACCTGAATCAGTAACTGACGCTTAAAAGCATCTCGAGGCAAGACACGGCTGTGACTTTAATGCTCGCTGTTTGGCCTTATGGTTTGGATTGTATTACATGGATCGTTGATTTGCCGGTAGCAGAAAAGCGCATCTTTTGCGAGCATAAATTGGCCCAACCAATTGCTTCTTTTCAAGAATCATCACTACCGCGACGTTCAAGGTCCAAGGGCTGCCGGACTATATATTGGTATAGCTCTCCGTTGTTGCAAAGAATCGGATAGACACGAAAACTCAATGTTGGGCGAAATTAGTTTGCTTGCTAGCGGCACACATTAGCTTTCGAAATATTTTCGCGTAAACTTTAAGTCTTAAGCGTAACTTTAAGAGTTTAACTTTGCACCTGTGCGGCTTGCAGACTGAAATCCACACAGATAATTATCTCGAAATAATTAAGTCCTTCACGGCGGTTTCCGAGCAGGTACCATGACTATGTTGTTTTTACCAGCTTTAAACGGGACCATTACCCTAGCACGTTCGGGGCCACGATGAAAATAACACGTTGAGATAGGCAAGCCCGGTGAGAAGGATGTGCCTTACGAGCACGGACGAATGCGCGTCCGCCGAGAGAAGAAGAAATCATCAACAGCGTTAATGTGCAAGCAACACCCCCGGACCCAAAAACGGAGATAAGTGATACTCATTCATTCCCTAACCATATTCTCTAACTGCCGCAAACCGACCGTGACCGTTGGTCGGGTGACGTTGCCAAGGATAAGGACGCAGAATGCTCGAATGACATTGTTGATGCGGAACGGTAAGATCTCGCGCCAGCGTCCTGCATACATTGTGACTACCTTTAGCCCTGCTGTCTGGACCGTTTCAAGCATCAAGTGTCTGGTTTGTTTGTATTTCAAAAAACCCTACCAGGTTGTGCTTCAACAATCTGTCATTCTTGCCAGACAAAATTTGATCGTGAAGGCTGGCGTAAAAAAAACGTTTAATGAGACGCATCATCGTACTGGAACGTTCGTTAACACAAGCAAGTCGGTGATTTTATTCGCATTTTTTAACAATATTTGTCGCTTACTCTGCGTCCGGTTGGAGCTTATTATACTTTGATTTAAATTTAAAACATTTTCGTAATATATTTTCAGCAATGTTTGCTTGCAACAGCTGATGTTTGGCGCTTGATTCGTAACGTGGTTGGTTAAACGAACAAACAAACGTTAGCAAGGACTGCGACCTGTGAACAACACGGTTCCGAGTTAAATTTAAATTTAATGAACGAAATGAAGCGAGAATTCAACAACAGCAGAATACATGATGATATAATCTAGGGCAAACTTTCTCTTCCCGATACAGAAAGTTTCCGCTCGGACAACAGTGACAAACAGGGCAGGCCCAAAACTGATCCCCATAAATTAGTTGATGGTGCCAATGATGATGGCATCGTTGAGCCCACAAAGTTGGCTGACAGAGAATATTGAAAAGGATGGTCTATCTTTTTCTCGCTGTGTTGCTAAGAAGCTGGAAAAGTTAAACATGATTTCTGAAATACATTTCAACTGCCCTTCGGGATCCAATACCGGCGCAGAAAGGGTTGCGCATAATGGGACTGGGGAATTTCCGTTTTCCTCTACCTGTGGGGTTTCACTACTTCGCGACAAATGCTTGTTCAGACGTTCATCTTTAACACAACAGATCCCCTACAACTCATTGGAGCCATTTATCGACCTTTCAATCGAAGTCATGGAGCTAAATTGACTGCCGCATTGAGTTGTGATTATTTAGAAAAAAAAGTCACTCTTGTCCCGATTTGTTCTATTCAAGTGACTTTTTCAAATTACTTTTTATTAAAAGGACACCCAGTTATCCGATTAATATTTCTTTTTGTGCGATTATGTTTCCTTTGATTGGTAAATCAACCCCCTTGATTGGTTTGATTATGTGTCCTTTTTTATAAAACTTATTGGGTTTCTCTTAAAGACTGCAAACCAGAGAACATGCCAGGATTGATTTCAAAAGGATCTTGTAATCACAAAATGTATGTGTATGTAGGTGCGCTGAATTTCTTCACATGTGCTATTTTGGGTAAAATATTATATTTATTATTTTTTAATTCAAAGAGTATTTCAACGTGAAATAAATTTATGAATTAAAATGGTTTATAATGTATTACTCTATCAATGGCTTATTTTCTTTGAATCATGAAATTATTTTTTTTATTAGTTACATTAATTGATCACTAATCGTTGCACTGGGCTTAAACTATGTGTTTTGTTTCTATTGGCAGATACATTCCTTCACAGTAGTATCTAAGTGCAAATACATTTGTTTGGTCAATCATTGACACGATTGACGGTGAAATTTGAAAAAGATTTATTCTATTAAAGTTCCCATTAAAGAAGAAAATCGTATAAAATCTCATAAAAACATGCCAGTATTGTACCAAAGAGAGGCATAGCAAAACACTATTCAACATTTTCATCGAGTATTTTCATAAGGATCTTCTAAATAACTTGCTCTTGTTTTTTTGTTGCGCATCATATTCAAAATAATTTTAAATTCTGTATTGCTCTATGAGCTATCCTCCCTATCAAAACTCTCCTTGACGTTTCTTGATCCCGCTATTATAAATATATATTCTTCTATTGATTTTCGAAAACTATTTGTGTTTCTAAAAGAGGATTGCATAAGAGCTTCGTTTTGCAACCCACTGAGCAAACTGATACTTCTCGCTGCAAAGAATATTCAAAATCGTATGTGCCGAATTTCACCCAAAATCAGTATTATCGGACCAAATTTTGTGGTATTCTTTCTGGGAACCGAGGATGTTTAGAAACGCACCTTTGCTTTCCACTCGAAGAACTGAAACATTTCCACTCTTCTGTTGAGTTAGAAAGGGCGTAAGTTTCAAATTTCAGTCAAATCAGCTATCGTTTGTATTTTTAGGCATTTTTTTAGAGCATTTTAGTAAAACGGTTTATGTCGGAGTCTCTTCTTATTGGGTGGAGAGTTGAGTTTGGATGCGGGGGTGAGATAGGGAGTTTCGAAGCTCTGATGCATCTTGTGCAGCTCTTTAACTATATAACTTAAAGTGTTGTAGTGTAACTGTTCAACTTCGACATGCGACTGTGCAGCTTCAGGTAAATCGGAGCGTATCCGTATTTTCTAGTAAAAATTTTCGCAAGGAGTTTTTATGGATTTTTTTAAGGATAGATTTAAGATTGGATAAAAAATAAACCAAATTAAACTGAACTCCAAATTTCCAAGCAGAGCATATTAACAATATTTTAATTAACAGTTAAATATAAATAGTGAACAAACAAAATAACAACACATATTTACACATGATTTATGAGGAAAAAGTGAGAGACAGAGAGAAAGAGTGAGAGAAGGGATGATTGGTGATTGATAAGTGAGATATTTAAAAATTATGTGCAAAAGTCTTGCCGTGATAAGTTGGTGTAACTAGTGTGAAGGCTTACAGCACGCAACATAATTAAATCATTGCAAACCATCCAATGTACATGAGATTGAGAATTATGAGTTATCCTATTTTTTCTCACTCGTTCTAAAGCTCAAGCTTAATACATCAGGGTTAGCCGTAAAAACGGCTAAATGTGAGATCCAACAATAAAAAAAATGTGGTGCATTAAAAACAAGGTTCATACCAATTATCCCGTGTACATTTTTAATTGGGATCATCTTGTAACGGGGCCAAGCGTACAATAATTAATACGTTGTTTTTCGTTTCGTTTTCAAACGAAAGGTGGAAGAACCATGGATGGAGTATTTTTGCAATTCATGCTTTCATACGTGTTGGGAGATACACATATTGAACATGATAAAAGAGCATATCGTCGCTAATTACTTATTAATTTCATTATGTTTACATGTGAAGAATATTTAAATTGTAATGAAAACTCATGTCACATAGCCAGCAAGTATTGAGTGCTTTGTAACAGGAAATAATATATTTCCTCAAACAACAATCAAACAAGTATAACTAATTATAGCACCGTGGATTTTTTAAGCCTTTTCGTTTTTATTACTTGCCAATTGTTCAAAAACCACGCAACTAATCGAGTCGATTACCAAAACCTTCCTTTTTACATGACAAATGTCTAGCAACAACACACCAAGCCCTCATTAGAGATGCTGTCACTCGCGGATGACGTTTTGGTGGCAAAAGGTTGCAACTTTTAATGCTGTATTCGATTTGCGCGCTTTTTCTTTCGGGATGCAGTTCCATCCATCACTTTGGATGGGGGCTGTGTAAAGCAAAAAGAGGTCGTCTGCCAGTCTGCTGGTGATGCGATAAATAATTATCCTCGAGCTGGTATGACTGCAACATTAATTAACGCCAAATGGTTGAACGGTTTGGCCCCACTTCCTGTTGTTAGCAGAATGAAGGACTGCCCTCGGGCACCACAGGCGTTCGCGACTTTCTCCCGAAGCACTGCTGCAAACATTATGCTGATCGCCTCATTTCCACTCCCAGGCTCGTTCGTGCTCCGCGACCTTCGCAGCGATGCATTAACTAAAAAATTTTATCCGCTTTCTCGTATCCGCCCGGATAAGACAATCAAAAGCCACCCACAATCAGAACCTCGACGTTCATTGTCAGCCATTCACTTTACTCTCCCAGTGTGCCACTGTTCGACGAGCATATTTTAATGAACATCACACTTGGGAGCATGTAAAGAAAGGAAGCGAAACTAGCACGGAAGTTATCCTATCTTTAGATTGAGCGGCTGAAAACTCACAACAATGTATCGCCTGTCTGTCGAGATGGGCGTTTTTCATGAAGTTTGACTGGGGTATCGGTGCTACATCTAGCACGCCATCACACTAGAATTGTGCTCTCTAATTACAAATGATTTTCTCTTAGACTCAGTCATGCCTCTGTGTATATTTCTGGTTGGAAAAAATGACGCTTTCAACTTCAAAATGTTTTGTTTTCAAGTTGGTGTTCTTTATCCTTAGCATAGCTAAGGATTACATCTAACACTAAGAAGAGAGAGAGAGAGAGAGAGAGAGAGAGAGAGATGTATCTCTTTGATCACCCGTCGTCCTATTCACAAACGTATGAGATTGATTTACATTTTATTACTGTCATAAAAATTACAGTAAGAAATGTCTTTGATCTTATAAATAATAAGATAAAATAAAAGATAAATAAGATGAATAAAAGCTTATATTATTTGCTTTCTAAAGCGGAAACAACGTTTCTCAAGTTCCAAATCTTAAAAACAAATCAAACATTACATGTGAAACAGAAACATTAGACTAAACTTGCATTTAGTAATCATTCATCTCAACCGAATATTTGTAAATTTCACCCAAAACATTGTTCAAATACCTTCAGTAATATTTATATAATCAATGTTAGAAACGAAGCAAATCGTTGGAAAATTACATAACAGGTTTCGCCTTCTATCAAATAGTACCGTCAGGAGTGCCTAAGCATTTCAAACTGGTTGTCATGTTACTGCAACAGCGCGCTTGAGACCGACGTCGACATATTTAATATCATAAATAGCTAACCCGCAAGCTTATTTGCTTCGTCCCAGGCGCCATGCGCGAAAATCAAAACGCAACCTCCTAAAACATCAACAAGAGTGGAAGCAGCAAGTAGCAGCAAAGAGCTATGATTTGTCTCCGAGCGCGCTTTTTAGTTATGTTCAATTTATTATTTCGAATCGAACAACGTCGTTTCCACAAGACCCACAGTTTGTTCACGTCACGCTATGGTGCCCTTAAAATGTTGAACGAATATTGATTGTTCTAGTTCAACGTTAGCCGTGCCTAGCACTAGTGGAAGAGTGGCACATTAATGGAAAACGAAACAACACAGTATTTTCAGCCGAACGTTACCACCCACTCTGAAGTTGGTACCGGAAGCTGTACTATGGCAATAATTTATCACCAAAGAGCATCATTTGAAAGATGTGAAAAGGACGGCACCCTCACCATTTAAGTTTCGTTGGAAAACGTTTTAATATCCCTTTCGTGCTTTTCGGAATCTTTTTTTGTTCTCAAATATTATTTTCTTCTACTACACTGGCAATGTTAGAGGTCAACACAAAGAACGAACGCGTCAACGCGAAGAAGATATTTCAGAAATTATGTTTCTCACTTGATACAATTCCATGCTCCTTCAATCGGAGAAACGGCTTCATATTAGTTTACCTTTCTCCAGCAAACGTTTACGTGGTTCGTTGCCCTGCTTTATTGTGGATGTTATATTCGGGTACGTGTTTTTTTCAATTACAACGAAACCGAACGGGATAAGAACCGCTACTCGACCACCCGACCATTGGAACAGCTTTTTGAGACGTACGGAAATCCTTTAAGCCCGAAATCCTTTGCACATATATTTTCCGGATAACCTTTGCAGATAAACGCCAAACCTTTCCTTCCGTTCGTTTCCTCGTTCTCTCTCTCTCTCTCTCTCTCTTACTGTTTTAGAGGTGCCGTAACAAGCCTGGCGAGATTTCGATGACTTCATCCTGAGCACACACCTTGGCGTCCGCTGACGGCTGATTTATTGACCTTATGGCCACCTTTGCCGTCAATGATTCTTACCTCAACAACATGGCGTATTTTTTTTTGTGCCCTGCTTCCATTATTGCAGCTTTTCCCTTTTCTCTAAGCGGAGACATTTTACGCTAGGAAACAATCCACTTACCACGGCGCGGTTCTGTGTCCCACCAGAGCAGTCGTTTGGTGGTGGTGCTTTGGTGCTTTGCCGGGTTCGCCATCCGATTTCGCTTCGTCCCTTGGGATGTGAAAGTGAATAAAATCCTCAATAATTTATTATTCCGCAGCGATTCACCATCCACCCAGGGCTGAAAAACGATTGTTCTCTGGTACTCGGATTTCCACCCACTGTTGACTTTTCCACTTTCCCGGTTTAACATAAACATCAGCTGACCACATACACACGCACGTACTCACCAGCAAAACAAGCCACGGCTATGGTAAACCCATTCATTAGCCTTAAGGGGTTTAACTTTTTACTCCTCATTCTACCAGAAATTACCGCCGCACGCTCCTCACGTTTCCGGGCTGCGTGAAAGATCGGAACATGCTCCGGTTTCTTCTTGAACCGATCCCTCTATCCGTCCCCGGGTGGAAATAATCGTTGCTCATATTCCATAAACCACCAGGCGTCTCCATTTCAGTGCGGAGCAATTATTAAACCCGTACTCAAAACATTGATCCTTTAAGCTTTAACTTTTACCGGGCTTCCAGTCCCTGTTGGCCTCACGCCGTCAGTAGAGAGTCTAAATTACAACCGTTTGCATCGCTTGCCGAATGAATTCGCTCGGACGCAAGCTGTCGTTAAATTTGTGCCGTAAACCACCGAGTGTTCGCGTGTCGTCCGCAGCTTCCGCACTGGCCTCGCATGAGACTCGGCAGTGAAAAACCACATCCAAAAGCGAAGCTCGAAAACTTTCCTGCAGCCAGATTGACTGCGGCAGGTATGGGAATGAGCGGGAAACACATGGTTCAGGCAAGATGACCCCTATTTGCCGCTGACAGGAAACTTAACTGCCCTGACATATGCTCGTCAGCGAAAAGAAACCGAGCCGACTGCAAAGGACACGTATGCGAGGAAGAATACATCACGCGTGTGTGAGCGTGAGTGTGTGTGTGTGTCAAAGAAAACCTGCCGGAATGCTGACGGTTTGGGCTACTATCCATCCCACATGAAAGGGGCTGACAGTTGCCTAGAAGCCTTGACTGGCGCAACACAACAACTCAATAATTCTACGGAGCCTGAGCGCCTGGAGGAAGGAAAAGGGCACAAAAAAATGGAAACTCTCGGCGTGTCAATCCTTGGTTTGCCCTCAACCACCGTGCGTTGTAATGGATCACTAGACGGGCTAGTCAACGAGGTTGGCAGATTGCGAATGCGAATGTGAACGAGGCTATTATGTTCTTTTCTTGCTTTTCTCAAGAGCAACCCAACCGCGCTCCCACGGGGAATGAGTGGAACTATATTCTGAGTCAAAAGATGGAGCATCATTGACACACCAAATGGTAGGAAGTAAAGCCTCAGGCGTACGCATTTTCACGTCGGACAGGTGGATCTCATCCATCTACGTGTCTCGGCAGCCGATTTTAGATGTGAACGTTGGTTTTGGAAAGAAAAAGAAATACGAAGTTTATTGACTGCCAACGACGGATTGGCTGATCATTTGATGAACAAAATTGTAAACTGAACAAATATACTATTCCATCTGTTTGACAGTGGTACACCAAGGGGCGTACAGTACGAGTATCAAAGTACGTTGCTCACAATCATTCAGAGTGGTCTGATCGATCGATTTTTTCGACACTTTTGATCTAAAATATTTCCCAAGCGATCCTTGTATAGATACCGCTTCATTTATATATATATACTTACTTATCTCAACACTACTTCAAAGAAAACAATGAAAAAAAAATGCAATCACTGCCGTGTTATTAAGCTTGAAACGGACTAAATTCAAGAAAAGTTTTTGGGTTTCTACTTTCGTGCATGTATATATTTTGTTTGATTCATACATTATTGATATCATTGTCCGGGATAATTGATATTGATGAATCAGAATCTAGTATGCGCTGACGAAGTGGAATAATCAGCTATAGTCAGGAAAACCGCATCACCAAGCCATGTTTTCTCTAAATCAGAAATGCACCTCAGCACTTTTACAGCACGTTAGCTATACACAGCTATAGCGTGAAACTCCTGGTTGAGATGAGCACAATAAACCCATTGCATTAGTTAATGTGATACTGCTAGCTTGAGAAATGATTTCATAGCATTTCTAGTGCTTCATTCTCGAGGAAGGAAAAAAACAATCATTGCGATAATTTTAATTGCCATTTCATGTGACTCACGGTCTCGCTATTACTATACCATACAGCTCAGCAGTTCCGGTTTACTATCGATGTAGAAGAAACGAATAAACTTTGTGCACCTTCAGCAGCCCATCAAACGAACTATTAATTATGATTTGGTTTGCTGTTGAAGCTTTCTTCCATCACTAGCACTAACCACAGTAGAAACGTTTACGATCATCTCCAGCTTAACGATTTTCTGGTGGGCTCGTTTCTGTCTCTTCATTGTTTCTGGTTTACCAGAGCTGGAAGATCGACCAGGCTTAAAGTAGTATCAGGCTCCAATACAACTAATGGCTTAGCTTGCGAATAACAAAAAGTATAAACGATTGAATTGCGCTATAAAACAAAATGCATCTGTCATGCCTATCGCAGCGTGGGATTCATGGGGTACGTTAGAAATAAACGATTGTTGTTTAAACAGCTATTAATCAACAGACTATAATAAACAAAGATATATAGCCAAAACAACTCAGTATTTATAGATATATATTTTCTTATATATATATATATATATATAAGATATAAAATACATATAAGATATATATATATATATATATATATATATATATATATATATATATATATATATATATATATATATATATATATATATATATTCATATGTATATATATATATATATATATATATATATATATATATATATATATATATATATACATATATATATGTGTATATGTATGTATGTGTGTGTGTGTTGTATAGCATCACATCAAACAAGTAATTTATTGACCTTCATTTACCGTACGTTGACGTAATTCGCTATGTGACTAAAGCATTTCAATACATATCGTTTCCAGGTGAACATGGTAATCGGATTAATACTGTTTTCGATACCTTTGATGTTTAATTGATGGTTGAGGTAGGATTGATCTTGTTATCTCATGCCAACCCCCTTTGTAGACAATCAACAAAATTATGTTTAATATGCAGATGTAGAAGGCTAAATAATAATATTGAAATTGTGCCACAAACCAATTTAGTTCTTCAATAGAAAATTTTAGTCAAGAAATCCAATTTATTTAACTTTTATCATGCTTATTATGGAAGCTTTGTCATTTTCATGTTGTTGAAAATCAAACTAGAGCAATTGTTTTCCAAAATTGTCTGTAGTTTGGATTGATCCCTATGATTTATAAATGCACTCTCAAGTCATATGAAACATAGACTAAAAATGATCGTTCGTTGAAAAAATAAAAAATGCAATGTTTTTAGCCGTGTTATTTTTTGTTATACAGTTCAAAAGCAAGACTGCAATGTTTATTAGCCAATTTTGTCTTTTTTGAATAAAAGGGACATGACCTTGTACAATGTTGGAACACGTGCTTCACTACACTGTATTCGGAAGTGTAACCTCTTTATCATGGTGCTCAAATACAACAGATATTTATCTACCATTCTGCTACACGAAGGCCAATAGGCTATACGAAAAGTGGTAGAAAACCTCAGACGGGTTTATTGAACACTGGTGGGATAAAACTAGAGTAAGGATATTAGTGCCGTTAGCACCGTTCGGTTCTGATCCATGAAGCAAACTAACCTAATGCCAATTTGAGTTACTCAGCCATATCTGTCATACTAATCGAATATACGTCTTCTGCGACTTTACCTGTGACAGGCCAAACATTTTCTGCATTGTTTTTTGCACGAGTCACTGTCAGGAATATGTCTCACTGCGACTTGTGGGAACGTTTCCACAAGATCGTAACAAATTAGGCATTTGCTCCATCTAAATTGATTCAACAAGGCAAAACTAAACAGCGTATGCTTCCATCTGAGAGGTAGCTTACTTCACGGTATCCAGCATTCATATAATAAGCTCGGTATGGTGGATGAATTGTTGGAGGAATATTATGAACGAAGTTCAAATCGATCCATACTAACCAGCATGGCGGTGTTTCGGTTGTTCTACGAACTGTTGACGGTTTGTTTTTCTATTCACTTCACTTTAAGCAAGCGTTGACTTAGGAAGTCAAATCATGCCCAACGAATCTTCTGGCTTTTTACCTTACATGAAAAAGCCTACGTTTATTCGGATGTGTGTCCCTTCTAGATACAGAAAATGAATGAGCATTTAAAGATATTCTAACTATCTTTATTCTAAAATGTGTGATTTTGTTTGATTCGATTCGATTTGATTAACATTCTTGCTTTAAGGGATTCCTTTGCTGGAAATGAAAGGAAAATGTACCTTCTATGAATAGGCGTATGATTCCTGTAAAAAGAGGTTCGATGGAGAATCAGTGATAAAAAAAACGAATGCGGTTGACCGAATCTGACCGAACATTTTGCTCGATGAATCATATTTGTCGACATATTGTTTGTTGGTTTAAGTAGGTAGACAAATCAACAGAGCTTATGTTTGCTTTCTAAACATGTCGTTCTTCCCATGTCATGTATGATTTACGTATATGTATGGTTAACAATCATAGCTCAAGACCAGAAAGTGCGGAAATTTCTCAACAATGCTTACCTTAAAAGCCTTAATGATCAACATTTGATAAAATTGTACGCAGATAAACTACATTTAAAAGAAATGCATGTTTTACACATTTTTTCTACATTCTACATTTTTTTACATTCAGAAAAAACAATTTTTCTAAAATATTGATTTAAACAGATATAAAATGGAATGGAATAGTTCACCGATAGCACCATAATGCATTCAAAATGAATGTTTATAAAATTAAACAACCATCAAAAGATTGCCAAGTGAAAAATATTTAAATTATTATTTCATAAATTTGGTTGTACACGTTTCATGTTAATAAACTCCAACACCAGCTTGTGGATGAAAATCCTCGCTGTTCGTCGTATTATTCGCGCTTTTCCTTATTTATCAAGGCGCTGGTCTTGTCAAGGATGCTAATGTATAGCAAACATTTCTACTCATCAAAAATTTACGGTTCGGAGTTTTCCGTAAAGATTGAATTTTAGGAAGCTCTTCGCACCACAGTCGACAAAGCCACTGGGATTCCTGACAACATGCGCAAAGCGATGGGCTTATTTGATAGCCGTTGATTTTAGCTTTACACATCGCTCCGAATAAACTTTCTCAATTAACCGTTCCAGTTGAATTTGAACAACTAATTTTATCGCCTAGACCGTAGCTGCCATCGGTATTAAACATCCTTGTGGATGGAAGCGTGCTTACAGCAATGTAAAGATTGTAATTCTCAATAATCCGAGCAATTAATTCTCTTGACAAACCTTTGTCCGTGAACCGTAGCCGAAGGCTAGCGTCCTGCAACTTTCCTGATAGCAAAGGTGAGAAAGTACGCCGTTTGATTCATCATTTGCGCTCAATTTAGTGGAAAATATATCCCTGAGCAGTTTTTCATATTTTATTGCGTTATCGCAAAGGTATTCCTTATCCGCAGAAATATAATTGTGTTTCAAAAAATTAAACCGTGCATAACAGAAACTTTACGTCGTATTTGTGCTTGAAATAAAAATGCTTGCTTCGCAAAAGAAACTTTTGGAAAATTGTAGAGTATCGGCTGCCAATCTGATGAGTTTTCAATATCGTTCCGAACTTTAAAGAACTGTTCATTCTAATGACTATACGAAAATGATAATCCAGCTGCTTTTGATAGCGCTAATGCACGTTGTCAAATAATTATACTAATACACGTTGCTTGGCACATGAATGGTGTACTATAAAAATTAAAAAAAAACTTTCTGTAAATTATGAAATATTTACATATGGCTTAAAACTTCGTTTTATTTGCTGCATAATGATTTATCTTAAATTTTTTATTAATTTTAATACCAAAGATGATGTTCTGTGTTGTACTTTCATTTTGATGCTCATGCTTTCATCAATTTTGATGCCCTACAATACGAGTAATATGTTCGTTTATTAATATATGAAGACCATAATTGTTTCATGTAAAATTCTTCTTTGCTCATCTGCATTGACGTAGAAATTAACTACAATCAACGGCAATTTTAAATGGTATAATGGAATGGTTAATGTGTCATAAATTATACGAGTATGCCTGTCAATGTAAAGTAACTAGGAAATTGATTACAGCACATTGTTAGCAAGCTAAATGTAAAAGCAAATTGAAAATTAATCATTGCGTTTAGGTTTGAAACTACATTTATCAGCTATAGTTTATTATAGTTATTATTAGATAGTTTATTAGAATAAAATGAATTTGAGCTTTTGAGCTGATTCACCAAATGATAAAAGTACGTTTTTCTCGGGTATGAACTATAATTACCCTAAGCATTACCATGTGATTCTTCGAACCACAGCGCTAGTGCTAGTTTGTAATACGTTCTATTTAAATTTAATTGAAATGGGGTGCCTCACGACACAAAAACACTGCTACCCGGGCCTGTTGAATGTCAAACCATAAACGTGCCACCACAGGGAAGCCGCTGCAACATTCAATTTCAATTTGCTGCAATTGATAATGCATTCATATATTCAATCATGGTGCATGTGCGCGCGAAACGGTGTCCTGCTCGGCGTTTCGGAATGCAGCTCGAGTCGCTCCATACCGTTGGCAACCGATGGCATTAGATGGCAGCCAATGGCATAATATTTCTGCGTCAGAAGCCCTGGTATCGCTTACCGGAAATCATTATCTTCAGACGCACGTGGAACATCGCGACGCGGTTTACCAACCGAGTGAAAGACGTGAACGAGAATAATATTTACCCAGGAAAGAAGCCATTATTTACGAGAACGGAATAGGAAATCGAAAGTCAAACCATAAACAAACGGTCACCGTACGGAACCATGAACGCGGCGGAAGAATCAACAGTTCGTGTTCAGTCTACCGGTAGATCAAAATAGAGCAGTATATGGAAGAAATCAATACTCGCAGCGAACTGCGGTTGAAATACAACCAAGCACTTATTAAATTATTTGAGTGCAAGAATCCAGTTAAAAAAAGTCCACAAAATTAAGGGTTTGATTTCCAACTATCGATTGATGGAATACGAAAGCATTCTTTCAGCATGAGTTTGACACAAAGATTAGATAAAGAAGAAGATTTTTCGTATATAATGTAATCATGGAAATAATTTTATATTTTCATACAAGAGTTATCGTAAAGTCAACATTCAACAATTACGTAAATCGTGGTATAGACTGTTTTCTTACTGATACAAATTGTGCATTGCAATTGAAACCATTTGCAGTACTCCGAATGGCACATTACGACGTTGTTAATATTGGTGCGGTAGTTTTCAGAATAGTACGGCATACTTAACCTTACCTTCAGTGCATCTTCGGCTCTAGCACCTAGCACTAGCAGTACACGTTTCAAACCCTAGCGAGCAAGTCACAATGAATCTCTAAGCTGGAACTGCGCGCAGGCTACTGTAAGATGGAAGAGAAGAATATCCCGACCGGCATTTAGTTGCGAACCGATGCGCTCCCGGAACGAAATGATAACCCTCGCTTATTCAATTGAGCTCAAGAGGATCAAACGCAATCTACTTTTCCAATTGAAGCGAATTCGTACAAGCGATTCTTTCGTGACCCGCTTCCGATCTCTCACCCACAGTGCAGTGCGTGGTGTGTGAGGTACAGCATATTTGAGTTCCCTTTTTACCGATATCATCCCGCCACACGGCCTAACACGCTCACGAGGCTTATCCGCGATGAAAAAAAAAGCCGACAAGTAGATGGTCAACTTCAGTACACATTCAAAGCGATATTAGTGCGAATACCCTTGAACCATTCCCGGCGATAAAGCTCAGTTTCAATCGGTATCACGTTTGCGATCCGTGCGATATCCGTGTCAGCCCTTGACGCCTTAACCTTGTCGATTCGAAGATTTGAATTCGGAATTTAATCGATACTATGTAAGGTTTTCCACATGAGTTTTGTGGCAATATTTACGCCATACCGTACAAGTGAGCTGTGTTGTTAACCAAAATTGTTTCTTCGCCACTTGTCCTTTCAGTTCAAGGCCAGTTCAAGTTCAACTTTTAAATGTACTGTTCTGTGGTATGCTGCTTACGACTCATAAACGTGATGAACGGCAAAGATAACAAATGTGATTTGTAGCTGTTATATGGATTTAAAGTGGTTCATGGTAGGCAACCAAGTCAAGTGAATGTTGGGTACCTGCTTAAAAACTAGTCTACTAAACAACACGCAACTCGATGCAGATAATTGTAGCTACCCAATTGCTTTATTATTCCTCAAATTAGAAACTAATTTAAAACACCTTTTGGTGATATTTTTGAATTTTACTGTTAATTAAAATGCTCTAAAACCCCATCAAAGGCATATTAAAGTATATATTTACAAAATTTCGAAAATGATCAATGTTCAGTAAGCAAGTGTACACAAGTAGACTGACAACATACACTGGGCTTTTATGCCAAGGCTTGAAATTATTTTCTTCGATCCATCGAGTGGAAAACACGCAGCTCTGCAATTGGTAATATGAGACCAAGCAGAACAAAGCAAGGGAGGATCCAAACAATAGAACAAAACCGATCGATCAGCCATTCAGTGGTTGATGCTGGGTACAACATCGGTCCAAAGCCAGATGTGAGGAACTGATGTCCTTTGTTAGAAACTCGTGGCATGTTACAACATACAGTGCAACAGCATCGGTCCTGCGCATCATTCAGCAGAACTTTCCGCTGTTCACTGAACAGTGAGATTCTGTTAAATTATGTACAGCGAACCGGTCCTAGTTCTTGTCATACCTTCAAGTACTGGTAACTAGTACATAAATGAACAATGAAGAGTCAAGCCTTGAACCGTGAAATCGTATTTGGATAAAATAATCATCTTTGGGTGCTGTTCTCGTGCACCATTGTTGTGTAATGTAATTATTTAGAACGGTTGCGATTGGTTGCAATCATGCAAAATATAATTCCTCGCACAAAGGTCTGACAGGTTTCAGAAAAGGAACGGTAAAACAACACAGTTAGCTGTGTCCCAAGACACCATACAACATAGTGCTATTTTTAAATAAAGTCTAATTTTAAAGAAATCCAAACAGCCCGCCTATAGATGCAAAGAAACAATTCCAATATTGATATAATTTGAGGAGGTGGTATAACAAATATCGATGTAACGTGAGGAGACGTTGTGCAAGAGCATCCATGTAGGAGTATTTTATTATGCTTGAAATTTTAATCTTAAATATCTCAAATTGTATTGCTTTACAGCTGGGAGACATGCTAAAAATACCATGTCTACGTTTGGTTGGCATCAACGTTAGGACACAAAAACCATTTAATAATATCAGGTCGTAATCACAACTCCGGGCTGTCGAGCGCGTTCCAAATATAAGAATATTGTAATTATAAAAAACAGCTTTTGTAGGAAAACAGCAAAATCTGTTGCTCAGTTTGCTGCATATTCTGACATTTGCTTCCTGTTGTTCAATTAAATAGCCCGACGGGATATTACCTCCCGCGTACACTTTACTGCGATGAATAGCGCGCAGCTGACCAAAAAGGACTGTTTATCTTTTTTTCCAACTTCCTAGAAACATAGCCAAAAATCGCTCTAGGCAAGACTAAAAAATGTTTGAATTTTCACCGATTTTTTGTTTCGTTTCTTGTTTAATTTGGAAGGATTTTGATTACATTCAAAATGAGCTCGCTGCCTGAGTTGCTGTTATGCCGCTGTCATCGTCAAAACAAGATCAAAGCTTAGTGTAAATACTAAACGATTTGCTATAGTTATCTGCGTTTCAGAAAGCAGCACGTATCTCGAATGTACAAGTACTACAAACAGACACAGAATAACAAAATTTTGATTAATTTTTATTTCAATTTCCGCTATGCACAAAAAAGCTGCGCATATTCATTTCATAATACTTTGCCAAACGATTGGTAGATGTATACAACTCACTAGTATATGATGTACGTACTAAGAATCATATTTTAAGAACTATCAACAGATGTTCAATGCACTACAATGATAGTGAAATCTATCGAGGCACGCATGACTTTTTCCAAACGACATATATAACTAAACAAAAGCCTCATTCGATCCATGCTCTGTCGGTGATATGTGCACCACTTTCGAGCGATTGAAGATCCGTATATTAGCTCCTGTCCCTGAGCCAGAAATGTGGAACATTTTATTTGTGCCACTTCTCCGTGTGTCCCATTCCGGCTGGAGGAAACAATTCACGGTCTGATTCAATTGCCATGTATTTTTCTCGATTTCATGGACCCAAACACCTTTTCTAAGGACAATCGTACCCCTTACAGTAAAGCTCTTACTCATTCCAAAGCAATGGATTGCCGCCATTTCATTGTCGCACATGGAAGTGCGCCTGTAGCGCTATGGGTTGTCACAAGTACAAAACAACTTCATTCAAGCATGAAGGAGGTGGAATAAGAAACAGGTCTCCTTCAGTGTCTAACACCTATCTAGCAAACTATTGTTCGGAAAAAGCTTTAACTTAGCGATGTATAGTAGTAGAAAACGGTGTTCTGTCGATATGTATAGCTTTAGTCCTTCTACCAACTATAGAGGTATAGCACATTTTTTTCATTAAAACTCGCTTTGATTAAGTCTTATTCCATATCCAATGCGAAAGACAAAAGCTTTATATTTAAAAGAAATCCATTTGAATTTTCTTAATTAACTACACACTTACATTTCTTTAACAATTTTACGTAAAAGGATTTATAATAAAATATTGAAAAAAAAATGTAAAAAAGAATCTAACGTACACGAACATTCATATTAAGATTTAATGTTTGTTTTTGTATAAAATCTAAAATAAATGTTGTCCTTGTGAGCGGATTGTAGGTAAAGAAAATAAAGCAAATTTATATTCACTTTACGTTTACTCACCATGGAAGTATCTCTATCTTTTGCCATCCGTTCTTCTTTCTGCCCAAACTCAGATTAGCGCTTTGTTTTTATTTGTCCAGAATGTTTCTCCGTACTGGCGTACCCTGAAATCACACCCGAACATAAAACTTATGAGCAGTAAATTGAAATTCGTATCTTGAATATAAAATGAGGATATTAATTTCACATAAAGATGCTTCGCTAACGCTCTGTACCGATGCAAACAAGCGGGGTGGCTGCTGTTATTCACTCCTCACCAACCCCAACGGCCACGTTTGCCTAGCTTACCAGCACGAAAACAAAACAACATAACATTATCATAACTCCCGTGACCCTGTGAGCGTTCCCCACACACCGGTTATTAATATTGATGAACTTCCAGTTGCTGCACCTGAGCTTTCCGTTTTCGATGTTTCGCGTAACGTTACTGTTTTCGTCGAGTATCTTAAGTACTGGCTTTTTTTATTCGTGTTCTTAACAACATTTCACACTTTCTTCATCTGCGTTCACCTTCGTTCTTCACTCTTCAGGTTGTGTCTGCATCGACGATCGGTAATCTGACATCGGTGAATCAAACCGATGTTACAGTCGACGGCAGCGGGAGAGGCACAGGTGGAACTGGTGGTTCAGGAATTCCTGGAAGAGCAGGGGATGACACCGACGATGACGATGTTGATGTCCTATCGCCCCTGTCGATGTCATTTCTCGGTAAGTAAAACACTTCAAGCACTTTCCGGGTACCCATTCTTGATCCGGAAAGCCTTCATCGGACAATATTTGCAAGAAGACCATCAGCTAATTCCACACTGCTGTCGCTCTATTCCCCTTTCTCCGCGTATCTAGGTGTTTTTCTTTCTATTGTGATATTTCTATCGGTAGCCGGCAACATTCTGGTGTGTATCGCGATATACACCGAACGGAGCTTACGGCGCATCGGGAATCTGTTTTTAGCATCGTTGGCCATCGCCGATCTGTTCGTGGCATCGCTTGTGATGACTTTCGCGGGCGTCAACGATCTTCTAGGTAAGTTGAACGTGCATTCGTCAAACTAAACAAGTTAGTCTCATACTTTCCCATGTGCTTCTTTACCCTCAGGATACTGGATATTCGGTGCTCAGTTTTGTGACACCTGGGTCGCATTCGATGTGATGTGTTCAACCGCTTCCATTCTGAATCTGTGTGCAATCTCACTCGATCGGTACATACACATCAAGGACCCGTTACGGTAGGTGTACCATCGCATTAATGTGCAGCTAACAAATAAACCACATATTCACTCAGGCTTCAAGCGATTCAAATGTGTTATCGCCAAAAATGCGCAGTTTCCCCAATGGAAACTTGAGCGTTCCATCATTTCCCCCTGCTAGTTAATTAACCCAACTCATTCGAAACAATCGTCTGTCAACCGAAAAATAGCTCCCCTCGGGCAACAAATTGAGCAATTTGCCGCGCGTTCCGCATCGGATACAAAACCAGCAAAATAGCCACCAACACCATCAATTGGAGCGTTCATATACTACTCGAGCCTCCATTATCACTATTACATCCAGTACTCCCGCCGGGAGCGTAAACCTCTCTGGTGGCCGGCATCAAAGCTGGTTCGAGAAAAACACCCATGAACTGTGTGTGTAGGGTTTACTAAAGCGTCCAACAACAAATCGACTCGCCTATCCTTCTTTCATCGATTTTCTGTATTATATCGTATGGTATACCACAAACCTCTGTACTTACGATTCGAGCTGAGGAGAGTGAAGACTCATTTGCATAGCGCTCACGGGTAGAGGCTTTGCAAGACTTTACCCAAAGCCCCTAGGACAGCTTGCTAATCCAGAATCAATTCCGGATTGATTGGATTACACCCGAAAGTGTTTATCCTGCTCAACCACAAGGTCGCTTTGATTGTGGCAAGAGGTCATCGGTTAGCTTCGGGCCTCTACAGGTCGGTGGCCTGTGACACCAACAAACGGTTCCTTTGAACCTGAGTGTTCCGATGAGTACGAATTTTGTGATTGGCAGCCATTTTCAAAAGGTAGCCAAAGTTGTTTCATTCTTTTCCAGCTTGTTTACAATCGCATCCGTGTTATGTGTTCAAAAAAATGTCAAGAACAAAAACATCACGGCAGTGACGAATCTCGCTACATGAAAGCATCGCGTCACGGGTCCAAAAATAATAATAACATAATAACACGTACGATAGCTTAACCTTTCACTCGGTTATACTTTCGGGCGTCCTTTGCGTCAATCACCTTGGCAGCTCGTCAACATGAAATCCGCATCCTTTTCATCAACCATTTCATGACTTTTGAGCATATTCATCAAATTATTTTAATTTGCATAAATGATTACACCGATAAAACGCATCCACTGCACGACGGCCATCATCATCAGAAAGGATTTCTGTTGTTTGCTGAACGCATTGATATTATGCACCGACTGACATGTGAAAACTAGAGAATGCATTTGATATTGCTCTACTTTTGAAAATGTCATATTTAATCAACATATATTTTAAATACGTAACCACATGAAAATTAAAATGTTGTTCGCACTTAGGCAGCATTAAGATATGAACTCTTTTTAGCACTTGGGTATGAAATCTACATTATAACTAAGTAATTCCTCGAAAGGACATTTCTTTTTGGATAGATTTTTTATTACTTATAACGTCTTCGAAGCATAATTGAAATGGTTAAAGATATAAAAAAATGTATGCCACTGGAGTGCTTTTCGAACAATCTTTATCCTTCAGTAATCTTCATGAATCATAGTCCACTAAGTTTAAATAAAATTTATTCTTGCTACTAGGAACATGGCGATTATAGTTCTATTTATTTTTGAAAACCAGTGCAGAAGAAACAACTCTTTTTTCTATGAAACAAGTTTATTCACAGCTTTTTTATTTATATTGAAAATTAATGTTTATCATTTATCAAAACATAACTCATGACGTGTAGCAAAAAATTCCTTCGAAAATGTGTCACAGCAAAGTAACAGGCAGGTCACAAGAAAGGAAAGAGTGACTTTTAAATTGAATTTTGAAACTATTCAATTTCTTATACGAACGTTTTCAAGTGCTCTGAGTCTTCCGTTTATCCAACCACCACTTTAATTTTAACCCTCCCCCCCACTCAAGATCCACTCGATGCATTGTTCGCGATTGTACACAGACGAACCAAGGCCATCTTCATTACCACCCTCAAAACACACCCTCCCGATTCTAGAGGTTTTCTATTTCATTAGCTAACTATTAGCCGTTCAAGTGACACCATAACAATAACGAAGAGAACTTTTGATCCGCTATTGCTGGTCAATGGGACAAAAGCAGGATAATTTTCAACGTGAAATATTGTTTGCACGAGCACCAAGTCCTGGTCAAATGCGTTGCCCTGCTTAAAGAGTCTCTCCAAGCATTTCTTCACGCTGAGAACACCCCACAATTCCACGATGGAAAAGCTCCAAGGCACCCAGTACATTTCAATCACAGGCTACCCGTTACACCTTGTTAACTAAGCAGGATAAGAGTAAAGCTATACGTACCCATTTCAAATGGACAAAGTACAAAGGCAGCTTAGATGGACATATTATAGGATAGCATGACATGTCGAGAAACTCTTCAACAGTGAGAGAAAACAATTGAATTAATTAAAACTTTCTCTACAGGCCTATGGTTTATACTCAGACTATCTATCAATTTCATAAAAACAAGGATTCTTTGAGAACAGATCTGTTTAGAATTATTCAAATAGTATTATTAGAACTTGTGTTTTTAAGGCGTAAATTTAGAAACTCAGGATCAAAAATAAACTCAATCAATGTTTTTCATTTTAAACCAAAATCAAAACATTCATTTTAAAACAACTGTTTTTTAATCCTGACCTAGCTGCTTGAATCTGTATATATTCCTGAAAAGCTTTTACTAAATTGATAGTTATGCCTGTGCTAGGACTAATTACATTACGATTACCTCTCATCGTCTCTTAACGTTCACTTAACCCAAGGTCTTAGAATAAGATTAATAATAGACCAATGTAGGTCATCATCTTTATCTTGTTCGATGCATCCCAGGCTCCGTTCATCGGTGGTTTTTCGGGGACACACCAATGAATCCTACATTGTCTGCCAGTTGACAGAGCAAGCTCCATTGAAACTGTACACACGTACATTGAACATATACTACAAGTTTAGCGTCACAAACACGACTCCTTAAAACAAGCACCCTTATTCAGCAAACATATCAAATGGGAAAACAATATGCCTACTGTTGTTTCTTTTCGACACACTTTTCATTTAATAAAATTTGCAGGTAGAAATAACATGAATTTGATATTGCAGCCTCTGGAAAAGCGCATACTGAAATTTCGTACAAATCACATTAAAACTGCAGTCGTTTTTACAGGATGTGCTGATGGATATTATGCGATAGAAAAATTGCGAAGCATTCAAAGGCCTTTGCACTGAATGACACTTCAAAAGGCGATGTCGGTTGATGTGAGAGAGACTTTCAAGTATTCTTGAACAGCTTCATCACAGCTTTGTCACAACATCGATGAACAACGCCAAAAGTGTATTCGGAAATGTTTACCCTGGCTGAATTCTTCTTCGTTCTAGGCAACCAGCTTCACAGTCAACTTTCCTTTTAGTCCAAAGTCAAGATTTTCATCTCCTTTTACACACTCACACACACATACAGAGCTTTTCGAAAAAATGGCTGTTTGGAAATAACTTCCGCTGCCAAGTTTGCTCTGAATGATCGAACATTATCCTACCCCAGCAGTAGTTTGCGCAGTCATCCATACCTTGGGAAAATGTAGCCCGAACTTTACTTGATTATATTCCGTTCAATCCTTTTTTGTGCAATTCAATGGTTTATGCAGCTCCTTGAAAAAGAGCTCGAAAGCACAGTGACCCGATTGATCCTTGATCTTCGTCGATTTCTTCATAAGAATGGTATAGCGCGTTTAATATTCTGAATAAGAATGGACAATCCATAGCAGGAGAAGTGAACGAACATATACGTAAGCGATCCAAATGGGAATATACGGTACCCGTTTCTATTTCAATGTATCATCCATTATCCATTTCAAGGATGTCGAACTGAAATGAAAGTTCAAGTTTGAATAAATATTGGTTGGTAACTAAAACCTATGTGTCCATTTTGAAGTACCATTTTTCATGTTATCCAATTAAACTAGCTATCATAGCTAAGCCATGTAAATATGTTTTAAACTAAAGAACAAAATAATTCCAAGATATTGTGCTGTAAAATGATCTTAAAGGTATAGAAAACAATATTTCCAGTAATTAACAACCCGCATTTCAGTACCCACATCTCGTGTTTCAAGCTCTGGAGTATAGTTTGTTTGGAAAGTTCTGCTATGCTGCTATGTTAGTGGCAAATTATCGTTCATGAGATACATTTCCTCATCAACGTTACGTTTTACATTGCTCACTAAAAAATGATCATCATAAACCATCACTTCATATCTCCCCACTACGTACAGTTGTGGGGAAACATTCATAAACATTTAAGCGAAATATTTACGTGCACTACGTTGACGTATATATTGTGATCTATATTTGCAACAACACTCAACGTGCTCTGTCCGGCAGGGTAGCTGTGCCCAACAACTGGGCACGTGAAACAAACCTAAGGTGAAACAAACAACATCGATTGAAGCAGGTCCTGCTCGCTATACGTGTTTTCAATTGAGCCGTTTGAAAGTTTCCAGCAGCATGCTATGTATTGATGTGGCCAACGGTCCCTACCGATATGCCCCAGTTCACTTCATGTGTGCCGCAGAAGCGGACGTGTGGCTCGAGGATACGATAATCCTTCTCCTTCGACATCGGTGGTGGCTGTTATTACGATGAGGACAAGGGATCCGTTCCAAACCGCAGCAAACTGTCCCGGTAACCAGCTGCCACCCGGACGGTAGGCGATCATAAACATAAACACAACATCCCTGAAATAACCTCCACCCACGAATGAAGGAAGGTGCCACACCGGAACCGACGGTCTTTTGCACCAACATTATCATCATGTCTGTGGGACTGCCGTGAGGCAGGAGATATTTTCAAACTTTCTATTTTTAATAATCATCCTTGTGGCACGTATACCACGACACGGCACCTCGTTGCTATCACGTGTCCACCGCGATCGGATCGATCGTGATGCTTTAACGGTGTGGGTTGAAGAAGTGCTCGAGCAAATTTTCCGACCCTTATATGCCACCAGGCACACGCGATACATAAGGTACTTCATCAATCGATAAACAGTTCTTAATTGATTTATAGATGCGCTTTTGAGCTGCACTCGCTTGAATGAATCTATTTTTTTTTCTTTCGTTAGAATGAACGTGAAAAATGGTCATCAAATCGATGTTATGCATCGCTTCGAAAGCAGCTGGAGTATCATTTCGTGAAGTATCATGTTGGTCAAGTTGCGCATAAAGTAGCCCATTAACATTCAGCTCATAGGTGTGAAAAAAAAACTCTTGTGTAATGCAATCCATTACCATTCTTCTGTACTTTAATTGCATGGCGTGCCGTATCACAGCGATGCTTTCCCCAAAACCGTTGCTTATAACTAGCACACATGAATGGGGTGGGTTCAAAGCTTTTGTTCTTATAACTAACTGTTCAAATACATCCATTTTACTCTTTATCATTCTCCATCAAAACTTAAGTGTACCATTTAGATGGTTTAGAGCAGGGGTCGGTAAACTCCGGCCCGCTAGCTGATTTGATCCGGCTCGAGAGAAAATTTTTGTAGGTCTTATGAAGAACACAAAAACTAATTATAACGATATCAGATTATTTTTTGACCTTCGAATAAAAAATCAACACCAACGTAATCGTATCTATCTACAATTTTTTCGAAAAAATCGTATTTCATCCCACATTTTGTAGAAATAGAAACTAGTCAAAGTGTTAATTTGTAGTTGTGCTGTGTTATTCATTTTGCCTCGTCGTATTCACATGTTTAAAGATTTGTTTCATATGGCCCTCAGTTTCTGGTTAATTTTCACTGTCTGGCCCCCACAGTAAAAACTGTGCCGACCCCAGGTTTAGAGTGTAAAGATGTAGGGAATCCTTGTGCGATACGCATCCTTGTACTTGCTTGGAATCATATGTCGTCGCTGGTATAATTGTAGCACTCATTCACGAAACTATGCTTACAACATGCACTAACTTCCAGCAACATCTGAGGTTTTGAGGTTTGCATCAAGTTAAGCAATCACCACTGGCTTGCAACGTACCGTGTAACGTCGAGCTGGCGAGGATGCCACTGCGAATAACTAGCGCCTTTACGTTCAACCGCAATGGTGCACCGCAGTGTGATCTGACCATTACGATAGTGACGGGGGCCAGCCCACGCGGTATTACAAGCGTTGGCGTCACTACGGTGACCATAGTAATTATGATTAATATCGATCGATGCAAGCGCTAAAATGGCTCATACTTGCAATGCAGCAAAACCCAGAGAACCGACTCCAACACGCGCTTTGGTTCAGCACATTCGTTTAAATTTTGCCCGCCAGCAAAAGAGCTGTGGTTTGACGATTTGTTCAAGCTGACGATTGTAATTTGGTGAGGTTGTAAATTTTTTCTCCAAATCGTATTCAACAGCGTATGCCTTACAGTGCGCCGCAAAATATCGTTCGGTCGTAACTACCCCATATCTGAATTATGCGTTACGCATTTATTTTTCTGCTAACTGCAGAGTATTGTACCCTCCGTTCAGTAGCCACAAGTGAACAGCAAGAGTACCAGTTTCTCCACCTCGTAAATTGAAAAGTTTCTGCAGTGAATAAAAACTTTCACAACAACACAAGCTCCAATGAAATTAGGCTAATCTCAAACGACAGCAAACAAAGCAAAACAAACATCAGTACAAACATTGGTGCATTAGCAAAGAATGTATTGTTTATGGCGATAGAAAATTACGTTAACACAGACCGAGTCGCTCCTGACCATTCGTGAGGGTGAACGAAATTGAATGAAAAACTTTTCAAAACGCTTTGATCAAAGAATTTAGAAAAAGAACAACGCTGCAGGTGTGTGGATTTCTCATAGAATAGGTGCTTATTTAAGACGACAGGACCTGTGAGATAAAGCCAATGGGACAGATGAAATCAAAGAATGATATGGTCTACTTTAAGCAAAAAATGAGTCTAGATAAATTTTGACAAGAAAGCAGCGTTAAAGCGATTCTTAAAGTTTCGAACACCACATAAATGTGTCGTTCATCAGCAGGATCAACGAAATCGAAATTCCAAACATATAAGAACTTCTTATATCTTTGGAATTGTGATATCAGCAATGACTACACATGAATCTGAGCCAGACAAATCGATTTACACCACACTTGACACGTGCAGGGGGACGTCTCTTGACATTCACGAGACTTCTTTAAATGGAAGAGTATCAATGATATTTTCTGTACCTTTAATCACAATGATACCGATAAAATACAATTTTGTAGTTTTTTTTTTCTATTAAAAGTAAAGCATCCTATGAAATGAGCGTTCGACATGAAATCATCTTGATTTGTAATCAACAAGAATGAATTAGTAAATACCTTTGGTCGTATTGATTGTGCACACTGTAAAAATAATAATCGAAAAATTTTAAATAGTTGGGTAGCTATAAAGCTATAGTTTTTTATTACCATACGTGGAACAAAGACCGTAGAAATTTGTTTCTGTTGACAAATCTTGTTGTAATTCTCTCTGTGTTCTGATATCCTTTTGTAATTGTATGTGCACAACACTCTCCATGATTGTAATGCTATTTCGAAGCTATTATTCAAATTCTACACAAATCTACACGGCGAATTATTCATACATTTCTAATTTTAACAAGCATGCCATAAATGTAAAGCAATCGACAAATAAGCGACTTTAAATGGATTCATATCTACCTCGATAGTGCCCTAAGAAAATCAAGTTTTTTTTTCAATTTTCATTCATGTTGCATATAAATTTATGATGATTTCTCTTTCAGTGCATTTTTATTGTTAACTTTTTGGCTTCAGGAGTTAACCTAAAGCATGCTCTCATTCAGTCACCCAAATGTCGAATGCTATACATTTGCCTCATTCCGATGTTCAAAAGATGTAAATCAAATATAAATTAAATTTCGGCATACCTTTCGACCCAAATATGCAGCAACCGTTCGCCTGCTAAGAAAACCGAATAATCATTCTAAGACCCGTCTGATTCACTGTTTTTCTCTTGTTCATGCAGACACAAAGAGTATGAATTACGGTTGCTTTGCTGAGCTAAAGAATGTGCCCCTCCAAAGCCGCCTCTGATGAGCAGCACAATGAACAGGATAATTTACAGAATTTCAATTTATTATCCTTTCTTTTGCACCTACATCATCGTTAACGGTAGCGATAAGTGAGAATCCTTACGAGGTTACCACATGGAATAAACCGAAACCTTAAAAAAATTTTGCGAGACTTTACATTTTCGTTCACACAAATCACCGTGTTGACGTGAATTATCCAATGTGAATTTATTACTCCAACACTTTTAGCACTTCATTTTCGCATTATATTCAGCGCCATATTTTAGTACTTCGTTGAAGGACGAAATAAAAGTACACATATCATTCATGTGCATGTAACGGAAAATGTGGGACGACTTTTTTATACTTCCTGCGATTATTTTTTGTGTTTTGAAAAACCATCCCAAGTTTTACTCCTTGTTCTTGTAATACTTAACCTTCAAGAAACTTTCGTTTATTCATTATCCGTAAATCCGTTATCGCTTACCGTTGCTCATAACCCCATTTCGCATCGTTTTGCAAACATTATCCACGATAATCTTTAACAACAAACCAACTCCAACGCTAGCTTGACAAGGGCTTTACATGAAATGTGGAGCATCACAAGATTTGCTCTACTAACGCGCTTAAGAGTAAGAGTTGTAGCAAGGAAGCAGGCGTCGAGATGCAAACTCCATCCCGATCCGGGGTCTTTCGTGATGCCTCAGAACCTACACAACTACCGTTTTCCTATCTAGCGACCCGAGATAAATGGCCTTGTACGAGAAGGGCCTCATGGACATCCTATAAACTTTGCCCTGGAAAGCCACTGCTTCGTGTTAGTTCGCTTCGAACAATTCCGCTTCTTACCCATCGTAAGCTCGACCGATTTGAATATGCAGACAGGCAGACAAATAGCATTCGCGATTTTTCTTCCATATTTATGATACCAATCGATTCACGTATGTTCACGATTCACGTGCGTTTTTCACAGATACTATACAGGCTTTTTAGTAAATTAATTCTCTCAGACTTTACAGCAATATTGGTGATCCAATTTCGTTTCATAGCAACTAATGAAGCCGTCCTGCAGCGTTCAATCTATAATTAGAACAACTTCAACAGCATTTAACACGCATGAAAGTTTCGCTGTTAACGTATAACGCGATAAACGCATACAACACCTGCTTATATTTCCCACGACTTTCGAGCGAAATAGTAAGTGCAGATGAAAAAAGAAATCTGCTTAAGAAAAGTTTATTTCAGTTATGTTATTTACTTACGGTACAAACATACATATATATATTTTTACTTTGCCTTCCTGGCAGTACAACATTCTGGCAGGCTGGTGCTTAAGAGAGCATATTTGACTGCTAACACCGATGATTGTAACAAGGCACGTTGCGCGGTTCCCCTTTTTATTGGCTCCATAGCGATTCTCAGGTTGAGTGCAATTTCGTGACCCTTTTTCCAGCAAATTGCTTCCATCCCTATCCTGTTCCTACTTCCGTATGTTGAACCAGTAACGGTGAACCATCCACTAGCTGCTCGTTTTTCAAGCACCGCGAATTCAATCGTCGGATATAAATGAATTCTAATGCGCTGCTTTAGCATTCCGTGTGCCACCTGCTCTGAAAAAAGTCTCTCTGTTATTGGATTTTGCGCTACCTAGGGGCCACGTTACATTATCTTTTTGATGCTCAAAAGTTTTCTGTATAATCTAATCTAATTAAATTCGAAAAACATTCGTTTTTTTTGTGTTGCCCTTGAGCAAGATCAAAAATCAATGATTGATTGAAATTTATGCAGAGGTATGCAGTAACACCAACGCTTCAAATGCTAGGGACTTTATGCATTACTTATTGAACGGCATCTTTTGAAAGTTACTGATAGCAATATAGAGATTATTTGATGAAAACATAAATGAAAAAATACACTCCACTACCTCAAGATAACGGTATTATCTGCTTATTTATTAAACCAAACAAAGAAGTTCATTTTAGCGAAGTAAATATATCATAATATTTCTTTAGCTATGAACTTATGATGTTTCTTTGTAAAAAAATAATCACATACATGGCTCTACAGGTTCGAACAGGCGATAAATCAACGTGTATGTAGCGTCTGGCACAACTTCGTAATTCGGCCGCAGGGCCCCATATAAAAGTGGCATGCCAAAATTATGCTTTGTGCCCACTGGATAATAATAATTTCACACCAGATTAAAGCGCACTCTCCTCGGAAAAGACTGTTCGGTAGCAGTGCTGCATGGTTAAATTATTAAACCGTCGTAGGCACACACCACCTCTTTAGTAACGCAAAATTGCGCTGAAACATTTTTGCTGACCTCCGTACCATTGGCGCTAATACCCATATTCACGAAAGCATTATGACATATGTTATACCCATGCACTATTTTTTGTCCACCCGCACTCCTGCTCGTATGACCGTTACGAACATGTCGATTAAAAAAAGCAGAACCACTTTACAGCAATTCACAGTGTGAGCTGTTGGGACACTGCTGAAAATCGGTCGCACATTTTTATTGGTACAATTTACAGCATCAATTTTATTTTATTTTTTTTGTTTTTGCCCTTTTGGTTCGAAAGACTCTTTGGATGACGGAAAACGAATATGAACTCAATTATTACCGTTATCAGAAAATTAATCTGATGTCCTTTTCATCTCTTCTTATTATTTATTCGAGTTATTTGCATGATCCAAGAATCTCATCAACTACGATATGTCGTAAACCATATACAATGTTCGGAATTAAACCAGTAGATCGAAATGTGGAACACAAATATACTAAGATTTTAAATGAGATATCTAGTAAATAATGTATAAGCGCCAATACGCACAAAAATATCACTTTAATTCACACTTCAGTAGATACCAAATTATCTGATCAACTACAGCATTCGAATCCTGTTTACTTTACAGCTATGGACGGTGGGTCACTCGGCGAGTTGCTATCGGAACAATAGCCGTCATCTGGCTTCTCGCGGCACTCGTTTCATTTGTTCCAATATCTCTCGATCTTCATCGGGACAAAAGGGACAAAACGGACACATCACTCAAAATCAACGGCATCAAATACGAAACCTGTGCACTTGATCTAACACCAACCTATGCAGTTGTTTCTAGTTGTATAAGTTTCTACGTACCTTGTATAGTTATGATTGGTATCTATTGCAGGTAAGCAACATTTTCAATTCAATTCTAAGCATTTTCAATGTTTCACTTAACAACCAGATAATTTAAGACAAAATGCGTTTTCCTTAAAACATACACAGCTCATTACAAATAATCTTTCACACAAATTAAAAAATATAAAATCTCTCGTCTAAACTAATTATTGGAACAGCTATTGGTTTATATATAATAATTTGTGCAAAAATCCAAATTTGCTTCGGTATTTAGATTTGATAACTTCAAGTTGCTCGATGCATGATTATTTTTTCCAAACTGAATAAACCACATCAATCTACTATTCAAACATTGCCCAAAGTGGCTCATGTGACATACACCTTTGTAATAGATCTCCAACCGAAGCATGGCTACAAGGCATTAAGCTGATACACGAAGGCGTTTTGAAGCTTTTCAAAATGTGCATCGAATCGTATCTATAAAATAAAGCCCAACTTCTCGGAAGGTCCAGAAAAAAACCATTCGACTGTAACGATCCTAATATATTGTGTTTTCGTGCATGCATGTTACAAAGGCGGTCGCCCTTGAAATAATGGACTGGCACCGTGTTGTCTTTAATCCTTTGTGCCTATTTCTTCACAGGCTGTACTGCTACGCACAAAAGCACGTCAAATCTATACGTGCAGTAACGCGACCCGGAGAGATTAGTGAAAAGCGATATCGCAGTATACGAAGGCCCAAAACCACCAAGAACAAGCTTAAGCTTCGCCAACTAGCGCACCACGCATCATCGCCCTACCACGTGTCCGATCACAAGGCAGCGATCACAGTCGGTGTCATAATGGGCGTCTTTCTGATCTGCTGGGTGCCGTTCTTCTGTGTAAATATCATTGCCGCATTCTGCAAGACCTGCATCGGCCAGCAAACTTTCAAGGTTCTGTCTTGGCTCGGGTACTCCAACTCAGCCTTCAACCCGATCATCTACTCGATCTTCAACACCGAGTTTAGGGAGGCCTTCAAACGCATTCTAACCACCCGTAGCTCGTGGTGCTGTGGGCAGGAGATGGGTAACATCTATCCGCGAAGCAGCGATCGGTACGTAACAGACTATGCGGCGAAGAACGTTGTGATGAATTCCGGGCGCTCGTCCGCCGACCTGGAGCAGGTGTCAGCGATATGACCTTACTAAGCAACATCAACAACTGTCTAAAAGCATTAGAGCTCCCCAATCCCCATACCTGCATCAAATCTGTCACATTCTAAAGAGCTTAACAAACCATTCCAACTCGCTCCAAGGTAGTGTCAGTTGTAGAATGCTTGTAGAACACTCGTAACAGTACAGGCGCTGGCAGCAATATACGGTAGCTATTACAAAAACTATTTACACAAGAGCAAAAGTTTATCCGTATGCATGAACCACGGAAGCGGTAATTTGGGCTGTAAAAACACAAATTAAACATCTTCTTGCGGACACGCCGCACAGTTTTTCTCCGTATGCTGCCTTGCGCAAAGGAATACTACACCGTGCGGAGCACAAATTCACGTCGATTAGTCCCACCAATAATGAACAAAATGCACCCACACTAATTGCACTCCTGACTGCTAGGGTATAGGGATTTATGTTCTCGCTGTTGTTGATGTTGACATTGTAGATTCTCAAAAAAATTCAGCATGGAAACGAAACCCACGTATGGATGGTTTATCACCCTGGTTCACAATTTAGAGCGATCGAAAGGGATAGAACAAACCAAAAACATTAATAATAAACTCACATATCTGCCAATCCTGTCGATGCTAATAGAAACAGTAGATAGAGAGCTAAGAGAGATCAACTGGAATGCGACGACGACCTAGACATGTAAAGTTAAACTAATATTAGAATCCCGTAATAGAGATATTTTCCATGTACCGTTTTATAAATTTTATAAAAGAAGACAGGCCTTTAATTTCAATCTGCAATGGCTAGTTACGGGTGTATCTAACTCTACGAATAGAATACAGCTACAATCCTTTAGAATAGATCCTTTGATTGGCCCTTTTAAATGTTCGTGTTAGAAGTGCTCACACCAAACGAAGCTCCAAACCAAGAGAATGGCATTATCATTTGCCGCCCAATATTAATCAATTGACTGCTTTATATTTATTTTTTTGCAGCTATAACAAGTGTGATTCATAACCCAAAAAAGAGACAAAACATTTTTTTGTTTATTGTTTTTTACACACAGTTCGTTTTGATTACGTTTCTGAATCTCCCATACTGCGCATTCCTTTGAATCCTAACTAAAGGGAAACACAAAGGTATCGCTCTTGCAAAACAAAGTTTAATAGTTACTTGAAGATAAGACTGATTACTAATTATTTATTGAAACATAAGATGATAAAGTTCATTAAGAATAGTGAAGGAAAACCCTTTGCACAGTAAGTACGAGGCAGCGAAGAAGGCGCGAATGCAAAGATTCCAGGATTAGATAAGATACTGTGAAATTAAAATCGTATATTAGTTTTATATGTTTCTCCTGAAACAACCATCCCAGACGGAAACGCTACAGGAATGATCTGTAAGTGTAATAAACTCTATTTTCCATAAGTCAATGAACCAAATGCACCCAAAGGTACGAAAATGATGCCCTATACAATCATATTTTTATTGTATATGAACTGTTACTATTCTCCAAAGATTTTATTCAGGCTAATCTTACGAGCTTCGGTTAAAGTTTCTATTTATATGAATAATAAAACTAAGGAAAGTAACTGCAATCAGTCTGCTCTATTGAAAGAGCGACGGCTAGCACATATGGAATGGCATGTAGAACCGATTTCAAATATGAATATTTTGTTGATGTATAAGGAATTCTGTTTACCTTGAAACAAGAACGATAACAAAACGCATATGTATCGAGCCAAAACGAGTATTTTATTGTATATTGTTTCCACTGATATTACTTCTTTTCGTTTATTTTCATCGTTTCATTCGCATCGACATTATCAATAGTCAAATAACCCATACACTGTTATTAACATCTCCATCTCCACGTGATATGTGATGAGTAAACATTTTAGTTATAGCCCGATGAAGATCTCTCGTGTACATTTGCTATAAGCAGAAAAATATCATTGTTTAGATGGATCACTGTTGATTATCTCTATTCTCTATGGTATCTGTTACATGTGTAAGTTTAGTTATTTTAAAGCCTGTTTGCAAGTCAATGTTACTTCTTGTTGTAAAAGGAGTGCAAATTTTGCTCACAGCTAGAGCCATTTGGGACCGAAATATTGACGAAGAGATTGGTAAAAACCGAATGCTTTCACCGATGCAGGATTGCGTTCTAACAATCTTTTCAAAAAAAAAAACAAAACACTCGTATATCGTGGTTCCCAATAGTTGAAAGTATATGGGTGAAACAATAGTAGAAAATTTACAAACCTTTCTAGAGTATATATTGAGCATTATCTGTAGTAAAACTCACTTGCTTTAGATATCGACAACAATCCAAAGCAATCCTGATAAGAAGGAATAATCCGTCAATCCCATGGATGTCCTGGTAACGTATTGCAAGCTAACAGTATAGTAGCTTCTAGTCTATTTTTGCCCTGACTACTAGGACTGTCCTTGATGGCGTTGTACACTAGAGCATTCTCATAATCCACAGCTAGCAGTACGACGGAGATTTCCTGTCCAAACGATCGTGAATGTCCATAAGTAGTGAGAATCAAAAGAAAAGAAGCGAGGGAGCAAAGTGAAAATAAAAATACACGCATTTTTTCAATACGAAAACACACTCGCGCATTCATACAGATAGTAAATTGTATTTGTACTACAAACAGGGAGCGTCCACAGGTAAACAATTCCTTTGCGCCAATCTAGGAATGCGAACGATTTGAATAGATATGTTTCTTTGGATAATCTGAAAGTACTATGAAATACAAACGTAAAACATATTACCATCGGTTGAACTCGTAAACAAATATGTAGACGAAAATATTGAGAACTATCAAATAATTTGAAAAGAATTCAAATTTAATCAATTTAATTGATTTCACAAGCCAATTTATAAAATTAACTAATGAAATAGTCAAATCATTTGTCACATTTTTTTGTTGTTGTTTGCTCATACGTTCACGTTACGTTTTACTTTTTTTGGGTTGATATGAGGCGTTGAAGGCGATAATTTTTAAATACCAATCGCTTACTATTCATCCCGAATCGGTCAATTTGCTAGCGATAGTGAAGTATCACATGAATGAAGTATCACATCATATCCAATTTAACAGCAATTTTATGATTCAAATTTACCTAGTTATAATCGGCTATGTTTCATTTGAATAATAATTTTTGCCTCATTTTACAAATATTCTTGCATAAACATATTTTAAGAGTTTTTGACATGGAAGATAATCAAAAATGGTTAAACAAATACAACTTATCTACACAAATACCAGATGCATTGCAATAAACATTTAGCAGCATGTAGTGGTATGTGCTCAAATGAGTGCCTCGAAATAAAATAAGTCCATGTGCTTGCTTATTTTAATTCTTTTAGAAAATTACGTAGTTGTGTGAAATTGATATTAGTTCCCGAATATATTGTACATTGATTATTTTACCAGGCAATATAAACGTGTTACCACATCAAATTCGGATGAATTCATTCTATTTTGCTATCGGCGGGGTTTGTTTTGATGGAATGGGTTATCAGCAGAAAAAGATATACTCTTTTTCGAACAGAAATACATTTGAGTATCTACGGTCGTAGATGGTGTATTAACCAAGTCCAAATGAACACGACTAGAGCAAAACAGCCGAAAATTTGAGAGGCATTGAAAATTGAATTCTACTGCCCTTCGTTTGCATAGGACCGTCCTACATAAACCTAATCTCGTCGCTAGATGCTACAGCAAACGAAACGTTACTTCATTATACGGGCACCATCGATTAAAAGGGTGCTTCCAGTAGAAACAAGCATGCCAAACGATAAAATTATCAACCATGCGACAAAGGAAAAAAAATCGTAAAGTACAAACTGAAAGGTAGTCCAATTTCTGACCTGTTTAATTTCAAGGAGCATGGTGCTAGAATAGCTGAGAACTTTTAACGAGTTTCCAACGCTGTCAAAACATCATTTTACCGTCTTTACGCTCCTCCATTTTTTCTCTCGCCTTTCAATAAGAAAGTGAAAGGTTCTTAATGTCAATCATAATTCTATTTCCAGGTGTCGTCTAGCTATCCACACCATGACCAGCGTGCTAATCAAATTATTTTTGTTTTCTTCAGTAATGGATCTTGCTTGAATTTTCCTTATTCGTTGAGGCAATAGGTTTATGTAGCTTTGTGTTTTTTAAACATATGTTTCATCACAGCAGTCTTACTTTTTAAGTCGATGGTAAAATAAATCACAAATGTCGACCAATAACATGCTTTTCATACCTTGCCATCTAACATGCCAATTACTTTTCAAAATGCAATTTATCTCATTGACAATGATGAACAGGTTCAAAGTGTGTGTTTCACACTTATTCATTTTTCTTTTTATTTTTTGCATGAAAAGTTATATAACCTCCCCCGAACCCAGGACTGAGTATCGGGCTACCAGACAAAAAAAACAAGTCATAGAAAGCCTTAATTGTTCACGCTTTGACCGCACAACGCGTTGTTAAGGCATTTAAGAAGATCAGCATACAATCAACATCTGCTTAGAAATTCAAATTTGCATTTAAAGTCAAATGTAAAGAATGCATATAGAAAATTAAATTTCCACACATAAACGTTTCATAATTTTTTATTTTTTATTTTTAAATTTTTAAAATTTTTTTTTAAATTACATCTATGTTTTTAAATGTTAACAATATTGTCTATGTTAAAATGTTTAGCAAATACTGAAAAAAGATGCACCACAACGAAACATATTCTCGGTCGTACTACAGAGAAATTCAAAACATCCGAAATTAGTCATGCTTTCTCATCTAAGCAAGCAAATATATATTATTTGGGAATTGGGGACATTATGAGCTAATATCCTGAATATTTTACGTTTCAGATACAGCAATGAATGATACAGTATTCAGATACAGTATGAACAAGAAGTAATGTTTTATTCATCGTGTACGTACGATGGAAAACAAAACGCTCAAATCAAATATAAACACTGCGATCAAAGGCAAGTATCCCTTTGGAATACACATAATGGAATATTCACGAGTTGCATTCTAGATCGCAATGGATCGTCGTAAATAGAATGGAAATGAAAATTATTGCTTGTGTCGGCATATACTAGTACACTTTGAGAGGACATAGAGATGCTCAAAGATGCTTTAAACAATCTCCATCTTTATATAGCATCTTATTTATAATATATTTTCTTATAATTTAAAGTAATAAAGAATGCAAAGTTTTACCTGTTCAAGATTCTTTCAGTAAATTCAGGGTAATAATCCATGTTGCATATGTTATAATGAGCTATTTTATAATTGTAATCAAACGATACAATCGTTTTAGTCAAATGTCCAGTCAACTTATACTCTTACACGAGTAGCTTAAGTAATGTACAATATGTACATCTATGGCATGGTTAGTAATACAAAAGGATGTATCATTGCTCATAGCGCCCTTATATGAGCCATTTCAATGAAAACCAATGGATCTACCGGTATGCTCCAAACATCAAATGTATGTGTCGGATTTCCTACAAGGACAATATATTACCGTACCATAAACATCGTAAATCAATTATTTCGGAATTTTGTGGCTCCTAAATATCAAGGAAATTTTTCTTCTATTCTAGAAGAATTCTATTCTATACAAGTGTGTTCAATGAAAGGTAAAAAATAAATTATTTAGCATATAACTCGGCTCAATCGTACTGCTCCAAACCATTCAAAAGTATCTACTCTATATAACTATTTTTTTTTCATATGCTATGTAACTATAAAGTAGGTATCAATATTGAGTAAATGTAACGAATGTTCTACCCAACAAAATCATTCGACAACTAGTGAAAATGTGTCACGAGTGTCGGATAATGCTTAGAACTCTCAGGATTTTAGATTAAACCTATTTTTTTTGTTTACCATGCAAACGTCGTGATTCATCCGTTAACTCAGCACATTGAAATTGATTTGAGTGGAGTTTCGGCTTTCCATTTCGTAATTTCTACTCAATCATCGCTCGTTCGGGTGGTGACCCATTCTAATCGAAATGTAATTAAGTTACGACGACGAGACTACGAAGCTCTTTTCCCGAATCTACATATAAAGAGTATAGGTTCGCAATCTTTTCAACGGCGTTCGGTGCGTTTGGAACGATGCATTCCTTTTAAACCATTTCCCTTTACTCTTCTTTTTTACGTCGGTTATGCTTCATCTTGCACAGTAGCGATTTAACTAGACATCACGAAATGAACCAAACAGGAACAGAGGATAGACACCAGCACAAGTGTTCCCAACTGACGGAATAGACAAAAACGGAGAAAAGCGAATCAGCTGTAATTCAATTTCTCCGCGTATTGGAATGGAAAAACGTGAAACTTGCTTTCCTTCGTAGATAGTCGAAATCAAAGAACTTTGACAGTGTACACTAGGAAACGAGATTTGATGGTATCGCGTAATTTACAACTGAAATCGCAATAACTCGAGTCACAAACTACATAAAAGTAACAGGCTGCTGTTGAGTGCTGGGTGATAAGCATCTCAAAATTTTCATGCCGCTATCAAAAGTACATGAAGCATTCCCACTATTCAGCATCATTTCGGAATCGTTTAGTAATTGCTTTTGTCTTCTAAAGGTAAGTAATATGCAATATAGGTGTTGGTTGCCATGTTTCTTCATACATCAGATCGCAGAATGATTAAAAATAACATGAAAAATTATGAACTTTGCCACTCATTTCATTCTAGCAGCTTTCGAAGCGTGTAAACATGGAATTTTATCTAAACATGTTCTCTTCTGTTATCTTCAAAGTTGTCTTCGGATGCACTCAATTACTCCACCAAGGGAACCTCTCAGCACCTCAACACTTTCTTCTTTTCACGTTGGCTTTAAGATAGCTATGAGAGTTGCTTCCAAATCTAAAATAATTCAAGTCATAATTGAAATCCGATTATAAATTAATTGATAGTTCGTTGAAGCACAACCGTTTGCTTTAATGTCCATTCTGATTTGTGATTTGTAGTATTCATTTTTTTTATTTTTACTTATAACTATATTATCGATCAACGATTGGGCTTTACTAGGAACAATTGAGTTCTTACTAATTGAGTACCATACTTTTGTTTAGGGATTATCTTGCATAAGATTGATAACAAGAATAAGATGTAGCTGTAAAACTGGTATAGCGTCGTTCAAAGCCATGTAAACATTCAAAACCTTAATAAAATAATGCTGCAACTCAAACACAGCAAAGATGACGAGTTGCATCAGGTATTTTTGCTTAGCTTTCGATACATAAGATATACATATCAACGTGACTAGAATTCTACTCGCACTTACAACACCTTCCTTCCAAAAATCACCATCCCAATATCGTCAACATTCGGTTGGTGGTCCATTAATCTTTTCTTCTCGCAGTACGGGACACCAGCCAGCGCAAGTTACTTTGCATAAGTTCGAATCACTTCAAGGCATCCGTCAATTTCTACGAAGTTGGAGTAAAAACCCGGACAAAAAACGGCCTCAACCATAAGCCCATCGAAGCCAGCTCCTTTCGCTTCCGGTAGTGGTGAAAAGAAATTGAATTTATCTATCATTTCCATACTTTGCATGCACTGTCCCTTGCTTTAGGCGCTTTTTTTGTTGATAATACCCAAGATCTGCCACACGAGGGATCTTACGCCTTTCGGTTCATTTCCCTCAAAGCCTTGGGTACAGACTTTGTCTGAGTTTCACGTTCCAATTTAGTTCAACAACAAGCAGACCAATTTTTCTTAGCTCTCCCTATTTTATTCCTCATACTCAATGGTCACGACAACCATTGACAGATTTTGGGATTTTCCGCGACGCAAATTGCAGTCTACATGGCAACGTTGGTTCCAAAATTCCTCAATTTTGCATTTCCAATTCAAGGCACATGGGATAATAGAAGGAATAAATTCAAATTTCACAAAAAGCATGACAAATCATACGGTAAGCATTTGAGCGATAGCAATTGATAATGGGAAAGTTCGTAGGCGCTTAACTTACATAATTTGGGTGAAACGGATATTTTTTTTTAATTTCTCGGGTTTTGTAATTCTCAACCAGAGTTGAAGATATATTCGCGATATGATATAAAGATTGTCCGTCAATCGATATTTCGCCATATATTAAACAATGCTTTCAATGTAGCGTCATAATTTGTTTTATGCAAGCCTAAATGCCTTCATTGTGTTTCAATTAGCTACGATATTTAATTTCACTCGTATGACACAAATAGACAATTATGAATGTAGCATAACATTATTTAGTTTGTCTAACAAATTACTGAAATGTAGTTTAACAACAAAAAAACAATTATTTTATTTTTTTTGAAAATTATTGATTTATATTCTGGGTGATATAATAACTATACATATAACTAACATTCTAGGTTATTGAAAAAAGCATATGACATGAATGTTACTCTCAACCCATCACTATGAAAGAGGTCATCAAATAAGCCTCAACATCAGCCGAAGGAACATATCTAAATCCAGTCAAAGTTACACGTTTCTTATCAAAAAGTTGAAAGCACAGCTTATAAAGATTAAATATGATGAAAAAAATCATTCGGGACACATAGTACTAGTGTTTTGAAATATGTTTGCAAATACTTATCCACAAAACCGAAATGATGTTCCATGTTTATCTGCTATGTTACTGTTAGAGCTCGACTGTTATGAATCCAATTTAAATTTTAACCTGTTATTGCCAAACGGTGGTGTTGTCTGGTTAAACAATTTTTATTTTAATAAACCTGGTCCTTGCAAAATGAATGTCAATAGGAATTATCATTAGGATGACGAAAATAACTCAAATTAATTCAACAGTAATCAAGACAGAAATAAACAAAATAGATGTTTTATGTACATAGTTAAATGGATTATCAATCAAGAATCAAGTGAATTATCAAGTGCATGATAAAAGTTAGCATGAATGCTTGAAGCGTTAATTTATATTACCGGTATTCTAATTAAACCCCGATACGACTAGAATCCAAAACGAAACTAATAAATACACTATTACACCTTCGTTTCGTGGCGAATCGAAACGAATATTTGCATTTTGGCAAATGCAAAACATTCACGTGAATACTCTTCCGTAACAGATTTTTTGTAACCTCTACCTACGGCTCAATCATCATGTTTGCTTTGCTTCGACTACCTAAAAGTTCTATCGGAAATAATCAATCAAGGAATAAGTACAAATACATGTAAAAACCGTTCGAATTCTCAGTAGCGCGAATCAGTCGCGCTTATGAAACGCCGTTTAGCTGCCAGCTCTCTGACTAGGGATTTATTTATAGCACACTGCCAATAATTCCAATAAATCATTGCGTACCCTCCGGAAATGACGATTTTGGCAGCATCAGGGGACTGAATCTGCCGCGAGTTTTATTAATATTTGACATCATACATACTGCTGCGTGCCAGAGATGGTTTGTTTTGGTCACGCCATTCTATGCCACACAGTATTACACTTTGAGGCAACTATTGAAAGGAAATTAAAATTGACCCGGATATTAATTGTGTTGCGGTACCGGAAAAACCGCAAATAGTCCGTGTCGAAGGTAAACCAACTATGATATATTGGACATTTTCTTAAGTTCGCTGAAAGCACGAGCTCTTATTGTAATTTGATAGCTATGCGCATTCCAGCATTCGGACAAGATGAGCAGAGGATGAACATTAATTAATTCATAATATTTGTCCATCCTTGGAATAGAAACCCCATAACGAAGTTCGTTTCAAGTGACCAAACGGGAAAGAGCACCTCTTTCTAGCTTTTTGATTACGCTACCCGCAAGAGAGCAGAGAAAGTAAAAGTTTGTAACTGATAATAGTGCCTAAAACGTGGAGAATATGTCCACAAAACGACGCAATAGTAATGGCAAAAAGAAAAAAAAACTTTTAATGACCAAAAAAAACATAACTTTGGCAAGCCTTGCACAGTTTCATCCAAAGTTCGTCAACGAGCGTTTGTGTGTGTCAGCTGGTGATGCTGGACATTGCTCGCACATTTTCCGACTGATGAACTTTACAGGCTTCTACGGGGTACTGATGATCAAAAAACTTGACTATCGATAGTACCAGATTGTCCCTAAACTTTGGCAATTACCTGAACCCACCTATGATGGCAGTACAAACATCACTGTCACAGCCCAACTGTTAATAGCAATACTTGAAGATCATTTCATGCATCATTACCCCTGATTATATGACATCATGAGGGCGTTAAAGCAAATCTCGGAAGCCACATGATTTGTATATGATTTACATACATATTTCCATTCCATTTTTTTTCGTCATTCATCCCACCTCTGCAATAAAGGCAACTTACATCCCATAAGATTTTTTTTAATACTATATTATTTAAATTATTCAATTTTCAAAATACACACATATAACCTTCGATGTTTTATAGCAAGAACAAACATATTTATTGTATACTTTATACCAATATAGCGAAAAACCCGATATACCAGTTTTATAATAAATACTTTGTAACAAAAAAAATGCATGCATAAGTTTTCTATTATCTTCAATCAATACAAACTGGAATAGACATTTTTTCATCGATCAATCCGCATCCGTGGGAAATAATAATACCACACAACCATCTGTGGAATTTAGAATTTCCGCTTCCTGTCCTTTAGCAGCCGAGAGAAGATGGAAATACGATTCCCAGCAGGAAGCCATCCTGCATTAAATGTTTAAGCATTTTTTATCATGAATTTTGGTCTTTCTGTATGAAACAGGCGAAAGCAGTTTGTAATTTAACTCAATTGCAAATTTCTAGTTATGTTTTGTGTTGACAACCTGACAACTGTGTTTTGTGTTTTGTGTGACCTTATGCTTCAAATTTATTAAAAGAAGAATCGAATTATCCTTGATAGAATTTTCAGTATTTAAATTCAGATCAGTATAATAGTGTATTGAAATTAGTCTAGCATATCAAAATTTGAAGCCATCATAAATAGCATAAAAATATATCTCTAATATCATCACCTGTAGCATTAAACAATCGTTATAGGTTAGGAAACCGCTTACAAAGATATCAATATCAATATAGATTAGCTTGCAATAGTGCTTTACATGTACCTGCATGAGAGGCCAGACTCCAACAAAAAGTGCCGAGTGGTGGAATTAGTCACAATTCCAGGCCTCTTACCATGTCCAGCTTAGAAACTTTTTGAAAGTTAGGTCAATCGTTAAGCTACTGCATACTTTATGCATTTATAGTATTTTATCGTAATGCAGTAAATATGCAGGTGTAAGCAGGATGAAATCATTTAGAATGTTTATAATGGAGTGGTTAATCATTGAATATCTTATGCTCAATTAATTAGATTTTTTCAAACCTAGCACTACTTTTGATTTTATCTATTTGTAATCACAACCATTTAAACCTCAATAATTTTAGGTGGACACGAACGTATTACGCAAATTTAACATTCATTCATCTAAATATTTTTAGTATCAAATTTTAATAAAAGGAACTGTTTTTGATAATTTACCATGCTTGCGTCATGATGCTTAAACTACCAATATTTCTTATCTAATCTAGAAAATACTTCATTTATCTAAAACAAAAATATTATCCAATTATATGGAAAACACTTAATAAAAACAGAATATAGTTAAAAAATAAAGTGTTGTTTTACCTCTTAGAGGGTAAACATATTTTTGAAAATATATTGAAAAATATATTCAACAATATATCAAAATATTATTCTCTTTCAAATATATGATAAATGATTTTAGATTAAATCATCTTCTTGGTATGTCAATCAAGTTTAAAAGTTTTGCAATTATATTAGCTAGACCACACAGACATAACGGAACATAAATATTATTTTTACCAAAAAACTATTATGAGTAAGATTAGAGGAACTCATCCGACACTACAAACGAGCTCTTCATTTGTTTGAAAATAATAATATAGAATTCCCCTTGCGTTTCATGCGTTTCGGATTAACTTTTTATACGAATCAAAAGACATATTTAAGCTATGAAATACTTCACCTCCACTCCAATGCTCAAAGGCTGTACAGGTGCAGAAAAAAATTGTATTTTATTTGAAATCTACAAAGCCACTAAATGTCAGCTTAAACGATTTTGTTCGTTCATTTAATTGATCAGTGTGAATATTGCTCTTTTCAGTTCGATTAATTGTATTAATTCGTACATCATCTTCCATTACTACGAGCCTTCGCTATCAAGAGCTTCGAGTTAGGTACTCCTCTGCAATCGTATTCCAACGTTCCAAGAGGTCCTTTTCACTTTCTTGCCAAAGGGCTTCCAGTACATTCCATCCTCGAGTTTGTGTGGACAAAATATATTGATTGGTTGCATCAACAGTGGCCGTATACAGTCCCAAAACGAGGCTCTGGCACAGACGAGCAGCGATCGCAACCTTTATAGAGCATTAAGTCAGTAGAATGAGAATTCAACAAAACCATGATTGCATCGTGATATATGATTTAACTCACCTTCAGCACGTCTTTTTCATGTTGGGGAATCAAACGAATCATGCTGTAGCCAGCTATCACCAGACCCCCGGTGTTAAGGTCGGCTGATTCCAAAATCATATATGTCATGGCTATGGCCAATTCAAACACGTATCGCGAATAGCACACGTCACCAAAGTCTATTATACCGGTAATTTCATACTCCTTGCTGTTCGAAGCTTTCTTGTTAACAATTACGTTGTGCTCATTGAAATCGCCGTATATAACGCCTTGCTCGAATTCACCCAGGTTCGGGATGATACGCCGCTGAAAAGCATCCAATACTTGCTCCACTATACCTTTATGATGTTCGTCCTTGATCACGTAGATGAAATCTTTTAACTTTGGAAAATTGTCCAGCATCCAGATTGAATTTCGCTTAGCAACGAGATCCTTATCCACGGACTGCAGAACGCATACAAGATGGTATCATAAAATAAATACAAAAATGGAACATTAGAACAAAACAAAACAATCTGTTGCATTGAGAATGTTAGATGTAAGTCATATTCTAATTTGTCGAAATCAATAAATATCAGTACAACATTATGCAAGGTTGTATAGGATATAATATTGCCAGGAAGTTGAAAGCTAATGAACTTTTTACTAGATAGATCTTCATCCACAACAGATGAAGCCGTGGTCATTACATGTTGTAACAATTCTGCATTGTACCTTAACAAATGTACTAAGTATATCAAATAGTGATAAAAGAATGATTAAAACAGCCGTAAAAGCTGGCTGAAACATCCGTAATACATTGCCACGTCCAAAAACTTCCATTTGACGTCGATCGAGATTTGTCGAAAAAAGTTCACAAATCAGCGACTTCAATAGTTTCGGTCCATTTGATCAATTCATTTGGATCTCGTTTGGAGGCATGAAACCTTTTAGATTTTCTCGAGATTGGACAAGTATTTTCTTTATTATGTTGCCTAAAATTATAAGAAAATACTAAACAACGACATTTGACAAAACCAAACTCACCTTTAGCGCTGAATCGATCCTAGCAATAAATTGGCCCGCTTGGTAAAACAGACCGTCCGGGTGAGGCACACCATGGAACACCTTCCCCGGAATGTATTCCAGCAGCCGAACGACATTTTCGAATTGGTTCAGCTTTTCGACCGAATGATACTTGCCGTGGATGTTCTGCACGGGCACTGGGCATTTGATGCCGCGCTTGCTCAACAACAGCATGATCTCATTTTGCGCATGGAAAAACGTTTCGTCTTTCGAGTCGAGCGAGTTCGCTATCTTCATCACATAACCGCTCGTATTGATTGATTTCAATATAGGGTTTTTCACGTAGCTGAAACAAGAAAACGAGATGAAACAGTAATCGAAAGCAGAAAAAAGATAAACACAATCAGTGTACGTTAGAAGGAGCCAATTGCTGACTAACTGACAATTTAATTAACCCCCTTCAGTTCCAACGCTGGACGACCCTGGTGGCTCCATCCCTTGTCAGTACAGTCGCGCACAGCGACATGACATACGAGACAAATTTACAAATCGTAATCACGTGCCCCCCGTGTTCGCATGCAACGCGACTTTGGCGTGCATGTATTTTTTTTTTTGTTTAATAATCTGTCCTTCTCGCTTAAGCGAGTACACCCTGCGCTATGCCCATCCTGTTTTGTGACATTGAGCCAGTCCCAAACGAACATACCTGTCGGCTTGGATCATGAAATTGCGATCATCATACGAATCAAGCTCGCACATCTCCAGCACTGTTATGCCGTACAGCCTTTCCGCGAGTTTGCGGACCTCTTCTTCGGACACGGTCGGACGAATTTGTGAGCCTGGCTTTAACGTCTCCGGTGGTTGGACATTTGATTCCTCACTATCATGAGCGCCATCGGTTTTGTTTTCCTTTGGACTGCCGTTGCTGTTGGGCGCATCATTCGCTTCGTTCTCGCTTTGCGATTCTTCCGCGACGCTGCGTTTTTTAACCATCGTTTTCATCTCCATTTGGCTCACAAAACTGCTCGATGCACTTGCTTCACGACTCTGAATCCCAAATTTATGCCCTCAGTACTCGTTTCGAAAAACCGATACGAAGTGAAGCGAAACAATAGCGCTACTCGTCTGAGATAACGTGCACAGTACACGGCTTGCGTTAGTTACCGCTCGGCAAGGTTGACGCGTACTAAGAGAGTATGCTGGCGCGATCCGCGTTCTGCTTCTGTGAACGAAGCTATCACGAACTGATCGGTGGACAATCAGCGAGAAGGGCTGCTTTTACGCGGTCGCGCCCGACATACAACTCGCAGCTCATCCCCGCGCACTGATTTCTTCCGACAGGCACCTCGTTAGTGTGCGAGCGATAAAGAAAAAGATAAATCAACTGTCGTGATTGCAAAGGGAATCTTCCGGTACAAATAAGCACCACCCTGCGTGCATTACTTATCTCTTCTTGCGCGTGACGTGTCAACAGAACCACACAACGAGGGACAATGTACGAGAGCACTGTTCTTTCAAGTCGATATTTATTCATTTGCATTCTTTGATCCATATAAATCGCACCACTACTTCTAAACTTAGCTGATTACAATTACAATTATTGTTATAAGCTGGGACGATACCCTGATTATCCTACGACTCAAAGTCCTGTTCCTGTTCTTCCGTTATTGCTGCAGTTTCGTTCGATGCGTTGTCTTCTCCGCAACTTAAACCATCGTTTATGCGTTGCAGGAAAGAATTCAGCAGGAATTTGTTGATTTTATCATTCTGCGTAAACTCACGCACAGTCGGCATATCGATTTGTTCGGTGTGGTCGGCCTGATCACCAGATATGAGATTTCGGTCTGGACCCGATGCATCGTGATTCATCGTAATTCCGTCGGTGAATGCACCACTGTTATAGTTGCTGTTTTCCACCCCATCATCCCTGGGAGGATTAGTTTCATTAGATGGTTCCACTGACGGCATAATGTGTAATGAAAATTAACTTAAACGCCGAACAAAACGAAACTTTTACAATTTTACACTTCAATGCAACTTCTAATGCGCGTAGAGGTAATGTTTGTTTTGTTTAAATGTTTATGGAATGAATTCCGTGTTTTGCTACGTTTAGCACAAATCACAACCATTGTCATGGTGCCTTGTACTAAAATGTAGAAAAGTAAAGGTCGTTCCCAGCCAACAATTGAAATTTATTTTAACAGCATTAACAGGGTGTCGAAGATGGGCCAATGAATATATGCATCAAAACAACAAAGATTAACTAATTGCTAAGAATTTTCGTTTGGCGTTTTTTTGTACCCATGGATTATTCTTTCGAATCCAAAAGAAAAACAAACATAATTGGCTCGTGTATATTTGTCAGTGCTTGTTTGAGCACATCGTGAGCAGTTCGTTGTGAAACCATTTGTACAAGAGAAAGAGCTAAGCATATAAATGCTTACGATGAATCTGAGTTTTATAGCTCTGTTTATAGTGGGCTTCCACGAGGTGAATCTCACTGTAAGTGACGGACTGCATTCGCTGCTAAAACTACTGCAAATCGAAAAATTTGTACAGAAAGTTATGCAATCAATTAAAATAGTTGGAAAATGGAAAGTTTCAATCTTTTTCCGGCAAGAATCTATTTTATATGATACAGTTTTTTTATAACTGTTTACCTTCAATGCAAAACTGTTAAGCCGAGTCTGATGGTCAGATACGACGAGTCTGATATCCGTAGTCTACGTATAGTTGTACGACTCGACAAACTCACGAAGAATTTGTTTAGGTCCATCACTCACGGTTTTTTTCCGCAGTATGGACACCCGCTATTATACTTTCTATATTAAAGCTCTTGAGTTCTTTTCCTTCTTCATTTACACTCATTCAGCAGAGAGCATACAGGGTAAACGGCGCTGTACCAGTTCCTTGTCACTCGCTGGATTAGTCGCTAATTTTGATCACAAAATTATATGATCGACAACCAAGCTCTTGCTTACCGAACATTGTTGTATTTTTCTTCAAAATTAAACAACCTAAAACAAATGGATAACTTATATATGAGTTGGATGTAAATGGGCTTTATATGAACTACAAGACGCTTACTTATTTTGCTTTTAAAATTAAGGTTATCTAAGTATGATTTTGGTCAAAGCCTAACTATTACTCAAGCGACCAATTGACTCAAAATTGTTCTAATATTATAGTATGAAATCATTATCGTGGTACAAATTAAACGTACAGGCATGAACAGCCCCACTTATGGACTTGTTAGTAAGATTGCCGAAAAGAAAATAAAAACCAGAACGCGATTGTTTTAAAGGACATCTCATAGACTGAAAATGCACCACATGTAAACAATAAAAATTCGCAATCCGTTAAAAGCTAAAAATCTTGAATATTTTTACACATACGACAGGATTCAATATTCTTGCAATCGTTATCATATTTTGAACCAAATAGTATAATATTAATCTAGAGCACATTAAGCACTTACTTGTTTTTTTTTATCATGAAAGCTTTTTCTTTAACTTTCTAGGTTGATATCACTATTCTCCTTTCTTAAACAAAGTGAATCAACCGACATCATCCACAAATTTCAACGCATAAAAGTGTTATAAAACTGAGGTGTGTCAAATATTCTCTCCTTCCTACTATATTGAAGAATAAGGCTCAACCAACGTTTTGGATGTGAAATTTTTGAATATTCAAAGAAATGTATTATTGCTTCATCATTCATGTATCAACGTTAAGGTAATATTTTTGTTTCATAGCAATTTGCCCCGTTCAATTTGAAGCGAGCTTAAATCTTGCTATAAAATGTAGCCAAAGAATGACAGTCGTCTGTTTTGTTGGTTGGGAAAAGTGTTCCCTCAATGATACGCACACATCATCAGTTCAAACTTGTTGTGACGTTTTGTTCTTTTATTTATATTAGCGTTCATTAGTACAAGTTCAGTTTTATATTATTGACCTGAAAGTGAGACAATCGTTGTTTTATCGCTATCCATGTACTTGGATTTATTTAATCTACAGCACGTCAATACGATGTTCTTACATACATCTGATTCAAAATCAATGATTCTCATTTCTGTTAATAGTCGTGGAATAGAGCTTCAATTGATTCAATTGGCAACAAAATATGGTTTTTAAGCAAAAATAATTGCGGCACACAGAAATTGCCTCAGCCATAGCATCCATCATAATATTTCGACAACGTGATTATTTCTCATAAGTATTCGTCGGAAGTGTACGGCGTTTTGAAAACACTTTGCTATGCCGGTGCCTGTTGGCATTCGCGGTGGTGTTGCGCTGTGAGGTTAATGTGGGTGTAAGCATGTGCCATAACCGGCCACCCGGCGTCTGTACGACCGTTGAAGTTCAACGTGCAAGCAAAGGAAAATTTGCGTCATATTCTGCGTACGAATGCAGTGGGATTCGGCGCGAAAGCGTCCCGGAAGCGATGGAGTAAGAAAACCGGGAGCATAGCAACCCACAAGAGGAAGTGAGAGAGATAAATCACCCAACGAAGAGCGAAAGAGAGAACGAGCAGCGTGTGTGTGCTTTCGGCGCGTGTTTTTCCTCGTGAAAGAGCGCGAGGAAAATCGAACGGTGAAAATAAAGTACAACCATCATTCTTCTCGCTGGTTTTTAGGGATGCTTTCCGCGATGATTGCAGAGTAAACGGCCAGTGATAAAGTGTCGCTCTCTGCGTTACGTTCGGCTTCGTCTTCTCTTTCACGTGCGGTTTGGTGGCTCCCAGCTGAGGCTTGACCATATCTCAAGTGTGTATTGTGATTGTGCGTATTGACTACGCAGGAATACATTTCCGCTGCCAACCAGTGTAGTGCTTTGATTTGCAGTATCAAATCGTATTCGTTGTTACTGACGCTTTCATCAACTGTGCCGGCTGTACGGGGTGTTATCCAAATTCCACTCAACATTCCACAAGTGGTGGTTGCGTGCTGTGCTCTTCTCTTTTGAATGCTAGACGTAAAACAACGCGTGCTGAACGTGCAACAGTGACAATTTAACTAATTTATCAACAACATTCGCTTCGCAAGCGCGAAATTAGAAGAGTAATTGCAACACACCTTCCACTTGTCTGGTGAAGTGAAATGCATTAGTGCGATAACAAGAAAAGATCAACTTCGACAGAAACTATGACTGCAAAAGATATTGCACCGGACGCCTCGGAGGCAGTAGCAGCCATCGGTGGTACTACGGTAGCAGGTGGTGACAAGGTCGTGCTGAAACGCAAGATCACACTAATAAATGGTGTTGGCATTATCGTGGGAACAATTATCGGCTCCGGTATCTTTATTTCACCGACTGGAGTGTTTAAGTACACGAGGTAAGATTTCTGCTACTGGTCTATAAGAACGCTTTTAAAACTTGTTTAAGATCATTCGTTTTATATATTATCTCAGCCGCTAGTGAACATATAAAAAATTATTACGTGCACTATCGAGGTGTATGAAAAACTGTATTTGTATAGCGTTTGTATAGCGCGAAGCTTGATTGGCTTCACGTTGCTCAATGTATATATTACACGTCATTTGTGCTGCTAATGTAATATTAATATGTTTTGCTTAGAAGGCATACCAAGCATCATCGTGAAGCAAACATTCAAGACCATAAAAATGTAGCCCCAAAAAAATGGAAGTTTGCGAACCCGAAAATCAAAGAAAGAAAGGAGCTAAAATATGAAATGAAACAGAGGTAAAGGAAAGGAACAGTAAAAAGATAAACTGCGCAAAGCAACCATTGGAAGAAGCTTTAAAGAAGTACCCAGCAAGCGGTTCCTTCGAAGTGGTGGAATGTTTGGCAAAACGTCCAGCTTCGCAAAGCTACCTATTACGCTGCTCTCTTTATTCCCGGTTCTGTACGTAGTCTCTCTTGGCACTGGTATTCGGGCTAACAAAAAAAAACAGGTTTTATGTTCAATTTAAAGTACAGGCAACAGCATGTAAACTCGAATTCCTATCGTCATTCTTCTCTTTCGTAGTACCAGCATTGTTCTCGCATCACGCCCCCATCTCCTTGGAGCCTTCTTCTTTCATGCACTTTACTCTCATGTTTGCCTTGCAGGTCAGTAGGATCCTCGTTGGTTATCTGGTCATTGAGCGGAATCCTGTCTACTCTCGGCGCCCTTTGCTATGCGGAACTCGGCACATGCATCACACGGTCCGGTGGAGACTACGCGTATCTGCTGGTCGCCTTCGGACCACTTGTTGGATTTCTGCGTTTGTGGATGGCCCTGCTGATTATTCGTCCGACTACACAGGTAGGCACGCCAATATCCGCATGATATGGGGCAACTAAGCTAGTCCCTTGTGACGTAGAGTTGTAGAGATACACATTTTACGCTGCGTCTCCAGAGAAACGGTTATACCATGCCTTGGGATAGATGGGGGTTTTCTTTTATTTCAAGCTCCCGTACACCCAACCGTGGGAGTATTGCTGGACGAAAGTAAAATAACAAGTGCCTTCCTTCCAACCACAAACACAAACAGAACAAAGCGCCAACCAGGAGGCTGCCGTAAACAACTGTTGCTAAACGTACGCAGCCGTTCAATCCATCATGAAGCTAAAGCTGTCCTTTTTCCCATGTTGTGGAACCGCTATCGCAGCACTAGTCTCGTAGCGCCCTGAGATTAATTATTCATCGCTCCCGCAACTACGCGCAGCTGTGTTTGGCGATGACACCGCCAAACGTTCCGGAGATTGATACGATGTCGTCCTTACGACATAGGTCTTTAGTGATAAGCAAGGACTTCTTGCCGTTATCACACACAGAATGAGCAGAGGACGGCGCTGGCCACGGCAGGGATTAAGATTACACGCTTTTGCACATTGCTTTGACTGCTTCCTTTTCGCCGATTTCGTCATTCGGTAATGGATCGTTTTGCTGCCCATGCTGGCTGACTGTGTGTTTGTGTGCTTGGAATGGCCATGAACTTCCTACCATGAACGCACTGTATCGCATCTCCTATATCCCTTGACGTGATGTCCCTTACCCTCTTGCAAAGCCGCTAGCATCTAGCACGATTCAATGCTTCGGCAAGCAGGCAAACAAAGTGAAAAGCCTCTTGATTGGAAAGTTCTCTTCCGTTGCTTCCAATTGAATTACAGATTGAATTGATTGAAGTTGCTTCTTCCTTTTTACTTACTGCTGCCTGTCTTCGAGAAGTGGCAAAAAGAACCATGAACGGAAAACTACAACCGTGCGATGGGGAAGCTGAAAAGCTGAAATACTGTCGATTTCGAGAACGGTACAGTGATGAATCAGCGAACCTGCGGACGCATTAGCCTGCCAGTGATACTTTGAATAGCGCGGGCGTTCCTCAGACGACCACCCTTTTGTGCCGTTCGAACGGGACGGAATGTATTTTTAATAAGGATGTTTGTTTTTCAACCAACGCTGCTAATCTGCGTACTAATCAAGATTAGATTGCCTGTGCTCAATGCTTCAAATGGCAGCTTTATAAATGCAATAAGCAGAGCCGCCTGCTGCCCTTTCGATACCGGTCCGACTCCACCGCTATCTGTATCTATCGTACCTCGAAGGTTGTGATAGCATATCACAAAACGTGAAACATTGCAAGTGCGCAGTGCCGGTAATAAATATCTGAAATATCGGAACATGGTATCGTTGAAAATTAAGCAATTAGGTTTGGTTCCGATAAGAAACCACACTGATAGTGAACCTGACAGCTAGAACGAGCAAACGAAGCGGGCAGCAAACCGACATGCGATATTTATGGTGCTTGAAGAAAATTATAATCAAATGAAAAGACTCTATTCCAACATCCTCTCTCTCTCTCTCCCTCTCTCGAGGGATGCTGCTCAAACAGATTTACTGAATCAAATGACAAAATCACAGCAGTAGGTGGTTACATTACACAACGTTAGACAAACCGCAAGAAGTACGGATAACGAACGCAAGTCAATCAGCTGCCGATCATATGGCTAACAATCCATGAACAACCTTGACCGGTATGTGCTTCCGAATTTGAGCGATTTTTGCTGCAACACTGAGTGGATGAACGAGGTTCTCTAGTTCGTTCGTATGTTCGTTCGGTCAAATAAGATGCTATTTTTATAGAAAAAAAGTCTGTGACGCAAAGTTTTAGACAAAACCAAAAGACAAGCGGGTCCCATTCCGCACGCAGGTTGTTTAAAAATGATACTCATTCGCCACTCGAGCACCAAAACAATCCTTTACGGTCGATTCCTGTAACTACCAGGACGCTTATCAGTCAAGGACGGTTATGGAATTGGCCGTTGATGACGAACCTGCTGACCACAAAGGAAGCAGCTTGACAGTTTCAGCGTCGTGTCACAAAAATGTGCCGGTTTTTTTACGTTGTTCTACCCAATTCCGTGACACGTCTAGTTATGGTATTTCAGTGACGTTTTTTTTTTGCCAGTGCGGCTCTATGTGTCCCTAATTTTAAAACAAATATCTTTTGTAACACACAACGACATGCGTCAATCAGTGGAGTTAAAAAAAAAGAATGGTACCAAGGGACCAAGTTCACAATTTTTACCATATTCGTTACTATTTATCGCAATATCTACTCAACATCCTAACATGTCTTTTCTGTAGGTGCGGTTTGCACGATTTGGCGGGATATGATAAGAAGCAGCACGCAGCCCAAAAAAACACACCAAATTTTCTCTTCGATGTTGTTTATTGATAAACTTGTCTGTTGCAACGTGTGTCCAGTACCATCAACCGTTCTAAGGGGGACCGACGGTGCTTCGTCGCTATACCTTTGGGTCGAGATTGCAAGGCCTTCGAAGCTCTTGTCCACGTTCGTGTATCCATTTGTTGGCAACTAAAATTTAAAAGCGCATCCATTGATTCGATATGTTTGTTGTTCGATTGTAGTTCCGTGTGGTTCTTACCCCATTTTGATCCCAATAAAACTGGGCAAGCACCGTGTAAGGTACGAGAATCGACCGTACCATTAGCGTGCATGTTGTACCAGAATATCGCAGATCCTTTCCGCGGGAACACACCTGCTCCGATTTCGGGAAATACTGTAGCTCCTCCAATTTCCACGTCGCTAAGCTGAGGAAACACAATGAGGATTACATGTACGAGTGCCAACAATTGTAATACATCAGCGGAATGATACACACGTAATACATCACGGTGGCTATGCGGTTGCCCATTCCAATTTCGGGATATGGTTCCTTGCCTTCCTCCGGTACGACATAATCGTGATGTGGCAAGTAGTGGCCTCCGACGCCGTAATTTCCGACCTGTAACTGTTCGCCGGCTGTCATGTCTAGGTTGGTCATGTCCTCCGTCCGCCGGGAGATGGCGCGTACGTACGGGTGCATGGTGTCCTCGAGCCATCCGTTGCTACTGGTGCGTGTTTTTGAAACTTCCTTCTTCATGTCATCGCCCACCATCGAACGCTTTAAGGAGGGTTTCGAGATCTCCAGAATACCATCGATCTCTTTGCTCGACACCACCTCGTGGTAGACGACAACGAACGGATCGAGGCTAACCTCTTCTAGCTTGAGCGGAGCGATTCGCAAAAAGGGCGTGCGATTGTGCTCATAACGACAGCGCAAGGCGGCAAGATCTTTCAACGATCGGTGGATATCACCCCTGCACAGGCTGTGATACTTGCCGTAATTCGGAGCGCCCAGTTTCGCCGGCAAACCGAACTGTTCCTTGTAGTTTATCCATTCTTCCAGCGCTGGCTTGCTTTTGAGCGCACGTTGATTATCCGGCTGCAGCTTGAGTACTTTCTTTGTCAAATCGAGCGCTTCTTCGTACTCTTGCACATGAGATAATGCGTAAGCGAGGGAGTTCATTACTTCAACTTTACTCACGCCGGGACTATCCATTGTCCATAGGCGTAGCGATTCACGCAGCCAGCTGACGGCGTACGGGTAATTGCCCTCCGTCGAAAGCTTGCTGCCAATTTCGTAACATTCAGCCGTCTTTAGCTGGCGACCCGTTTGGTGGTCTAGCAGCTTTCCAGCTGCCATATCCTTTGCGTTGAGCTGATACGTATCCTGCAGTCGGGCCAATCCATCCGCTATACCCTGCAAGTCCTCGCCAGAGGGCATTACGGTGGAGTTTTGCAGCTTCGCCCCAACATCCAGCTCCATGAACGCCCGAATGCGGCCCCACTCCGTGATGAGCCGGTTGGTAAGCAGGAAGGCACTCACCGGATTTGACACGTATGCTATTTCGTTCTTTAGACCCTGCTTCAGCTCCTTTTGCAGCAGATCCCGCTGCCGGTTGAGAAACTCGATCTTTTGTTCGTGCAGTTTTATGTACTGTCCGAGGCTGGTCACAAGCGATTCCTCAAGTTTGAGCAGCTGTCGCATCTGCTCAACGGAAGAGTAGTACTCGGCCGCTACGTTTTCCCATGGCCATTGTGAACACACCACCCACCAGGCAAGGATCAGGGAAGAAAGTTTCGCTGCCGCCGTCGAAACCCGCATCGTATACCGTACGCCTCTCTCGTTTAACTGTTTAGGCGACAAGCCACCAACCAACTGTGGCCACTTTTGACGCACCTATCGACGGAGTGACGGATGATATCGAACATGAGTCCACCCGGAGGCCATAGGTGTTTCGTTTTGTATCACCTCATGTAGAAGACAATTAGCAATTCGCTGTCGATACATGCCACAATACCGGCCGCTCGCGGGTGCCTTATCAATACGATATATGCTCGAGAAAAAAAAGAAGGTTTTCATTTTTATCAAAAAATGATGTTCTTTCGCGGGTTCATTTGTTATCGTTGTACACATCGTTGTGTCCCAGGATACGTTTGCGTGACCTACCATACCGGAACTGAGTGCTTTAGCGTTAGTTGCATCTAAGTTATTAATTCCAAAACGAGTGAGAACGTTTTTTGTTTGCTTACTTCAATCTTATGCCCAAATGCCATAGTTCTATTTTATGTGTTTTCATTAGCTGCAACCATTTCAGGGTTCACGAGAAACGAGATTCGCAGACGTTTTTACTCCCAGAAGATTACTGTGGTTCTAAAATGCTACCGAAATGATTTTTCTTTTACGTATTGCTATTATATTTTCAAATACAATTTTAAGAATGAATACATTCTTAGAAAATGTATATGATCACATTCTTCGAAACTGCCAACAGGCACTATCGGAGGGCAAAAAAATCGTAATTATAGACAATCGAAGGGTATCTTGAATCTTATCGTTTCTTTTTGTTTCATTCTATCACTAACAAGAAAAAACTTCAAACATAACATTTGAGTGATTAATTTTCAATCATTTTCATTTCAAATCTTTAGCGAGTATGGCACACTCGGCTGATAAATTAAGCAAAATCGATAAAAATGTACGATTGACGAAGAGGCGATTAAGCCGCAGTCAGCAAATGCTTTTCTTGTATTCATTCTTTGAAAAATTAGCGATGAAGCATTTGTTAGTAACAACACTATGCTGAACAGGAAGCTAGTACCGCTAGTTAAGCTTTCAGATGAGGACAGGCCTACTCGGTTTGTAGTGCTTTGTACAAACCTTTTTTTTATTTATTGTGCTATTTTTAAGTGATTTTTTAAGTGCTTTTTGTGTATTCCTATAACTTATGAAGTCACCTTATGCAGTTTCTGAGGTGAAACTGAAAGTATGTTTATAAAGTTCTATTTGGTTTTTTGCTCAATTGTTATGTTTGCGCACTTCCCGCAATTTGAAATGGAGTTATTTCACACGATTGATCAGGTTTCTAGATAAACTGGTTTTCTTCCACGGCTTGGTATTGAAAACTCATTCACGGCACTTGTAATCTCTGTAGTACAGTTGAGATTGCATCTATCGACGTATCGCCTTGCTTTTACTTAGCATGCACAATTTCAAAGAATGCATGTTCTCCAAGTCAGAATCTCAATAAAAAGCCGGTTTGACTGCATTTAGCCTTTACTTCAAAGATATATCGATTGCCAAGGCTAAGCGATGTTTTTTCACATATTTTTTGAATGAATGTAAATAGTCTTTTCTAATGGAGAATTTTTCTGTAAGATAGAAAAACATATAAAATTAACTCATCAACGTTAGAAATGCTATTTTTAGTGAAATTTTCTTTAAAAGTTTTTCAATAAATGTAATTAGAATTCTGTAAGATAGACAAAAATTCGTTAACTCATCAGCGATAGAAAAATTACTCTCGAGGAAAGTTTTTGTTCAATTATTTTTTTAAATAATGCAGGTAGTCATCCCGAACGGAAATTTTTGTCTATAAAATAAGAAAAGATAACATTATCTCATCAACGTTAGAAATATTACTTCGGACAGCGTGTATATGGTAGCGCATCCGGCTTACTTCCATTTTGTTGTCACGGTTTCTGCTTCTAACAGTGATGCGTGTAAGAGTAGTACGTAAAACAAGATTTAATTTAAGATTAATTAACTTACTTGCGACGTTTCAACCCAGTCAGCCTGAAAGTAAGTGAGATAGAGAGTTATGGCAAACGAAAGCAGTGGTGGGTTACGTCTCGAAAAGCAAAAACCTGCATGGCGACCCGTTGTGTCTATGAATGAACTAGTTTTATTGGACATTGATTGAAGCAATTTGTCATTGGACACGTGTAAGGCTTACGATCAATACATTGCTGCAAATCCGTTAAATTGATGCTTCTCTCATAGTTTTTCCGTAACGTTTCGTTACAAAGCTCATTGTCATGTTTAAATACGAGATCTTATATGAATTATGATCTCAAACTAATGTGGTAACAAACAAATAAGTCTTATTCATAAATAGCTGTAACTTGAAAATATTATCTTTTTGTAAGGGTAGATAAGATTCAATTAATGTAAATCAAATAATAATATTTTAGAATGGTATCTTAGGGTGAGCCACCTTTTCAAAGATCGGAAACCTAGACGTTAATGAGAATTGGTCACATTTGCTTGTTTCCAGGCTATCGTTGCATTGACATTCGCGCAGTATGCAGTCAGACCGTTCTTCGAAGATTGCGAGGCTCCAGAAAGTGCTGTTCGTTTGCTGGCAGCAGTTTGCTTATGTTTCCTTACAGCCATCAACTGCATTTCAACGAAATGGGCAATGAAGATCCAAGACGTGTTCACCATCGCCAAACTGACCGCCCTGGTGTCCATCATCGTAGCTGGCATGTACTTCATGGGTACCGAGTCGCTCGATAACTTCCGCAACCCCTGGGAAGGAGACTATACGCTATCGAGCCTGGCGTATGCGTTCTATTCAGGATTGTTTGCCTTCGGCGGCTGGAACTATCTGAACTTTGTCACCGAAGAGCTGGAGAACCCGTACAAGTAAGTAAGCGAGAGGGTTTTGCTTTTCCGTACCCTCTGCAATGGATATGTTTTTATCATTCGATTTTTTAGAAATCTTCCACGGGCTATATGGATTGCAATGCCGATGGTCACCGGTATATACGTGTTCGTCAACATGGCATACTTCGCAGTGGTCTCGAGCCAGGAAATGATGGCATCGATCGCGGTGGCCGTTTCTTTCGGAAACCGCATGTTCGGCTCCATCGCCTGGTTAATTCCAATCTTTGTCGCTCTCAGCACGTTCGGTGGGGTCAATGGAATTCTGTTCACCTCTGCACGTCTGTTCTCCACCGGTGCCCAAGAAGGGCACTTACCTGCCTGGTTTTCGCTAGTGCACGTTGACCGTCAAACCCCGATTCCGGCGCTGATATTCACTTGCATTACTTCGATCATTATGCTGCTTTCGGCCAACGTGTTCGTGTTGATAAATTATTTCAGCCAAATCCTTTGGCTCTCGGTTGCTGCCAGTATCGCCGGATTGCTCTGGTTACGAGTTTCGAAGTAATGCCACCTCACACGTTCGCACCGCAGGATGTCCATAATAATGAGTTTTTGCGTTTCTCTCACTTTTAGGCCCAATATGCCCCGACCAATTCGGGTGAACCTAGCCCTTCCAATCATTTTCCTCATATGCTGCTTAGGGCTGGTGCTGTTGCCATCGTTTACCGAACCATTTAACTTGCTAGTTGGTCTTGCGATTACGTTATCCGGTGTGCCAGTGTACTACGTGTGCATCGTATGGCGTAATAACAAACAATCGAAAAACGTTATCATGCATTGGATCGAACGCGGCTGCCAGATCCTGTTCAATGCTGCCTTTGTTGACTGTCACCACGACCGGAAGAAGGAGCGGGAATTTTCCGAAATGCAAACGAGCATCGAAGACAAGAGTGTTAGCCATTAGGATGTAGCGTGTTTGCGTAATACGTGCGTAGTTTTATTCGCGGAACCACAAACGAACCACACTGATCATCGATGCTGACAGATTGTTTGTTCGTTACAGTACAATCATTGCTATGTACCGATGTTTTGCAAAGAGAATCTCTAAGATTGATTTCAGTGCTTTAATCGACGAGCGGTAATGGGAGCAAAATAACATGCGGAAACAGAGCGGTGGAATCCTATTTGGAAATGTCGAAGACTAAATTTGGTTTGTACACTGTGGGAAACAACGACTATAGCGAAGGGGGGAACCTTTACTTAATAATATGAATAACGAACGAACAAGATCTAAAGTGAACAGATCATCTGGGATGAACAAGCTTCTGCTGAAAGTTTAATCTGTATTCTTTGCTTATATCAATGTACTTAAAATGACTAAGACTAAATAAATGATAAATAAATGTGCATTGCTGTTTAAACCCACTGTCTAGCTGTATTTATCCGCGAACTGCCGGATGGTGAAAAATAAATGAAAATGGGAAAAAATATTTAAAAAAATGGAAAAGATTGAAAAATTTGCCAGCAATATATTGGAAAGGGTCTGCGGAAGGGAAAAAGAAAATGAAAGAAAAAGAAACAGCACTGCTAAAACAATTTGTTTTAAGAAATTTTACACATAACATATACGAGTAGAAAGGAGGATTATTCGCGAACCCGTGATAAGGCAGAGACGGCAATCATGGTGGAAAGTTAAAGAGAATGCTCTCCCAGTTCACCTTCTTGCGAATGCAAACAACTTTATGGGAATAATAGTAAAAGCTCTCCAAATATCATTCCTCACAAATGTTGGAAAACATGTGGAAAGGTGAAAACAGGTGTGAGGCGGAAGCTCCAAAGGGAGAAAAAACATGCCATCTTTTCTGGCAATACTATCTTTTCTGGCAAAAGTACTAAAGCTCGGAAAACGACACGTTCGCTTTCTAGTTCTATTGTTTTAAAACTTGGTAACTATTTCTAGATTGCGGGAAGATATGAAGAAATGGAAAGCGTGAATGTTTCAAAAAGAAGAAAAAGCTCACCGAATATGATTTCTCGTCGACAGGGAGGGAATGTTTAACGGGAACGTTACAAAATCCGACAACTTTAAACATGTACAGAGTTAGGCAAGAAGGTTAAGAACAAAGCTTTTTAAAGACATTAACCTTATAGCCGAGCTTTTATCTCTTTCAAGCAATTCCAGCATCCCTTCGTATGACAGGAACATATGCGAATGCTATGTTCGCATGAAATTATATTGTGAAAGCTTTATTATTTATTTAGTTGTAAGAGTATTTTTTTTATTCTACAGCTTTTTTTTCCACACCATTTCTTTATCAACTCGGTAAACGACGTTGTAGTCAGTGTTGGCAGGAGCTACATATAAGGGAAAGAACCTGAATTAATCCGAAAGTTGGTGATGGTGATGAGTAGAATTATGAAGCTGATAGCCCTCTTTAAATAAATAATTTTATTCAATTATCCTGGAACATTATCATAAAGGTGCTCTAATAACAAACGAACAGTGAGAGCATGCAAGCGCTTCTTTCTTCCTATAAGAACCGGTGGTTTCGATCGCAAGGCTATACATTTTCATTTCGACGTAATGCAGTTGCCAACCCGTTGTTTGGAGCATTCGAAAGGCTTTTATGATACGGGTTATTAGTGCATGCATTCTGTCCGTCTGATCAGGGCGATGATTCTCCAACGTCTTATCTATGTGATAAAGCCACAAGGACCGGCGCATTGTTTATCATTACTTACTAGTTTAGCGTGACAACGGCATCGAAATCGGCTTCATATTTACCAATTCGGTTGGAAGTCTAGGGCATAAATTAGCGCAGATCTCATCATTCAATGGGTCACCGCCAATCACGCATCTATTCGTCGCATATTGTTACGATTCATAACGAGAACGAAAGAAAAATTTGAATATTCGAAGGATAAACGAAAAAAGTAATGTTTCTTGTATTTGATTCTTTCCCGATTAGCGTTCTCTTCGTCAGCCATGAAGTCTTGCATGCTTTATAGCGGTGCTATCGCACCAGTGCTAGAAAACTCTTCTCCCTAAGCCTCAAGTTGTTTTAATTCTCTAACAAGTTTTGGTTTTCACTCATGCTTTTACATCTTTTTTTCTCAGATCTTTTATTTATTTCGTTCTTTCAAGTTTCCATAACTTATTTTCTTTTGATGTACAGTGTGAGTTTTTTTACATATTGACTCAAGAATGCAAAAGCCATTGTAGAGAAAGAAGAAAAATAAGTAGAGTTTTTTTTCGCTTATCTGCTATCAATTCGTCACGTTTTCGTTGTTAAAAGTTTTCTTGTTTCTCCTCTCCACTCCCTCACAAACTTCTTTGGTCCTTCATTTCTCTAACCTAATTTTAATATGCAAAAAGCTTTTTTTTCGTCAACGTTTTCGTACTTGTCTTTCTCTACCTTATATATGTCTTGCCTTCGCGATAAATTAAGCTGGTCAAACTTTTTTCCTCTCGAAAATTTTGCTTCCTTCCTGTTTTTTCCCTTTCTACATTCGTCCCATTTGCCAGACTGCAGGACTGATGGTGAGCTTTTTGATCTCAGTTTCGCGATTTTCCAAACCTCTATGCCCTTCCACGCTGTAGCACGAGAAAAGCGCTTGCAAGAAATTATCCAAAACTGATTCCTTTTTTTCGTACTTCATTTTCTGGTGCTAACTAGTATAGTGATAACTGAGGTATATTACTAACTGAGCTTTTTTTGCCTTTTCTCGCTTTCTCATTTGATAGCCAAAAACCCTACAACACTAGATCAACCAGATCACGAACCACATGAAACCGAGAGAAAGCTAGCCAACAACAGATGCCGCTAGCTCATCACTACTGAGCTACAAGATTGCCAGTACATTGAGCTATTAAGCCACAAGCAATTCCCTGTAGAATCCCGGGATAGGATACGTTCACGTCGAGTGATTTTAAGCTAGCAACATCTTGGCTCTAACTAACGATCGGCTAAGGAAAAAGTTTGAAATAGTTTACCTTATGATCATAGCAAGAAACTAAAAAAAGAACGCTTTAATGCAACCTTGTGGAAAAAATATCAAGCTTTCTTCGAGTTTGCGAGCTATCCCCTCTATCTTTTTACTTTCAGTAAACACTTATCCCTATCTAACCCTCCCCCCGAAATTCCTGTATTAAATTAGTTCTTGGAAATAACAAATTTTGTTCATCATTAAGTGTAAAATAATACAGCCCGTCGGCATAAGAATAGGGATTTGAACGTTTTACATTTGCTTATGCATATGTATTCTAGACGCTTCAACTTGAAATAAATAAAATTACTGTTTTATTTGTACCGAGCGAGCGTTTTCCATAACCATGGGTAGACTTGGTGAGCACCTTGTGAAGCTACTAGCCCGGTATTAGTACCGGAACACAGCATGGCGTCCACTGGTTTGTCGTCTCCGCGATGCACTCATTGTTAAGATCATTTCTGCGTCATACGCACCCAACCACATCTTCATCCGCATTTCGTCGCACTTAGTGCTGCGCTTGCCTCACTTATAATACCTCAAGGCACTGTCTCGGAGGAACAATCATAACATAAACAAATCGGACATCGCAAATTATCTCGTTTGCCTGACCCACAGTAATGGGTGAGCTATAGAGTAAAGGTTTAGCGTTACCAGGCCGATTCATATCTGAATGCACTGATGGTACATTGGTTGTTTGCCGACTACATTTAAGTTCTCCAAAATGATATTGATATCATGATTTTGCCGACACGGTCTTAGAGGTGATATCTAATGATAAGTGTTACCACTTTATAAAATAATTACGACACGGAATAAAAGAAGTAGAACGAGCGTCTATTTTATTCTCATTTAGAATTTTAGCTTGATATAATAAGAGAGCTAAATTGTCTCCACTCAGTTAATGAACCATCCATAAACATTTTTTTAACGACAACGAATTTGACGGCAAGAGTGTTTTGAAAATGACATTTGCTGCGTCAAAGCGTGTGCGTGTGCAATTGTTTCGATCGGAATTTTCCACGTAAATACATTTTGCATTTTTTTAATACAACATTGGATTTAATCGCTTTTACGCATAGTTTCCTTACAGACACAACAAAACAAAAAAAACTAAATGGTAAAGAAATAACACATTTACTAAAAGTCCAAGCACTCTTCTACTCATTGTTGAACTAAATAATCTTGTTTCCACCAGTTATACGAATCATCAGACCTTAAAATCTAGTGCAACTCGTCCTTAGTGCTAAAAGCGCGTGCTAAAGCGTAAATAGTATAAACTACGTATGAATTCGAACAATCCTAGGCGTTAGCTTGAGTTGAAGAAAACGTATACAACGTGCGTTCTCCGAAAAGCCCTCGGGAACGTATCAGTTTACGGCTTCCGTGTCAAGGGACAGAAGTTGGATATTTCCCCCGACGACAATCGTAGTGCTGACTCGCCGCCAAAATGGTTTTAGCCGATTTAGGACGAAAAATTACGAATGCTTTGCATTCGCTTAGCAAAGCAACCATCATCAATGAAGAGGTGTTGGATTCGATGCTAAAAGAAATTTGCACCGCGCTGCTTGAAGCGGATGTCAATATTCGACTGGTGAAAAAACTGCGTGAAAACGTACGATCTGTGATCGACTTTGACGAAATGGCCGGAGGCTTAAACAAACGAAGAATGATCCAATCGGCCGTGTTCAAGGAGCTTGTCAAGCTGGTGGATCCTGGCGTGAAACCTTACCAACCGATCAAGGGACGGCCAAACGTGATCATGTTCGTAGGGCTGCAGGGTTCGGGCAAGACAACAACCTGCACAAAGTTAGCCTACCATTATCAGAAGAAAAACTGGAAATCTTGCCTCGTGTGTGCAGATACGTTTCGTGCCGGTGCCTATGATCAAATCAAACAAAACGCTACGAAAGCCCGTATTCCATTCTACGGTAGCTACACCGAGGTCGATCCTGTCACAATAGCCCAAGACGGAGTAGAAATGTTCAAAAAAGAAGGTTTCGAGTTCATCATCGTAGATACTAGCGGTCGTCATAAGCAGGAGGAATCGCTTTTCGAAGAAATGTTAGCAGTAGCCAATGCAGTTAATCCAGATAATATTATTTTCGTCATGGATGCCACCATCGGGCAGGCATGCGAAGCTCAGGCTAAAGCCTTCAAGGAGAAAGTCGACATCGGTTCCGTCATCATTACCAAGCTGGATGGACATGCGAAAGGAGGTGGCGCCCTATCAGCGTACGATAATTTTTGCACAGCTTTAATGTGTTTATGTTGGCTTATAATAGAAACATTATTTCTACCCTGTAGTGTCGCTGCGACTAACTCTCCAATCATCTTTATTGGCACCGGTGAGCACATTGACGATTTGGAATCCTTTAAGACGAAACCCTTCATCAGTAAATTGCTCGGAATGGGAGACATCGAAGGTTTGATTGACAAAGTCAACGAGCTAAAGCTGGACGACAATGAGGAGCTGATTGATAAGATTAAACATGGCCAATTTACTATCCGCGACATGTATGAACAATTCCAAAACATAATGAAAATGGGACCGTTTTCTCAAATCATGGTAAGGTGCTCTCGCAGGGATGTTGAGTATTTGATGTCGATAAGTTTTCAAATTGTTCGCAATCAATTACAGGGAATGATTCCAGGATTTTCCCAAGATTTTATGACCAAGGGTGGTGAACAGGAGTCAATGGCGCGTATCAAGCGGCTTATGACGATGATGGACTCGATGTCCGACGGCGAGCTTGATAACAAAGATGGAGCCAAACTTTTCAGTAAACAGCCGACACGGGTTACCCGTGTAGCCCAAGGGTCCGGAGTGATGGAGCGAGAGGTTCGCGATCTGATTTCACAGTACACCAAGTTCGCTGCAGTCATCAAGAAGATGGGAGGCATAAAGGGCCTGTTCAAGAGCGGCGATATGACGAAAAACGTGAACGCAACTCAAATGGCCAAACTAAACCAACAGATGGCCAAGATGATCGATCCGCGCATGTTCCAACAGATGGGTGGCATGAATGGACTGCAAAACATGATGCGACAACTCCAACAAGGTGCTGGAGGTCTAGGCAACCTGATGAGCGGGTTTGGTGGAAAGTAGAAAAGTTAACGTTTATTGTTTACCAGCTAACTGTAAGCTAACCTATGTACTGGTTTAGTTTGCATTGGTGTTGCGATTCAGTTGTATTTTTTTTCAGTTCGCTATGCACACATATTTGTGTACATTGGGAATAAATAAATTGTATAATTTAGTTACGTTTTCTGAAATAATCAACTTAAGAATATTTTTGAAGGATATAAGGACATGCTCGTTTCTCGATCAACGTGTGGTTTTGTGTGTGTAGATAAAGTACCATTTCCATGGGCATAAAGGCATGTACCTATGGAGATTGTTTTCCTTGGTTGTTTGAACAATATGTTTGAACGTACGTTGACACACGAGTTCACGTAATAAACGAGAGCACGACTGAGCAACTGACAGAGGCGAAAAATGTATTCCATTCGGACGTGCCGTATTTGACGTATCACGTCTGACGTTGACCGTGTCAGGGTGTTTGTGCGTGTGTTCAATTGTTTTGGTCGGTATTTTATAGCCGAATACCGTAATCTTTTCAATCGGAGGACATTGCATTGCAACACCTTTTTGCATATTTTTCATAGCAATCGAGTCGGTAAAGCAGAAACATCCTAATGAGTATGTGAATAAGTCAATCAGTAAACGTTTTCGTTTCAAAGGATATACGATATTCCTTAATTTGAAGAAGAAGAAGCAGATAACAAAGCATCAAAGCCAGATTATCTAGCAGGCTGGGTTAGAAGTAGTCTGTGAAGCTCGTGATCAACGCAAAAGCAAGCCGTGGAGAAGATGACGCCAAAGCATGCTAATGGTGCTTGGCTGCTGTTGCTACTTGGCACGATTTGTAGTTTTGGTATGGTGGTGCGCACCGAGTTACCACGTCCGCGCGGAGTGTCTATTTCACTAGCTAGCCTATACGACGATCGTGCCGGCAGCGGTCAGTTCGTTTGTCTCGATGGGAAAAAAGTGATACATCGGGAGCGCATCAATGATGATTACTGCGACTGCGACGACGGTAGTGATGAGCCGGGCACGGCTGCATGCCCTAACGGTTCATTTCACTGCACAAACGCCGGCTACAAACCGCTCAACATACCGAGCTCGCGAGTAAACGATGGCATTTGCGATTGCTGTGATGCATCGGACGAATATACTTCGCACGCCAACTGCGTTAACTCGTGCAGCGAGCTTGGTAAAGAGGATCGAATGCGTGAAAAAAAACGCAGTGAAATGCTCAAAATGGGTAACCAGATGCGGTTAGAAATGAGTCAACGCGGACGCGCACTTAAGGACGAACACCGGGCGCGCCTTGCGGATCTCGATAAGAATCGGGCGGAAGCCGATGCTGTTAAGCAAGAGAAAGCGTCTCTAAAGAGTGAAGCCGAAGAACTGGAAAACGCTGCTCTGAAAGTCTATCGTGACCGGGAGGAGGAAACGAAACGGCTTAAGGAGGAAGCAGAGGCTGTGAGTAATCGCGAAGAAGCCGCAGAGACATTCCAAAAATACGATTCCAACCAAAACCAAATGCTAGAGCTTGTCGAACTGCAAACGAGAATTGTATTCGATCGCAATCGCGATGGTGCGGTGACTGAGGATGAAGCTCGCTACTTCCTGGATGAGCGTGATCAGGTTGACTTTGAAACATTCGTTACGCTATGCTGGCCGCGCATAAAGCCGTTCCTTATGATGGATTCGGGATTGTTCAAACCTCCCAGCACAGAGCAAGGAGAATTGGGAGAGGAAACGGTAGAACCGGAACTGCAATCCGAGGGCTACGATTTGGAAGGTAGCGAACACTATCCGGCGAAGGATTCTTCGTACGGGGACGAAGAGTATCAACCTCACAATGGCGAAGAGGAGGAAGAAGAAGAAGCGTTGGACGAAAATGACGAAGAAGAACGTGAGGAAGATGTCGGCGAGGGAGAGGTGGAATCAGTTCGAAATGAAGGAAACACACTACCTGTAGAGTATGATCCCGAAACACAGGAACTGATCAACAAAGCTAACGAAGCCCGTAATCAACACTCGGAGGCAGATCGGCAAGTGCGAGAGATGGATCAAGAAATTCGCAGCATTAAGGAGGCGCTCGACAAGGATTACGGCAGGGAAGAGGAGTTTGCGATACTGAATGGGGAATGCTTTAACTTCGAGGATCGCGAGTATGTCTATAAGCTATGTCCGTTTGATAGAGCTATACAGCAGCCGCGCAATGGTGGAGCCGAGACGAGGTAAACTATATGAAATGTTAATCCAACTAGCAATCGATCTAATTGGTATCTTTCTTGCATATATAGGTTGGGAACGTGGGACAAATGGAACGGTCCGGGAGATTACAGCGCCATGCTTTACTCGAATGGAGCACCTTGTTGGAACGGGCCGCAACGATCTGCCGTAGTACTGCTCGAGTGTGGCTTAGATACTAGAGTTCTTTCTGTTACCGAACCGAACCGGTGTGAATATGAATATCGTATGCAAACTCCAGCAGCCTGCTTTTTCCAGGATGATCAGTCTAACAGCTCCAAAGAAACGCACGATGAGTTGTAGTTTGGAGGAGGTAGATACAAATGCTACAATTGTTCATGTAAAAGAACTGTGTGCTTTCCATCAAGCCCGTTGGTTCTCAGCAGTTGTTATTAGGAACATTACAAAAATCGAAAGAACAATCGAATAAAACATTCCCTCGTAAAGCAGCACAACACGTGAATGCGAGAGAATGGCTTGCAAAAATATCGTACTAAGCAGATGAAAACGTAAAACGACTGATTATACATGTGTGGACGGCGGAAAATTCGAAACATCATAGCGCGGTGACACGCACATCCGATAATCATCAACATTTTCCATGAAAGCGAACAACACTACGTACGATAGCAAATGAAACGTTTGTGCAATAAACCGTTTCAGTCATTCCAACACTCAGGACATGATTTATAGTAGAATTGAAATAAAAAAAGCTAGAACCGGATGTACTAGACTTTTTGTTGAAAAGATGCCAACGTAAAATTATTTTCTATCATACATGGGGTGATCAAAACTGTCATTGAAAATAAGAATAAAAATTCAATTTCGTTTCTTGGACAAAAAAGCTGATTTTTCAATACGTCATTCTGACGAAAGCAACATATAAAGCTCAATGAACAAATGCTTATTGTTGTAGTAATCTTTAACACTGCATACATGTAATGGCTTTTAAAATGTCTATTTGTTGAAAGAAATAGCAATGGAATACAAGTTTCGTTCATTCATTCGATGCCTGCAATAAACTAAAAGAGAACCGTTGCGTAAATATGGACTCCAAGCATTTTTTGTTAAATAGCTAAAAATACAATCCACACCAGATTTAGAATGTATGTAGGTATTCAATTTAATTAGATCTTTTCAGTTTGTTTATTTTTTTAAATTACGTTCAAATAGCAATAGATTCCGCTCGTAAACTTTCGTCTTGTTTTACCAGTAACGTTGTCTATAAGACTTTTTTTAAATTGCTTTTCTTGTTTTCCTTTTTAAATCGAAACAATGTTTTACTTACATATGTATGTGTCCCTAGTTTCCTACGGCTCCAAATTTCATAAGCTGCAATATCTAGATTGTACCAAACCCTCAAGTCGACCACCTCATTAATCAGTGTTATTAGACATCGTGAAAATTGGGTGTGGCAGTCGTTTCTACCATTAGGAATGTGAAATACGTAGGTGCGCGAAACCCTATGGATGCGAGACTGATTAACAAGCAATAAAATAATGTTATTGCAAACATCACACTCTCAGCTTTCCCAACCCAGGAGATTTTGTTGCAATTATTTCTTTTACAATCGGTTGCATTGTACCACGGTTGCGTTGTTGGAACGCAATAATATGTTATGTTTAATAAAGCCATATAAATAAAAAAAGTAAAATAAAATAAAGCTTGTAACACTTGTTAACGATTACATGACTAACGTTACTTCAAAAAAAAAATAATCCAATAAAACAAAACATTCAACGCCTATAAGACTACGGAAGGAAGAGATTAATGGTAGACCGATCCAAGTCCTCAAAATTGGTAAATAATACTTTTTGCAATGATACGCGCCTTTTAACGCTTTATGAATACGTTGCCCACATAAGTCCGTCACGCATTTGGAAGGATAGTTTTAAAACTGGTTCAATCGCGAAAAGTCGTTTCAGACACTGCTTCAGCATATCATAAATAAAATATAACTCCTCAGTAAGAACCAGTTAATCAAACTGTACATAAATATGCGAGTGCGAGAATTAATAACGATTTTCATCAATACTCTTATTAATTGAAAAAAAAAACAGGATTTACGACCAAAAAATTATAGGGAATAAATGATCCATTGCAGATTGTAGAGTGCTATTTTCACGCGAATTTGCCATTTGCTTCGTTGTGGTAAAGAATGATTCCTACCCTCTATAAATACTTCTCTCAAAGTTAAGATCACAGGGTCCGTTAGATTCGCTTGCTTCTAGGAACGACCCATCACGCCTGTTCTTCATCTACATGGTGGGATCCTTACACGGGCTGATTCCCGATCAGTCCGATAAATAGTAAACATTATTAGATTTTTACTTCTTCCGCTAGCTTTGTTCCGTTTGCTGGACGTACTAATCTTAATAATTCTTATTAATCTTCATCCTCAAATGGCTTTGCTGCACTCACTAGGCCTACAGATCCGTTTACGGCTTCAAAGTAACCCGAGGATACTTCTTAAGGATGCATGTTAATGGGTATTGTTAGCCTTGCCTTCATCCACGACATTATATAAATAGTATATAAACGCATACGCGGTGAATACGCACAAGCACCATTCGACGTGCACGAGCACTTTCCGACGTCGTTTTTCTAACCCATGCGCATGTGATCTTGTCGCTCTCCTTGGAACCAGGCACAGAATGTTTTACATGAAAGGAATGTTTCTCCCGTGAGAGACATTTGTCGTGCTGCTCATTATTACCCTACTATTTCATAATTAATATCTGTTTTTGTTCAAACCATACAATGTTTCTGCGCCGTAACCTGCAGCCAGTTAGTCATATTCCTGCGCTCTGTATAAATAACATCAAATGCGGATTCGAATTTACTTTTTAAAAAACTGAGCTAAACGTGCTCATAGCTAGCAAGAATCATATTACAATCGAACGTATTAAACAGCCCAACGGCGCGGGAGCTGATTAAACCTGAAAATAATCACTTACAGCCGTTGCAGCACCATCGCTGTCTGGTGTTGCCGTTCCTTTTCGAACGTTCGAAGCGATAGCCGCCATCGGCACCTGTGCGGCCGGAGTGGGTGTAGCCGTGTCTGAGTCTGTCGTTAGCGAATCGTTCGTGACCGATTTATGTACGCTTTCACCGCTACCGACAACGGCAGCTTCGTTATGCAGCCTTTCATAAGGATTTTCTTTCACGTTGAGATATTTTACTGATTCATAATTGGGATCCGACTCACTGCCAGTGAGCGACTCATAGTTACTCGATATTCTACTGAGACTGTTGTTCGTCGTAGCGGTGGTGTTGGTATTGTTATTGTGCTTGCTGTAATCGATCAGCGGATCAGGGGAACTTGTACTTCCATCACCGTCCCCATCGGTTGAGGAAGGTGTTGTTCGTGTATCCGATATGCTCGAATATCCTGGAGACGAAGTAACGGTGCCCATGCCTACCGCGCCACCCAATCGTTCAGGTGTGGTGACAAAGTTAGGGCAACTTTCAACTGTTATGTCTAACCCCGTTGGGCTCGCTCCCAAGCTGGATTCTCCCATTGCATTTGCGGACGGGGAAGGAAGTGTCAGCGTACCGGATGAGGTATGGGGTATACTGGAATATATATCGGACTCTTCGTCGGGTTCGAGATTATTGTTAATGTTCGGTTTTCGTTTTTTCACGTCCTCAGTAATGCTGGCGTAATCGTGCCCTAGCGGTGGTTTCTTTCGCTCCGAAATCACACTGTACCCGGGATCGTAATCGTCCTTCTCTTTTATGCTACTGTACCCAGGTGTGCTACCGTCTGTGTCGTCATCTCCAAAATCCAACCGACTTCTTGCACTATTTTTCATTGTCTGTGCGAAAGTTCGTCCCGGTTCCCTTATGCTACTATATCCGTCACTATCACGGTTAGCGTCGTCTCCACTTGCGGGCTGCTGCTTTTTGTTCCCCGGCGTCCCGACGCCCGAAGACGAGGGCTTTCCACCGGTCGGCCGTAGAATTTCATAGTTTGGGTCTGAATCCGATTCGGTGCGATGTGATACGCGATTCAGTGTTTCATATCCTGGATCGTTGATGCTGCCACGTGTGTCTGGCAAACTTTCATATCCCGGCTCGGTTTCCGCTGCAAAAGACCGTTCAAAATGCTCGTCAATACTATGGCACATTTCCAGCGAACTGATAGACACTCTCTCTATACCTTGTGCTACAACCGTGCTCAATGGGCTGCCATCAATACCAGGTAACAGTGCACTCGCTACCACAATACTACCAGCAGCCGCGGCATTTCGCTGCATTTTTTGAATCTGTGCGTAATCGGCAGATTTCCGAACCGACTCAACACCGATCTTCCTGCTCTCGCCCGGGATAGTTTCATAACCCGGATCCTTGTTTTGGCATACATCAGTACTGTTCCGTTGCGCTCCTACCAATTTTCTATTCGGCGATCCACTGTGCAATGATCCACTACTATTGAACTGCGACATATCGGAGTCGGACAAGAATTGCTGCTTATATTGTTGCTCATCCAAAGGGCCATCCTTGCGCAACGGAACGGGTGAAGAATTTTGTGACGGAACCTTAGAAAGTTTGTTCTTTTTCATAACCTAAAAACAAAAGAAAATACATCATACGGCAAATGAAAATACATCATTCGGCTCATCTTTTTACAGGCATATCTGTAACATACCTTTGCGTACATGCCTTCAAGATCTTTGGAAGGACTTTTCTTTTGCTTGTTTCCCACGGTAGAACCATTTGGCAGCATTGTGTTGTCGTTCTCACCCGTGGGCTTAATTCCGATGTTGTCTCTATTCGACGTTGGCAGACTGGCGGTATACTCGATAACAGAAGCGACCGAATTACGGCCGGAAGTAACCGTCGCAGGACTGGACGATGCTGCGCTACTAGATCCGAGCACCGATTGGTTCGATGTATTGAAGAAACTATTAGCCTGGTGTTTCAACGTCTTTGGTGTTGGAGGTAGCGGGCTGTTGGCTTGTCGTTTCTCGGGTTTTGGTGAGCCCAGGTTGCCTACCGAACTGGTGCAACTCGAGGAAGATGCTTGGCGTGAGTGTTGCACGAATTGTTGTGCTCGCAACCCTCCCTCACTCACAACATTCGACGGGGCCAGGTGCGACGGGAAACCTGTGTGTGATGAATGCTCATCGCCTGACACTGCCATCTGGCTGTGATTGCTTAAGCGATTTGCACCGGAAATAGCAAGTTTAGCACTCGCATTGCTCATTCCCACCGCAGATACACCACCCGCGTCAGATGTATCTTTCGCTGCCATAGCTGGCGGTTGTGGTCGGCTCGATGCGCCGGTGTTTATTTCCACCGACACCGTCATTGCATTTGGCGGTTGAATTTGAGCATATGTTTCCGATCCGCTGGTGTAGAGGTCGGCCTGATTGTCCGGATCATCGATTGCGGCATACATCTCGTCGGAATCGTCCGAAACGGTGGCATAGTGTGAATCGCCCAATATCTGTCTTCGTTTCGCTGTTGCTTGATTCGGAAGGTTCTGTGGCATAAGATTTGCCAGCGGTTCCCGTACGCTTATGCTCGTATAACCCTCTGCGTTTACGACAAAGAAATGCGCGGATGAAGATATCGAAAAGAAAACATATGACAATCAAACCAACATCTAGCATGTTAAATATCTACACATTCTACTCACTGGAAGAATCTTGAGAGTCTCCACTAAAATGTTGCGTCGATGGTTGAACGATTGGTGGAGTCATGTAGGGTAGATCTTGACTAGCAGAAACTCGTCCGGCAATCGCAGACGCAGCCGGAATGTCCTACATTGCGAAAAAGCAGAATATTCATGTCACCAGTTTCTCATAGTTGTGATAGGACAACTTACCACAGTAGATGTTTCGCGATCTTCTAGATTTTGGGCGGATTCCCGTCGCGAAATGGGACTCATTAACTCGTCGTCATCGTCATCTTCGTCATCGTCCTCATCGCCATCCCGCGGCTTTGAGCGGTTAGACATTCCAGATGGACCACCGATGCCTCCATCGAAGCCTGCCCCACCGACACCTGTGCCCGGTTGAGACACTTGCGCATACGGATGTTCCATGCGTCTCAATTTATCATATGCATGCGGTGGTGATCGTACCCGGGCGTAGGGAGAACTAATATCGTCCGCCTGACTTATGGAGCTGTGCTGCGAGACGCTCGTTTGTTTCTTCAAACTCGTAGATGCTACAATTACGACAATCAATGAATATATAATAATAAATTCACGTACAAAATTTATTTCAAAACATTCGATATAAATTGAGTTGATTGATTTCAACACGTTCTAGATTTTATACCCTAGGGCCTATCTCTGTAGCACTTGGACTGATAAGGATCGATATAATGTTAATGTGTGCAACGCAATGTTTTTACATCCTCTTAACTCGGTTGCGGAACATTTCTCAACTATTCTAACATAGTATTTTGAGAAATAAAATAAATGTTTATGTCTCCTCTTTATGAATCTTCGAATAAATTCGATTTACTGAAAACCGAAGATGCATTATCTGCACACGCATTTTAACAGCCTAGTATTATTCAATAAGAGAATTCTTTCCCAGTAATATTTCTATTTGATCGTTAAAAAAATTGCCTTTTCTTTTCTTTTCCACGCATTACATCACGCTATCAAACTACTTATATTCTCTTGTTCTTTTTTGTTTGCTGACACGTAACAAGCTACCTTGCCAGAGCTGTTCCATAACTTTGCTACATATACAAAAAGTTATTTGGCTAGTTATTTATTATTATAGTTATTATTATTAGTTAGTTATTTGAGCAGGAGTAGCTGCCGATCTTATGTAAACAAAAAATGTCTAAAACTTTAAACCATAATATTTAAAGAGAAGTATGTCCATAGCTATAATCGAGATAGGTAACTAATCTAATCTGCTATAATCATCACCCATAAAAGAACATTTCAATTGACTTACGGCTTCGTCCCTGTGGTAAATCTTGCACTTTATCTCCGACAGTTGCATACAGTTCAGAATTGTTATCTCCGGTGGGTTCCGCTATTGGTATATCAGGTAGGCTCCGATGGGGTGCATTAGAAGTTCTAGAGGCACAAAAAAGACATACCAAATAAATACGATGTTTAAGTAAGACACGTTTCGATGGGTTTTCTTTGGGACTAAATGCTATAGCACATAATAAGATGTATTCAAGAAGTGTTCAAGCATAAATCGACAAACCTTTTACTGCTGCTTTCGGTATCAGAACCAAAACCTCCGCCGACACTGGCCGGTCGTAGATTCGAAGTGTTTGTAGATGCTGTTACGGGTGCACCGTTCGCTGTGCCGACTGATGCATTGATTGCACCGGTTGAACCTGAGGCCACTATAGTGTCCTCTGGATTTGTGAGCTTTACCATACCTTCTAGACCAAGAAGATCATTTCTAAACATTCATGTGCATTCATGGCCATTCGAGCAGTCGCGGGCGGGAACGTTATTGGATCGATGTGTACAGTATTGGTTTTGTTGTGGAAATGCAAACACACGAAAAAAAAATAATAGTAATAACACACGGACACAACATCCAGCAAAACATCAAAACATTTGAAAGAAAGAAGAAAAGAAAAAAAATCGCATACGAAATAAGTCGAGCCATAAATGTATAAATGAACAAACTTATGTCACTAATATCGATGAACTTATTCGACATATGAAATGAATGAATGAATGATATGATATAACAAAGCAATGTATGGAATGTATATAGAGAGGCTTTAATTGAAAAAAAATCATGCATATGAACTAGGTAATTTAGACGTCTAAATGCCTTCATTTACTTTTGAACGCATGAAACATATCGACAGAGAATAGTAACAACAAGGTTCGTTACAATGTTTACGTACAAATATTCAACCAGTAATAGCATATATGACATCAAACAGAAAATAAATTTTATTATGTTTTATGTACATAAGCCTTCCGATATATAAGTTTATTTAAAAGATTTTGGGTCTAGCAAATTTCTTATAAAAAATTATCTTATAGTCATTTATTATAAAAATCTTATAGTTTTAGTTATTTATTATAATAAAAGCATTAATTAGTGAGGATTTCGGTTAGTGACGTACGATACAATCGATATGATATGTTCGATACAATCGATGTTTATTTAATGATGCAACAAAATAACTGGAGTTGAGATATTTATCCATGAGTTACGCTTCTGAGTACTATTAGCACAAGCAAAAATGACTAATCTACTGATAGGTGAAATCTACTATTTTAGTATGTTAAACTAATGAGCAAACGTACGCTAGTTTGGCTCATGCTCTTATCGACATTTACCCATGGAGCGTATAGAAACTAACAACCAACACTTGAACCTTCCATGCAATCCGAAGACCACACCAAGAATGTATGAACCACTTACTTGATCTCTTGTTTGCGCCGACAGCACAGGCACGAAAGAATGCTGGTGATCATGCTAACCATGATGACGGCCGAAATCGAATACAACCAGAATGTGTCATATCCCAGCGCTTGGAGTTGCATTGTTGTCAGGTGTAGAAGGTTAACTTCCCGGTACAGCTTTCAGTGTCGCACATAAACGCACGCTTCGGATCAGGATTCTCCTTGTGTAGCAATTGTGATCGTTGCACTTTTTTTACCACCCCAGCACACTGCTTCTAAATCACGAGCCAGCAGTCCAGTGGACCGATTTGATTACGATCCGTTGACACATTCACTTGATGCACATTGCCAACATTTTTATCACACATTTCGTTGTGGCTTACTGGGAAGTTGAAAACGAATGAAATTTAAATAGCATGTGTATCGCACACGTCGCAGCGTTTTCTTCAAAGCAAAAATTGCATTGGTATATTATGCCCAATTGAGACACACATTGATAATAGGGAAGATGAAGTACGAAAGATGAATCATGACTAGAGTCTCATACACGATCGATGAAAATGAAACGTGATACCACAGAAGCAATTACGCATGAATCACAAATGCAGGCGCTTACGAGCATTGCGAAAGTAACGTAGCGGTAAGAGCAATTGGAAGTTACAAACCCGAGATGATGCACCTAATACGTTAAATCACATTTTTCCTTTTCCCGAAACTCCTTTTAAACAAATCCCAACATGATAGTTTTCCTGCTATCTGCGGTAAATGTAAATAAGAAACGTTTGGATAATCATAATCCACTGCATTGCTTTTTTTTCAAACGTTTTCCTATAAAACACACAGCGCTCGCTAGTCGGTGCTACTAAAGTAGTACTGGTTTCGTTCAGTAGGCGTGGAATGGAACCGAACACCATGACCCTGCTTTCCTCCGCAAAACCAGCGAAAAAGGAAAACAAATGATTTCTCCCAACTTCGCTTCACATCGCTCGGTGCTCCACATCGTAGCCAACCTGACCCTCTTTCTCTCACTCTTCCTTTAAGGAATGCATTAAAGTTCACTTCGCGCGATATTGATAGCCGCCGCTTTTACGAACGTGTGTTGGGCGCACCTCCGGTACCCCGCCAGTCATAGCTAATCCGCAAAGAGAAAGGTGTCTCGGCCAGCGTTAGGAGGGCACGATGTGAACAAAGTTTGGAGAGATTTTTCTGTCGGATGGAGCAAAAGCCTTTCCACGTTCCGTCCGATGCACCCATACGGCCGATGTCGATTTGCTGCTGATACCCACGTATACGCGAAGCAACTCGACACGGAGAACATATTCCGCAGTCAGTCTCGCGTCAACACGCTGGGAACGCAACACACTGATGAAAGTTTGAGTTAGATACTTAGGAATTCTTCACGACACAACGCAATCACAAACCTGGCAAATCATTGCACAGACAGCATCTATAGAAATTAACATTTGGCGTACAATATGGAAGCCATTTCATCCCATTCGTTATTCAAAGCCCGATTCTTCTCAATAAACGTTGATGGTAGCGTGTGATAGTCCGTGCTAGCGCATATAACAGATCATCCTCACCATTACCCGCTTGTTATGTGATTCTGGCAACTATTAAATAGACACCCTAATAACATAAACATCATTTTTTGAGACACTATTTACACTTTGTGACAATACTTTGCGTCCCGCTAGAGTTTAACGATTTCTAAACACTGTTTAGATCAGCAAAGACGGCTATAACTGCGCTATTACACGTTATCCTGGTGTCAACATATCGTTGTAAATACCGAATCATGCAAGTATTTTCACTACACTCCGGGAAAGCGGAACCGAAAAAAACATACTTTCTTTCGCTATGGTTACGGTGGTTTTTCTTCGTATTCCTATTGAAGCTTCTTCTTGTGCTTTTGCTGTTTGTGTTTGTTTTCTTTGCCTAAGTTTGATGTTGGGATTGTTTGACGTTTGGCCACGTAGTGATATGTTTATAGCTCGATATTGTCTTCTGCTTTCGGTCAACATATAAGAGCGTAACACAATTTGAACAACGGGAAGCGTTACGATTTCTTTATCCATTGCAACTTGTTCTTGAACTTAATCTATTCAAATTGAAATACAATCAGTTCCAGTAGACACAAAAAGTACCGGGCACACTTTTTAGTCGAATGCAGATTATTTAAAAAAAAACTATCATAAATGGTAGACAAATTTGAAAATAAAATGTTCAAAATGTTTTGTGGAGCTTTATACAGAAACAATGAGAAGGTTACTATTTTACGTTTTCCGTTAGATGAATTCCAGCATCGATACTTCCAGCCTGCACGAGTGCTTTTTTACTGACATGCAAAATAACGGCGCAAATATTATAAATTGTAACGGTATTATTTTCCAGCCCTTTCATAAATATCGTAAGCAGCATCCTAGGTATTATCTAATTTACTCTTTCTCTCCTGCAAACGCTTTACAGTTATTTGTTAAGGCGCAGTCATTGCCTTCCTTCAAATCCTTCTGAACATCTTCCTCTCGAACGCGGCTAGCGCATTACCCTAACCATAACCTTAGTGCATATTTTGGCATCAGCACTATAGTTGGTGTTCACTTTTGACCTAACATAAGTGATGTTTTGGAAGCTTTTGTTGGTGGGGCTGCTGGTAGTGATACTATCATTGTTATTTTTCCCTCAATAATTTCCAACTCAAGCTTCTCTGCCATCTGCTTAATTATTTTGTATATCTCTGCTACGTATAGAACCTCAAACCAACGATGTCTTTATTAACAGTATATGCATTTAAAATGAGGGATTCTACATGAAACCGTTGCGTCGTTATGTTTTACCACGATTATCGTACGCGGCCTGTGAAAAGATGGAAAGACCGGAGCTGTTGCTTCACCAGCTTCTCCAGGATAATGCCGCATGGTAAAGATCTAGTCAGCGGTAGGTTCTCTGTTTCTAAATGCTCTCCGATAGTTTTCCACTATAACTTCTGCGAATGGAACGAGTCTTTTTTGGAGAGCTAACGCACTGGATCTAATGCCAGTGAGACAAATAAGCTACATTTTGCTACACTACACAGCTACAAACAGCGCAAAAAATCGATGTCCTTTAAAAATGTACTTTCAGTTAATAATCAGTGCGGTTTAGTGGCTGGATATAGCATCGTAGCATCGTATGCATATTGGCAACGATTTTTCTTGAAATTAACGAAAGAAGAATAAGCTTCTTTTTAAACAATAGTACATTTACAGATAGCTTTAAAAATAACTGTTTTTTTTACTAAAGAGTGCTGCTGAAGCACTGCTGGGTCGCCAAAAGTAGCGTTCAGAAAAAAAAACTCGGCTTATTTTTTCCCCTCCCTCACATTCTGCATTCATTCTCGCTATCAATTTCGGATTCTCATTGATACCTACGTACTTTTGTACTCTCTCTCTCCCCCCCCCCCTCTCTCACTCTCTCTCTCTTTCTCCCTCTCTCTCTCTCTCTCTCTCTGTCTTGAAGCAGTGTTCTGTATTGTAGTTCTTATTAATTTATTGTTATGAGATTTTATTTGCTTTGCCTTAAGCAAGGTCCATCAGTGTTTAAATATTCAAGTGAGCAAACGTAAATTCATAAAATGACTTTCACAATTGTTCAAATAGAAGACGCCTACAGTTGCAAAGAAATGGTAGTTCTTTCTGGTTAGCTGTTGGACAAAAAAATACCGCTAGTTGAGCCGAAAGGCTGAAAACATCAAGGCTTTGAATCGCTATTGAAAATCGGTGACAGTGCGATGGAATAGGATCGCTTCCTGGAATAGGATCGCAGTGGAAGTAAACCGATAAAACATCACTTCTGCAATATTGGCAAATAGTATTGTCGAATATATTAAATTGTTGCGACAGTTAATTTTTTTAAACCGAAGACATTGGATTATAAGCGTGTGCTTCGTAAGGATGGTTGGTACATGATTTAAATATAAAGCACATCGTTTTCTGACGATTTTTATTTTTGACTAGATGATGATGTTTCTGTAGTGGAAGCCAACTATAATCCAGCAGAGCTGACAAAGAGGATAGAGATTTTTAGAAGAGGATAGAGCTGACAAAGAAGATAGGATTTTTTGTGTTTAAAGAAGCGTTGAGCTTTAGAGCTTCATTCGCCTCTAAAAGGGGATAGAGATGGAAATTCTACCATCTCTACCGAAGCTGTAAAAATATAATAATGCTAGGTGATAGAAGCAACTAAATTGAAAAAAGCGACAAACATATATATGTTGCTATCTGTTAAAGATGTTAATATAGCAAATTATGCACCTAGTGATGAAGTTCCAGATGTAGTGCTAGAATGCGCTTGCTGCAAAATTATGCAACAATAATTTAAAGAGTATAGAGAGTAGATAGAAAATAAGCAGCTACAAGATTGCAAAAAGCTAGATATGATTCATGCTAACTTAACATTGTGTTGAATCTTCCAGGACCTCAGAACAAGCGTATTAAATGTACCCAAGCAGCTAGTAATTTCGATTTTTCGGTTGTTAATGTTGAACAGTGAAATTAATCGATAAAAATTAAGGAAATAAGGATTATTTTACAGTTTTGCTGTACAAAGAAGACAATATTGGAATGGAGTTGGGATGAAAGAACCACAGTTATCTATGGACAGAATATCAAACATTAGAAAACTATTCCACATTATAGGAACGACAAACAATGTTAATGAGACACTTATATCCTTAATTAATCGCCATATTTTTCAAGAACAAGTTAACAAAAACTTCTAAACGAGCTAACATGTAAGGTGTTAGGAAAAATTATTTCCCACACAATCTCAGTGCCTAAAATAGGAATTTTTTGCAAACTAGGTTACATGAGAAATAGAACCTACGCCTTGTTTGTATTAAAATTAAAAAAAATGATCTATTTCTGCTGTTCTGTTATGATACAAGTAAAATATTGCATCTGAATTTTGTATAAAATATGAATGTATTAAAGGAATGTATAAATTAAATGAATAGTCCCATTTTTCCACAAGCTGGTGTAGGTATTTGGACTATCATACAGGTGGATATCCAATATCTAATTCGAAAACCATTTTCAATTTAAATATAGTGCTATGCGATTGCGCTGTTTTTTAAGAATATAGTTTTGTGTTTCCACCGTAAATTAGCTTGTTGAATCTCTATCAAACAATTTATGGCTTGCTTCAATTTCCTACTTCTAGCATTAATTATATTCTTCAAAAATTGAAAATGAATCTCAAATGGATATAACGAAAGATATTTATCGTTCGATACTTTTGTTTGTTGAGCAGATAATTTTGTTACCGAGCCTAATGAACCATCTCCTCATCATAAAAGCAGCTTCCGCGCAACTTCTAAGTCAATTAGATCCATCACATTCAAATTTTAAATATCTAATAGTGGCGATGGTAATATTTGCCAAAAGATATTTTTGCGGAAACCCTCATCGGTTGTGTTAAATGCTGATATTCTTTTTAAAATTACTTTCCGATGATCGTGACTGTATTCTGCTTCGCAGTTGCATTTCTTGCATCCATTGTTTGCCTTGAAATTTGCTACACCTATAAGTCATAGTAATATTAATATATACCAGAAATATTATTATATACCAGAATATATGCAAATAATCTGTTGGCTGGTTAGGAGCTTCAGGTTACTACATCTCTACTTTTAAATTGCATTTTAGCTTAGGCACACCAATAAATGTCCTTCAACACTGAATTTATTTCACTGGAGTCTTTCTTGAGGAGCTAATAATGTACTCGAAAAAGCTCCCATGAAAATCGTATGAAGACACCCCGTCTCCACTAATGTGGCGCAGAATAAGAATGCTGACCGTTTATCGGTCTGCAACCCATGATGGCAGGTTTAGGCAAACGAACGTCTATTTGAAATCCGCAACGGTTATGAAATCCGCAACGTTTATCCGCAACGGCAACCGCTGTAGTTGTAAATGTTTGATTTGAAACCATTCGCCTACAAATTTCTTGCATAGCTGGGTAAAAGATGCATTCAATTGGTTTGCGTTTTTTTTTATTAACGTAGAGCTTGTACGTTTTATGAACCCACTACAAACTATTGTCCAAAGTCAATGTGAAAACCTGACACCAATTAGTTTGTCTCTCACTTTCTCATATTTTACTGCGTTTTTATAAAAGAAAAAATAACACCTTGTCTATTTTATTACATCCCGACATTCAGTCTTACCACATTGTCCACCATATCTTACGGGGGTTAGGGCTAGAAACAAGAATTTCATTAAAGGAACAGGGACTTGCAGAAATGCAAGTTAAATTGGATGAGCAATAAGAGCGTTGATTCCATCAATAACAAAACAAAATTACAAGCAAAGGATTTGTGACATTTTCAAAATTAAAAAAAAATAATTTTAATTGAAACTGATTCAAATTGTATGTCCAAGTGGCTTGAAAAATGTGTCCACGTTACAAACTTAGCAAGACGAAATTCATTACTAAGAACATAAAAATTCACTCGTCAAAAACTTCGCCTCAATCGTGTACAAGAACACACTATAGTATGTCTTGTGGCCATCGTGTGTGAGCAATGTTTAGACAGCGTTTTGATACCGTTCCATTGTACCGACCAATAGATCGTTTATGACGATGCACAACATTTCAGTGACAACGAGTCGGGAAGCACATGTCACGGAAACTGTATCGGCATTTACCGCCGGACGAACTCAACGATGTGTGGGGCGCAAACGAAAGGTGCTGCTGATAAGCGGCTTGGCTATTATCTTCACACAAGATATTGATACTATGCCCCATCACCAGCAGGGCACAACGAATGGCGATAACACTTTTCGATAAACGTTATTCCCCAGTCAGTGCATGGTTTCGCAGCGCCCAGGTTGTGTAGCCATTTGTTCGTCTGATTCGGGTCTGGTTTGAATTTATGTAGATGATCAACATCTTTGTTGTGGGTTCACTGTAGTCCTTTTAACGATAACAGGAACCAACACGGCACTGGATGAAGCGTAAAACGATCGGTTCACGTACAGATTTTGTTTTGGATTAGAAACGATATACTTGCCCATATTCGGTTAGTTGTGTACTATCTGCATCAATCAGAAAAACAAGTACGTAATTGTGATAAGAAGTTATAAGCTGCAACAATACATCGATATTACACCGGTTCAATTGTATGTAATTGTACACGTATTTCTAGAGCCGTATTATTAGAGCAGAACTCGGCGGTGTCTGTAACCGGTTGGTGTTATTTAATGTACTGTATACATTTAATCGACTTTTTCTAGCATATTTTCGAACTAACAGAAAATGTTGATCCATCCCATCAACAAATTACAATGGGAACTAAGATAGTATTATTGATATTAACCGTTGGCGTTGGTTGGCTTGCGCATGTGTCTGGTACAAGTACTACGGCTTCATTTCTTGCAGGTATGCATGGCAATATATACATAGTCTGTGCAATTCATAACAAAGAAGACCGGACGCCATGCGATGTATGATTACTGTCTGAGGATTTTGTTTACCGTAGAGTTGTCTGATGCCATCACAACTTGTGGCGAAGCGGTTTGCCACGAAGAAACTGAGGTATGCAATGAGGGCACTTGCCAGTGTAAACCACACTTTGAAGGATCGATAGAATGTGTACCTTGCCCAGGCGAAGGACAGCCTTGCAGAGGCTGTTGTGTCAGCAATGCGCTTACCTGTTATCTTGGTGTCTGCCACAGGTGTTCTGTGGATAGTAATGGAAATTGCATGTAAGAATTAGTTCAATTTGGCCCATCGTTGGTCCATCATCACAGATGAAACTGCATGTGCAACACTCGCTAATAACGGTTTTTTCTCCTTCAGAAGCCAGGAGTCTCTGTTTTTCCTGACTGCAGCACAAGTGGCACTGGCCACCGCTATGGTCCTTGGCGTCATTTCGTTAAGCTTCCTTTTGTATAAAACGCTTCGCAATCGCTTGAGGTATGACAATATTCGTGCCGATATAATCGATATCGACCGGGCAGATAACGATATATCGTATCTGGATTTCATTCTTATCGAAACACAAGTCCGCTGCCCGAAATGATCTGAACATTTATTTTCTTCAACCCAAAATGTTATGTTGTAGACGCAACAGTCCTGTAATTGAAAGCGAATTTCGTCAATCCGCTGTTAGCCGCGTGTCCTTATCCTCAATACAGCAGCGTGTCGTTCGACGTTTGCGGGATCGTCCACCAAAATACGAAACGAGGCACAACTATGAGTATCAACAGAGACAAACCGAACAGAGGCAAAACAGCGAACAGAATGTACCAAATGAGGAAGATCAACAACGCAGTGTCGTGCCACAAGACGGTCCTCCTCCAGCATACGATGGCGACACGGTATGCTCGCAGTTAGTGAGTTTTTTGTTACTTTTTTCAACAAAACCTTTAATCAATTGTAGGTTTCTTTAGCAGAAAATCCTCCACCATACACGGAATCGTCCACGCAAGCAGGAAGACAAAATGACGGTATTGCTGTTATAACTATCACTTCGACAAACACTTCATCTAATTCAACATCTAATTATGAGAGCACCAACTGTGATTCAAGTGGCTTACAAGGCATAACTAATCCGACTTTTGAGCCGGACAAGTCCGATCCACCTTCATCGACGATTCAAGATTCCAACAATAATGTAACTGATGCTCGTCATAAGGATGGATTCTATGATATTCCTTTAGTCAATAGAGGCGATAAGACGGTTTATATGTAAAGCGAGCTGTGAGCGCAAGAATGGAGTTTTGCTGAACAGTAAGGCATAGCTTTTCTTGTTTTGTTTTGTGAATTTGTTAACGATGTTGATGCATGTTGGTCATATAAACTCAACGAATTCAAACCCGAAGACAAGTCCGTATGATTAAAGTCGCACACTTCATTTATTACGTTGTCCTGTTGTTCTTTATCCACCAAGATCGACGGTTTACGGATTTCACAGAAAATATAGAAACTTTATCCTTTTTGGTGGACTGCTAGCTAGTTTGTAAGGGCTTCCAAGGCAGCAACGACGTCGCCTCTATGCACTCTTAGTGTTTGCTCTGCCTTACTGCGAGTAATTTCCATTTCACGAATCTACAAGAACAAACTAAAATGTATGGCATGCGAACATACGCGACTCACAAACGATAGGTTCTTACAATAAGTTCTATGTCTTCCTTTTTCACGTGAACCTTTTGTAGCTCTCGTTCCATAGCCAGCTTTTCCTCATTTTCTTTGTTTCGCTTATCTTCAAACAAGTTGGCAGCCTACGGAGTATAAAAGGAGTGATGAACAATGAATATGCGAATATTCCCACATCCTATTAGGGTAACGCACATTCGAACACAAATTGTGGGATGTGATTTCTTTTTCTTCTGCATAATCCGTCACACGTTCTAAATCAGCGGCACCCCCATCGTGCTTTGAAGATTTTTTCTGTTTCTTGTCAGTGGAATCTTCGACGCCGTTCACTACTTCCGGATCAGCCATGGTAGATGACCAAGTGTATGATAAATCGACTGCCAAGAGATCTTTCCGCGTGTAGCACGTAATTCAGATATTTTGAGGATAAATAGTAAACACGCCACACATGTATCTGACAGTACTTCAAAATAAAATCATAGCATCACGGAGACGGCAATACTGTCAAAACACCGGCAAAAACATAACATAAGCACATCGAATTAAAAATTAATTTAAAATAAGCGGTTATAATTTACCTCTGATGTTTTGTATAGTTTTTTTTTCATTTCATTTACTAGTGACATATTTTTCGGAACATCAATATTATTATTAGGAAAGATAGATGATGAACAGCGTACAATGTGCGTGAAATAAGCCTTAAGGGTTCTAGCCGTCAAACATGAGTGGAGTTATCAAATAATGATGCAAAATAATTGAATGTTTACGGTTTGTTTTGTTTGATTGTCCTGTGAGAAAGCGTTGCATTTGGTTATTAAAGCATTAAACTATCACAAGATGTCTGCATCGTTCAAGATTGCAAAAAAGAAATACTCTCAGCAAGAACTGAGGCGTATAATGAGTGAAACAAAAGCAGCCAAACAGCAACAACAATCAGATGCTACGGCAAAACGGATCGAATCTCCACTAGCAAAATATCCTTTTCAATGTTACTCGTTCAGAAGAAAATGTTTATTTTAACAAAGAATTTGTTTTGAGATCACATTTGTGTGTTTCAGATCATATTTTCCTTAATCAAACATGTTGTTTTCAGTACATATAATGATGCAGGTCAACTTATGTGCATCCTTTGCCGATCGGTGGTTCGATCGGAGGCAGTTTGGAAAGTACACATTAATTCAAAGCAGCATAAGGAAAGTGTTGAATCTGCTAAAAAGTTGAGAGAAACTCCGGTTGCGAAAGATGCTTCAACAGAAAGATTGGTAAATGAACCAGTTCTAAAGCGTCCCGGAGATAATATTAATAGTAAAGATAGCGTACCCATGAAAAAATTGAAAGGCATACTCAAAAATAACAAGCAACAGACTGTGGTACAAAATGCAGCTCTGCCAGATAACTTTTTTGATGAAATTTCTTCCGACACCGCCACTACTACGTCTTCTATACGTAAGGATCTCGTGAATATAAAACTTCCTGAAAAGCAACGTGAACAGAAAGCGGAACTGATGGAATTGGATCATACGGACACTGATCTGACAGCCGGTGCATTACCAGTCGAAGATGAGAAATTGCCGGAAGGATTTTTTGATGATCCAAAAATGGATGCTAAAGCTCGCAATCAAGAGTATAAGGATCCAAATGATGAAGAGTGGGAAAAATTTCAGAAGGAAATTAAAGAAGCAACAAACGTCTCGATGGCCATTATCAGCGAGGAGCAGGAGGAGTCAACTGCCGAACGGCAAATATCAGAAATAGACGAACAAATTCGAAATTGGTCACGAGTTTTGGATTTAGAAAAAAAGAAGGAACAAGTTAAAATCATGAAAGGAGCAACTGGCGCAAAGAATGGTGGTAATGTTTTACATAGGAATAATCGCGCAACGCACACAGATTCCGATGATGACAGAGAAGATGACGATGAAGATGAGTTTAATGAATTTTTAGATTGGAGAGCGAAAAAATCATACAAATAGAATTCTAGTAAAATGTTAAAACGATCTTTGATTCCCTATGAAAGAATTATTCTGTTGATGACTTAACCTTGTTGTCTGCGAACATTGACACTCAACTATTCCGTAAAGACCTTGCAGGTACACACATAGTATCTTAGTTATATATCAAATGGTTTTTTTACGAATAAAATTTATAATATACCATTTCTGCACATAAACTTAACATGTTGCGCTATTTGCGCACCTTAAGGTCAAACATTTTGTGACCGTTAAAATAGATATAAACAATTAAAAAAAGATATGCAAACATTTATAAATTTTTGAAGAATATAAAAAAAAAATAAAAAGCATAATTTATAGAATACAAATTGTTTTTTCTTATGCTTTGCATGAGAATTGCTAACTTTCTAACCATTATTTGAATAATAAAATATAGTTTGAAGATTGCTTATAAATTTAAATCTTAAGAATAGTGTTTTCTTTAGTTTTTGCTTTTTACGATGCAAATCACTTTTTAAGATCTCGTTTCAGGCTAAAGCTGAAGCTGTAGAAGACATTCATAGTTCCAGTATACATGTAGGCCTCTGCCACATGGATGTTCTCCAAAGCTGATGAAACCCAGAGTGCATTCAGGGTGAAGATGCTAAGAAGAATTTTGGGAAAGAGCCTTGCAATGACGACATCAATGGCTGGCTCACATTGTACTGTACCTGTAACTGTAACTGTAACAGTACGTAACCTTATTTTAAACAAAGAAATTCTACCAACAATCTAAGGGATATGCCATTTTGAACATCGAGTTACGCTTATACATCCAATATCAAAGGTCCCCTTTTTTGGTTATGCTCATTTAGAAGAATACATTTTGGGCAAACGAGCTGGTTCCAAATCCATGGAACACGTTAGTTGCAGTGCTATTGATTAGTACATACCTATGGCATTGCATCGGCACAGAGAAAGGAACCATCACAACAACATGATGGACCTTCGGTTGACTCTCTAGTCTTTCCTTTTATTTTCCTTTTTAACCTAAACACGTGCTCGGTAGCGGAGTAATAAAACATATGCCGTATGTTTATGGCTTGATGAATTATCATTCTGTACCGGTTCATTGACACCATGTTAAACATAAGAAAGTAACTTATGTTTTTCAATTGGAAAAGTTATGTGATTGCCTCTTTGGTTACAACACCGTATGTTGGAGCACAGTATCACACGCAGACCAACCAAAGAAGTGGTTAAGAAAATCCCGGGTTTACTGATTTTTATAATGGCTGATCGTGCCAGAACTAAGATTTTACCGCCAAAATCTTTCGATCTTGCTGTTTGACGCAGACTTTACTCGTTTGACATACGGAATTCAAAGCCAGTAAAAGTTAGTAAATAAACGTCTGCTTTTCTTGCGGCGAATAAGACGACGAAGCACGAAGTTAGCAAAGATGCCACATATTAACGATTCAATTTGTCATCACTAGCTGTACATCATTATAGCAAACAAAAAAACACACACACGCGTCACACAATTGTTTTTGTTAGTTTATGTAAAGTAAATAAGTTTCATTAAAAGATTTTAGTTTCTGTAAAGTGATACATCTTAGCTAGAATTTTCATTTCTCGTGTTTCCTTTTGTCGTTTGTTCATCATAGAGTTTCAGCTTCATTCCGCTCATTTAGAGTATGCATGTCGATCATCATTAGCAGTTTAGATTTTCATTCGAAGGATGTTCCATATCGTCTACTTTCGTTAGCTATGCCTAGATGTACTTCGGACGGCTCTTCATTGAGTGCTAACATATGCCTCCAGACCATGACTTGCCTATCACTGTACTTTCAATCCAAACAATTGTTATTTGAAGATCCTATGCATAAGAGCGTTAGTGTTCGCTTAGTGGCTTAGTAAGTGTTACTGGTTTCTCTCAAATGCGTATCCATGGCTCGTTGGTGTGTGTGTATGTGAGTGTTTGTGTGTTGGTGGTGAAATTGTTTAAAGTGAAATCGATGACGGGATTGCAAATAGCGTTACTGTGTATGTTTTTGTTTCCCGCTCTGTGGCATGGTTTGATGCGGAGAATCTATGAGCGTAGGTAGTGCTCTCATGTGCGCCTGTCAAATGTGTTCAAATCGTTAAGTGTACTGTGATTTCACAGACTGTCATCGCCTCGACCACGAATCGGTTCCGAATAGAAAAGTAGTACTGAACTTTCAGGAAAATAGATCTTTGCTGGACATTAAGTCAATTTTTCCCATTCGTAGTGACCATGTATAATAAATAGGAGATAGGACAGGACAGCTACGCGTAGTTAGATCGTAGTGCATCGCGTTGCAGCTGCACTCAATAGAAGTTCCAAAAATGCATTACTACAGTATATGAACAATTCACCTTGCTACGTGCTCGGGTCGGTTCTCGATGAGTTTTAAATGTTAAGCTAATTATGTTTTGGCTACTTCAAACGATTACAAATAAAAAATTGGTAGCGTTGTACACAGTTGTCGTCGTTTCATGATTATTGTTCTACAGTTGTCTCACTCTACGACTACGCTCCATCTAAAATGTACCGAAATAGGTATTGTTAATATGGCCATCATGAATTGGCGACGAGTTATGGTCGAACTTGCGTTAATAACGCTTCAATAAATGCTCTTCGCCATACTACAAGCCTCTAAGGATGTCGCTAGGAATTAAAGGTAGGGCACACTAAAAATAATTTTCGGTTTTCTAGTTCTAGATCAAGTTTTGGTAATGAACACTAGAATCTAGTAGATCTATATGTTACTGGACACAATAAAACAGCCGGTCTCGCCAATATCAGATCAATCCTTCATGCAAAACATGGTCTAGCTTTTTGAAATTCTTCCCCAAATTTCAAAATACCAGAAGTTTTGTATGCCATCAGTCTCTCACGCCATCATTATAAACAGAAAGTACAAATATGCACATGCTTTACGCACACTATTGTGATCGCTGCGCAACCTAATCCTGCTGGTTTTTTAAATACTGAATGCTTTTCTTTCTCATCATCGACTTCATGTTAGCTACATTCAAAAGCTACGAGCTGTTTTACTAGTTTTCAAGTTAATGTTTGATTGGATTATTTTGTTTTCAATCTGAATTGTTACATTGCAGTTCCGGATCGGTGTCTGCTGATGCTACTACATGATGAATTGGTGTGACTGTCGTCGTTTATCTCCTATTTACTACAGGACTGCTACTATCATATACCCATTACTTGTTCTATGTTGTTTTTTTCCAGTTCATTTTTTTGTCTCCTCGTCGCACATGTCCATATTTGGTCTATTTAGCTTCCAGGAAGATAGCATTCGTCTCTTTCCGTTCGTGGCAAAGTAGACGAAGTAGGTGCCTGCACGAAACACAGAAATTCGATCTTATGTGGTGATCTCATCTCACCCTGCACATGCTGGTACTTGTTAGCTGTTCCTTCTATGCTTGAGATATTTCTATCACTGTTGGATTTAATTCCACTACCAACGAAACATATCTGTGTTACAACAGATGCTGCAGTTCATTTAGTTATGAGTTAAATTTAAACATCCTCCAAAATCTATCCATCTACAACGGTCATTTTATGTTCTGGTTGTTACGTCCTAAGCTGCATTTAGGTGTATTTTTTGTATTTTCTTTTTAATTTGTGCTTTTGTAATCGTCGCGTCTTCGCAGCTGATGCGTTTGCTGAAGAGTGCGCATTAATTTTAGCTATAATTCTTATGCCTTATGCCTCAATAATAATAGATCGAGAGATAGATTTTGTTTATATAATATATATATATATATGTATATATTTATATATGTATATAGTTTATACGTTTATGCGAAGTATACAACTTCAATATATTTGTATAAAGCCATCCTATAGCTATGTGTTTGTCTCTGTTGCTGCATCAGAAACACTTCTCGAGAGACTCACTAGCAGTTTTTTTTATTTTATTTTTCATTTTCTTATCTTAACTTTTGTTTGCTGTTCCACTACTGGCAAAGGGGTTTTGGGTTCGTCAAAACACGCACTTTGCAATGTGAGAGATTACTAGCAGAAAGACCTGCTTTTTAATGCCACCGGCCTATCACTATACGAGGTATAACCAGGCATAGATCTCGTTTTACTAACCGGCTACCAATATTAGGGAGGGCATAATAAGTTAAATCGGTACGATAATTACTTTTATCGTTTGGTTCCTTCCGAAAAGGATTTGGGCCAGGCTTGCACGTTGCATATTTTTACACTCAACTTTGTCCTTTCTTTTAAAGCTCATGTACGCCATGCTACGAAAAGGGTAATTAATGTGGAAAAGTGGAATAAATTTGTTGGTAGTTAATTGCTTTGTGCACTTTATATGCGGAAGGATCTTCTACTTATGCGAGTCGAATTCATAACGGTCCTATGCAAATGTGTGTTGCCTATGTTGCCTAACTGCTGTCAATTATTGTGTAACCATGGGAACGGTATGGAATGTATGAAATGTAGTAAAACAGAATGCTCAGAATATTTTTCCTAAAATCTTCCCCTATTTTACGAAAAATATTCTAAAGATTGTTTTCTCTCTATGTGCGGGGTTGCAGATGTATGTTCCGTCTCAAGGTCTCGGCGTTTCCTTTCCTACAGGCATTAGTGTTTTTTTTGTTGGATAATTTTTTGGTTTTATTTCTTTTTTTGTGTATATATTTTCTCAAATTTTTTTGTTTGTCATTTGGCAGCGCATTGCTTGTAAAATTGCCTAAGAGTAATGTTAGAGGAGTACCAAGGAAAAAAGGTTTAAATTCGAAGGGTCTCGATGCTACGTACTATAAAACGAGACGACCCGTTTAGCGTGCTAGATTCATGTGATAGATGTATTTTTTTGTATATTTTTGTTTTCTTTTTTTAATGTTTTTGGTACTTTTTTTTCTTGTCTCCTGATGACGATCAGTTGTCATATTTTTTTTTAAGATGCTTCTACAGCTTAAGCCTACGAAGTTGCGCGAACTTCACACTTCGTTTATATCACATGCAGATTATGCTTTGTAGTTTCCTCTTGAATCGGATTATTTTTTAGTTCAGCTTGTGATTAAATTGCTACTCATTCGCAAAAGATGTTTGAATTCCCTCTGTCTATAGGGGTTATACAAATGGTGATGTGAAGACAAGTATTCTATGCCTATGCGTTGGATTCATAGCAATAATTTGTCCCCTCTTCTACTACTACTTTTGGACATCAAAATGTTTACGCCAAATGAAAAGCCAATCAAAAGGTAAGCATTTAAAATGATGTTTTCTTGCGAATTTTTGACGAGTAAAACACTTTTGCTCTAGAAAAACAAAAATGCTTTGCGCCATTTCCTACTTTACTTGAACGAGTTAAAGACCCATTCGTCTATGTTTAAGAGAGTGTTTGTCATGGTCGTTTTAAAGCATTCGATGGTGAGTAGTACGATGAACACTAACGTTCGATTTTAAACATGTACAAATGATAATTTTTTTTAATGTAGTTCAAGTGTTTTTTGCTACGTTTCCTTATCGTAAGAATTCACCTATTATTTAAGTTTGTTCATCCTCTCTGTTAATATTGTATGGGTTGAACTCTACTGGCTGTACGCCAACCGACGGTTTCATCGGGTATATCTCCTTTTTATCACATGTCAAAGATCGATTAGACCTAACGGTCAAGAAATCAGTTAGCAGAACAGAACTGTGCGATCTCTTCATTAAATTCCATTGAAGGATGTGTTTTAGTTGTTTACTTCTGTAGCTGATTTTTGCGATTTTGGATCAGAATTAATCACTTGCCTGTTGGAATTCCTGGCAAAAGGAATTATTCTCTCTCTTTTTCACTATTTTTCGTTCTATGTCTCTCTGGCTTTCTTTACAGTGAGCTAACGTTTTACGGCAATCTGTCCCCCCTCTCTCGTGATTATGATATTCTGCAACAGTTTTTTTTCTTCGATCGATTGTCTTATGTAGCGTTCTACGTGTATTTCTGAATGTATGAATCAGTTTATATATATTTTTTTTCAACCTTCTCGTTACATCAATCGTGACATTTCCTTGCAATCGTTCAGTGCACTCTTGAATGCATATTTGGTGAGATATGCTGCAGAAGTGCTTTATGTGTGTGGCATACACATCGAATCAGAAACATCGCCAACAGGTTTAGCTTGGAAGTTTTTTGCTTTCCTGAGCACGCCCTCATTTTACTTGTGTTTAGGATAGCTAGTTTATATAACACCCTCTAAACAAACAAATAAAATATAGTGTAATGTACTCCTTAGCATTTCATCTACTTCCAGTTTTCTCTGCATATGGCCACCATATCATCTATACTAGTCGTTTGGCTCCGATCAACACATTATTTGTCGCTCAGATATTCACAACGATAGCTTGCGTTAATGTTTCTACATTACTGTTTTTTTTTTGCTGCAATCTTTTCGAATATATGACCGATAAACTGTTTTTATCAGCATTATTATTGGTAAGTACTGGCTGATCGATTTAGCTACGATTCTCGCTACTTTGTTCGCATAGGATGGTTTTGTTCGGTACAGTTTTTTCTTCGGTTTCTGCATAGTTTACTTTTAATTGTGCTTTACTTTTTCCTAGTAATTGGGCTCTTTAATGAAACTCATCTGCATCGGTTAATGGTCCCTAGAATGGTGAATTGTCGGATGTCGCGCTGTTTGACCGCACAATTTTGGTATCGTAAAGAAAGTGCGCACCTAGCAGTCGTACAGTGGCAAAGATTCAATATTACTGCGCACAGGCCAAGATAAGTGTTTCAGTTCACAGTAAACAAGTAAGGCAAATGCTGTGCATAAACAATAAACTAGCGCTCCTTTGATGCTTTCTTTTGTGTAGCGTTTTTCACTTCCAATACCCGTGCGATATTAATGCCTATTTTTTGATTTATGATTTGATCTCTGCAATTTCGACCGTTACGCTCTCGTTCTGGTGTAATGCACCGTTGTCCTTATGATGGTTTGCGCTACGGTTGGATTTGGTGGATGTAGCCGATGCATTGCTGCTTCCTCGGGATCCTCGTCGAGAGCCTGTATTGTGCGTTTATACCACAGAGTGATGGATAAATAGTGATAGAATGTTTATTTAGTAACAATAACCAATTCTTTGATATCCATTAAAATGGGTTATTACACGAACCATTCATTACAATTTAGCGGGAGAACCATTATAATTTTCCAATCACTAACACTATGCTACACCAAATAATTAACCAAAGAAAGGAAATTATAATTTCTATTCCCATTTGCGAAATGATGTACTTTGTCTTATTGTACATGACGAAAAAAGTTCGAGAATTAAAGATATCTACATACATCGGGATTGATGGCAAACGGGCCAGGTCGAGACAGAGAGACTAAAAAACACATAGCATGGGTAAAAAAAAAGATCGGGCTGAAAAATTTGGCTAAAGATGGTTTATTGTTATATATGAGCATGCACAGTAATTTTAACTAAGCACAATAAGATGTAATTATGTAGTTATGTATTTGTATCGAGTGTGCCTGTGATGGTTGTTTTTACGTGAAATAATTTGTAGGTAGAAAAAAGTACTAATTGTTTTTGAATCCATACATTAGCTGAAGAAGCTAATTTGAAATGACCGTTTTCGATTTTTGTGCGAAATTCAACAGATATAGTTTACAGTGGCTTCACCTCAAATCAGAGGGTGTACAATACAAATGTTTGTGAGTCAAGTACGCGAAGTACCAAAGACTAGTGGAAAACGTATGACAAAAATTTATAATTTAGCAATTAAAGAGTTTTCGAAATTGAAATACCAAACACTAAACAAGTGCCAGATCAAGTAATATTCAGAAGTAAACCAAATTTCGACGAATTTATCGACCCCCGGATAGTGAAAGAGGAAGTGGATAGAGAGCAAGCGACTAAAAGAGATAATATATGTAAAATCGAGAAAAAATGTTCTAGCAACATTGATAAAGTAAAAGCAAAAAATACCTTCTAGCAAGCGAGACGGATTATTACGTTAAATCCGTGCGGGTGTTTTAAAGTTGTAAATTTTTGTTTCAAAAATGCGCACAAACGTCGGATAAATGTGCAAATGATGCAGAACGAGCCGGAAGGTTGATTACCGGTAATCGTTCCGAGAACGAGAAATTCTATCAACCTCTTTGCGATGTTCGGCGCAATGCAACACTCTCCATTACACACCCACGAAGCTGGGACAAAACCTTTGTAAAGTGCCGAAAGAAACCTCCTATTGTTTTGCCTGCTGCATAGTGCACGGTGCCGCTGCTGTCTGATCTTGATGCGGGCTCTTTTTTCCATGTGAATGTGTCTCTGTGAAAAGTTGTACGAGGGGAAGCAGGGTATTGTTGGGTTTTGTGTAGTGGTTTCGGTTAAATTAGCTTTTGTATTTATGTTGGCATATTTTTGTTTTTGATTGATACAATAATTAAATCGCACTTCGCGGTTATGCATGTGTTCAAATTATTCATCGTTATATTGTTTATATTTCCACTTCATGTAATGGATACAGACTGCCTGTTGCATTGAAACACAAATAGAGAAAATGGAAAGAGAAGAAAAGAGAAGAGGAAGAAAAGAAGAATAGAAAAGAGAAAAATAGAAAAAAGCAATAAAAAGATAAGAAACCCAAAACAAATTCGTGCATTGAACAGTGAAACGGATGCTATAAATTACCATTGAAATAATATTTAACCATACTTAGTTTGGTAATAATTTATAGCTGATAACTTCATTAGGTTAGTTCGCAGTGTGTCGTGTGTAAGCGGTAAGGACAAAGCAAAGATGCGAAGCATTTTTCGTGATCGTCTCGCTAAGGCGAATCTCATATATGAAAGCTATGTGTTTTTTAGCCAATCAGGTCCGACAAAAATTTGCACAACTATGCCACGCTTATCTATTGCAACTATCCCATAATTGATACTACTTTTCGTCATTTTCTATGCATTTTATTAATTTTTTTCTATACATTGCCCTAAGTATCTACATGTTGCACAGCAGTAATCTCTAGTTTTGGTGCGATTGATTAATTGTGCTTAAACAAAACTTCCAAATATAATTCAAAAGTGTTCTACTACAAATAAAATTATCATATTTTTTATCATGTTATATAACTGTTTAATCCTGAAAAGGAACTGGCAAAAAAAATCAACAACATGACAAATGAATCGAATAAACCACGACGAATAAATCAGATCCGTTTCAAGAATGGAATTTAACATTTGCTACATAGATTAGTTTGTTCATCGATTTGCTATTTTTGTTAGAGGTTAACCGTTTATTAACCTCTAAAAGAACTGAAATTAACATAAAGTCTCGAGACTAAATCAAGTAACACAGTGAAAGAAAGGACAGCAGAAGATGTTAGAGACAGCGATAGAACGTGGAGGCAACGACAACTATTGACAACCAGCGATCTTAAACCAGGAACGAACAACGTCAGCTACGACCAACTGGACATTATCGATAATAGGCGGGACATCTGAACCGGACTCCCATATACAGACCTATCTTACCTATCGATGCATTTGGTGAATGTGGTCGTAATGAAGCCATGCTGGGTTGACGGGAGGGTAAACGCACGGACATGCGTGAACCTCGGCGTTCCTGGCCGTGCAGCAGCTTGTTGTCGCGCAAGAGCGACACATTCATCAGCCGTGGGTTCGGAGTATTGAAGATGGTACGATTTTCGCGCCAACGAGCCCTTAAAAGAGAAAAACAAAACGAACAATTGTAAGTGTAGCCTAACGTACGGTGGGGGCGCATGAATTGAAATGTCGATCCATTTACATTTCGATTCGAACGTTTTGAATGTGGGTGTGCTGAATCTGTAAGGAATAAAATTAAATCTAGCAAGTTGGACTACGGGTTACTTAGTCGGGCGACTTAGTCATTATTAGATTTCTGATTGAATTATAAACTATGAGAAAGATCAATTGCACAATGTTGAAAAAAAACACACAATAAGTGGAGTCTCGCGCACCGCTATTGTATTTGACTCTGCAAACATGGGATTAACATGGAGCTTTAATAAAACATTGCTATGCGTTATGAAATAGAGGTTGTCGCCAAGCCTGCAACAAGCGTTTCTACTGCGATCTGTGGCAAATCAACATGACAGCGGTGCTTATCAGTACGAGACTCGCAGGCACCGAACGAGGATAGATAATACTGAACAATATAGACCAACCGCAGTCGACGCATGGTGAGATTCGTGATACAACAGACAAGCAGATGATGCTTGACAATCGTACAAGACGGTGCGTATCTATCGTTCACTTACACTGGTGAGTATCAGTTGCACGGGAATAATTGATTCTTAACAATGGTTCTAGCGTACCTAGCATCAAACGATTGTAAAGTGAAAGTGATAAAGCATTTAAAACTGCATTTAAAGAACATGCGGTCACAAATGAAAAATTTGAGACATTGCTTGCATTAGTATTTTTCTATTTATTAGAAGAAATACCAAGTCGTAGTTTGTTTAAAATTAAAATAAATAAGCAATGAGACCCGAAAATATCATTGTAAGTTATTTTTTAAACCTGTAAATTTATCAAATTCATCATGCATTTTTATTGGGTGGTTCTATCATTATTTCTAAAAACTTTAGCGATAACTTTTAAAAATATGTGTAATGATCGGGATTTTGCCACATGATTAAACCCTGCAATTAGTGCGTATGAATCGAAGAAAATGAGAGAAATTTGCCAGCGCGAGAGCGTTGTTTTGTGGAGAGACTGCGGAAAAGCGAGAGCATTTTGGCACAAGAGAAAGGAGCAAGAAAGCTGCATGTGCTGTCATTGGACAGCTGATTTTTCGTTGCAGGTACGCGTGCCTCTTTTGCCTTCTTCGGCAGCTCGAGCATGTGCCAGGCATGTCAAACCCATGTGAAACAAATTACAGTTATACATTTTACAATGCACAGATGAAAATAAAGGAAGAAGGAACCACAAATCAAGTTACATTTGCAGGTGTAAGGATTCTGCTTCTTCCTTCCATGCAGCCTTATCGAAAATTCCATTCGCAACAAAGTTGTTTCCGCTTCGACATGCCTGCGAGACGGCAATGGCATTTTCGCTAGTGATTTCCAAGTGTTGGTAAGGCTATCCCATTCATAATTTAGCCACGGTTGCTGTAGCGCACGGACGCTGTACCACCGAAGGTACGTGAATAACCCATCCCGAAGCTGTGTGTGAGATTGTAATGTGCACAGTGCCCTTCTGAGCCGCTTGTAGACGCCAAAGTCGAACAGCTAAGTGACGTTCCGTTCAAACAAAGGAGAGAGTTCTGTTGATACGATCAACCATGGAACGTTGAGTGTGGCCGGGGGTGTGTTTGCAAATATAAAATTCCGATTTCGATTTTAGTGACAATCCTTTTTTTTTGGAGAACCGTGCCAATAGTGACCGATTGGGACGGTGCAAAAGTGGCTTCCTGTTGTTGTTGTTGTTGTTGAGCGGTATAGTGCAATACCTCAAAGTGATGGGAGCAAGCACAAAGTCATCGATTCAATTGCACCCCGGCTTTAATCAAGTTTAGGCATGCGTAGTTCTGGTAGCCGTCTCGTCTGTGTTGATCGTGCTACGTGTAAATATTGATTGGGCATTGTTTGTGGTTGTCCTTCGTGCCGGTTAGTTTGGAGCTTTGTTCCATTTGAATTTCGGGCGTCAACGCCAATACTCATGGTCACCGGCTGCGTCGGAACGTCGGAAAACAAATTTTCCCACCGCCGAAACAAAGCAGGCTATTTTTAGCGTACGCACTCCCTTTTGACGGTTGTTTGATTATTTATTTCTGTTTGTATTTGCTGGTTGCTAAACTACTGATATCGTACTGAAACCCTCAGCCAAACAAGAGGAGGCCTATTCTGTTAAAAAATAGATTAGCGAGTGTTTTAAACGAAGCGAATAACGCACATAACTACACATTATCGCCGATACTGGAATATAGACCCATAGCCTTAAATAGGCCTCGCAACTGCAAAATACGTAACTTTTTTCAAGTAACGTTCGCTCGAACCGCATACCATTTCCACGCAAAACTTCACCGCGATCACTCCACACCAGAAAAACCGGTTACCGTTTTGTCTGTTCCATCTCCGACATAATGCTCCTCTGCAGACCATGACGAAGTTGAACATAATAAGAGATGCGGGAATCAGTGGAGTGGAATGATTAGTTTGACCACCAGGCACATTGGAAGCCGCCCGTAGTATGTGTACATGAAAAGAATTGCTTGAATAGACTGTTTTTTTCTGCTTCCATCAAGTTAAATCATCATCAGAACCATAAAGGCGGTTTGACGCTGATTGTTATTTAACCAGAGTGCAGACATCTCATAGCGAATCTGGAGAGGGTGTATAAGAACGTTAGAATCAATTAAATGGAACGTAACGGTGACGCTGGAAATGGATAATTATTGCTACAGGGTGCGTCTCTGCAATACTTGAAACATGTTCGTATCGCTCAGTACCGACAACTTGAGCTTCCATAACTAATCGACTCTATTGGTGTCAACCCGCGATATGGCGGAAGGGGATTTACCATCAACCGTGTGCTACTTCGTGCGACAGAGAATGATCTTCTATGAATGATAATTCTAAGGGGATCAACCAACGGAACTGGAGATTGCATATGACACCTGGTGTTTCTACTCACGGCACCTGCTTACTCACACCATTTTTTTTCTTTCTTTTTAGCCTACGAGGGTGTAGCAGCTTCACTACTCCCAACGGAGAAAAGGATAAAACGGCTTTGAACGGACACAGCTGGTACTGAACCGGGGCAGCACCTCGAGCTCGATTGGGACAGATTATATGTTACATGCCCCGCCCAACTCGTTGGGAGACGCGTTTGTCGCTGATGTATAACGCTAAAAGCAACAGAGATATAAAAATATCGCGATTAAACGCGACGTGTCAGTGAGAATGAATCGCGAAAATTCATTCAGCAAAGGAAAAGAGACCAATCCTGTTCAAAATGCATCATTCTTCTCGAAACGCAGCTTCTGGTGGTTGCGCGACACGTTCGGGTATGGGCAACGTAAAGAGATCACGGAGGAAAAACTTTACGCAACCTTGCCGGAACATAGCAGCCACGGGTTGGCGGAAACGTTCGAACGTCTCTGGTCCGACGAGGAACAGCGTGGTCCAGATAAGGCGAGTTTCGCAAGAGTCTACTGGCGGGCGTTTGGCAAGGAGACACTATTCTGGGGTTTATTGTTTTCCGCGTTTGAAACAGCGAACCGTGTTGCCCAGCCACTGCTGTTGGGGGAATTAGTTTCCTATTTTACCCCAAACCAAGACACCATCAGCAAACAGGATGCGTATTTATACGCGGCAGGTATTATCACGTGCTCGCTGCTATCCGTCATCTCGTTTCATCCGTTTATATTTTACATTTTTCAACTGGGAATGAAGTTTCGAATTGGCGCATCGTGCTTAATTTACAACAAGGTATACAAACTAGACAACACTGTGAGGATGCTGATACTGATAACTGTTTTGCTCTTTGTTTCATTCCCGTAGGTACTTAAACTCTCTAAATCGACCACCGCTGGTGATGGTTTGAATGGAAAAATCATCAACCTACTCTCGAATGACGTCGGGAAGTTTGACATCGCATTATGCTTTGTACACGATCTCTGGAAGGGTCCGATGGAGGCGATCCTTCTTGGCTACTTCATTTATCGGCAAATTGGGTTCTCTGGTCTGCTTGGAATGGCCTTTTTGTTAAGTTTCATTCCGCTGCAGGCTTGGGTGGGCAAAAAAACGGCCACGTACCGGTTGAAGGCCGCAAAGCGAACAGATCTACGCGTGCGCTTCATGAACGAAATCATCCAGGGCATTCAAGTTATCAAAATGTACACGTGGGAAAGCTCGTTTGCCAAGATGATCGGGACAATTCGGCGCAAAGAGATCCAAGCCATACGAGGCGGAGCATACGTGCGAGCAACTCTCATATCGTTCTTTACCGTATCGCGCGTGTCCATTTTTATCAGCTTGCTGTCATACACGGTCACCGAGAATGTTATCACTGCCAAAAAGGTGTTCATTGTGACGTCGTTCTACAGTATACTTAACGATTCAATGGTCCATTTCTGGCCCATGGCCATCACCTTTTGCGCCGAGGGCTACATTTCGCTAAAACGAATAAGAGACTTTCTGTTAACACCCGAAGGCAAGATTTCGACCGGTACTGGTTCGAAAAACTCGGTTGGTGTTGAGAAGAAGCAAAAGAAGAGAAAAGCAACTGCACCCGTCGGCGCACAGATTTCGGACGCGTTGGATCATGGAAAAGAGGAAAAGCAAAAGAGCAATCAGCAAAACGGCGGCAAAAATGTTATCTCCGACGAAGATGTTGATTACGAACCCTTGCTGCCGACGCGTCTGGTACGAAAGGTGGACGGCGACAGGAAAGGCATCGTACTAGATAATGCTACGGCAAGGTGGGTTTGCCCATCGGCCAAAGAGGATACAAAAGCTAGAACCCCTGCCAGTGGCGCAGGCGACGGTTCGGAAGAGGCTACGAATGTTGGGATCGAATCGATTAGTTTAAGGATTGACCCGGGCAGATTGTGCGTTCTGGTTGGTCCCGTTGGCTCCGGTAAAACAACATTACTTCAGGTGCTTTTAGGCGAGCTCGAGTTGGATGATGGAAATGTGGAGATCTACGGCACCGTAAGCTATGCTGCACAGGAGCCATGGCTGTTCGAAGGAAGCGTCCGGAATAACATCCTGTTCACGGAAGAGTACAACGAACGGCGATATCTACGAGTGGTGCGCGTGTGTGCACTCGAGAAGGACTTTGAAATGTTCCCCCATGGCGATCAGACGATTGTCGGAGAACGAGGCATTAGCTTGAGCGGAGGACAAAAAGCCCGTGTCAATCTTGCACGGGCCATCTATCGGAAAGCTGACATTTATCTGCTCGATGATCCTTTGTCCGCCGTAGATACGCACGTGGGAAAACACATCTACGAGCTGTGTATTCGTGAATTTCTCGCGAATCGAGTATGTGTACTTGTGACTCACCAACTGCAGTATTTGAAAGATGTGCAGCAAATCGTTCTCATGAACGCAGGCCGCTTGGAAGCCAGCGGAAGCTATAGAGAGCTGAAGAAATCAAACATGGAATCGATAATGGCCCTTACGCCCGACGAATCTCCCTTGGAGAGTCCTATCGAGAAGGAACTGAAAACGCTGCGTCAAAGGCGCACTAGTGGTTCTTCGACGGGATCCCAGCAGTTAAGGGATGGTGATCTGATGATGGATCTCCTGCAGCAAGAAAAGCAGGAAGAGGAAAAAGAATCTCAAGGCGGTAGCGGGAGCGTGGGGTTGGCAGTGTACAAAACCTACATAACGGCAGTGAACAGCTGTGGATGGATCTTCTGGCTTAACGCGCTCATGATTCTCTCACAGATTGTTGTTAGTGGGGTGGATATTTTCGTAGCAGAGTGGGTGAACTGGGAAGAACGAGTAGCAGGCATACCACCGGAGTTTGAATTGAACGATAATCACACGATTTTGAGTTCCCGTGACGTGCGTGTCCTGCTTCGCGAGCAGACCGACGTGAGCAATTTCATTGAGCGGCAACAGTACATTTGGATTTACAGTGGCTTGATTATTCTGCTAGTGCTGCTGGTAGTGAAGAGATCGTTTTCGTTCTTTTACGTTTGTCTGCGCATCTCTATCAACCTGCACGATCGATTGTTTCGAAGGTTAACCCGCGCAACTATGCACTTTTTCAACACAAACCCGTCCGGAAGAATCCTTAATCGTTTCTCAAAAGACATCGGTGCGATTGATTCCGCACTACCGATGGCGCTGCTAGATTGCGTTGTGGTAAGCTCTTCTCAATTCGCATGTTGCTAACGCGATAACGCAGCTGTACTTCTGTATTTGTTCTCTCTTTCAGTTTTTCCTGGAAATGATAGCTGTGGTGGCGGTGGTGTCGATTGTCAATTACTGGTTCCTTGTACCGACAGCCATCGTTGCCATTTTGATGTACTACATCCGGCAGGTCTATCTCAATACGTCGCGTGTCGTGAAACGCATCGAATCCGTCAACCGATCGCCACTCTTCTCACACACCAACGCTACCCTGCAAGGGCTGTCCACTATTCGTGCGTTTGGGGCGCAATCCGTGCTGAGGCACGAGTTTAACGAATTTCTTGACGTTAACTCGTCCGCGTGGTATATGTTTATCTCTACGAATCGTGCGTTTGCCCTATGGCTGGATCTGGTGTGCGTTTTATACATCGCCATCGTAACGATTAGCTTTCTGTTGAGCGACAGTCAACAGATGCTCGGAGGTAGTGTTGGATTGGCCATCACAAAGACGATCAGCTTGGTCGGTATGTGCCAGTGGGGGATGCGGCAATCGGCGGAACTCGAAAATCAGATGGTGTCGGTGGAGCGCGTCAATGAATATACCAACCTGCCGTCAGAACCACCGCTTGAGACGGCACCGAAGCATCGCCCGCAACGCAACTGGCCAGAACACGGTGCAATACGCTTTGTCAACGTTGATCTGCGCTATTCGGAAGATGGCGAGCGCGTTCTTAAAGATCTCAATTTTGTCATACGCTCGAACGAGAAAGTTGGCATCGTGGGCCGAACTGGGGCCGGAAAATCTTCCCTCATACAGGCGTTGTTCCGGTTGGCGCCGTTCGACGGCAACATCGAGATAGACGACATAGACACTAAAACGCTAGGGCTGCGGGACTTGCGCAGCAAAATATCAATCATACCTCAGGATCCAATTTTGTTTTCGGGCACCCTGCGAAGCAATCTGGATCCCTTCGACCAGCGCAAAGATGACGAGCTGTGGAGTGCGCTGGATCAGGTGGAGCTGAAAGAAGCTGTGTCCTCGCTGGCCGGGGGTTTGGAATGCCGCATGTCGGACGGTGGAAATAACTTTAGCATGGGCCAAAGACAGCTCGTTTGTCTCGCAAGAGCCATTCTGAGAAATAATAAAATTCTCGTTCTGGACGAAGCCACTGCCAATGTTGATCCAGAGTGAGTATGAACGAAACACACTTGGTTTAAGTGGTTCAACGTAATAATTGCATTTTTCTTATCCTTTCAGAACGGATAAGCTTATTCAAACGACCATTCGCACAAAATTCGCTCATTGCACAGTATTAACGATTGCTCATCGCTTACACACGGTTATGGACAGCGATCGCGTGCTGGTGATGGATGCTGGTCGTGTTGTGGAATTTGGCCACCCGCACGAGCTGCTACATGGTCCAATCGGATATTTGCGGGGGCTCGTAGACCAAACCGGTGTCGCCACTGCAGCAATGTTGATGCGTACCGCGGAAGAGAATTTCAAAAAATCTAGTGCAAGGCCAAATGAAGCAATTACCTTAGGCTTATCGTAAAACTTGCTTCGAGAAAAAGTTAACGGTACGCGAAAGGTTGAGATTATATCCATCAGTAGAAAGACAAACATAATTCGCATTACATTCTTCAAGTTTTTCAAAGAAAAGCACACTGCTTTTGTCAATTTTGGCTGTCTGTTGGTTCGCTTCCATTAGGCAGTAATGTGCAAAGTGCACTATACTAAGAGCAATTCATCAGAACAGGGTTTCTTGCAACTATTGCACCGAGATACTTAAATATTAAGCATGATCTTTGTCATGCCTTTAGTTTACTACATTATGATTTTTGTGTTTTTTCCTTTTTTGATAATGATAACCTCATCATTATTTATCCGAAATGGTTTGAGCTGTAAATGGAGCATCACTACGTATAATCTGCAGGGTGAAAATAAATGATATTTTGCTGATTTCTATAACCCATTCAACTGAAGCATGGAAGTCCTTATCCGTCGTCTATACCGTTCACTCAACCGGCAACAGTAGGAAAGCTGGCGCAATGCGACAAGTGACCTCATGAATATCACATTGCATACGAAGTCTAGCCGGGAAACTTGATGCTAGCAAATTTAATATTTCATTCTCATGGATCTTTTCGAGATCCGAACAAGAGCGAACAAAAGCGACGAAAGAAAATATGGGAAAAAAACGATGGAAGATTTCGTTTATGCCGCGAACATTACTTTGTTGGGATCTTCACTGAAGTAAATGAGCAAACGGAGAGACAGCAACATGCCGGAAAAACTGAGAGCTAATGAGATACCTCTGCTCTGGGGGATCGATCAGGTTTGCTAAAAGTAAGCGAGAGCTAACGGTAACGCTACGCCTACGTGTTTTTCTTCCACCCGACTCAGTGGGTTTAAATGGTGATGTTTTTATCGCACAATAAACAGTGTCTCGATATTCGTGGTTTTGGTTTCATTGCTTTGCCTACGCAATGCGTGTGCTGAAGTGAAGTGCTGAAGGTGAGCTTCAAAATTCCGATCCCTCATGCGCGCGTTTTGAGTAAGTGAGGAGGCTTTGCGAAAAAATACGCCCATTGATAACGTGCCAACAAAATAGCGAAAACACATTGCACACAGGCAAAGAAAAAGGATTGAGAGCGAGCGTTACGAGAGAGCAGCAGAGAGAGAGAGCGAGAGTGCGATTACAACGTGGGACAATCAATGGCTGCTGTAGCACGCGGTACGCGATTCTAGTTCAAGTAAATCCACGGAAGGTGCGCACGTTGTGTTGGCAGTAAGATTTCGCGCGTTGTTTACGCTGTGTAGTACCGGTGTAAGAATACGAATAACGGGTGAAAATACGCCGAAAAACGTACGCAAGGACAGACAAAAACGCACCACACCACCGGGGCGCAGTTACCGTAGCAACGTATCTTATTTCGATATTCCCGAAAAGAAGGCGTCTCAGTGATTGAAGCAAGTGTAAACAACAGTGGATTGATCGTGGAATGAATTTCGTTCAATTAATAGGCTGTGGAAACCCGCTCCCTTGTATAATTGAGCCAATGAATTGACGCAAACTAATTGACTCGAATTTGGCCGGGTCAGTCATTCGACATAAAGCCCCTTCTCGATGGTTTGGCGTTGTCACGACCTTACCGAAAACGGCACAACGCGAGATGATTAATCGGGGACAGCGTGCTGCCCAGTGGACGCGGACACGCGGTAAACTCTCCGCCTGCCAAACAAATGACGAAGGAAAACGAAATCATTGACGATTGGCCCAGAGTTATCTTTGTTTTGATTCTGCGCGCGCTTCGTTTCCCTTGTCCTGTTGGTTTGGTTGTAGATGAGAATCAAGTTCATCTGATGGCGTCATCATAAACTAGTTTAAGTATGGGTGCCGTACGCGGAAGGTTAAGCCTGGGCATCATTCCTCTTTGGTACGTCCTATGGGCTTATTCTATACAAGTACTAATCACACTGAAGACCATGCGCCACTTGCTGCAGGAAGCACCATCAGAGAGTAAGAGTTCGCGCCATAGCATAGTATGATTTTCATACTGTGACATACGTGAACTGGTGTATATACATAAAAAAAGAAACGTCTCATTATCAGCGAAAAAAGCAGCTTAGCTCTTGACATTCGTCAAGAGAGAGCACGTGTGGTATGTATATTGCTAAAACAGGGATGAAGCATACAGTTGAGTCGTGACCGTTGAACCCACATGCGGCCGATGTGAAATGTTTCATTTCGAACACTTTCTCACTCAGTGCCATATTGCAAATGTAGCGTGGATGAATGAAGCATCCATTTCATTTTGCAGAAACAGAGCGAAAGAGTTTCTTTGAGTGATTTGAGGAGTTTGAAGAAGCTGCAATGATGTGCCAGAGATAAGATGGAAGATTTCGGTAATCTCACATCAAACGCTACACATTTACAGCCAAGAGATTGTGGCGCTAAAAGCGAGAAACACGTCACCGGCACGGTAGCAATGTAAATACGTGACCGGTGAAGACGACTTTTTTGAACATTGCTTTTCAGCGAACCATGGGAAACCTATGTGTGTAATAGATCTTTATGGTAAATTGAAGTAAAACGTGCAACTAGCAGATTAAATTACACGATATATTATTATTCATTTTCAAAAGAGTGTGATTAGTGAACTCGTGAAAAGTGAAATACGATGATTTAATCGCTATCATATGTGAAGAAGTGTATTTCGAAAACAAAAAATTGTCAAAATTGAAATAAGTGGTTATTGGTTTCTATCAATTCGTTTCCTAAGTACACAAATAAACCCAAAATGAACCCAGCGGAATACGATCAGGACAAAAAAATACATGACCTTCGCCGTGAAGCGAATCCGGTAACAAAGGCGGACCCCGTGTCGTGGTATACGTTCTGGTGGTTGAAAGATCTCTTTCAAACTGGCTTAAATCGTCCAATTGATGAAACCGACATTTACGACACGCTGTCCAGCCACCAGAGTTCACAGCTATCGTATCAGTTCGAGAGCCAGTGGAAAGCGGAGCTAAAATGGAGCGCGCAGCCGAGTTTTCTTCGTGTTATCATTCGCATATATTGGCGATCGATACTAGGGTACGGATCCATATACACGATCCTCGATCTTTTGGCCAGGTATGACAGTATAACGTACAATTCTCATCAAATGCCAGCCTCACTTTGACACTCGTGTATTTACACAGAATTTTTCAACCACAATGTCTCGGCGGGTTGGTGTCTTATTTCGCACCCGAGCAGCACAGCATAAGCAAAAATGAAGCTTATTACTACGCTATCGGCATTATCCTTTGTTCGCTGGTGCCGGTAGCAATTTTCCATCACTTCATCTTATACATCTTTCAAATAGGCATGAAGATTCGCGTAGCATGTTGTTCACTGCTCTACAAAAAGGTAGGTATAGACAGAAGATACATATGCGAACAACTAAGAAAATTGTAGAAACCAAAACCATACTATGAAACCCATAGTATATAAAAAGGCGACTGCATGGCGCCGGCTCGATAGATTGCAGCCAGCTTGGAGCATGCACAATTTAATCAATTATGCAACAATTTCCGCAATAAATTGCTGGCGCCAACGCTTCTGTCCCTACGACAGTCTTTGCTTTCTTTCCTTCCGTTCGCACTGCATCCGAGCATAAGAGCATTCTACTGCAATGGAAGATGTCTTAATTTGTTGGCTTCCAGCAATATACAAAATAATGCTTCTAGAGGTCTTTAAACGACTGTATAATGTATGCGATAATGATATGAATACATGAATATATTTATATTCTTAATAAATTTCAAGGTAGTTTCCTCATTACTTAAAGATTTGCAAAGCCACCATTTGCAAAGATACCATTTTACTGGAGGAAAAAGCACAATAAATATTCCTATATATTCCTCTAAACACATGATATCGACAAAAAGAGTATTTTTCCCAAATATGGTAACATTTGACTTAAAAAAATTATTTTGCAAATATTTTTTTGAAAAATAGATCTTTTACACCTCGAAGCAAGTTGCCTTTTGTTGCTTATTATTGATAGAAAGGATTATGCAGATTTTGGTTTTGAAGCATAGTTTAAGCTTTTACAAATAACCAATTTACCAAAGTTGGCCGGTTTTTTATAGCCATTTGTGATTCGATTTTTTTTGTATCGTTATCATTGTACATCGAAAACTAGTTAAAGTTGTAGGTAATAAATTTGTTCATTATTTGAAAAAAAAAATCTTACAGATGGGTTTGTTTTAAACTGAAAATTTACGAAAATAAACAATGATAAACAATACGTTGGATTTTTGTAACAAATTATTGATTGTTATTTCGTCGACCCTAGGCTCTGCGAATTACGAAGGCGGCTGGAACAGACGGTATGACTGGGCAGGTCATCAATCTGATGTCTAACGATGTTGCCAAATTCGATACCGCGACCGGGTTCGTACACGATATCTGGAAGGGATTAATAGAGCTGCTCGTATTGGGCTACTTCATTTACAAACAGATTGGCATTTCGGGACTATTTGGCATTGCATTTCTGCTCAGCTTTATCCCGCTTCAAGGTAAGTGTGCTGATGTCATACTAATCCTGGCATTGCTCTTTTGATATTTGAAGCACTGTTGTTCTTCAATGCACGCGCTGAATTTTCTTTAGTCCTTAAAATGTTCGTTATCGTTGCCACACACAATGATCAAAGCATTAAGAATTGTAAATATGGAGGGCACATATTTGTACCGAAAATTGTTCATGGCAATGTCAATGGGTTTTATCATACCGAATCATACGACGCATACGTATGTTTTTTGGTTTGTTTGACAGAGTTAACGCAATCATACCCATAGTGCTACTTCTGCCTTATTTCTTTCCGCAGCATGGCTCGGAAAGAAAGCAGCCCTTTATCGCCTTAAAACGGCCAACAGGACGGATCGTCGGATACAGTTTATGAACGAAATCATACAAGGAATTCAGGTGATTAAAATTTACGCCTGGGAGGAAAGCTTTAGCCGAATGGTAGACCGTATCCGGCGAAAGGAAGTGAACGGCATACGAGGTACACTGTTTATCCGGGCTGGGTTGCTATCGTTCAATCTCGTTTCCCGGGTAGCGATCTTCCTTAGTCTAGTCGCATACGTCCTGCACGGAAATGTATTCACCGCAAAGAAGGTGTTCATCGTAACCTCCTACTTCAACTGGCTGTACAGCTCGATGCTACACTTTTGGCCGCTGGCACTAACATCCGTCCACGAGGGGCTGGTGTCGATAAGACGCATACAGGACTTTCTGCTGTTGGATGAGCGCAAGTTCAGGCCACACCGTCCGGCTGCGTTGCTATCTCGTGGTCCGGAGAAAAACGCTCCAGAAACCGTAACGGATGACAGTGCTCGTGGGCTGCTAGTGGCCAATGGGGCAGCTGGTTCCACCAAAGAGGCAAAGGGAGCTCTGGCGGAAGGAAATGCCGGAAGTATAGGCCGAAAGATGCCGAAAAGCAAGCGCTTCATTAACAGGAAAGCCATTGCACGGCAAGGCATTTTCATGCGCAATGGTACGGCATTTTGGGATAAGGGACTGTCAACTTCCAGCAATGATGCCGATACGAGAGGTAAAGTGCAGTAGCTTATTATACGTTTTTTTCTTCTCAGACGCTACAATTCCTATTGATTATCCGCGATTTCAGCGAGTGGCATAAAAAACGTGACACTGACTGTAGATAAAACGAAACCGTGCGTAATCGTGGGACCCGTTGGGAGTGGTAAGTCGACCATGCTACAGGTAATCCTTGGCGAGCTGGAATTAGACGAAGGTCAATTGGAAATCAACGGCAACCTTAGCTACGCCTCACAGGAACCGTGGCTTTTTGAGGGCACGGTAAAAAACAACATTGTCTTCACGGAAGATTACCAGGAAAAACGCTACCGGGAGGTGGTATCGGTGTGTGCTTTGGAAAGAGACTTTCGACTTCTACCGCACGGTGATCAAACGATCGTCGGTGAGCGTGGCATCAGTCTAAGTGGTGGTCAAAGGGCACGTATCAGTTTGGCGAGAGCGGTTTATCGACGGGCGGACATCTATCTGCTAGACGATCCATTATCGGCTGTTGATACGCACGTAGGAAAACACATATTTGAAGAGTGCATCATAAAGTACTTAAAGGTAATGGTAAATGCATTGTACATACTGTAAACATACAAACTTTGATCATTTCATCGTGCACAGACAAAGATTGAATGATAATCTTTGGAAAGCTCCGCATTCAATGCTTGTATTTAGAGGTTTTTATTCAGAGTAAGCGTGTTTCATCCACACCCATGCTCGACGTTTCTCGTTTTTATGGCATACTAATCAATTTTATAGCATACTACCAGACGCCATTTTCGCACAATGGGCACGCGGGAGAAAACATCCGCTAGTGGATGAGTAAATATTGGACGTAAAACTGACCCCAAAAAAGCACCGCTAAATATTACACGTAAGAAGCTGATAGTTTTTTATAGGTTTTCGCATACGTGAAAAACATATTTGTGAAGCAGATTTCGTATTGAAATATACGAAGTGTGATCGTCTTTGTCGTATATGTGGTGTTATAAATTGCTTCAAAAATATAAAGCACCATAGAAACACAAATCGAATTTATCGAAATGGAAAAGCAATCTGCTACTGCACAGTTATACACGATTTGACAAATGTAAGGATAAGCTCTGCAGATTGATTTTTGTATTTATTAATTTATTAATAAACCAAGCAACTAGCCTTGCCGCAATACATTTTTACCATAAACGAACAACGTTATAAATAAAACCAGGCATTATAAAACCCAAACCGAAGTTTGGGTAAATTTCAAGCTCTACAATTTATGTTCATGTTGTATTTGAGCAATTTTGTTTTCCATTTCTATTGTACCTGAGCGTGATGATGGACACTATGTGCGCCAAATCCTGTTTTCAGCCGACGGAAATTTTCTTTGTTCGTCCCCGGGTGTAACGACGAGTGCATGGGGTTTGCTGTTCGCAGTAGCGTTTAACCACAATCAGCCTAGAACCACATGCATATGTTGTTTCCCGCAACCCTGTATGGGAGGTTTCATAACTCCATAAAAGATCCTTGCGGGAGGGAAAGTTTTGCGGAGTGTTAAAAAATACCATAGTTCGTTTCCCCCCTGCTCGGTTTACTCGCGTCGCTCATAAAACACGGTGCACGTACGCCGCAGTGGTTCACACAAATTTTCAATTGCAGGAAAAAGTTTGCGTGCTGGTAACGCACCAACTTCAATACTTAAAGGACATCGAGCATGTCGTGCTAATGAATACGGGAAGCGTCGAGGCGCAGGGACCGTTCCGCACGCTGGCAGAATCGGGCAGGTTTGCCATGCTGAGTCAACACCACCAGTACGACGACCCAGGGCAAGGACTGGAAACGAGAAACGCATCATCGTCTGACGATCCGTCTGCGTCGTCGCCATCGGAAGGCCAGCACCCCGACGGCGCAGTGGCATTTTGTGGCACCACGGACAAGGATAATGGCCATCTACAAAAAGTCGATAGTGTCGAGAACAATGGGATTGACTACGGTTCCATCATCAACATCGACCTCACTGGAAAAGCCGAAGCGCATGGAATGACGGTAGGTTTTTTTTTTTTTTAATTTTTTTGTTTTTTGCTCAGCACTTGTCCGCACCCCGAGCCGGCGCTGTTGCCTGTGAATTAGAAAAATGGGCGATTCGCTTATCGGCCTTTTAGATCGTTGATCACATGGCATGGTGTCGTTGCGCATTTTTCACATTTGAAAATTAAAATGTAGCCGATTCTACTCATCCCATGTGACAAGGTGGACGGTATCACATCCAAGGGAATGCTTTGGAATTGAATTGGTCTGGTCGCACAGTCGCATTTGAATATTTTAGCATGATGATTACACGAGAAGGGATAATTACCCTAGCTCCCAATGGGTGTTTGAGTGATGCGTTTATTGAAAATTTAAATATAATAGCGCGATACCTCACGGAACTAATGTACGGATAATTAACTGGTGTGAATTTTCTTGCGTATTATTGTAGTACGTGTAATATCGCGTGCGAAATCAACCCCTCCCAAAGGAGCCTCGAAGCGGTTATTTATTTTCAAATAATCATTTGGCTTGTCTTTTCATATTTACGGTTATTATCGCTGAATGCAACAGCCAACGCGCACCAGAAGACTCTCGATACATCCGACGCCGGCCCAAAACCAGTCGGCACATCAGCAGCACCAGTCACTCTACCAACCATCGCCGTTTTCATCGAGCAGCATGGTCTTCGATGGCTATGATGACCGCGAGGAACGTCGTAGCGGCAAAAAGAAACCCACTTCGTTCCAGGTCGGGTCTTCGAACAAAAATGAACCAAATACCCTCAATAAGGAATCGCAACAAACCGGACGCATCGGGTGGCGAGTGTACAAGCGCTTCTTTCAAGCAGTGGGAAGTAACTTTCTGCTGGCGTTGGCGGTTGTTCTGTTTCTGATGGCTCAGGTCAGCATGAGTGGTATCGATTACTACATATCACAGTGGTAAGTGTACACTAATGTCAGCGCCATGGAACGAACAGCGTGAGCTTTCTTGCACAACATTCGTACGTGTCGATAGGCGTTAATAACCGAACTTTCCATCGTAATGGACTGACAGGCCAAAAAGGTTACTTAAAGTAAGAGAAAATCAGTGGCTGAACGTGACCATTGGGAATTGATGTGCCTTTGGCGAAATGTTTCACCAACACACCGCAGCCGCAGTGACTCAACTTCTATTATATCATTTGTTTATTCTTCTTTTTTTGTGACACAAAACATTATCTCCTCTGCTGGTTTCACTGTCGTATAGGTTGACTGTTTTAACAAAGCAGCAAAATTGTTTGCTTAATCATTCTCAATCGAAACAGTACAAAGACCACTATTTGGAAGCATCCTGAAAGCTATTCCACACTGATAGCCAAAAGGAAAATGATAGTATAAAACGTGCAACCTTTGGCCTTAAATACACCCCACTATATTCTGTCCGTATACACCCTCGTCTTCTCAAAAGCCTTTCAACGAGTACCTGCATTTAGCTCTTGAAAGGAGTAAGAAACGTGACGCTCCTATAGTGAAGCAGGATTTATCTGCCATTTTCTGATCCGCTTTCACCGCCCTTTTGATTGCAGGGTAAACTGGGAAGAATACTCAAGTGCCCTCGAGAGGCTGAAAAGCAATCGATCTAGCGCGGGAGTATCAACAGAAGCGGGCCATCTCAACGGCACTGACTATGGTGCAATTCTTCCGATCCCAACAAAACTGCAGGGCAGCATCTTCAGCCAACTATCGAGGCATCAGTACATCCTGGTGTACGCCGTTGCCATGCTGTTCATGTTTGTGCTCTCCTTGAGCAGATCCTTTCTATTTTTCTACATTTGTCTGCGGGCGACGGTACGGCTGCACGATCGTCTCTTTCGCGGCATTACCCGAGCCACTATGTATTTCTTCAACACGAACCCATCCGGTCGGATTCTGAATCGCTTTTCACGCGACATTGGTTGCATCGATACGTTTCTTCCCTTTGCGATGATGGACTGCATTCTGGTAAGTACGCAGCCAACGGCAGCCAGCTAATGCTTTACAAAAGCAACATTGAGCAAAATGTTCACGTTTTCTCCGTACTACTACCGCAAGCGCAGTTTTTTGTCGAATTCACCGCGATCATCGTGCTGGTTGCCATGGTGAACTATTGGCTTTTGTTTCCGACGCTGGTGATGGGCATTATTTTCTACGTCTTGCGCCACGTTTACACCAACACAGCCCGAAGCATCAAAAGGGTAGAAGCGTCCAGTAAGTCTCAAAAAATAATAAAGTAACCACAACGGTGGGTCTGAGAAAAAGAAAATTATTTTTCCCGCTTGTTCGTGCCTTCTACAGCGAGGAGCCCGATTTTCTCCCATGCAAACGCTTCGTTCCAAGGACTCAGCACCATCCGTGCTTTTGGGGTGGAAAAAATTCTGGCAGACGAGTTTGATAAACATCAGGATTTGAATACCTCAGCGTGGTATCTTTTCTTGGCAACTACACGCGCGTTTGCTCAGTGGCTGGAAATGGTTTGTGTGCTGTACATTGCCGTCGTAACGCTGAGTTTCCTGATGGTCGAAGATTGTAAGTGACGTATCGCACAAGGTTGCCTGCAAACCGTGGTACGTGTGGTGTTAACTTTTTCCATCTTATCCACCAACTTCAGCAATGAGCGGCAACGTCGGTCTGGCTATTACGCAAGTGTTCAATCTGATCTTCATGTGCCAGTGGGGCATGCGGCAGACGGCGGAACTAGAAAACCAAATGACATCTGTCGAGCGTGTGGTAGAGTACGCCGAGGTCGACCCCGAACCGTCGCTGGTGTCGATCGGAAAGCACAAACCTCCGGCCGATTGGCCGGCAAAGGGTGCGATACGGTTCGAGCACTTTTCACTGCGTTACTCTCCGCAGGCCAGTTTGGTCCTGCGAGACCTCAATCTGTCGATAAACGCCGGCGCAAAGATAGGAATCGTTGGCAGGACGGGAGCAGGAAAATCCTCCATCATACAGGCGTTGTTCCGGCTCGCAGTCAATGAAGGAATTATACACATCGACGGTGTTGACATTGGGACGCTCGGGTTGCACGATCTGCGCAAGCGGATCTCAATTATTCCGCAGGATCCTATACTGTTCTCGGGAACGGTGCGGGAAAATCTGGACCCCTTCAAGCAGCACGATGACGACGCGCTGTGGAATGCGTTGGACTACGTGGAACTGAAGCGGTCCGTGATGGCGATGGAGGGAACACTGGATGGCAAAATGTCTGACGGAGGTTCGAACTTCAGCATGGGTCAAAGGCAGCTCGTATGCCTTGCGCGTGCTATTCTTCGCAACAATCGCATCCTAATTCTGGATGAAGCTACTGCAAACGTGGATACCGAGTACGTCCTCGAGTGAGTTTCGGTTGTGGTTCGGTGGAGCTAACAACAGCTGTTGTGCTGCTTTTTGTTGGTTTCATTCCAGAACCGATAAGCTGATTCAACGGACCATTCGGGAGCGGTTTGAGAGTTGCACCGTGCTGACGATAGCACACCGTTTGCACACGGTAATGGACAGCGATCGTGTGCTGGTGATGGACGCCGGAAAAGCTATCGAGTACGGTCACCCTCATGAGCTGCTGCAACGCACCGGCGGTGCACTGAGCCAGTTGGTCAGCCAAACCGAACCATCCGTGGCGGAGCAGCTGGCCACCATAGCGCTGAAAAGCTACAATAGCGCAGTGAAAGCGAAAGATTCCGCAACGTAGATAGAGCGTTTGAAGCCGTACAAACTTGGTACGGAGCCGTACGATAAACCGCTATTACCTCAATAACAAGAGTCAAGCCATTGTCACTAGTACGCTTATCAAATAATAAACGAAAATCGATGCTTCGTCAATTTTGGCACGTTTTTCTCACTCGGCGTCTTCTTTAGCAGCGAACAGCTGATAGCTCGAGATAGCGATCGTCCTCGCGATAGTCTAGAGATAAGTGATCACTGCATGGTCAAAACATTGTATAAAACCGTTTTGTATGGGGCTGTTATCGCACCCAGCCGTGCATTGCCGAAAATGATACCAAACCATTTGCGATAAACAGTTCTCATTTGGCATTCGGTTGCTGGACGCACCTGACAGACGGTTGCTGGACGTGTGCAAGATTCGGTTTTAATTGGTGAAGCGTACGCAAACGGTAACATCGCCTAGTGGAAATGCCGCCAACAGAACCCGGCAAGCCAGACGGGACGCGCGAAAGTGCACGTTTGCATCCATTTGCTACCGCTAGCTCCGTTTCGCGATACTTTTTCTGGTAAATTGCTTCCATTGCTTATCCCAAGTGCGCATGTTGAAGGTTATTCTCCCATCATATGACCGCGTACGGTGTGCCTAGTGATTTGAAATATCTCGTTCTTTGCCTTATAATGTATAACCGACGGTATAACCAAAACCCTGGCATAGGTGGCTCTTCGATGTGCTCCGAATTGGCGTGCGAAGGCAAATCGTTCCAGGCGACATTTATGATACTCTGCCCGCCCACCGGAGTGCACGAATCGGTGCAGTGTTCGAGCAACAATGGCAATGTGAGATCTCGCGCAAGCCAACCACTCACCCAGGAGGATCGATCGATGGCCAAGGTTCCGGAAGCGGAGGAAAACTGTCGCAGGAAAACAATCGGTCGGCGCCATGGCGGCTCCTGCGGACGATATTACGCATTTATGGTGCCGGAGTGCTGGTATTCGGATTTGTCTACAGTGCTATTGAATCTGCCTGCAGGTGAGCCTGGAGTTTCCTTGGAAAAGGACAAAATTTCAACTCGCTCATCACGCAGCTGTCCTTCGTTCACTCGTCCGATTGCTATTCCATTGAGGTATCTGCGACAAGGTAGCCAAAACATCGTTTTTCGCAGTCCAATAAATATGGACAGCATGCTTTGGTTTGCTAACGAGATGCCTCAGCTGCCAGAAGAAGGTGAGAGCAAGTGAAAATCAGAACGGCAGAATGATTCGATGTTGTAACTGTATGGGCCCTCAGTTCGGTTACGAGATTTTCTGGGACGTTTTGGTTTTCATGCCGGTGCTTTTCATATATTTTTATGAATGCATAACTTTATGTCAGCTGGAAATCGGGCTTACTCATACTTGTTTATCCACCAATACCAACCAAAGAATAATATTATTCATAAAAACAATGTTTGTTGAATATAAATAAATGTAATTCCAATGTAAGTCTCAATCATTTTCAAACATATAAGCGCCTCGTACACCCAAGTATTGATTTTGCACTAATACAACCAGAACACATTCTTCAAAATATTTGCTTTTGTTCTTTAATATTGAATCTCAGCTCGAGCTAAAATGATTTCTAGACCATACTGCGACCAGTTTCTGCGGCGAATTGTTATTGAAAGGCTAGCTTAAAAAAATGTCATTCCATGAAAACTCTATTTCAAGTTAATCAGTTACAAAAAGCTATATTTTATGCTTGATCCTCCATCAAAGAGTTCATTCACAAGAGTTCTTCTAATGAAATGTTTAAAACCAATGAATACGCCTTCAATATTATTACCATTAATGAGAATAGAACGGATGCTGGGCATCTGCAATATCATTATGAAAATTTTCTCGCTGGAGATTAAATAGTGCCAACCATCAATCATTCAATCCATTTCCGCTGTTCAGCATGTTGCCTAAGACATTAAATGCATTTGTTTCCTTTATCGCGATCAGAAACGTTTTAGTATTAGCTTCACCACAACGTTTGACATGATTTCTGTAGGATAGGACAACCATTTCTTCTTGGGCAGTTGATTCTGTACTTCGATCAGCAAAATTCATCGGATTTTGCAGACGATGCAGCTATCACACTTGGTGCAGCTTATGGATACGCGGTCGGTATCGTCATGACGGTTTTAGGACCGATGGCAATATTTCACTGGTATCAACTGTACCTGCTGCAAGTGGGAATGAAAATTCGTATTGGCTGCTGTTCGCTGATCTATCGGAAGGTAAAACCATTGTAATACTGTCATTGTTCATTGGCTTTTCAAAAAAGTTTTCCTTCTGCAGGTTCTAGAGCTAAGCAGTGACACCGAGGGCTTATCGGGTACGGTGATCAATCTAATGGCGAATGACGTCAGCCGTTTCGATTATGCGGTGATATTTTTCCACGATCTCTGGAAAGGGCCCGTGGAGTTGATCATCGTAGCTGTGCTGGTGTATCTCGAAATAGGACCAACAGGGCTGATAGGCATAGGGTTTTTACTGCTCTTCATACCGATACAAGCATGGTTAGGGAAAAAATCGGCTGCATTCCGAATGGCGGCGGCATTGGCTACGGACGAGCGAGTGCGTGTGACAAATGAAATAGTTCGTGGAATTCAAGTTATTAAAATGTACGTGTGGGAGCGCCCGTTTGAAGAGATCGTGAGCAAGTTGAGGCGCAAGGAGATACAGGCATTACGAGGCAGTGCCATCGTCAAATCGGCTCTGTTTGCGCTCCGCGTAGTCCCAAAAGTGTCCATCTTTTTGTCGCTAGTTGCGTACGTTTATCTCGAAAATGCTGTCACGGCACGGCGCGTATACATGCTGATTTCATTCTTCAGCGTAATTCATCATTCGATGGTCGAATTTTGGCCACTCGCGGTTACGTCTGCCGCTGAGGGTTGGATTTCGTTGAAGCGAATACAAGCATTTCTACTTCAGAAAAGCGTCTCGAAACAAAGCGAATCACAGCGATTATTTGAATCTTCCCAAACCGACGACCCGTCCATCGAGTTCCAAGCTGTATGCACTACGTGGGAGGAAGCGAAATTCGAGCTTAAAGATCTGTCCTTTAAAGTGAGTACATCGATACATCGAACGGTGGCGATTGTTGGTCCTGTTGGCGCCGGAAAGTCGACAGTGTTGAATCTTATCATCGGAGAACAGCCCGCCACTCAGGGGAAAATCCAGTTAAATGGCATCATTAGCTACTGCCCACAAAAACCTTGGATGTTCGAGGGCACCATAAGGCAAAATATTACCTTTCTCGAGTCGTACGATGAAAAGCGCTACCAAGCGGTGTTGAAAGTGTGCGCGCTAGAAGAGGACGTTCGAATGTGGCCGAGCGGCGATAACACGATGGTTGGTGAGCGAGGATACACCTTGAGCGGTGGCCAAAAAGCAAGAATCAATCTGGCCCGTGCGTTATACCGTCACGCTGACATCTATCTCTTGGACGATCCCCTTTCTGCGGTGGATGCGCAGGTAGCCAACGTTATTTTCGAACAGGCTATCCGGAATTTTCTCGTCGGAAAGCTGGGCATTCTGGTGACGCATCACATAAAGTATGCTAGTCATGCAGAGCATATCCTGGTGATGAACAGTGGAAAAATCATTGCACAAGGTAACTATGAACAGCTGTCCGATTTCTTCGAAGAGAGACACCCGGCTAGAGCAACGGTCTCGATACAGCCTACTGAGAATCGAAAGGAAAGCCTATCCGAAGCAGCGTACATCGAAAAGGAGCAGGCTCTGTCAGAGCGAGGAAAACTGAAGGAAGAACAGGAAGATGGCACTGTTCAGTTTAGAGTGTATGTTGATTTTCTAAAATCTGTGCGCAGTGCTTCTTTTGTGACATTCGTGGCTTTACTCATGATCGCCTTTCAAGTAGCTTCCTCAGGAACGGATTACTTCTTATTTATATGGTACGCGATGCACGATTTTCCAAAAGTTGTGTGAATTTCAACCAAGCTCGTTTGTTTGATGTGGACTTCTTTCAGGGTGGACTGGGAAGAAACATATGCAAATACAGACCAGGCACGATGGTCAACGGACGATCACGTGCTGTTCTATACCGGCGCTATCATCATCACCATACTGCTGACATCCAATTCGTTTGCATTCTTCGAAATGTGCCTCAAAGCATCACTGTACGTTCATTCTGCGCTCTATCGAGGCGTATCCGAGACGGCGATGTACTTTTTTCAACAGCACGCATCGGGCAGAATAATGAACCGGTTTTCCAAGGATATTGGACTGATCGATTCTAGCCTGCCGGTAGTTATGATCGACAGCATTTACGTAAGAAACTGTCAAGCAGACGATGCAAAACGCTTTAACACATTTACTCTACAACGTGGTGGTTTTGTAGTTTTTCCTCGAGCTTGGCGGCATCGTTGTGATTGTGTCGCTCGCCAACTACTGGTTGCTAATTCCCACTGCCATCATGGGGCTCGTATTTTATGTGCTGCGGTTTGTCTTCCTACGCACGGCGCGAAACGTCAAGCGCGTTGAGGCTATCAGTAAGTGTATTAGCTTTTCGTAGCGGTTTACGAAACAGGGACTGATCAAGCTTTTTGGCCGGTTTCATTGAACAGCCCGAAGCCCAGTGTTTACGCATACTAATGCCACCATTGATGGTTTACCGACAATAAGGGCATTTGGAGCCGAACGCTTCGTGCAGGACACGTTCCATGGGTATCAGGATATCAACACATCGGCTATGTTTCTGTTTGGAGCTACGACCCGCGGTTTTGCTTTCTGGCTCGATATGATCTGTTTGCTGTACATTGCGTCGGTGGTTTTGAGTTTCCTGGTCATCGGTAATGGTTGGTAATCCTCCCGACTTCAGCGACCACTACTCGCAGTCCGCTCATTACCTCAGACGCGATCAGACTTATTTGAAGCCCAATTTGTTCCCACTTTACCACACCAGATATCTTGAGCGGTAATGTCGGGTTGGCCATAACCCAGGTACTGAACCTTATCGGAATGTGCAATTGGGGAATTCGGCAGACGGCCGAGCTTGAAAATCAAATGACATCCGTAGAGCGTGTGCTTGAATACGCTCGGCTGGAACCGGAAAAGGACACGGTATCGGATGCCTCAACCACCATCGCACGCAGCGAAGCGTGGCCTGAAAATCCCAGCATAACTTTCCGAGAAGTTTATCTGCGCTATGCGCCCGGCTCGGAGCCCGTACTGAAGCGGCTATGCTTCGAAATAAAACCCAAGGTAAGCCCCATCACACCTGGTTGAACAATCGATTTTCGCAAAAACCGCCCCGTTGGGTAAACTAGTTCTGGCTTTCATTAGCCACGCTGATATGTGGGGTCCGAACAAACGAATGACTGTACCACAAATGAATTTACTGTCTTACGTGCGCTGCTTCGCAAACTCCCAACGCAAGCACCGAAAAAACAACGACCCGGATTCGATTCGGCAGGTGGCATAGTAAAGCAAAGCAATAACCTGAATAGTTTAAAACCCAACCAGCTCTTGCGTGTTCTGTTGATTTATAATTGAAAAAAGCACATATACACCCTGCTCGAAAATGGGCTGTACGCGCATGGACGCACCAAGAATGGTCGCAGTTTATCTCCGGTTGATTAAATTATGGCCATATCTGACGAAACTCACAAATGGCCGCGTTCTTCGCCCGAACCCGAACGGCTGAAGCTATATGATCCATTTTGAGAGGTTTTCAGTGGTCGTTCGGGCGAATCCTGTGATCCCTTTGCACGTGTTTGAGATAGATCCAGAACCAGGTTATGTGCGGTAGAAATGGTTCGAAATAAAATCCACATCAATTCTCTCCTCCACCACGTGGTGGCTTGCGCGATTTCCTACCAAAAAAGCGAACAAATAGAAAGGTCAAAGCCGGCGAAGGATGAGGGAAATAAAGGACAGCCCATTTCACCCCACAGCTCTTCTTCTACTTCTTGTTCTTCTCGTTCTTTCACGTCGGTAAACGCTCCAACACCCAACACTCAACTGGTAACGCCTGGTACTTGCTTCCGGCACCGTGCGTAGGAACGCGTCGGAATCGTTGGGCGTACTGGCGCAGGCAAGTCGTCAATAATTCAAGCGCTCTTTCGACTGACACCCTTGGACAACCGGGGTGGTATCATCGAGATTGACGGAATCAATATCGGTTCGGTGCCGTTGCGGCAGTGCCGCAGCCGCATCTCGATAATTCCCCAGGATCCGGTCATATTTTCGGGCAGTTTGCGAAACAATTTGGACCCGTTCGAGCGGCTTCCAGATGAGCAGCTGTGGAAAGCGCTCGAGCAGGTGAGTTGCTGGGTTGAATATTTAATCGCGACACTTTCCTCCGTCAATTTGTGCGTTTAACTGATTTTTCACCCAACTTTCCCAACTTTCCGCCATCACCACGTGCCGCGCTGTATCTGCCACTTGTGGCCGTTTTATTCACGGCCTGGGCCTGGGTTGTCGTGTTCATGAATCTCCCATTGGTTGTGTGTGTGTGGGTGTGGCCTCGTGCGAACAAATTGCGTTAAATTGACCGTCACGACACGGGAGAGCACAGGTGGGATTAAAAGCCACCGTAGCAGCGTTTGCCGGAGGTTTGAACACAAAAATGGCCGAAGGTGGCACCAATTTCAGCGCAGGACAACGGCAACTGCTGTGCCTGGCCCGAGCCATCCTGAAGGCCAGTAAAATATTGATACTCGACGAGGCCACAGCCAACATCGATACGAAGTAAGTACGATCAACAGATAGCATCGCGTCGAGGTAAAATCATTCCTTTTTTTTGTCCTTTTCAGAACCGATACACTCATTCAACACACGATAAAAACACACTTTAACGACTGCACTATTTTAACCATTGCCCACCGTTTGCACACTATCCTGGACAACGATCGAGTTATGGTGATGGATGCAGGCCGAGTGGTCGAGTTCGATAGCCCGGACAGGCTTTTACAAATCCCAGCGGGATACTTCCGCAAGTTAGTCGCAGAGGACGAACAAGACGGACAGACCGGACAGTTCAGCAACAAGCAGCACGCATCGCAAATAAAACCATCAGTAAACATTGGATCAATGTGAAACACTAATAACGTACTATCGGATGCTTGAAGTGATGAATCTTACTAAAAGAGACAATGTAATGGGCACTTACTTGCTGAACAAGCGGAGAACAACGCATATGATGATGAACATAACTGCCATCGCCACCAACACGCCTATCATTGCAGGGTCGATGTACTTCTCCGGTTCGATCGGTTTATTAATTGGAGCTACGAACGATCGTAAAAATGAAACCAAAAATCAGGCTTAACAGTACCGTACTTTATCATTCGACATACAGAACAGTTAGTGTTATTTTCTTACCGCGGCATTCGACACTGCCGTCCGGCTTGAAGAAAGGATTCATCTCGAAAAGGCAGATACAACGTCCATCGCGGCATTCCGTTTGCTCGGTCGTGGCATCGCACTGTTCACTGAAGAAGCAGGTTTCGTTGACCTGGCGTTCTGCATAAATCAAGCATACAAACGAGTTAGTTACAAAGAGCGGTCGGTTACTAAATCGGGCTAATAAAAACACAAACGGAAACTAACCAAATCTGGGGGGGTAAAATCAAATCAAACACGTTTGCACGCTTTGTGTGACCTTTTTGCCCCACTCCATCCAATTATTAGCGAAAAATTTATCTCCTCACCTCCTCGGGATGAATTTTAATTTATGTCGGTCAGTAAGTATAGCAAAACCCCACGAATAAGCAAATTCGCAAGGCATCAGCACTGTGTGAAACTAAAAAAGGATCGGTTTTCTTTCCCGTTGTTTCCACGCTTTGAGACTTTCTTGTCACAAGCATGGGGACGTTACTTTGTTGCTTTTGGGTTGCTTGCTTAATTTATTTGTTTAAGTAAAACACATAGGGAACGCTAGGGGCCCCTGCTGATACCCTACAGTGAATAGGAAAACGCTGCAGGAGGCATTTCAGCTAACACGGTCCAGACAGTGCTAGCTTGTTGACGTAGTTGTCGTTTGCTTTGGCTCCTTGTAGTAAAGAACTGCTTCGGAACAAGCATTGCTAATGCGAAGCAATGTGTTGGATTACGTTGTCCTTCGTCGTCCTTGTCGTCCAAACACAGTACAGTACTCATGGACGCTAGTGACTGGTACCCATTTAGAATTTTTTTTTCAATCCGGTCACATCGTAAGGCACTTGATTTAATCTCTGGGATAGCTCCCCGATTTTGGATTCACAATCTTGCTGGCGTGTTTAAATACATTCGCTGATTGATGGGATAGCTTACAAAGCACCAAAATGAACTACATTTTGTTTTTTTTTTTAATAATAGTTGAACATCCCACAAATTTTATTTTTCATCATATCCTAATTGGCGGTCTTAAAGCGATTGATATATCATGTGGAATGAGTTTTTAACAGAATTCATTTTCTTACATGCACACCAATAACATTCATCGCGCTTATTCCTTACAAGACAAATCGGTTTATTCAAATGCAAAACGTAATGGACATCGTGGCACATTGACGACTACCGCTGATTGCTTTGAGCCCACGGGTGGCCTACCCCCTTGTGGCTTGTTAGCTCCGAATCAACTGTCCGTTACCTGTTTTTTTTGTTATTGTTGCTTTAATGTCGCTTTAAGAAAGCTTGATAGAAAAAGAAACCTCGACACCGATTGCGATCAATGGCATGACTCTGGCATCGCGATGCTTTAAGCGAACGGGCGTCAGAATATCTATTACCGAGGCCAAACCCTTTCCCATTGACTGTGGTTTGCATCCAAAATGCAGGTAGGTGACTAACAGAACCAAGAACAAACCTGTGTAATATAACCACCCGGTTCCGGTCAGCTTGTGGCTTCTGCTGCTTCGGCACGTTATTTACATTAGCCTCGTCGAAGGGAGGTCGTGGTCGTTGAAGGCAAGTTAATTAGTTTCTGATAATCTTGTCTCGTGTCAATATCAATCGCTACCTGGCTCTGTTCGTGTACACACAGAGAACCCCTACTTATAAAGCTTTCAGAAAGGTGTTCCTTTTTTTTTTGTACACAATGATATAACATGTAATCAGTTAGTGATTTTTTTTACCATTATCATACTCATTTCCATTCAGTTTTCTAATTCATTCACTGAGTGATGCGATGCTAAAGAAGCACCAAAAGCGAGAAATAAAGTGTAACAGTTTTGCGTAGAGTTGCATTTAGTGTTTTCTTTGAACATTTAATGAGACAAATTTAAATTGAAATTAATAAATGTTGAAAAGAAAACACGAATTTTTCATAATTAATTGAAGTCCTTAATAGTCTTTAGCTTTTAATATTACCAGGATTTTCTGAAAAAAAAGCTCAAGGGCTTCTACTTTAAGCTTTCATTTTTTCACCTCTCAGATTGAGTAACATTTCGACCATATCGGATATGGTTTACGCGCAATGATTGAAAGAGTCACGATGTTTTGACCACATCCGACCAAATTCAGAAAATTGCCGAATTTGTCAAACCCCGGAAGTGCCTTTTTCTTTCCGGTTAGCTAGCCAACCAAGCTGTAATGCAATATTCATTTGCCAACATTTTGATTGTTTGTCCTAGTTGTGATACGTGGGTGTTTTAGTAGTCCGTCTTCAAACTCGAGATATCGCCGGGACAGGTACGGTTGATCATAAAGAAAAAGATTTGGTGAAGATTGAAATAATGACATATTGTCCCAGGATCTACTGTCTATCACACTGTCCATCAGCTACTTAATCTGTTTTCCAGCCCAATCAAAAAAAAAACTCGCCGGATGTACAACCTAGAGCGAGGAGAAAATTGGTTTAGAGTAACGGACGAATAAAACTGGATTATATTTTCGGTCAGCTAGGTTTTCCGATGCGATTTCCGGTTTAGATACGAATGGTATTCTATATAGTTATGGTTATATTGATTGGTTGGTATCATTATACAACCAACTTTACGTGCCGGTAGAGGATGGTAGAGCGTTTTCACAACGGTAAAATTTTATAGAAAAATTATATTCATTATTTATATTATTATATTATTATCATTTTATGATTATTTTTTTTCTTATCTTTTATACCTTTTCCAAATCAAATTTATATAACAAAAGATACACATTTTGATTTTTTTTATGTTGCCATCTAACACACATTGATAGTTTTGAAACATAATACTGTTTGTTTGAATAATTCTTCAAACAATATTACGTATTGGTGCGATATATATGAGTTGTCAGATGTCCAGGAAATGGAAAACGCTTTCCGCAAAGGAAAACATGTGTTATTCATCGCAATTGATTCATCGTAATAGCAGCAGATATCGACGGAAATGGGATAAGTATCGAAGGTGCAATAATACATTTCACACGTCAGAAGCTCAAACAACAAGCAGAAGTGATAGGCACATCTTCTTCTCGTGGGATAATACATTTGCTGTTGATGTTCGGTTCATTGTGTTGAGGTTGCTCCATTTTGCAGATGTAATGATATTTTCATTTTTCACCGTCACTTGCGATTCGTAGCATTGTACCAATTTTATGCCAAGTTGTATCTGCCAAGCTCAAACTCGCTGGATTGCGATATCTACTTCGACAGTACAATGGCGAATCGCGGCGGCGGTTTGTCGATAGTAATCGATCGTGTACGGTTTGATGGTGCATAATACCAACGAATGCTTACACCCGTTTGGAGTTCGCAGTTCGCAACCGGTGCAGCATTTTTGAGCATTCGTTAGACGTTCGAAATCGCTCAAATAAATTCCATCGAATATCAAAACATATCTATGTTTATAGAGATCACGTCGTTCGTTTTGAATCCCATCGAAATTCTCGATACAAGACATAGATCAATTCGTATCATTTTCGACAGCTGTGATGGTTCTTTGATAAATGATCCTGAAAACATGATTACGTTTTTAGGCGTACAAGGGAGCATGGAGTTGAACATTTATTACGGAATATATACATTATGGAATATTAGCTTCGTCAACGTGCGATTTTAGTAAAGAAAAATCATCGTATTGTATTTAATTCAACTTCTCAAAGTAACATTGGCATATGGCATATAGCATATGGCAGCATATGAAGATTATCTTAAAAGATCTTATTGTCTTCAAATTATAGAACCCAATGTTTAAGAATAAAAAGAACATCATAGATACTAGTAGAAATTCACCAATAATTCATGGCAAGAAAAATTTTCAAATCGATAATTTGATATATATATATATATATATATATATATATATATATATATATATATATATATATATATATATATATATATATATATATATATATATATATATATATATATATATATATATATATATATATATATATATATATATATTACATGTTTCAGCTGCAATGTTGTAATTTTTACAGAAGATGGGTTGGAATAAATGAAATAGAACATGTTTTGACATGCTTCAATTATTATGTGAATATTTTCATCTTTCGAAGAATGAAAATCTCACTAGAAGAATGAAGACAGTATGAACATTTCTTAAATATGTTTGCAAGGCAATAAATCCTTTATCTTACCGACATTCAACGAAAAAAAAAATCAGATATTAGGCTTTTACCCTTGTACGGTAAAAGAATGCAAATTGAAATACTTACTTTTGCCGCATTTGTTGATGTGATTTGTTGCTGGTAAATCGACAGTACACTGACATGTATGCTTCTTCGGATCGCAAAACGATCCGGGGAAGCCACACTCAGTGGTGCTCTCGCATTTATCACCAAACATTTTTGATCCATGGCTTGCCGCATCTGTAATAAATCAGATAAAAAGGATTAGCAGAATTTGGACGATTGAGAAGTTGAGTAACAGTTTGTAAGCTAAAGAAAAGCTTCACACGACCTGCAAACCTAACCATAGCATAGTTACTATTAACGAAATTATGAAAACTTCAAACAAACAATTGCTATCCAATTCCAATTCTTTTTGGAATAATCATGTTTTGTACATGAGTTTAAGTAGAATTTAAAGGAGAACCTTCTTTGTGACTTGTAATATTTGGTTGATTCGAAAATCAACCAAAATGTAGGACATCTACAACTCTAGCAGGAATGGGATATACCGAATTACAAGCAATTGATACGCGCCAGGATCATTTAACAAAAGCATATAGTTAAACCGGCATCATGTGTGCTCACATTGAACGCAAACTATTTTTTGTTTGTCTTTTGTACGTAAACTTAAAAAAAAAAATAATAACAACATAATTAAGTTGCTTATTATTAAAACACCATTTTTCAGCTATACAGCTCATTAACACATTAAAGCAGCAATTCACAATATACTACAATTAAAATACGGTTGCAGTTAATATTCGCTGGCTTGCAAGGAACGGTAGCTCTGCGGATTTACACCACTATAGCTGGTTTAAAAGTGACGCATTAAGGTATCTAAGAGCCAGCAGGTCGTTAATTACCGTCGCATTCGTAGTCGGTTATGCTCCCGGTAAGCCCGGTACACTGTTCCACAGAACGAACCGCTTAGCAGAATTCTAAATGTATCCGTAGACGTTCACCCCATCCTTGTTGGCGGTACGGTGAAGTGAAAGCCAAGTGAAGCGCGTAATATCTTTCGTTTTCTATCGTCTGAGGCACGTACTATGGCCATATCTACTACGGCAAGAGTGATGAAAAAGCTTCGTGTCGCTGTTTCACTCCCGCCTAGCCAAATTTCCGCAACATAGTGATAGTTTATACCTTCTATATGCTGCACGTAGTTGCTCTTTTTCCCTAGTCCGTCGTGTAGTACCTGCATGAGATACCTACCCGCTTTGCTAGTGTGTAGACACATTGCAGAGTAAGCGAGTGCATAAAATAATGACGTTCAGATTGGCTTGAAAGACTACTACGCTTGTGCCGGTTTGCTTACGATACGGAAAAGGTTTAAGTGCATTTAGGCATTAAGCTAGCGTGTGCTCATTGATCACACCATTCCACCACACGATGAGGTGTGTATGAGAATCTCAAAGCGGTTTTGTTGATGCGATTTAAAGGAGAGCCCGTATTGAATGTATCTACCGCAAAATTGCTTCTCCTGGAGATGTTTTTGTTTGTACCACGCGCTTCTTCAAACTTCTGCACAGTTCCCACCCTGGTTCAAAATAAACATACACAAAGTGTAGCACGAGTAGAGGGAAGCTTTCACGCACCGTTGTTGTAAAGAGCGTTGCGATCTTATCAAAATTGAATGAAGCCTGTCTGTTTATGTAGTCGACTAGACCACATTGAAATATTCATTTCTTATATCGCCCATCCCAGGAACGAATCTCCTCAACATAGAACAGGGCACCAGCACGAAGCTCGACAAACGATCTTAACAAATCATCTGCAGCGACAGTATCCAAAAGCCCTGGGTCCCTCGGTCCCTCGGCATCGGTGTCAGTGATAGCTGCGAAATAATTGATGAGCATGAGCACGTACGTGGATATGAATATCTATGCATAGTTGAAGAAATGGAAAGTTTGATTTTTGCTTATTTATGATTTCGAAGTAAATGCGTCGTCGTGCGACTTTCTGACAATGGTTCACAGTTTTCGCTTCCTTTTGATCGTACCGCGGTATTACCCAAAAGCTGCAATGTAAAATTTTTCTCCAACGAACATTGTCTTTTCAACGCCATTTAAAACACACACAAAAAAAACAAAACAATCCTATTACCAGCTCACCCCAGTTGCGTTAAGTTGTACCTTCGTTCGTCATTATAATAACCAATCCTAAAGGCATCTTAGCAAAATCGTCCTAATTAGCTTGAACAAACCGGTAATGGGAGAATAAAGGACAATACGTAAACGAACCCTTCGAAGGGTAACTTTTCGTGGTTTAGAGCAAATGATTCACAATCACCACGGCCATAGCGGCACCTCTTCTTAAAGGTAATTTGGCAGGAAACCCGCAATGAAAGCTATCGGCAGAAACCAACCGAAAAGCACGTCTAGCCTCTATCGCCAATGGAAGCTAAATGAAAGTACTTAGTTTTAAATATTTTACGCCTTTAAAAAGCGTAAAAATAGTAATGCAAAACAATGCGGACACCTATCTCGGGGGAAAATGACAGCGAGAGAGAGAGAGAAAGAGAGAGAGAGAGGCAAAAGCAATAAGAATAACGAAAAACGTGCCCGTAGCAATAGCTGTAATCTCATGTAAATTTCATGGGGACCATTCTGTGCTTCATGTGAAAATCTGTAGAGTTTTGAAGAAAACCGACCCTTGTAGATTGTGGATTTTACCTTTTCATACACACGCACATACACACACACACATACACATAAAAACTGTGACGCGATGTGGGTTAGCACCTTTCCTTCGCAGAAATGCCCTTAAAATTGTTCATCTCCAGCCCCTGAAAAGTTTGCGCTCCTGAAGGTGTTGAAGGTGCCAAAACTGGCTGCCTTATTCTCGGTAGGATTACTCACACATGCTTCATCCTTAATACCGACACTATACGCGGTTCACACTACCTGCTATTTGCCTGTCAGTGAACTTTTCGTTTGTTTAAAAACGCCTCGAAGTCAACCTCTGTGGTACACCTTTCATCCCCTTTTTTTGTGTTTGCTCTTTTACAGGAGTAGAAGCAAATTCAATCTGGCAAAGTGTTAGGCGTGTGTCGTGCTGCTGGCGTTTTGGTAAAAATGAAACTCACACCCCCCCCCCCCCCCCCCCACACACACACATCTCAATGCATTCCTGGTCGCATCGTAAAAACTCGAATTTGTTCGGCTTTTTAACTGCCACCAACGTTGGCCCATCAAACATTTACGTTGAGCGAAACGTGCGTGGTATGTTGTGGGAGAAAGCGCAAGCATTATGTAATCAAAGATCACTATCAATGACAGCCAAGAAGCATTAGAAACCTGCACGGAAATCGATGCACGTTGGGCTATTTCTAACGCAGTAATGCGTCGTACTTTTAACCTTAAAACTGTTTAATGCATCTGTGTGGCAATGAAAAACCTTAAATCTCTAGTCTCCTATCATACACTAGACCTAGACTTTTCGCTGGATAATTGCATACAGGTCCTGGGTTTGCTACATCCTGCTAGCAGAGAGAAGATTGGTGTATTACTTCATGTATGCCGCAAACGATTCAACGCACGGGTGCGTTGATCATTCACGTTCCCTCAAAGCGTTGTCCTTTGCAAAAACACCTCATACGTCAGCGAAATTGATCGATTTAGCTGAACGAATGAATGTATCGGAAACAGTCTATTTGAATAACCAACCGCGGTTGCGGCTGATTGTCTGATTCTGTGCCACCCCCCTGTTCAATGGGTTATCGATGGGAAAACGTACAGCATGATGTGCACTTACGCCGCCTGAATTACGACAATTGCGAGCAATCTATGCGCTCCGGTAAGCTATGCTAGAAACGAAGGCCATCCCATAAAATCGCGGCGTAAAAAAAATGTCAACACCCACAATTATCGCAACCGCTGGTGAACATTACCACGATTGCCGCGCAACACTCAAAACACGGCGCGAATGGAAAGCAGAATGCCAATAATATTTACCCTTTCTCGTTGGCCAGCCTAACGTCGGGAATATCGGAAGCCGTAATTACGCGGCAGCCATTTGGCTCAATCTTTACGCAGCGCAGCCCCATGATAAATGCAAACGATAAAATAACAATTTTATCGCTCTCACCGGTGCGCAAAAATCACCCATGCAGGACAAACAAACTGTGCGCGGCTTACGAACGTCAGCTGGGAGCACGTGCCACAGTAAGCGCATTCGCGAACCCAACAGTTTGTCGGCATCGCTTTTCGAACATGTTTGATGAAATCCCGTGTTGGTGCTGGTTTTTTTTTTGTTTATTGCCACATCAAGCAAAGGTCTAATTAAGTTGCAAAATATTTTTTCTTTTGCATCCGGATTAACGTCCCCAAAATGTGCTGCTTCTGCTTCTCGGTTTGGCCCGGTTTCCTCGTGCTATCGATAGCTCGCTATGCTACTCGGTCGGGCTTTGCTTCCCCATCTGGCCCAGTATAATTCTCGCTCTGATCGCGTGGGGAATGGAAAATTTTAAATTACACCACCCGTCCAATCCTCCCACACAGATGAGAGTTTCACTCTACGCTTAAACGCTTAAACGAACGTGTCGAAAGCTCGCCACAATTTGCTTTTGCCGCCAGGGCCCCAGCAGTTTTGAGGTGGGAAGCAGTTTGGTACGGGGATCTGCATCATGATGAAAATTTATGTCCTTCCATCGCGTACACCGGAACGGAAGAAACATAAGAGCACGGAGCTTTTGCCGCACACCCCTTGAAAAATTGACGAAAAACGCGAACGTTCCCCCATCTTGCCACAAGGTGGTTCCCACCCACACCGAGACCAATTATTTAATATTTCTAATGAATTTTGCTTCACCTGCGAACCCAGCCAGTCAGCCAGCCAGCCAGCCAGCGTTAAACGGATTTATTTGGCTTCGTAGCTGAGCAAATGATTGAATAATAAATCGCGCGATGGCTGAAGTGGCGCAAAAGTTTACAATGTGATGTAAAGTGGTAAAACAAATTTGCTTCATTTTGCAGCAACCGATGGCAAATTCAAAATCCACATAAAAATCCTGCGGGATTCTACCGAAAGTACGCGCATTAGTATTAACGATATGGTGAACGTCTCGGACTGTTCGGCCACAGTTTTGAATGGTTTCAAAGCATACAAACTGCATGCGTACTGCATATCGTGATAGATACCCGTGATGTTACACATACGGCAGTTATTTAGGGGTCATAAATGCATGCCTCAAATTTCGAACACAAAAGCAACGAAAACTACTGCTAGAAGGGTTTCTTTTTTCGTTTCCTCATCACTTGCGGCTGGAATCGTGGCGACTGGAATAAATTATTCATTAGGGGTTTAACGGTGGCATGTCCACATCGTTCGTACGATCGAACGAGAACGTTAAAGCCGACTCATCAATATGGAGCGCGCTGTTCCTTTCTAGAGGCCGTTAGCCATCAGCCGGGCGGAGATGGGAAATCATTCATTTAATTGAAATTAGATTACCAACCCAACGTCAAAGTCAATCGCTGTGAGGAATAAATTTTCTTCTCGCTCGCTTGACGCCGGATTACACGAAAAGTATTTCGGGCCCAAGCGCCCGGAGGCTTTAGACGCCAAGCATAAATCATATCAACCGTCCCCAGAGGGATACCAGCTCACGAATAACTCATGCGAGAACGGACGAATCACGGACCGGACGAAAGGCACATTCAGACGATTCACATCTGATCTGAGGTGCCAAATGGTCAGCAGATGCTGTTCATCATTAATCATTCCCCGCGATTTGCGGTCGAATGGGAGCACCGGAAAACGAGGTTACCAACGGGCCGCGGGAAAACGCGGGGACACGCAAGTTACTTACCGAACGGAGCTGCTTCTCCCGTGCCCACGTTCTCATTGCTGGAAGTGGTCCAAGTTTCCTCCGGTGGCGTAGTGGTGGTCAGCTCATCGGCCAGCACGCCTGCGCCGCAGAAAATAATCAACAGCAAAACGATCGGTACGGCAACGGAAAGACGGTTAGCGTAGAAACGACAGGAAAGAACTGATCTTCCGGCCGATGCCGGCTGGTTCTTGGCGCTGGTCATGTTGGTGCCGCTTCTATTGCTGCTAGTGATGCTGGTGCCCAACCCAATCGGTGCACGGTTTCTACTGCTACTATGGCTGGTGCTGCTACTAAGACCCGTGCCCGGCATTGCCCGTGGCGTGGTACTCGGTTGCTTCCACGCTGGAGGCTCCCGAGCCCTCACACGATTGCTCATAGCTTCCGCTCCAGCTCCTCATCCATAGCGGATGGTGCCGCGATTTTCCTCTGTTGCAGTCTGTCGCTTTTCTTCGGGCGCCGTTTCGTTGCTTCGGTGTTTTGTGTTCTCCTCGGCGTTTGCCTCCCACAGGATTGAACGTATTCGGCTTGTTCTCGGTGACTTCACAACGATTCACTTGGTCCACACGGTTAAGGCATGCGACGGAAGCCGCGTTAACGTAAATAAGGACCGTCTGCCGGTCGCAGGCTGCTAGCAAGAGCAGGGATTAACCAGATTTATTCCACGGTTTCCCTGCCCGAAAGCTCAAAGCAACGCCACTCACTTGCGTTGCAACAGGCCCCGTGGTCCCCGGGTTTTCTTGTCGGCACTTTCCGTTTTCAGGGAGTGTAGTCGTTGAACTCACTGTGCTGCGTGGAGTTTATCTGCAAAAAGGAAAAATCGAAACATGTACGCATTAGCAGAGGCACCGAGGAAATGTTGTAAGTAGAATAAACAATAAAATGCTATAGCAGATAATAGGATTTTAACTACGAGACGCGCAAATAAATGTAATTTAAATACGCCTTCCGACCCAACTCGGCTCATTTGGTGCGAATTTTTACCATTTCTAATGATTTTCCATAACCAAATCTGCTTCTTTTCTGCCGTGCGAATGTGTCGGTGAGAAAGGTGCGTGCCACCGTGTGTATTCACGCATTTCTCACAGCGACGAAAGCTCAACCTAGTACGGCCCATTCGACGGTCGAATTTGCTGGTCGAAAGCTGCTCACGGCTAGCCTTCGAAAATAGCGTTTGATCACGCGACAACCCATACCGTCCCGAAAGCTGACCCATTTCCACGCACAACAATAGCTGCTCTACGCGCAGTGCCGAACGTCCTCGACGAAGCGCTGGTCGATGGTCGCGTATGCTGATTATTTTAAGTATGCCTTCGCACACAGTGAATAACAAAATGGCAACACTGTTTTCGGGTTGTTGGGGAAGAAATTTGTTGGAAAACCATCGTAAACGGTGGCTGTGTCTTGTGTGAAAGTTTCAATCATTCATGTAGTAACTTTAGTCATCGCTTTAAGCGATCGTTTCGTGTTTATCATATATTGTGTGCGTACTGTGCTGAGATATTATAACACATTTCAGCGAACATGATACGCGAGACCAGCAATATGGAACAAGCCACTACAAGTAGGGGCAAGGGTGGTCATAAGTCCAATTTTTTTATTCGCTTATGCTAAATCTGAAATTGCCGATTAAAAGTCAGATAGTTAATTAAGAAAATGCCGAAATTGCAGACTTCTAGCATTTATATCTTTGAAGATACAAAGCTCCAAAGTCAAAAAACTTTGCTAAAAAGCTCAAATTTTAACGATTCAGTATCGACGATTCAACTTACTGTTTAAGTAGTACTTTGAGGTGCAAAATAGGTACATTATATATCATTAGAAACATTGAGTAGTCTACTTTTGAATAAAAATAAAACAAAAACTATATTTTTAATATAAAATAACAAAATAATAATAAAGTAATAAAGAACAGAACTGTATTTCTTTTTTATTTCCCATTTTCTCCTAAAACATACTTTGACATATGATAATGAAATGATAACACGCTCCGGATCCACTTCGAACCGCAAATATGTTAAAAATGAATTTGAAATTTTTTGGTATTCGCACTGTAGTACCAAATATAGCGAACATGACTGTACAGTGTTGACGAGAAAGAGCCGTACCATCAGAGCACTGGAGTATTTTAAAAGCATCAATGCCTGAAATGTAAATTATTCAACTCATAAAAAGTGTTTTTCAACCTTTCTATTGAATATTTTGAAATATTGACATTTACATATACACTACAGTTATGCTATGATCTTCAAGAATTGTGCAGAAAAATTTGACTCAAAAGAATATTGACTTCGTTGAAAAGTAGGATTCTCCTTTGTTTGTTGCTTCAAGTTACATTTCCTTTAATGTTTAACTACATGCAAATGTACAATTTTATGTTTAATCTGCAACATAACTTTTTGCAATTTTCATTATTATACCACTGTATAAATTCCTTACGATATCCTTGCTGTTTTGTAACCCATCTGGGTTGCTTTGGAGATCTAATATAGTGCCTTTTTGTTGTAAATTAATATATATTTACTCTGCTGTTACAGACACTAGATATCACTAAGCACAAGAAGGATAAATCGAACTACAAGAAATAGGGCTATAGACTACTAGTAATCCAATTTGCATGAGAAGGAAGCAGATATATTGGCAAGGTGAACACTTCAGAAAAGATTTTTCCTCTTGCAAACATAAAATATGAATATGTTATTGTACTATCAAATATTGATTTTACGGAGTAGAAACCGACTAATTTGAAATCTAGCTACTAAGAGTGAAGCTATTATTACCTATTGATTAATTATTTTTTCCTTACAAACTTACATTTTAATCATTGTTGGTTTTATTTTTGCGTTCAACGACTATTACGATTGTAAGGTGGATGTGCATTTATCTAATATTTAAGCTTGAGTTAGATACAATGCATTATACCAAGTACATAATTTATGCACACCTCTACTTTATAGGAATTTGTATATTACGTTAAAAAATACAATAATGCTAATATTTTGTTAGGAAATTTTGTTTAGTTGTTTTTTTTTTATATTTTTGAGACGATTAAAGCGTTCAACATGTTTAGGATTCAAATTCAAAGCAAATATCGTTGTCAATAACACTATTACCTATAGGGATTGAAAAACTGTGCACAATGGCGCACTTTGGATGTTCAAAACATCAAATAATGCTTAATTTTAGTATAAAAGCGCTTTCAAACCTATTTTGTTGTAAATTGTTGCTTAGTTGAAAAAAATAATTATGACCGCTGTTTGTTCCGGGCTGCTCTTAGAGCACTAGGGTCTTTGTTTCTTCTGACAAAGTTTGTTTGTTAAACAATGGCACTTAGCTAGTGGAAAATCTTGAAGCTTCATCTTGTGTAATGAAATTATGCATTGCAATTATTCACAATGGTGATGAAGCCCCTTTACACGGTCATATAGTCTTTGGTCATCGGACCTTACGGAATCCGGACGAGCATGCACCATAACTTAATACTTAAGTTAAGCGTAAAAATATACCGTGCTTTGTGAAGGCGATGCGACACTACAATATCCTTAAACTTACAATATCTTACTACAATGGTGTTGTGGCTGTCACTGAAGGCGCGTTTTGTGTGACAAAGGAGTAAGTAATTTGTCGAGCTTGTGATTGTGACAATCGCGTGCCATTGTAGACAGTTTGCTGGCTGCTGTTCTTCTCAGCATCCCAACCCCAACCCGTCCGATATCCATTGAAAACAAAGGACGAATAAATCACGAACGGCCGAGTGCACTTTTGGGCCCATCGAATGTTGCTGCACTGTAACTCATGCACAAGGACTGCAGCGCAGCGGTAAAGGATTTCCCATCGGCACCAACTTGTCGCTTTCTTAGAATGCTGCCACTTCTGTTGTCACTGCTGTTTCCGGAAACCGTCTCCTTGGCGGGTGCTTGGCTTCAGATATGTGTCGCACTCGGGTACATGGGCGAAATGAACCGCTCGTACTGGCGTTCTGAGATGCGTAGACGGCTGCATAAGGGAATATTTGGTATTCATGAAAAGCAAACAAATAAAATGGTTTCCATTCGCGTTTCCACGGAGTACCGGGCATCATTCCCGGGGCACACTGTGGGGAGCTTTTTGTGAAAGGGTGTGAAGGAAGCTTCCTTCGCTCGAGGATCAACATTGTGCACAGTTAAACCCCGACGTCGTTACAACGAACGTCGCCGCGCGGAACGGAGGGAGGCTCATTTTTGAAAGCTCCTTTCAAAAGGTGCGAAGACGATACAACTTTTCCTGAAATGCCGGCGGCTTTGCATGGAAAAGAGCGGGTCAAAGGTTAAACGTAAGTTCAGCAAATTGAATCGACGCGGCCCAAACTTGGCAAATTGGGCTGCCGAGGCAAAGCGAGCAGTTGTCATTGCTTTGCGTCAACCTAACCCCAGAAAACTGTTTTTTTATATGGCAGTTTAGTGTTGCATTTTCATACAGACGAAGCTAATGAACCAATTTGCCGTAATCCAAAAATTTATATTGTGTGTAAAGCACGACAAATAACGTCACTGATTGTTACTCAAACTGCGCAAAACAAAAAGGTAATATTTCTATTTATGTAACGACAAAATGGTACGTGAATCAGACTGGTACACACGTGTATGATCAGCGATATTTGTGAATAATTTATTTCATACGTGACATGATCGAAAAATTTAACCACCTCATCGTACACTATCCAACTGTGAGAGTTTAATTAAAACTCACGGAGTGTTGCCGAAAGAGCGGGTTGAAATGCAAGAAACTACGGGTTGTCAAGGTTTGACGAATGTGCCAGCACCATTTGTTAGAACACTTTTCGTCACCCACCGAAACTGACCGTGATGGGCTTGTCGATAGTACACACTAGTGTGACATCTCCGGTGGGTAATGAAAAAATAATACCAAACCCTACCCTTTCGCCACCATAAATCATCACCGATATGCTCATATTCCGCACATCCGCCCTGTTTTGTGCCGATGCATAGATGGCATTGGCCCAAAATGCCACGCACAAAACAAAAACCAACCATACGCATGGGAATTTAGTCATACAAAACCGAGGCACTACTCTGGTGCTCTGCCATGCATCGAAACGTACCTCAGCTACGTTCCGTGCGGATGTTCAATCAGCAAAACTTTTATTCCTTCCACTGTGCGGGCTCATTTTCTAGATTACCCCAGAGGGTAATGATTTTTCACTTTCCTTGACGTACTCTCGTAATATGTTTTGCTATTTGTGTTTGTCTGATTTGTCTGCTGCAAGTTTAGAATAAATGTGGTCCCATATCTACCCCCCATAGGTCACATTGGACTTCAAACCTTACTTTCAGTTCTACCTCAACGAAGGGCGGGATATGCCATTGTACAATTTATCGTAGCCTTCGTGAGCTGGGTTGCTGGTTGCGAAAGGTTTAAAGCACACCAGCAACCGAAATATACGTTTTATTGTGTGAGTGTGTGAGTGTGCTAGTGGAGCTGAGCTTTCCCCAGAACATCCTTGAATATGTTGCTGCTCTCAATTCACAAAGAAATGCGGTTTTCGATAAACTGCACACCAATTTCCAACACCACCGTCAGGCTACAGGAAGACAAAGGGCTATTTCCAATGTGGTGCTTTTTTTTTGCTAGCAGGAACAACCACATAAAAATCGCATGCAAAACCTTTTCAAGCGTCCGTTGTAACGAGAAAGGGTAGCATTAATTCTGTGACGTTACTTCGAGGGCTGCTACGGACGTCTTGCCGTCTGCGGTGTGCCATGGACAGGGTGAACGAAAAAGTCTGCATCCTCATGCGGTGACAAGCGACCGAAATTTATGCGGTTGCATTTCAAGGCACTACCACATACGCCAGAGCAAGTGCTTCTCAAATCCCTTGATCCTCGAAACAACATTATACCGCTACCGCGTTCGTCAACGTGGGGTGCTTCGCGGTGTAGGCAAACCAGCTTATCAGTAGTGAAATAATTAGAGTAATATCGTGCACTTGTTTTGGCACGCCATGGCATTAAATCATACGCCGCTACACCGTGGCGTGGATGGAGTAAAATGTTAAAACGATACCATTTTTCAGGTGCTTTTTGGCATATAGCGGAAAATTACTTCGCGTTTGGTTGTCTATTGAGGTAAAGATTGGTAAACTATTGAAATTATTGATCCCAGCGCAATGCGTGATGCAGCGGATGTGTTGCATAACTCGAATACTGCTATATCAATGTTTTACCTAAACGCGTCCTATTCTGCAATGTTGAATAAGCTTTGCAAATAGAGTCTTACCCTCATGCTGCGATTTGAAGGCATGAGTTTGCGAGGAAATCGAAAATTCATTTCAGTGATCAGCCTTTTAAAATAATGTTTTTTTTATTTAAATAAGAAACCATATTTTTAGAATTACGTCAATCCCTGCCGTCATCACTCACAACAGCCATCGGTATGAGTTTTTTTATTCAGATTCATCACTATAAAACACCTGCTATAGACTATTTTTAAATATTTTTTATATTATAATAATCTCAAATTGTATCATTACAAAACATCTACCACATCGCTAACAATGTTGAAGAAATCTTACACAACTAAAAAACCGGGAAAACCTCCCGATGGTGCCTTTCGATGCAGCTTTATCCACGGGTTTGACGTTTGCATCGGATCGAGGAAATCCGCAATCTAGCAAGGCCTCCAGATCACGACCACCAGTACGTGGCTATCGATTAAATAACCATGTGCAACCATGTGCCAACGGAAAGGGAGCGAATCCCAACCTCAGTCTTTCGGTTTGCGCCAGCATTTTTGCTTCTTGTGCCGAGCCAAATTTTCACGCGCCCTTGCTATACTGTATGGCACCCCGTACAGTACTATGGCAAGCGTTTCCTTCCGGATAATCGATTGGTTTTCCTTTTGACGAAAGAAACGACAAGCGCCAGTCTTAGAGCGCCACACAATTGCACTATCGGGAAATGGCTATCGAAAATATTTGCTCTCTCAAGAAGACACCAGCGGCTCACTGCACAAATCGATCATGGAGCTGAAGGCAGCCAGGATGTCTTAAAAGATCGTAAAAGCTTTTGCTATTGGCGCCCAACGTACTGCTTCGGGTTTCTGCATCGAATGGAGAAAGTCATCCCGATTCGCATGCAAAACACAACACCAACACTAGTGCTGACGACTTCGCCTCGAAGCTTGGCGCCATCGAATGATTTATGTGCTGGCGCATGTTTGCTCCATCGGTTCCTGCTTCAGGGGATTTGCTTTGTTTTCGCGTGCACTTTGGTCGGAGAAAATAAAAACTGCTCAGCTGATGATAGCGTACGGCTCATGCGGAAAATTGCGTCTCACCGTGCGTGAGAACTGGTAACTAATTCTGAAAGCATTCGTGCTAATCGCACGCGGACTTTCGATAGTGCATGCGAGTCAAAGCGAGCAAAATGTTATTTAGATTTTTATGCCTAAGATTTCTAACATCTCTGCAGAAGGTGATATGCGGTAACCGTTTGAGGGTGTACGTGAATAATATTTCTCCAAAAGAGTGAGCTGATAGTTATTTTCATAAACATGACAAACCGTCGATGAATGCTCGTGCTCTAATTCCTTCAAAATAAAATGGCTGGAACTCTATCGAAATGCTACCGCTTTCCGTGTTTCAAAGTGAAGTAGCCTCAAAAAGTGCAAGAATTAATTGATCACTACTCCTCAAATCTGTCAGCTGCAACCAATTGCAAAACGGTTTTTGAATGGCCTATGACCGAGAATTAGATACATTTTGTTGGTAGATACACGGTATGAACGTAAATCTTTCAGCATCATACTCTTATGCTGTAGTTTATCTTCAAACCACTTGAAATATATATTGTAAGATGCACAAATGCATCAGGGCATGCACGGTATGAACGTACATCGCTCAGCATCATACTCTCATGCTGTAATTAATCTTCAAAGCACATGAAATATATGTATATTGTAAGATACGCAAATACATCAGGGCAACTTTATAAATGAATGTCGTTTGTAAAGAAACTCAATTACATGTCAAGTAATAGTGGCTACCCTTAAACGAATCATTGCAAAATAGGGTCTTCAAAGCAGTCCCACTTTCTCACTAAAGGTGCCCTTGTAATTCTCCTAAATGGATCCCCACGGCATTCGGTAACGCATTAAAATTCACTTCTAGCAGGACATCGATTCGGAGGTGAATCACGTCCAACAAGGTTCTATAACGCAAGGAAAGCCACCATGTCACCAGTTTCGTTATTACCCCCGACGGACAGTGAATAATTTGTCAGATATGGATGTTCGATACACTCCCTACAGAATCATTTTCGAATAAATTCGGAGCATAGCTAATCTGCAGCAACAATCAAATTGAATAGTATAAGAATATTTATAATATTCTATCAATACGTAATGGAAACCACTCTGAATATTTTATACATATCAATGTTAGCATCAGGTATTTCAAGATCATTGCTCTTGAGCTTTAATCATTATCGTCGTATTTCAACCGAATGCATGGAAGGTGCATTATACACTATTCACGTATATTACACTAAAAGGTAGTTCAAAAAGATATCTTGGTTAGAAAACGTTCCCGCTGTAGGTAAGACGTATATTTTTAACGAGCCACTCGTAAATCTCCGTCATAATTTACTATGCTATATCCAACTGCACCAAATGATGATGTGATAGAATTTTGTATAAAATACTTCCATGATATTGAACGTGTGGCTCTGCCATCACCGAATCCGAGGCAATGGACAGAACGCGTAATCTACCGTAAAAAAGCAGTTAATTTTCAAAGTTATCTTCATTTCAGGACACGCACGGTAATATCGTTGCGTTGGTGCCGTTGTAAGGGCAACATTACAACAAAACCATGAGCATGCCAGTACGGCTAATAAAGACAATATTATCTATGGTATGAATTCCGCACGGTAACACTTTAAAGATAACATCGTAATGGATGATGGTAAATGTTACTAAATTCTGCATTATTGAACGTGCATTATTTGAATCGTTTTTTAATACAATAATTACGACATAATTCAAAACAATAAAAAAACATTAAGAAAACAATAAAGTTTGCTTTGCGTAAAGCAATATAGCTAACTTACATCTATTTCATTTCGAAAGAATAGCATTTAATCGTTGGTCGATACACTTATTCTATTGTTAGAGGACACAGTCGATTTTTGAGATACTTTAAATCATAAAATAATTTTTACTATTTAGTTTAACAAACAAGCGAAATCAAAATAAAACACAAAGAGACGTAACATACCTTCATCAGCTTGCAGCTCCTTGTTGTAGCTCCGTTGACCGTGATGGAGGCGCCTGCTAGGTAAATCCAGCACGCTTTTTCTTGACACCTATGCAGAGGTGGAACACTTACACTAGAGCGAAACTTACACACCCACCATGCTACGGAGCGAATGCTTCGGAATACGCAATCAAACGTAGGTATGTCAAAACGCAAAACACAGAGGTCGCAGCTTGCCACTAAAAATAGGTAAATACGTAGATGTTTTCGCAACGGAAGTCTAGGAATCATGCATCCGTAAATACGCTCATTTGTCCTGTGCAAGGCGTGATTTTGGACACGTTCGCAAAACGACCGTATAACGAATGTTTAACTAAACCGAAAAAATAAAACACAAGCACACAACCGTGGTGAAGCTTTGAGGTGGTTTTTAGTCGTACAGCAAAGCGGATTGATGATAGTTATGACTGTTCATATTCGGTAATGTTTCGGCTCCATATAGTTGAAGCCGATAAAGTGAGCATTTCGATGCCGATCAGCTTCTTCTACGTTGTGTTCGTTCTCAACACACTCATGATAATTAATACAAATCCATACTAAGCACTATTGGTGGCGTTTTGAAGAGCGTTGGGGATGTTCTACTACTTCTTTCAAAAAATGATGTCCCATAAAGCCTATCATGTGCAGCAACGAAAGGAATTTGTATCTCCACGTTCGTCAAGACGCACACCGCGCTGCGTGCGATGACGATGGGGCAATACCGACAACAAATATCACGTTTATATTCTAGGCCATTTATAATCCTACCCAATCGTGGTGCGGTGATTCACAACGCAGAGGGTTTGCTGCTGCTACCAAAACTATGTTACAACATACCGCACACCGAACACCGCAACTGCGTGACTTAATGCCCCAAACTATCACCTCCACCGTACAGGAAGCACTCGCACTCAAGAAGCTTTCTCGTGGAGCTCATTGGCGTATCATAGGCAGCGAAAATCCACACATCGAAAAACTGAACATCTGCAGAATTGTACCACTGCAGCAACGGTGCTGGATCGCCGACGTGAGGAGTATCCTCGCAACGCATTTATGGGGTTTTCCCAACGGTGTGTGCCGTTTCTCCCGAGTCTCTTCGTCTAGGCTACCGCAATGGTTCCGGTGAGTTGGCGTTTTCACGTTTCTCGACCGACTAGACGTCGCACGCCATGTCGCTGTATAACATTCGATTTATTCTTCGGTTGCTCCGCAGATGGGCCACCCCACAAACACAGCTGCCGGTCGCATGTCGTGATGCCGATACCGCTGGAACTGACCAACTTCGTCCCAGCACGGTCAGCCTTGCTGACACATTAGTATCCTGTCCGGCAGACAAGATTGTGTTGTGATGCAACAACGCCTGCACTAACACTAAGATTAAATTTCACCGAACATTGATTCCGAAGAATGATTGCCAATCTATTGTTGTGATTTCGCGAATGGCGAACTGGCTTACCATTGCGATTGGCGTCCTCTCTAACTCGTCGCACGTTGTTTGCAGAATATCACAGGCACGGGCGCACAGTCTTTGTTTAGCTCCATCCACTTCCCTGAGCACTTGCACAAAAGCGCTCCCACCTAAGGCAACTTACCGCGCTTGTTTCGACGACTACATGAGCGATGGAACCAGTAAGCCCGACTGAATGAACAATGCCTACTCCTGGCGGACGAAGGTACCGTTTGCCGATACCATCGCAGTAAAAATACTGCAGCGCCGTAGCAACCGAACAGGCGGAACAGTGCTCGGAATGGAAGCGCATGCGTGGCTCGCACAATGCTTTCGGTGCCCAATTGGAGCGATTGGAGCACTCGGGGGTTGTCTGGAACTCACGCCACAACGGCCGAAGGTGCAAATGTTTCAAAAGCAAATCGGCGGCCCCAACACCACGGCTCCAGACACCGTGCCCGGTTGCTTTGATTGTCACCATGCGTCCATCCGATGTAATGTGGTGTATCCTTTGGCCCAGAGTGTCGAGGTGGCTGTCGTACTGTGTCGTTTTTGGAGCTGCGGTCATCATGTATGCGTTTAAAGTTGTGATCCCGAGGTCGTACCGCCATGGTGGCTCCTCGTGGCTTGTGTACTTTTCATGCGGTAAATCACCCGTTAGCGGCCATGAATGGAAGGATGGTTTCTTATGTGGCTCATCATGTATTAACAACGCCCATAGTCCTTTTGGTGCAATCTTTCAATGCTCTGGCAACGACGTGTAGGAGGGGGTTTTAAAGTTCTTCAAACCAAGAAATACAAACTAGCTATGAAGCTACGTCACAAGGAAACAATTTTATGATGCATGCTAAATTACTATGCATAGTTTGCCTATTTTTGAAGTTTTCTTGTAAAAATATTAAAATTTCAGTTACAATCAGTTACAGTTACAAGTGCAAAATCAAGTATCATGCAAGTCGTCTTCATGCGGCTTGCGTGCAAGCTAGTCCTACAGCGCTTATTTTCTCTACATCCTTTGGAAGTTTTTCATTGCAATTGAATCATAATAGAGCAATAATTTTTTTTCAAGTAAACACTAAAAGTAGGCGCCGGTATCAAGGGAATCTGATATTGACGGGTTGTCAAACATAGCTTCAACAAGTCGCTTGCATGCGATTTGCATGAAAAATGTTAGAGTAAAGTTTTATTCTGTCTAAATACGGCCAGGCCAATCTTAAATAAATAACAATAACAATAACTTTATTCTGTATTTAACTTCATTCTCGTCAAAACTGTTTCACATATCAATTTATTTCATAACATCCATTGAACCATTTTTCATTTCAATGCACATTGATCCTCCCAGTTTGGCATTTTTTATTATTTCTTTCTTTTACGTGGATAATATTCCTACGTAATACTTGTTCGTAAACATTATCGAATATTCTACAATGTACTATTAATGCAGTTTTATTTGTTTTGAATGATATTTCGACTACCTAAAAGAGCTGTTATACTGAACAAAATCCATGAGCCTACCCTCTTGTTTTATTCCTCTTCAATCTCAATATTTACGCGCTCATCACTTTTTCTACATCTATTCTATAGTTTCTGTGGTCACGATTATTTTTACTCAATTTATTCAAACCCATCGGATGATGTACAACGTTGACTTATTTATTAGGTCATGCGAGCGCCACCTAGTGTCCGGTTCACTGACTAATTCATGTTTTATCTAGTATTTGACCGTGGCAACAACTTCTTGCATTTCGTATCGCAATTCCAGTACTGATCCTGCAAATACTGATCCTATCAATAGGCTAACACCTTTTGCCATATCTATACTTACACATCGACAACTATTAAACTTGTACAGGAAACATCCTAATTACACAAATTCATAATTGCTATCATTTAAACCCGATGATTTGTTCCTCACGAGCGGATTATTTACATAAATAATAAGAGTAACAGATAGCATCTAAACTTGATAAAGTGCGAAAGTAAAAGGGTTGTAATAAGTAAAAGAGACAAATATGATGAACACCGCTAACCTGAGAGTGTTGGCTCGGGACAAAAGCCCCGATGAACAGATGAAATTGACATGTAACAGTAGTAAAGTGAAAATTGAGAGAGCAAGATTGTTTGTAACATGAGTTTTCTAGGTTAGAGTAACATCAAGAATAGTGTTGTAATGCTCATAAAGAAATGTGAACGAATAAGCGTTTGCGATCTGTTATACCATTCATCTAATTTATCTAATTCGTCTTCCATCGACACGCTTGTCTCTTGTCTTTGTCCTTCAACGTATCGCTACAATAAATATATCATTCACCTCACTCTATCTCTGATATTCTGGCATTTATTCTATCCGTCATCCGTTTAATCTTAAGCAAGCCACTTAAAGTGATGATCACTTTTTACTAGCTGTTTTTACCACCATCTAAATTTCATTTCTCGCTTATCCCATGACAACGTCATATACTTCTATTCATAGTCTTTTCAACTAGCCTCATACTAAATTCATCTGTAGTATGTCTTAGTCACATACAGCTCATGGACTACTTGATTGGTGAGGTAACACGCTTATCACATATATACTTTACCATTTTCTGTATTTGAAACTACAGATACAAAAAAAAGTATGATTATAAAGCAACAATATGCATATGGATCAACATTTGTATTTTGAGCGAGTATTTTAAAGGTGAGCGTCCGAGAAGTGAACAGTGAGCAGTAGTATACCAAAAATGAGACACTCAAAATGAGACGTTAGCAGTGAACTGTATGACGTGAGATATCAGAAGTGAGAAGTGAGCAGTATTACTCGCCTTCCATCTATCCTACAAATCCTTCTTTATGCTTCGTGTCTTTTCCACGTCCGCAACATATCCACAACATTTTTTTCTATTAATCTATACCATTCTCCTTCAACTATAATACCATATATCCTTTCTTCAATCATCAACATATTCTTTTCATTATATATCTCTAATAATTATAATCAATTCACAACCTGCGAATCTACTCAGGGCGGACGTAGAGATACGTCGAGGTGCAACCATTTTGAAGTAGTCCAAAACTTCCCCTATCATGTGTCAAGAATTAGTATCGACAAAGATATTTATAATGAAATATACTCTAAAGCGCTGGCAGAGAGTCGATGGTACTACACCATGAGGAAACTTCTCCACTTAAAAAACCTGTTGCAACAACTGAAGCTGTAGCTACACGAGACATTTATAGTTCCAATATACCCCGGAGATACACACTTTGTCCAAAGATCTAAAGAGGAAAATGATCAGAAGAATTTTAGCCCCGTATGTGTAACAAGATAAAGGAGAAGCCGCTACAGTGACAAACTCGATCTGCTACTAGGCTCGATGAGTCTTAACGATCGTGCAGCTAATTAGACTCATCAAGATTCAGTGGGTTGCTCGCTTTATTAAATGGAACCGGATGACCCACCACGTGAAGTCCTTTCAGATTGCTCTCATAGACAGAAGTATAGTGACAGGCCCAAATAACGGTGCTCAATCGCGAGCGGGTCTTTTCCAGCAGACTAATACCACTCATCAGTAGTAGCGCAAGATAGGTAAGAGCGCAAGGTGATTTGGTCATCTGAGCCATCAGAACTTTTTTGTTCTAATGCTTGTCATAAATGTTGTGTATCAGTATGTATACTGAGTATCGATGAAGAACAATCAAGCAAATGCAAATTCTCAAATGATGTTTTGTGGAGGTTAGTAACTGGTTTCATTTGAGTTGATGGTTGTTTTAGTAATTGTTTTTCACAGCATAAAAATTTAATCAATTAAAAATGTTATTGACTCATAAAATGCTATTTATTAGATTTATCAGCAGGACTTATTAGACTTTTGAATGTGTATATAAAAGTTTTCTTAGTGTTAAAAAGCAAACACGTTGCTAGAAATATCATTATTTAGGAGTAGTTTAATCAAATACAACATAGGAGAATTTTGTAGAATTCTTTATTTACAACGTTGGTTTATATTTCTGGAAAGTTAATTTACAGAAATCCGTTTAGAGATGATGAGCTGGCGTTTGTGGTACAGCCGCAATCACGCTAGACCAGAACGTACCATAGTTCTTTACAATCGTGCCGCTGTAAACAAGCAAAGAAGAACGTTAATTTATATTTAAGTACCTAACAAAGCTGTTTCAATTGAATTCCCTTTCTTTTGAGTGATTATTTGCTCTATTCTAAGCGTTTTTCAACATGTACATTCACATTAACACGAAAGCATCACATTAACACAAAGGCCGCTTTCAACGAGGTCAATTTATGGTTGCACAAGCAAAAACCGGTTCGTTCGACAGTTCTCATCACTTTCTACTCGGGATGTTTATGGAAGTAGGTTATTTTTTTATGGATCTAGATGCAACAAATGGATTATATAACCATCGAAGAACTATCTAAGCTTCAACTCGCCAAGCATATGAACACATGCTTTTCAAAGTACATCATTTTTTGGGAAGAAATGCCTTTCAGTTCAGAAACAATTATACAAATCTGGATACGGCATGTTCGTCCCTAAATAAATAATAATAATATTAATAACAGAATACAACATTTCTCCATCTGATACTTCATATTCTACCGCAAAAAAAAATGCTATAGCTAACGTTATTATTAGTTTTATATTCAAATGCTAATGTTCAGAACACTTAACTACTTTGCTGAACCGGTTCGGTTGCTGATTGAAAGTATTTTAACGCTTTTTTCCATTTGACCTGAATTAACCTGCCATTAAACACTCAATGACCGCTCTCTCCCCCTACCAGACGCACCTCTTACGATCCGCTTATGTCGTTTGTAGTTTATGGGTTTAAATAAGGTGGACAGTAAGCTCGAACATAATTTACTCATATATCCCTTCAACTTCTAGGCAAAAAATCAAAACACGCTAGCCATAAATGGCACCAAATAGAACCGTTTCTGGTTAAACCATGTGAAAAACATGTCGCCGTGTTTTAAACCAAACCCCGGATCTAACGATGCTTGGACACAGGATTTTAGACGATACCCAACACTTACGTGAAGTAAACCTGCCCTTGCCGATCGCGAGGAGCTTGCCAAACAAACGTGGCCTGTTGCTTATCGCGATTGTCCGCGTGCGTTACCGAAGAACACTCCGGAATGGTTTTCGTATTCGGCGTCTCATACCAGGAACCGATCCACTCGTTTGTTTGCGCATCCCGTGCCTGCAGGAAAAATCCCCGGAACACATCCTGACGCCCATCAATAGTGACCTGGATCTGTGTGCCAGGTCCGTACGCGTTTCCACTCGCCGTAACCTGATAGGGTAACGAGGCTTGGCTTTGGGTGCGTGCCGCGCCATGGTTTGGCTCATTGGTGCGACTTTTCACGCACGTGTCCGCCGGAGCTCCGTCGGGAAAACCCATCGCAATAGGAACAATTGCCATCACACAGGCAACACCGGCTATCCAGGAGCTTCGAATTCGAACATTCATTTTATGTGGCTGAGGGAATTACCTTTTTTTTTGCACTACCGTAAATACTCAACGTGCTGGAAAGCAACTCTAAGCGAATGAAACGATCGCGAACTAAACGGTCAAAAAATCTATTCCTACTTCTTTTATATCTACTAGTTTGACTCCTTCTCGAACCTCTGCGGGTTTCCATGTCACAAGAAGGGGGAAACCTTCTCATGTCTTCACGCCTCAAAAAAGGTGGGAGATTCATTTTGCCATTGGACGCTACGTTGTACTACACTTAAGCCTTTCCGTCGAATGATTGCGCCCCACAATGCCCACAATACGGTGGGGGCAAATGGTTATGCTGCGCCTAACCCCAAAAGCACGCACATGCGAGATGGTGAATGAAACGCAGAAAAGTGCAATCATTGCTTCGCCGTCCATGCCATAAGCGTGCATGGAGCGGTAGAGAACCGGCATCACCTGCAGAGCTTCAGGGTAAATCTTTCGCCCACTTTCATGATCGCGCGACTTAGGGGTAACTTATTAACCTTCAAGCCTGTCGGCTCGACTCTTGTGTTTCCATCCACCGCTGAACGGTTTTTATTGAGCCGGTTCGAAACATTTTTTTTCTCTCTTTCTCTCTCTCTCTCTCTCTGGTACAAGGTTCAGCTTGGAGGAGAAAATGCTACACACTGTACGAATGGATGTTATATTACATTTTACAACTCATGGACGAACGGTGATTGCAGAGGTCAAAGGCATATTGCTAGCGAGGTCTGTGATTTGTTTTGACTACCGTTGAACCTGCGACAGCCATTGGTGAAGCAACGATCAAGAAGTATTGTGGAGAAATCAATACTTCTTGATCGGAAATGCTATCGGTTATGAATAATCTAAAACTCGAAAAGGTGATGAACTTTATTGATTTCAATGTTCTGTGAAACATAAAAGCCCCCGTTTTATCGAATAGTTTTCAAACTAACTTCAAGAGCGTGCCTCTCGATGCAAATGTTTTTGTTCTATGTTATTTTATGCTACATGTTTCTATTGTTCCTTGTTGGCAAAAGCTTTTGCTTCAAAAATAGGCTTTTTCAGGATATTTTAGATTTTTTTACCATAAGAACAATTAAATCATTTTTCACGGAAGATGACACATATGTGCAGCTTTTTTAAAAATTGTTTCATATTTTAAATTCGAAATGTTTCTATACTTCAACAATATAGTTCAATCGGTTTTTTATATATTATTCATGATTTTTTAGAAGTTCAGTACAAGCCGTTTGTCGTTTATCTTACGATTTCAACAGAATTCTAATTCCTTCGAGTTTGCTACATACGTAAAAAGGTAGGTAAAGTAGGTACTTAATAAATCGTTCTTTTTTGTTTTAAGGATACAGCTACGGTGGATCGAGATTAAAATATCGTTCTTGTCCACATACATAATAGATTATCGCCCTTTATGGTAGTTGTGCAACACGGCTTAATCGATGGTGACTAATTTGCAGTGCACATTTGAAACGTATTGTCGAATTTAACATTTCCTGGCAATTGAAAAAACACGAATGAAACAATGTAATGACACACATACCTAATTTGGTATTGTTTGCTGGAACCTTCTGATACGAGCTGTAAAACCGGTGCAGCGAAAATAATTCCAGTTCGTTCCTTCGATCAGTTGCTCTCCGGGTGCGTCGTAAGGCTTGTAAAATGTAACAACATCGATGGCCGACAATCCATTCCTGGCGCGCCCAAGTTAATCTCCGTAGTTGTTTGCTTATGATTGGTACAGAGCACATCACATGCTGTTGTCACGGGCGTTTACATAGGTAGCGATCAGTCAAAACCGTGGGGCGGTATTTACGACCGTTGCCATTTAACAAGGCCGTGATCCCCTTTAAGTCTGCGTGTGGGATTGAGTTACAATGCAACGGCGAAGAGCAAGCGGCCAGATTTTTACACTGCAAGGATGCCCCGTTCCGGCCGTTATCGCTCTTCTTCGTCATCAACTGGGAGCAAAACAAACCACCGCGTCATGTTTGGCGGGTACCAGTACCAGCGAGAAATCTTGAAAGTGAATACCAACCGTCGACAATGACTGATAAGCGAGACTGGACGAGCACTTGGCGGCGTGCAAGAGAGAGCCAGCATGAACAGGGCAATATGCAGGAACTTTCGTGAGGCGAATATGCATAACGTCGGTGGAGACCGATGTTTGCGCGCCGTGTGACCTCGCCTTTTCCGCCTTTTGCTCAAGTACTCCCTTTGGTTGGCTCGTTGACAAACGGGTCTTCTTCGCTGCCACCGTCATCGTTACTGCTCGTCTTTCGCAAACCGGTTAGAACAGGCTCATCTCTTTCCCGGCAGACAGATTGCGAACGATCACCAGGTCAATTTGCGGCTAGTTTGTTGCCGTCGGCCACATTCAGACACCGTCCGGCAGTCGAGGCAGTCGATTACGAGCAGAGCTGGCAACGCACGTTTTCCTAGCTGATTAGTGAAGGCCACACGGAGACTCGATCGGGAACGGGCAGGCACCAATAGGGAAACAGCGCAATTATGGTAATCAACTTTGGGGCAGGTCCGGCCAAGTTGCCTCGTGAAGTGCTGTTGGAAGTGCAGAAAGAGCTGGTGGAGTATGGAACGAGCGGGATGAGTGTGATGGAAATGTCCCATCGAGGAAACTTTTACGTCGGACTGCACGATGAAACGTTGGCCCTGGTCAAAGAGCTTCTGTGAGTATAGCGGCAAACCGTGCATAAACCAATCCTGTCCTGCCAGCAGTTTGTTCTCATAGAGCCCTTTCATGATCGAGCCTTTATTTTTCTCAGCGATGTGCCCGACAACTACAAGATTCTCTTGATGCAAGGCGGAGGCACGGGCTTGTTCGCGGCCGTTGCCATGAATCTGATGGGCAAAACCGGTAAAGCGGACTACCTCGTCACGGGAAGCTGGTCTTCGATGGCAGCGAAAGAAGCGGCACGATACGGCGCAGTGAACTGGGTAGTGCCTAAACAGGATAAATACACCGGCATTCCGGATTCGAAGCAATGGAATCTCGATCCCCAAGCTTCTTACGTATACTACTGTGATAATGAAACTATCGGTGGAATTGAGTTTGATACCGTTCCCGAAACTAACGGTGTGCCATTAGTTGTGGATATGTCCTCAAATATGTTATCTCGACGCGTCGATGTGAAAAAGGTTCGTATGAGCTAACGATCGAGCTTTTCCTGAATGCTAAGATCAGTTCGGTTTCATGTGATTTCTGTGCATTTCAGTTTGGTGTTATATTTGCCTGCGCTCAGAAAAACATTGGCCCATCCGGTATTACTCTAGTGATAGTGCGAGAGGATCTGATTGGACACGCAATGCCTATCACGCCAACCATCTTCGATTTTAACGTCATTGCGAAAGCGAACTCAATTAGCAACACACCTCCTACATTCATGTAAGTGTTTTACTTAACAGATTACAGTTACGTCGTTGAACGTACTCGACGCAATCTCTCCGTGCAGCAATTTGTTATTGCTATCTGTGCCAGGCACGCTGTGCAACATTCTTACTTATCATTTATTGTACCATTATCCCCTGCGTCTCAACAGCATCTATGTGATGGGACGCGTATTCGCGTGGATCAAGCGACACGGCGGTGTAGATGAGATGTACCGACAATCCCTAACCAAGTCAAAGCTCGTATACGATGTGATTGCCCAATCCGATGGATTCTATTACTGTCCGATCGATCCACAGGTCCGCAGCCGGATGAATGTACCATTCCGTGTTGGTGGATCGAACGGAAACGAGGAGCTAGAGAAGCAGTTCCTGAAAGGAGCCGAAGCCCTTGGCATGCAGCAACTGAAAGGGCATCGGTCGGTTGGTGGAATTCGCGCATCGCTGTATAATGCGGTAACGGCCGAGGAAGCGTCGAAACTACAGCAATACATGTTGGAGTTTTTAAAGAAACACCACAAAGCCTAATCACGCTGTAACAAGCAAACTGCCTGAGCAATTTATTAACAAGTTAGATTCGTTTCTACCCCTTGCATGATCTTAATTGATTCATGAATGTGATCTATTCATCAATCGACATGCTCCTGTCTAAATATATCATTCACAATCGATTCTAGTGGCTCGTATGTTCCTTTAAGATTATCGCAAACTTTCTTTGCCCAGCAGAAATATTCGCGACAGCGATCATCAGTCCAACCCACAGGTTTACATCGTTGCAGATCACGAAGGTTATAGATTTTGTCTGCGAGCTTCACTAACTTTGCCTGATGGCTCATAGTTAGTGCATGTTCAATCTGCAATCGTTTCCGCTCTTGTTTAGGCAAAGATTTATCATCAGTTAACTCCTGCACAAGCGATTTTACAGTTGGTCCGAAATGCTGTTCAATTTCCTCGAACGTAGTATCAGTATCTTCGACCGTGTCATGCAGGATGGCGGCCTGAAGAACTTCAAAATCAGTCACACCGGCTTCGGTAAGAATAAATGCAACACCTAAAATTCAACGTAACGTATCGCTAGCTCCTTTTATAACCACCAATTTGCGATTCCATACCGATAGGATGATTGATATATGGCGTCTCGTCGGCATCTTTACGGCGTTGATTACGATGTTTAATGGTGGCAAAATTCACACATTTGGTATATATTTTCAAAATATCTTCACTGGCAGTGGAAGCATATGCCATGTTATTGAGATTCGCTAAATAAAATCTGTACTTTAATTGATTAGGTAAATGAAGTTGTTGAGCTTTCTATTCCTTTCCAGGAGGAACAGAGTAACTGCTACAGATCGCCGCTGTTCAGAGGAAACGCAAAAAATATTATTTCAGATTGTTTTTGTAGTTAAGAAAAATATTTATAAAAAGGCTTGAAACTATATTCAGTTTTACATTATCATACCTTTAGGGATGCAATTCAAAATAATAAAAACATACACTCTTACGAATTCACATTGACACAATGGATGTCAAGTTTGACTGTTGTATGTTTTGTTGGTGTTTTAAAGGGTTGTAAGATGATGTCAATTTCGCAGCCATTGACGTTATCGCAAACGAAGCGAGACTTTCGACAGAGATGACGAGAAATTCTCACAAGCATCTGGGGATTGAAAAGTAGTGTACCGAAAATCTATAAATGTGATAACAAAAAAAAATCCGAATTAACCGCCTACTGATGTTTTTTTTACGATCAATTTAATCCTTCAAACTTGTCATCAACAAATGTTTTCATTTATTTATCACACATTAAAGCTAAATATTTGATGTATTTTCCTATCTTGGCTTTAACATCCAAGATATACATAAATAGTTTACTCTTGTGATTAAGTAGTGTTTTCGTTGATTTATGACACATAGGTAAGGCTAATGTTTGAAATATTTTCTATTGTCGGATAAATAATGCATCAATAATTATCTTTCGAAAAAAATTTGCTCGCTTTCGGAAAAATAGAGTAATATACAAGAACTGAAATTATCATTTGTGTTTTTTCGTATACCTCAAAAATGTAAAAACTAAGATGAAGGTATAATTAAGACAACCAATATTTCTATTTTATATTAACAATATATAAAGATATGTTACTATATTATAGTTTAATCGCATGTTTTAGTATGTTTCCTCTCAATTTATAAATGATACTTTGATAAAATAAGTTAACATGTAATTACAGGCCTGTACTGATGCAAAAGAAAGCTAGTAGACACCCAAAACGGTCCAGAAAAGCTTGTCTTCTTCAGAACCACTATGTGCAAACAAATAGGTTTTGCTTGAAATGGATTTAAGAAATCAGTAATAAGATTCTAAACATAATAGTAATAATTGATGCTCATCTAATAATTGATTTTAATAATTCATGCTGATTATTTTGGAGAGGTCACTTTAAAACTTCGACAATATACTTTAGAAAAAGACGAGTTTTTATCCCTCTAGACAAATCTTAAAAAAAGTTCAAGACTTAGATGAGTCAATGTTTGTTGATTTTTTGAGTTCCTCAAGTATATCTTCTATCTGATAGAAAGAGATCTATTCTATCTTCTATTATATTTGATAAAAAGAGATAAATGTAGATACATTTTTTTAGAATAGGTTAAAGCTTGATAAAATATTTCTATCATGTGTTTTGTTTTTCAACCTCTTTTTCTGAACAAAAATAATATTCAATATGTTGATGTAAAAAAATTGAAGCTGTAAAATTGCATCCCAGTAATTTGGCAATATAAATTGTGTACAGCAACATTTTAACCTCATTTACTTAAAAAGACCCAATAAAGCGTTAATGTAAAAGATATGATGAAAGGTCGCTTATATTGGAATTGGCGTTTTTATCTCGTGATAAAATTAACTAGCTAGAATATAATACTATTGTAAACAATTGCACGCGTTGTTCTTGGTACCATACAAACCATAAATATGTGATTTTTTTACATTATTGCTAAACTGTGTCTATCATCCTTAACATTTATATTCGAACTAAGATTTGATATGTGCTAATAAAATGCATGCAACGCTGCATTGTTTACGAGCATCGTTAATTTAAAACCAACTTACTATATCTGCAAGTGTGGATAAAGGGTTTCAAGCTAAATGAGTAGTGTAATACCGGTCGATGCCGGCTTCGTGCTCACATGATTTAACGTTTAGAAGGGACGTTCTTGCATTTCAACGATACACGAAGAAGAGTATGAAAAATCATGTTTCTGAGGTCAAAAAAGAGGATCACAAAAATACGAATATTCTTTACAAAAGCGGAAATATTCTACTCATAGACAGAGAACCCTATGTACGTCTCAACCCGCAGCTTGGAAGCAGCTATGTCCTTCCAGAGAATGATTGTGACACGTGTTTGACACGTAACTTGATCTAACCAGCTAAAACAAGGATGTGTTTGCCAAAGGAGACAGATGGTTTATTGTTACCGGTCGTACAATCAACTAAGGTTAAGAAGAATCACTTCAGGTGGGTCCAAGAAGCTGGACCCCTATATCGTACCGTGTTAAAATCTGAGTAAAGAAAAAGTGTTTGCCAAAGTTGTTTTACTTAAATTTGTCGTTAAATTATTTGTTATTAATTTGTAATAGGTTACTTAAGATGTACAAACATAACCAGCGAAAGTTCCGTCTCTTTAAAACACGCGATAACAATATGGACTTACAGACAGACACATGTTGCATTCTAAACAAGTTGCCCTTTAAATGACGAAATCGCTCCATCCCTTTGCGGCCACGGGAAGGTCATGGAGGACGATGCAATTTCCGTTTACGTTATGAAACAAACAGTTGCCGCTCCGCTCTCTTTCACAGTCCTTGCTCTCTCCGTGTACCTTAGGCGGCGTATCAGCCAGCCTTTGCGACTCGTGGCTAGCATGACGATGCTGACCCGGTCGAGATGCGTTTTGCGATGATAACTCTCAACGAGTCGCGGCGTCGCTCTCGTCATTCAGCAGGCTGGAGTTCGCGTAGCAAGTTGGGAACGTTACCTACCGATTGTAGCAGGCATTGACATTCCCGCGCCAAGCGTCTGTTGTTCGTAGTACTCGCTGTAGCATTTCATAAAACTACCTCCCAAATTCGCTAGCCAAGCCGATCAAAGTAAGTAAACTTTCGTCCATGTTTCAGGCAATAAAACCGTTTAGAAAATTACGCTATCGTTGTACAACGGATCATACACGCGCTAGGCGTAAAGCGCTGTACAGTGGTGTGGTTGGCGCAAATTTAGGTACCTGGGGTTGTTATGCGGCACTACAATAAGTGCCGTACACATTAGTGCAAAAACTTAAGGCACAAATAGTGTTTTCCTGTGAAATTCTGCACGGCTGGTGGGTTTAAAATTCCGTTCGCTCGTTTCACCTTTGTTCGACCTCTGTTCACGCATCCAGAAAATAACACGAACACAGACGTGCCCCCCTTTTACTTGCGCCATGTTTTTTTTTTTACATTGCATCAGTATAGGTGACGCACACCGTACCCGGCGTTCTTGACGAATGAGTAATTTGCCGGCGTTTATTTTGGTTAGAGAATTGCGGCGGAAATTTTCATTTAGCTTTAAGCGCAAATCGAACAAGTTGTAATAATTTTTTCGATTTGTATCGCGAGCCAACAAGTACTGTTACCTGTTAAAATGCTTGGTTGAATTATATCACTGTAAATTAACGTGATAGATTGCAATCGTAGGGGGATTCAGCAAGCTTACAGGCTGACCGGCTCCACACACGCACACATCATCTTGCGAGTTTCCTATTCTATTGACGCACAGCTGGTTATTTCAACACTGTAAAGCGGAACGTTCCAACATCGAAACGTTCCTCACGTGTCTGTACTTACACCGGCTGCGTTTTCGTTCGGAGCATTCGACCGTTGCGTGATCTTTCCGTGCGCTGCCGTCAGTATCGGTGTTCTGTGGAAGAGTTCGGTTTATTTTCGGAAGTCTCGCGAAAATCGGCTAGATTTATAGAGATTTTTTGTGTTGTTGCGTGTCTGTGATCTAAGTGCTTTACACGGCTCAAGCATGGAGGTACGGCGAGAGCAACATTAGCGACGAAATTCGTTGTAAAACATAACATTTGTTTGCTAACTATTTGGATTAGATTTTGCTAACGTAAAAATTATGTACCTTCGCTTGCGGCACACAGTGGATACGATAAAAAATGTAGTTTTTGGTATTTGCACTAATACATGCGCATAAGTCAAAATCAGATGATCGAGACGCTACGGTGCTAGCAATTAGTTTAGGCCAAAAATTTAAGAGGTGCTAGTTTCATTAAACTTCAGTGGGGCCTAGTTAGACTAATTTGTTGATCGGCCACTCTGCTCTAAACCCTTAAACTTTAAAAAATATGTGTGTGTCATTGATACGAAATACTTAAAATTTTCACAATAACAGGTCATTTATTTAGTTCCTGAATGTGAATGAAAAATCCAGTTAGTTATGAATATGCCATGTATTTTAAAATAGCGTAAGGACAACTCAAGATTGTTGACCTCTGGGTTGGTTGGGTTTTTAGTATGCGTATCGCATTGTTTTGTTTTATATTGGTTTTATGCTGTAATGACCTTGAATTTGGGTTAACAGGGACAGAACATAACAAGGTGAGGTATATACATATGCACTCAGCGCGCAGTCGCAGTATGCGGTTTTCCATGGCTTTCTACCATACGAATGAATTGAAGAATGAAATTTTCACGTTCATTCTGTGCATTATTCTCTACATTATTTCGAGCGTCCATGGTCTGTCCTATTTGTAAAAGTCGAGTTCGTTGCTACAAATTGGTTTTATTTTATAAACACAGTTTTGCCTTGCCATTCTCAAGGATTACTTGGTTAGATTGTTTCTTATTGGACGGAGCTTACGTACCTTTGTCGTTGAAATTGTATGACAACTTTACAATCAAAACCAGCATGCTTCTATTTTTGAAAATGTATGCTGACGTTCAAACGTTCGTAGCATACGTTCCGAAAACGCAGAACATTTGGTGGGCAGTTGTAGCATACCAACAGACCATCACGGACGGTTTGGTACGGTGAAAAGTGTGTAGAAATGTATTTTCTCTGCCAAAGCAACTGCAGTTTTGCTCTCTGAATCGGAGCTTATATTTTCCCTATTACCAAAGAACGCACGACAACTTATTCGTTTTACATAACACGGAAAGGAAAAAGTTCACGCTCCTTTGGCTTTGTTGAATTAATCTAAGACTGCAACTGAAATAACTATGAGCGTTTCGCTTAAAAGATTGCTTCTTTGGATAACTTCAAACAGTTTGAAGCTACGGGCCCAAGTACCAGAGCTAGAGCCTTCGTGCAGGTTAGATGCAGCCATCCGTTCATACATCGACCACTGCCATCGTCGGCTCCGATGGAGGCTATTCATCGGTAGTGTTCACGCGCCAATTCTCGCTTCGCTATCGTCGTCGTCGTCGTCGTTGTCGTCGAAGGATGGCATTTTTCCAACAACCCTGCAATACGAGCCACAGAGTCATCGCGTACATTCATTTCACTGCCGTCGGTTGAATCGCGCAAATCTTGCCCGAGTTCCGACTTTTCCCGCGGTCGCGCTTTCATTATCGATTGCTAGTGCTGCTGCTAAGCAACCGGTCGTGAAACGGTGTTTCGGGTATAGGTGTGAAGCATTTTCAGTAGTCCGCTCTGTGGCGCATTCTTACGGTCTGTGTGGATCTGGAAAGACGCCTTCTAGGGAGCTTCATCAGCAGTCGTTCTCGTTTCCGGTCGCAAGAAGTGTAATTGGACTCGCCCCCCGAGCTGGGATTTTTTCTCATATCCCCTCACTGATAAGTACCTTTAACCGTTCAGGGATGATGGTCTGGGTATCCGACTACGATTTCGACCCCAAGGTAAGCGGACATTACTCGAGGAACCATTTCCGTGGATTCACCGCAAGCATCATTTGAGCATGAGCGATGGCCACAACAGCGATTGTATCCCGGTCGGACGTGCATCCATCCTGTGTGTTTGTGTACTAGGGTGTCTAACAAATGCTTCCCAGCTGTTCGAACGAGGATTGTAGACGCGTGCTTCAGCGGAAAACTCAACCGGGATTGAATAACTGGCAGCAAGCAAAGGCCGCGCGCTACTACTACGATGAAGAAGGGCCATCTCTGGCAGGGGAGATGGTCAAGGATGTATTGATTTGAGGCAGCTACACGAAAAGGCACCACCCCGTCACCGACGAGATTGAGTCGTTTGCCAAGCGGAAAAGTGTGTCGGAGGCTGGTTGACGCTATTTTTATCACACTGATCCGCATTTGGTGTGCGAAAATCGAAGGAAGCCTTGCAATGCGACTCCTTGTCTTGTTCCTTGCATCGATCGCAGTTGGCTTTTGGAGTCATCCGGCACTGCAAGATGAAGAATTTTTGGCATAAAACACTAACCTTCTGCCAAGTGACGTTGTTTCACACCTACACGGCCAAACGCGTAGCGAAAGGAAAACATTCGTTGCGCTACTACCGGCTGCTGATGCGACCGGTATGCCCTTGACCAAGGACAAGTGAAAAATGATTTTTCCTTTATATTAATCGCTCAGGCACTGCACTTCCGCGCACCCTTCGTCCATTGTGTTGTTGTGCGGAATGTGTTTTGTGTAGTTGTTATGCACGGGCAAATGTTGGCTGATTTCCCATTTTTGTTCAGTAGGTGTGTGTGTATGTGTGCGTGTGTGTGTGCATCTTTTAACATGATTCCCTTTTCTTTACGGAAGTCAGTTGTTTTTGTGAAGATGAGCCGCGTGTGTGTATGATGGCGTGTTTTGCTAAGATTAGCACATCACACAGCAAATGATAAACGTATATCTTGTTAGCGTCATCTTGTTTCTACACCGATTGGTACAAACATGGCAAAAATATGCCAACCATACGGGGGTAGCTTCGTTCATCCTGCGTCCGGGGGGCGCTAGGGTTGTAAAAAAAAAAACAAATGTCGTGGTGCAGTCACGTTTGAAGATGCATTTGCACGAACGGTGCATTGTGTCATGCGCCGATTACATAAACTATTGATTCTGTACGAGAGCTAACGCAAAAGCACACCCTGCCGTCAGCAGTGAAAAATGGTTTCCTTATCAACCGTAAACAATGCTCGCAGTTAAAGCGTATTAAATGCGTTTTGCAACTGTTCAAGCTTTACGTTAAAAATGGCGAAAAATTGGCTGCTAGGTGGCGTACAAGCGTTCTATTTTGATTTTTAACTAGCACTGTTGAAAACTATTAATTCACAGATTATTTTGTAAATTGGCGTTGTCTAATCATGGTGTAATTTGCTCAAAGAACAAACTGATCAATAGAAAATATGTCTAATACGCTTTGTTTTTAATTTTTAGGGGCAAAAGATGAATCCTGAAGCTGTTTCGCATTTAGAGCACATCTGCTCGCTTGATATTGACTCGAAGACGCCGTTTGTGCGTCTGTCGGGAATTATCTGCACGATTGGACCCGCTTCGGTGTCGCCCGAAATGCTGGAGAAAATGATGGCCACGGGAATGAACATTGCTCGGCTGAACTTTTCTCATGGCTCCCACGAATACCACGCTAACACGATCAAAAACATTCGCGAAGCGGTCGAAAACTACTCCAAGAAGCTGGGAAAACCATTCCCGCTAGCCATTGCTCTTGATACCAAGGGACCGGAAATCCGTACCGGACTAATCGAAGGAAGCGGTACCGGCGAGGTTGAGCTGAAAAAGGGAGATAAAATTCAGCTCACTACGGATAAGGAACACCTGGAGAAGGGCAGCAAGGAGAAGATCTACGTCGATTACGTGAACATCGTGAAAGTGGTTAAACCGGGCGACCATGTGTTCGTCGACGATGGTTTGATTTCGCTGGTTGTGGAGAGCATCTCGGGCGATACACTGACGTGCATGGTAGAGAACGGTGGCATGTTGGGCTCGCGTAAGGGCGTAAATTTGCCGGGAGTACCGGTTGATCTGCCAGCCGTGTCAGAAAAGGACAAGTCAGATCTGGTGTTCGGCGTTGAGCAAGGGGTCGATGTAATTTTCGCCTCTTTCATCCGAAATGCTGCTGCTCTCAAAGAAATCCGTGCCATCCTCGGTGAGAAGGGCAAGCATATCAAGATAATCTCGAAGATTGAAAATCAACAGGGCATGCAGAACTTGGATAAGATCATCGAAGCCACGGATGGCATCATGGTTGCTCGTGGTGATCTCGGTATCGAAATCCCCGCCGAGAAGGTATTTTTGGCACAGAAGTCGATGATTGCGCGATGCAACAGAGCCGGAAAGCCAGTCATCTGCGCCACGCAGATGCTGGAATCGATGATCAAGAAGCCACGTCCGACACGTGCTGAAATCTCAGACGTTGCCAACGCCATCATCGACGGTGCCGATTGTGTGATGCTGTCGGGTGAGACGGCCAAGGGCGAGTATCCATTAGAGTGCGTCCTTACGATGGCCAAAACTTGCAAGGAAGCGGAAGCCGCTTTGTGGCATCGCAATCTCTTTAAGGATCTGGTCGACACGACGCCGACACCCCTTGATACTGCTGCCTCTATCGCAATCGCGGGTTCTGAGGCCGCGATTAAGAGCCGTGCAGCGGCTATTATCGTGATCACCACCTCGGGACGCTCTGCTCACTTGATTTCCAAGTACAGACCGCGCTGCCCGATCATTGCCGTGACACGCTTTGCACAAACGGCCAGGCAGTGCCATCTTTACAGGGGAATTTTGCCTGTTATCTACGAACGTAAGTGTTGCGAATACTCATGACCGTGAGCCGTAGAATTCATATCTCTTTTCTATCCCTTCGTAGAACCACCAATGGAAGACTGGCTGAAGGATGTCGATGTCCGCGTTCAGTATGGTATTGAATTTGGCAAGGAACGCGGGTTCTTGAAACCAGGAAATCCCATCGTTGTTGTTACTGGCTGGAAGCAAGGCTCTGGATTCACCAACACCATCCGCGTGATGTATGTATATGATCGCTAGATCAACGAACGCCAAATGTAGCGCTGAAAATAGCTCATTGATGTTGACCTAATCTCGGCATCCAATTTTAGCAATGTTGAGTAAATAAAAACAATAATCTAAGCGTAACACCAGCGGCGCCACATGGGGGTGTGATAAAATCTTCGGAGAAGACCCTCCTTGAGTCATCAACGGACCACTATAACAGTGTCTCTTCTGGATACTGATAGGTGCAAAGCAACGATCAAACAGACGTCTTGAGCTAATCAAGATCATCCCACCTCTCTAGCAGTTCCGCGTATGCGCTCCGTTAATTTATTGTAACCTATCGCATCAAGGCTAAATTATTTCTCACATTCTATACACGCATGCTAGGCCTCCGTGAGCTAGTTTTATCGATGTATCAGCGCTAGCGTGTATAAGCACTCTCAACTCATTGGCGATGGTTTATGAAATCTTTTCGCTAAGTGAGTTGAAATAGGATAAAGGAAAAATTATTTCGAGAGTTGCTATGGAACTGGTAGGGTTGGTACTAGCAAGGGACATCCAGAAACACCGTGTGATGCACTAACAAAAGCGCATATTAACAATTATCGTACAGCAATGCTGTTGATTACTAGTTAACTGGTTAATAAAGTGAAAATGGCGAATAAACGTTACAACACTAAAATAATAAAAAATTAAGATATTGCTAGAGTTGTAGCGATCCGAAACTCCAACAGGGAAAATTTATTCACACATAACTGCTACGATGTCGCGAAACGAAAAGGCATTATCAGCAATACCTCCTTTTAAACAAAATCTTCTCATCTATTGTGCAGTGAGCAGTGCGCTCGATTGCAAGAGCAAGGACTCATATCGTTACTTTGCAACATTATTACTTCATGTTCATGGTACATGCTATGATCGCATGATGAATAGAACAAAATCGAAGATGCAACCTACGGATCGGTATGATATCTCTGTCAAATGAGAAATCAATTCCATTAGCTTCCGGCATTAGAACTGTTTGTATAAATTTTAAACCCAATTCAATAACTGATGAGTTTCAAGATTGACTGTCTATGTGGTGTCTCCAACAAGAGGTGGTCTATTACAGGCTGTTGGAGCTCTAAATCATGCAACGGGTTGGCACAGTTCATTTGTTTCATTTTTATGTCGTTGTTATCCTGTAGAAAGAGTACAGTCCTAAAAAAAATAACGATTTTACATCTTTTAACGAACACAAAAAAGAACAAAAAATGTATTATTTAGGTTTTTTTTAGTGTCGTTTGCCTTTATATCTGTTGTTTGTACAACGCAAAAGGATTTGATTCGTTGAAAGTGCAATTTCTATGCATTTGTAAATCTATTCAAATCAAAATCGTATCCTTCATATCGTATGTGCAAACTACAAACAAAGTAAAAAAGGCAACTAAAGGGTCGTTTAAACATTAGCAAAAATATAGGAACTTCAGTAACAAAAAGTTAGTTTGGAAACTTTAAACAAATATAAATAGCAACGAGTGCTCAAATGATAGAAAACCTGCTTGTTAGAAGTCATTTCTCATTTTCATGTTGCAGCATATAACGCTTCATTAAAATGGGTTTCTTTCTTTTATTAATTGTCGACCATTGTCGGTCGCACCTGCTCGTTTCTGAATATCTTCATTTCATTTAAAATGACATGATTTTACCATGAAGCTTGCCACGGGGAGTTTTTACTTGTTTCTAGACTAAGTATCTATCGTTTTGGAATGAGAGTAGATGCAGCGCATAGTGTGTGATTGTGTGTGTAGTTTGTTTGAGTGTGGGTGTGGCTTGTATGGTTTCTAAAAACTTCCTACCCTGCTCTAGCTTTGCTTTGCTTATCTATTAGCATGTAACAGATGATTTTGGCCGTCGTGTTGACAGTGAGTATGAGAGAATGAGTTTTAGGTAAATTTCAGCCTGCACTCACGTGGGTGGCTACCTTAGCTTACGCTTTTTAGTTCTGATTGCAATCTAGCATTTTGTTCCATCCTATTGCTGTCTCAAGAGTGTCTAGCCATTACTTTTTGTTTTTTTTTTGCTGCAATACATTTTATGCTTCGTATGTGTGTGTGTGTTTTTTTTTCATCGAAAATTTCCGTAATTGAACAACAAAAACATCGTTTCAAATATCTTTACACTACGACGTCCCACATTAGACAGGTCATGTCGAGCTGCCCGGGCTACTTTGATCAGTTATATTATTTTGCATGGTTTTTGTTTTACTTTTCTACACGAAATTGATCGTTCGATCTTCGCGAATTTTCTTTTTTATTTCGTTCGTCACGCGATTCACGACACGAAGGAAATAGTCTACAGGACTTTTCCTAGCACTGGCTTCCTGATCTTCCGAGCAAACTGAGCAACGAGACCTTCATTGCATGATTTGCGAGACATACCGACTAACGTTTTAATTGATCTAGGGTCTCACAAATTTACGCTACAAAAATCTTTTCCATGCCTTTTTATTTTATTTGCTAATTGTCTGGCTGTATTCCTTGTGTCTAACGTTCACTTCAAAGAGTACCTATGTGTGTTTGTGTTTTGTGTGTGTGTGCCTACCTACCAGAGTTTCGTTTCATGAGTGTAATAATTTATTTCTTTAGTACTTGCTTCAGTACATGCATCTACTTATAACTACGCTTTTTTTATTCTCTCGTATCTCCCTAAGTACACAACGACACACGTGCATTTTTACACAGTTTTTTGTTGTTGTTTTAACGACTTAACCTGATGAGCTTTCAAACATGTTTGATGCAATACTGATTTCCGATAGAACATTCTTAACATTTACGCGCATTAGTCCAGTGCATGTGCATGCTGGATTCGTGTATTACTCACCAGGAGTTACCTCATATATCAACAGTTTATTGACGTCTTGCATGATTCGATTCGTTGGACAAGTTTTTTTATTTCGAGTTTCCGTTTCGGGACTGGTATGTGAGTCACCGGAAACAATCAGCCCTTAATTTACGTTTCCGAAATCATCTACTTTGTGACATTTTGTTCGCCATTATTTCTACACTACACCACGACTGCATAAACGCTCGAAAATGTCGCCTATTCAAGTACAGTTACCGGTTTAATCACCAAACTAGTCGTGTCTATCTGCGACTTCCACCCGGTGTAGGGTAGTTTGATAGAGGTGCCTTGAAACTACATGCTTTGGTAGCACAAATAGTCCACCTAAGGAACACCGTATGACCGTTTGGGATAAATAAACACTTTGCCTAACCTCCTGTCTCATTATTTAGCACGGAATCCTATCTGCTTGGGTACATAGACGTGCTCGTAACATAACCTGCCGCACACCTGCATTCTTTCTCTTCGATAGTAATAAAACTGATTGCAAACTATTCAAAATTCAACACTTGTTTTTATTGATAAATTATTCGCATTTCCATTTTCCTACAATGAAACACCGGTGCGGCGCCTGGCGGCAATCGGTCGCCAAACCGATACCCTTAAGATTAAATGAGCCGTCCCTAATGCTTGCTTTGTGCCTTTTTTGTACCATTGGCATCACTATTCCGCAGCGCGATCGTTCGTTTCATAAAGTTCACCTCATTGATTCGATAACAAACATCCACTGATAGAGAGCGAGAAAAAACGCGAAAATGAGCACGATGGGGCGGGATAATTATGTCCCATTTATTAGTTGCAACCCCTTACAGCTCCATTCAACAAATAAACAAAAAATATACAAATCCGAGAACAACATGGTGTCCTCAGTGTCCACACTCATTTAATGTTGCATTCGCTTTTCCCCTCAATGGAGGCTTATGCGCGTATGTTTGTAGTGCATCATAGAAACACGAGTTTGCGTGAAGGATCGATTCACGCACGCCGGGTGCGTGTGAGTGCATGTATATGTATATATGTATATATTTGCAAAAGTTTGCTTTACGTGCTGGAATGAGCGAAAATGCGTAAAACGGATAGAGTGAGGAATAAGTAAAAGTAACAAATTAGAATTGTACGGTACGCTTGTGTGTAGTAGGAAGACGATTGTACTTATTTCATCATATTTCTTTTTTTCTTCTTCAAATCAATTTTAGTATCATTTAGCTTGCTTTTTCATGTTCCGTTTCCATGTGTCTAGCGCATGCAATTGTGTTGCGCAATCTAGCGCAATCGTATATGTTCAGGAGTGCAATATTTTTTGTCATTTCCCCGTTTCTAGGGCACGCTCGGACTTACACGCCTACTTCGGTTGAAACACACTTTTGCGCTTCACAATTGCAATCCTTTTTTCACTAGGTTATGAACGCCCCGCACGAACACAGTCTGGATTGATTGATATACTCGTTTATTAGCAGGTTTCATGCATTGACTAGTTTTCTATTTCCCTTTGTTTTCTTTTTCATTACTATTCTATCGCATAGCAGCCAACGTGCACCGTGGCGGATAAGTCGTCTATGCAGTCATTTGTTGCGCATGTTTTTTCGCCGTTTGGCGTGCGAATCCGGTGAATCTTTTGCGGCTGATTTGTCTCTCTTACATGCTAAAAGTGTGCGCGCTCTGGGTTGGGTACCCGGGGTCGCCGATTGAGGGCAGCATACCATAAGTAATTCGTTCAGTTGCCTATTCCTAAATTGTCAAAAATTTCCATTAGCCTTAAACATCGATTCGATATGGAGATCGTTGAACGCGAAATGAAACAACCGCTGCTAACCACTCGTAAAACCATCCCAACCACACTAATGCCAAACGCAAGGAAATAACAGCAAACCCACCCGTACGCGGGGGAACCAGAACGAGATTGTTCCAGTAAACCGCACCGTGATGGTGATGCATGCTCCCCAATAGTTATGATAACAAGCTATAAGCTTTCGCCTCCGTTTTATCAACCGACATCGTGGGCGACCTCGCGAACAGCACACGGCTTTACGAGGGTTTTGCCTAAATCTATTGTCATCTGATGTTCCACACTGAAATGAACAGATGTAACTGGTTTCATTGCACACTTTTTTGTCTTTCACCTTGACTGTAACCGTCTGTGTACAGTAACTGTAACAAAAAACACTCTGGAGTATCAAAAACGTGTAAAAACGTGTGTGTTTGCGCTCGACGGGGTACTCCTTTGAACTATATTTTGAAATTGTATACACGGATTTACGGATGATGTAAGTCGCTTCTCTCGCCCGTGAGCCGGCTTTACTTGCATTCCTTTGCTCCGTGCTCCGTGCTCCGTGCTCCTTTCCCACCCACCGGGCTCGCCACCCACTAGTTCGAGTTTAGTTCGCTAACAGTCACAATTATCAAAACGATCTATCCTAGGGTTTGTTTTACCATTACAATCATTAGGTTGCGGCTACACATCTGCTCTCCTTCTCTCTCTTTTTCGTTCTAAAAGCATCTATTCAACGAATAAAAGCCTCCCCCGTCCTTGCGCAACTGATGATAGGTAAGTGTTCGGTGTGGGCACCGGTAAAGTGTTTTTTTTAATGCTAGGAGCTAGGACCATCCATGTCTGTTGCCCGCCCATTTGCTGCCGGTGGAAATCGATGTACCCGATTTCCCATACACGGCGCATTTAATTCGACTGAAACGGTTCTCCTTGTCGCAGGACACGTTAAGGAGAGTAGAACAAAAGTGAACCAGAAAACCGAAATCACGGATCACGGACCCGCGAAATAGTCGCTTTCTTTTGTTTGTTTGTGTGCGCACTCAAAACAAAAAACAAAAGGTTGCGAGAAATCCCGCACAGTTCCCAGTTCCCGGCCGATGGCGAATCCGGCACACGAACGTATTGGGTTTGGAGAGTTTACAAATATTCAACAATATCACATTTAATCGATATATTTGGGCAACTGGCGCCTACCACGTTTCTCGCTCTAAACCTAGACTCCTTCTCGTTCAGCAGCTTGCGGAAGATCGGCAAAATGGCGGTCTCGCCATCGAGCAGCTCCGACTCGGAGCACGCCCCATACAGGTTGGGCTTCGAGGCCGAACCCTCCTTCTTCCGGTGTTTACCACCGTGAGGGCCACTTCCGCTTCCACCCGTGCTGCCATCGGCCGTACCACGCGAATCACTCGATCGGTGTTTCCGATCCATCGTTCCGGCACGATCTGGTGCCACGTTGGGTGTCGAATGGTGATGTGAGTGCTGCGACTTGCCCAATCGCCTGGAGGACATCTTGGTCGGTGTGACATACCCACCTGTGCTAATGTGACCTCCACCACCACCAGCCGTACTGCCTACCATAGAAACGGTTGCCGTTGAGCTGGCAGCCGTAGAACAGATGGACGACGAAAAGTTCTGGTAGTCACGTGACTGCTCTCGTTCACTATCGGTTTCACTCTGACACGCCGTGCTCTTGTGCTGCTGCTTATGCCGGTGTTTAGTGCGGTTCTTCTCCGACACACTGCGCTGTATCGGTCCCGGCGAGGTCGTTGCACTATTGTCGTGATCATACTGCTGCTGTTGCTGCTGTTGTTGCGCCTGCTGCGATGGCACAGCCTGCTGAGATTGGTTTAGGTGGCTGTGGTCAGGACAACGGTTTGAGCTCTGGTGTGACCGGGGCGATTGTCGTTGGTGTTGTTTGGCGTGCGAAAGCGTGTGTGTGTCCCACAGATCACTTTGTGAAACTACAAAGTTACCCTTCAGAGATGACGTCATTTGTACGCTGACACGCCGCGATCCATCGCTGGTCATATCTGTGGAAGGTAAGTGATCATGCATTATTGTTTAAATCCCATCCACCACCACGGGCATGTGGGTGTGAAGAAAACGAACACAATGGCACAAATCTACGACGGCTCAAAGCAAGCATTAAATTACCTCCTCTACTTTTGCTGCTCGATTTCGAGTGATGGCACAACTGATTCAGTTCCGTGTTGGAATGCGTGATTGAGGTCGTCGAGCTGCTGTTCGCTTGTGTGCTGAATTTCGCCACCGCCATTGGACCATTCGGGCGCTCGTCATCGTAGTATCGGTGAAGGTCCTGCAAGGAGAGTGCACGAAAGCGAGCAAAGCAGATTAGGTCAGATTATCGAAGACGAAATATGCTTCCCTCCAATGGTGGGGTTTTGTTTCGACTGTGGACCCCGAGCAAGCCTCCTTAAAGTGCGGATAATCATTTGCGAAAGGGATTTTCATTTACCACCAGCAAATGGAATGATAAACTGTCAACGCGGATAATCGTAATGGAGACAAAGCCCCCTTTTTTGTTGGTTGTACTTTTTTTTTCGTCGCATTATTTTGCATATTGCTTTTGGGTAGGCTACGAACGAAAAGCCGGCTTTGGCAGGCATACAAAAGCGGGAATTAAATAGACACCGAAGCAACACACCCGTCCCGCAAACGAGGGATGTCAAATATCAGCCAAATCCGGTTTCAGGATAATTGGGCATCGGTCCAGCAGTCATCCAGCAGTCGTTATACCGAGATGAAGTGAGTCCGGTCGGCTTGGTGGCATCATGCAACAATGCCGTCCCAGGGAGATAACGTTGGTCGGTCGGAACCTTATCGACAGGACACGGAACTGCTCTCAAAGGTGCTCTCTTACCATGGTCTGCGTCTGTTGCTGCTGCTGCTGCTGCTGCTGCTGCTGGTGCAGTGGTTGTCCTGGTGACCATTTCGAGCCAGCCGATACGGACTCCCGGCGGACATCATTAAACATAGGCTTGCTTGGATCGACTGGCACGCTGGTGCTGACGTTGATGGTCTGTGCTGCGGCTGCCTGCGTTGATTTGGCTGCCACTGATGCAACCGGTGCAACAGCACCGTGTACGTTGCTGACCGGGACTGGCTGGGTACTGGCCTGCGATTGAGCGACGGATGTGGTTGTGGCAGCTGCAATTGTTGCTACACCGGCACCGGCTCCCACGGCCATCGTCGAGATTGCTGACGCCATGTTGGCACGCGATGTGGAACCCGGGATGGGGGCTGTCTGTGTTGCGGGTTTGGCCACTGGTAGTTCCTCACCCGGCAGGACCAAGGTCGTTTTCTTGTGTTTGCGGCTACTTTTGTAACGGCGGGAGAAAAGACATCGAAAAAAAGAGGGATCATTTTAAAGGACATCTCAGGGGGAGCTCGTGTAACCATTTTTCTCGAGACTCCTCGTTACCTCAAGGACTCCGATACGGCCCGATACATTACCTTTCAGGACCCGCCGAATCCAACGTGTCATTGCTCGAGCCCACGCTACCGATGGACGTAAAGTCAGTACCTTCTGAAAGCAAGAAAAAATGGATCAACACACACGGTGTAAATAATTTACTTTAATAATAGCCCGGTTTATGGTGCGCATACACGAGCGGGACAAAACACGGTAAACCGTTTAACGGGGAACCCAAGGGTTGAAAACAAAACAAAAAAGAAGAACAAAAAAAAGGATAAAAGAAAGCTTCCCCTTTCGATTTCGACACGAACCTAGGTCCTAGGTCGTGTCTAAAAATCAATAACGGGCAAACGGGCATTTTCTCGGCATGTAGTTTGCTTTTATTGGCAACGGGACGTGCGTGCGTGCGTGCGAAATACGGAAAAACGGAAAATTGCCGGCTCTTCGGTTCGTCGTTAAAAAGGTGTGACAAACCCGACGATGGGTGGAATTCGTTCGACAGTTATTTTAAACACTCGCGCGCATTGTCGGCGCGCAATTCATTTAATTTAAATTATTCTCCCCACCAAACAATAATCGGCAACGGCCCTGACCGAAACCGATGGTGGAGCAATTTAATCAAGCAACCACGCCGGGGCAGTAAAAGCGCGTGATAAGGAAACATTAACGACAACCGGTTCGGCCCGAGAGGATCCGGAGGGCTTTCATCGCAAAACCACATTAAGTCGTTATCGTTATCGTCTGTGACGTCTTAACGATTATGTTGTCTTCGGTGATGCCGGCGAGGGTTTGAGGGTGTAAAACTGTGAAACCTAACGATTGTTTCGAGCTCCACACGTTGGTCGAGCGGGTAAAAGAAGCACACGGATACGTACCACTGGCGTAGTCCTTTTTCACCTGCACCTTGACCGATTCCTTGTTGATGTCTGGCTCGGAGGAGGATGCCTCCAAACCGATCCAGGCGCGTGCTTCCGGTCCGAGCCGTTTGATGAGTGCCTGCAGCTCGGCTTCTTTCTCCATCAGCACCTTTCGGAAGCGGCAGTTCGTCTGCTTCACGTCACGCATCCGCTGCTCCAGCTCGCACACCGACGAATCACGGCGATTCTTCGACACTGGGCGCAACGTGGCGCGAACCTTTTTATCGACCACACCGCTTGGGTTGCGCTTCAGCTCCACCAGCTGGTACGGGTGAATAATGAAGAAAAAAAAAACGAAACTCATCACACACATACAAAAGCTCTAAGGAACACCTAAGGACAGGTAGCCGTACCTTCGGCACAAACACCAGGCAGAGTGTGGCCGTCGTGCAGAAGATGATGAACACGGATATCAGGATGAACATGGCGTCCTTGCGATCGGACAGCACGAGTGCGATGGCCGCTCCCATCACGCACATGATCACGCAGTTGTATACCGACAGACCGACGTGTTTGGAGTCGTTTAGCGCCGGTATCGACACGTGACGCGTTTCCCACGCGAGAAAGGCACCGAAGATTAGCAGCAGTCCCTTGTACGCATAGATCACCCCGATGAAGATGGTCATTTTGCTTGACTGGCAGTACTCGTTCTCCTGCACGATGATCACGTCCTCTAGAGTTGGGTGTTCCTGTTTTTCGTTGGAGGGTGAGCACGCCATGTGAACAAACACACATCAAGCCAACATAAATTAAAAGAGCTACGTACCGATGGCTCGATGTACTTCGTCTCGCGATAGAACGGATCCGCTATCTGCCAGGTGGTCATGATCGCGAGATCGATCGCCAACAGGACACCGACGACGATGAACAGCTGGTAGTCCTTGATCACCTTCTTGTTGAGCTTCAGATCGGTGAAGATGGAGTGTACGCGCCAGGTCTTGGAGAACATGGCACCGAAGGCGAGACTGAACCCGGCCATCAATAGCCAGGCCCGTGCCGTACAGATGTACGGGAAGGCGGCCACACTGCTCAGGCCACTGTCAAGCCCGAGGAATATCACGCTCAAGTACGTGAGTATGCAGCCGATGATGATGAGGTTGTTCAAGTGCGGGCTAGACATCTTGATGTACCTGAAGCGGGTGGAGACGGCGATAAGACAACAGGGCAATCGAATCGAACGAAGACAGAGACGGGTCTTACCTCTGGTTGCGGAACTTGATGTTGACGGCGAGAAACACCGTCGCCATGATGATACCGATGCAGGACGTGCTCGCCAGCACGACGAAGATGGTAATGTTCACCTGGCTGTGCTCGATGATGCGCAGCGTGCGGTCCTTCGGTGGACTTCGTCCGACCCACTTCATTGGGTGGCCAAGGCTCAAGTCCAACCGCCCAGTAAGCGAGCTGTACTCACCGATCTTCACCTCAGCGCCACCCTGAAATTGCTTCAACAAGAAGCTAGCCTTTCGCTCGTTGTTGTAGAACCGCACCGGTCCCTGGGGAGAAACAAGCGAACGAAGACGTTGTCTCACCAGGTTAGAGTTGGAAGGAGGATAAGAAAAAACGACATAATCGCCGCCGGTTTGAGATGCTGCACGTACCGTGACTCCCTCGAAGCTGGTGTTTTTGAGGGCTTCCAGAAATATGTCTTCCCACTCCTTCACACGGTACTCGAAGCGCGTCAGTGAGTGTTCCTTGCGCTGGGAAACGTACTGGATGGCACTGGCAACGGCCCAGATCCCATCGTAGGTGTATCCGTGGAACCGCGAGTACTCACCACCACGTCGGCTGTTGTACTCCGTCAGATACTCGTCAGCCGTCTAGAGCAAGGAACAAGAGAACAGGCGAAAAACACCCATCCCAATTAGTGAGATCTGAGGAACGTGAGATGCGCACCTGGCGTTCGTACGTACAATTCCCGAGATGGTGATGTCACCGCTCGTGGATAACGGCAGCAGATCGACCAGAATCGTCGACTCGAGGGCCGTAGTCACGTGTTCCACCGCACAGTCGGTGTCATTCTCGGCCCACCACTCATTACCGTACGTGCCCATGACGAGCCACTGGTACGATCGCCCAAACATGTCCAGTTTGAATGCTTCGCAGAAAACGCGCCGTGCCCAGTACTCGTTGAAGTTACCGTAGATGATGCGGACGTCCTTTTCGCGTAGTTTGCGCAACGATTCCTCCACGTCGTACACGAAACTCTGCGTCTCGACCACGTCCAGACCTAGCGCGTCGAGATCAGCTACCATGTGGTTGTGCGGCAGTGAGTACCTCGGCTCGTTCTGGTAGATCGTACCAATACGCGTCCAGTTGAACTCCTTCAGCAGTGCGAGCCGGGGCGCATTGAACGCGTTCCCCGATGGAACGACGCGGAAGAAGTTTGGGAACGCGTCACGCGTAAACATCGGATGCGTGTCGGCGTACGACAACTGCGTCAGATGCCAGTGTTTGCTGGCTTTCGCGATTGGGTCGGTCACGTGCGTACAGGCCGCACCAAAAAGCATCAGCTTGTGCGGACCGGAGTGCATCATGTCGAAGAACGACTTCATGCCCACGGCCGCATTGCACTCGGTGTCGTTCCACCACATGTGCAGCCGGTAGCTGCGCAGGATGGTCGAGTGTTCGTTCACGTGGTCAAGCGCGAGCTTCACGCTCGGCATCACGCCACGTCCGGTTTCGCCATTCTCGACGCCTTCACCGTACGGGAAAAAACCCGCGATGTACACATCCATCCGGTGGCCGGGTCCGGGTCGCGATCCCGTTGCGCCTCGTTCACCGACCAACACCAGCACGAGTTGGGCCACTGTTAGCGCCACGGCTAGGGACGGTGGCGTGGACGAATGCATGGCCGGCCGGGAAGCTGCCCAGCTGAGGTTTGATTTAATTGTATGATAATATCGCGAGGTTTCGCGTCGTTCGCTCGGTTTGGCACCACGCTGAAGACACGTGAAACCGAGCTGGCGTGGTATTTGTTTGGCGCTCGATGTACGCACTGCTCCTGCTTGCTTTTGCGTGCCACCTCTCACCCGAGACCACGTGGCTGGCTCCGGTTTCCGCGCATTAGTGATTCGGTTTCACGATTTCGTTGCTTCCGGAGTTGCCTCGACGGGGCAATCATCGAACCGTAGCCCGCGCCGCTGCAAAGAAAGAAATCCATCAGACATCAGCGGGCTTTTGGGAGCAGGAATGCGAGGAACAGCATCGATAGAGGACAGCTTGGCTCGAGAGATGGGATCGATTTCCGGATTTGGACGTAACGCGTCACGATGCGATAGCGCCGGGCCGTCGAGAATCATCCATCATGGACGCATAAATCTTTCGCCTCCGGGGGCCGGTTTCGGACAGGTAAAAGCAATATACAAGCGAAAGCATCTGCACCACGAGCACGATGGGCATTTTGGAAACGGAGGGACTGGGGACGGATTGGGATGAGGTTTTTCTTTTACGCCATTTTGTGCCATCATGCGAGCGCGGCATTAGGCGTGGTGTTTGTTTCAAAGCGAAAGGATGTGTTTGATTCACATAAAAGCCGGGACCGTGTTATGGTAAGCTTACATTTATCCTGCCCTGCCAGCGATAAGAGGCCAAAGGATAAGTTGCGTGTGTATGTTCGACCTGGGCCGATACTCGATCACTTATGCTCCCCATCACACGTACAGCATCTTCAACGAGCGAAATTTAGCCCTTACATCGCACAAACAGCAAAGCACCGCTAAACTTCGAACGACAAAAACGGTATAGGACGAGAAACTTATTCGTTTACGTTTGAGTGATGGGATGCAAAAAAGCGATGTTTTCGCTTTCTTTGAAAAAGACTCATTAGCATTTCCAAGCCGGCTCTTTTGGGCTCTCTTTTACCACACGGTCCTAGCATCTTTCAGCTGGGAAGATATCAAATCTATTTCAACTGTTCGTCAATCAACTGTGAAGCGCTTAAAGCGAACGTTTTGATGTGTTATTTTGTTGTTGTTGTAAAAAATCTCGCTGTTTTCCAGTTCGGTTCTGCCATTGCAAAAATGTGTTTAAAAATGATTAACACGAAGCACAGGATCGAAATTTACCGTTCGCAGGTATTAGATAGAAGGAAAGCTTACAAGCTGTCAAAATTCTAAAAACACTGTTATATCTGAGTCTGCTTCTACGAATCAGCTATGAATTTTAATCGAGAGGGTTCATGTTTAGCCAATCGCACAATGCTGCAAAACACGTTCCCGCACGTTTAAGCGAACGTACGATAACTGACCATGGTTGTTTATTTCTTGCTTTGCCTTCAACGAAACGCATCTATTTGAGACCGTTCTATTCCTTGAACTAAAATCTATCATGGGCTGCGAATACATACACACCCGTAAACGTAACTGCACCGTGGTCTACTAAAAACAAGCACCAAATATCGCTCTTCGTCGAGGAAAGTGCACAAACGAATGGGTTGTAATATTTTTCGGCATGGCAGAAGGCAAAAAAGCCCCTTTTCTAAAACGCGAGATGAATAAAACATCCAGCTCGCGGGCACGAGTGCACCTGAGTATGCGATCAGTAAATGATGGATAGAAAATATACAAGCGTATTTTTTTTTCTCATTTAATTTCTTTTACGCGAATGATATTTCCTATCAGCGTCATGTGCGGAAAATGAAGTTCACCTCGAATATCGGCAATTTTTCCCGAGCTTTCATCCAGCTTCCGTAGTAGCTTTTCCCACTGGCATAGGATGTGGTTGGGGCCAGAACCAGATTTCAATTTTCTATGATTGACTGTCGGCACGCGGGCGTGGGTGGGTGTGTGGGTGTGTGTACTTTTGCCCCTTTTTTACGACGCCGTCACGTTCCCGGGAACCATCAGGAGCCAGTTGCCTCGAAAGGATATTGAAAATATCACACGTACGCCACGCCATTCCACGGGTGGTGCGCTTGCCCGTACTGTCCTGCAGCCACGAGCACCATGCTGCGCGTGGAGCGAGGAAATAAATATTCATCAAAGTCATGAGATGCTTGAGATCACACGAAGAAATATTAATTAAGAACTGCTGGAAAAATTGAATCCCACCATGCATACTTTTATGCAATTAGCGAATTGCAACTTCCAGCTTTACACAGGCACTGCTGAGAAGTTCACTTTTTGTGAGTTATTCTCGCGTGCGTAATACAAATGTGGTGCGGTTTTACAGACCAAATAACAAGCTGTATTTGGGAGAATTCAAATTTGCTTTTCAGATAAAAAAAACTGTTCAAAGAGATATGTAACTGGTTTTGGCAGCATGTTAGCGGGAAATATGGAAAAAGTCGTAGCAAAGACGTTTTGGAGTGAATAAGAAAGCCTGTTTCAGTCATATTTGTTAGATAGGTATAGTCCACGGTTCGTTTGGATATGCATATTTTTTTTTTGGTTAAGCAAAACTTTTCTAACTAAAAGTCAAAACATACCTAACTAAGCATAGATGATAGATAACTTTTTATCGCTTTGGAGTAGTTAATTTGCGTAAGAGATGAGAAAACAATCAACAGACGCTTTTCAAACATTCATTATTCAACCCGCTTTTTTTTGGTTTAGCAAAATCACATTAACCTATTTATCTTCGTAAAACAACTGTGGAAGCTTTACTTCTGTGCATAAGATACTCCTACTTTGAAGCGAGAAAAACCGAGCAATATGCTACTAGCATGCATTCATCATTTATTAATAGATAAACGTTCAACAAGCGTGTCGTCTACCCTGGATAACATATAATTAACTCCGTACGATTGCAGTGTGTATAAAACCATCGAAAAAGAAAAAAACTTCAGAGAAGATAGGTAATGGATACAGGATAGTGTACTAACAGCCCACTGCCAACAGTCTAACGTACAGTTCGTATGTATGGATAAACGACACCCCTTATGAACTTCCATACGTTAATTGTCTTTAATATCGTGTAACCGTAGCAGGTTCACACACATGATATAATGCGCAATAGGAAATCGTCCATTAATTATCAATAGAAACTAATTACATTATCAATCAAATTTCAACCAAGTCACCAGGTACCTTCCGATTTAAGCTGTTAAGCGAAAACCATTTCAAACAAGCCCAAATAGCACCCTTTTCTTATTCAGTTTTTAAAAAGAAAGATTTTTTAAATATATTTTACCAATTCGTCTACCCTAAATGATATACATCCCTGATCGATCGAAATCTGGAGCTGTACTGAAACTGTACAAAAAACTGTACCGTTTGTAAAAAGCTATTAAATTCTGAGTAACTGCCAAATTGTCCATGTCATTTGACAAATGTCAATGTTCCTCAACGAATGCATTCGCGCCAATGTACGCGAAAAAAGCTTCATCGTTATTGAGAGCTATTCTTGTTTAAAATATTTCCATCACACCTGAAGCAACTCATCCGTTCCGTTCCGTGCGCTTCAAAAAGCTATAATTTAAACAAGTGCCTTATTTTCTGCCGTTTTTTTTTTACTTTCTTCCCTCACGAGTAGCCGGAAGGCAACGAGCACCGAATTTTGAACCGTAATAATGCCTTACACAACGCCCACAAAAAACGACCGAAACAATGCGTTGTCAGGTAGATGGATTCTTCATCATTTAAACAAATCGCTCCATTTCCAAAGGACGGCATACGAGGTGACACAAATTTGACGACAGGACATCAATAATGCACGTATCTTTGGGAGGCCCATCCCAGTCGCGCCCAACTCCGGAGGCTGCCATAAAGCTTTCGGCAAAGCAACGGCATCGGCATCGGTGTGCCACAAAACCACACGCTCTTGATTCATTGCTCTGTGTGTGTGTGTTTATCTGAGGGCTTTTTTTATATACTTTTCATAAAAATATCCCCTCAACCTACATGCGGCCAGGGCTCGGACGTGGCCCGGTTTGTGGGGAGCAAAAGAAGCCAACAAAACAAATCCACCAAAAATAACTCAGCAAAATCCCAATCACTGGGCAATAATAAATGACTCCTGCTCCAAACTCCATCATCGCCCCCGCGTAATTCTCCCTTCATTCTCCTCTCCTCCATTCTCTGCGTGCCACTCTACTTGGGGGAGGTGGTTTTTCCAATGGCGCTTTTCATTGTCCGCTGGCCACAAACCCGGTGCTCAAACCGCGTTCGAAGAACAATCGCCTCGCATTCGGTCGGAGCGGAGTGTTTTCCACCGGGGTTCCGCTTTATGTAATTTTAGTTCGATTTATTGCCCTGAACGGTTCTCAAATCTAAACCCACCGGCATCCCGGTAGGATTCTATCGGATCCGATTTCCGGGCCCGGGGAGCTCGGACGGAAAAACACAGGAAAAAAAAAACAGCTCACAAAAAGCCACTCCGGTAAACCGGTAAGCAAACGTTAGCGTTTCGTTATGCCACCAAATTCGGTGAGCACATTGCCCAGCCCAGGAGTGTTAGTTTTGGTGTGTTTTCGAAAGAGAACCCGCTAGCCCGGGGGTTTATGTGTGCTTGCTTTGCTTCCACCTTTTATTCGAGGGCCGCCCGAAATTTACCACAAGATTTGCATTTCACGCTTTTTATGGAGGGTATTAGTTGCGTGGGAGGATTTTCTCGTTTTCTCGCTTACTCCTTCGCTTACTGAAGCAAACGCAACGCACCCGGGCGACTGGATCAAGTTATGCCCGTTTGGAAGTGTCTTTGATTTGATTTATGTCGTCGTTTGCGTGGCGAAGTCGAAATGAAAACCCGTCACCCGGGCCGTTTGCGCGGGCGTGTGCAAGTTTGGAAATCGAGCAAAGGCAAAAACTCCCCACTCGCACCAAAAAGCTAAACAAATTATTCATCGCCACAACAACAACAACAACAACGGGAAGTTTTTCGGCAGCGCCTCCTACGATGGTTGGACGCGAGTTTCCATGACGATGACGTCGCAACTCGACAGTATCGCGCGGGAATGTCAGTCGTCCGGGGGTGAATGTTTAATTGTGAGCGAGTAATTCACATTCAAATATCACCGATTAGCTGGACTGCCGGTGAATGAAGGTCACCCGAGCGGGAAGGGTGTGGAAAGCGCACGAAAAAAAAAGCAAACACACACACACACACCGGGAATGCCCTTTGGACGGGTTGGCCAACGGTCGGAATTGAACGTGCCACGGTTGTGAGCCACAAAACAAAGACAAAACCCACCCGTGCTCGGGGAAACTTGTGTTTCAGCTCGCCCTACAAAAAAGGGACAAAAAAGCGGAACAAGCCACGGTACGTTGAAAAATCGCCAAAGAAACGCAGAAAACGGCATTCACCGTGGACGAGGCGAGTTTTCCGGGCGAGTTTTCCACTTGGGCTCCCTTTCAGAGGGAGAACCACCCCCGCGCGGAGACTTGCAAAGGCAAAGGTCGCCCATATTTTAAGTCACAAATGCCCGGTTTCACATCCACCACGGTGTAAAGCGGGCCAACGCCACCGTGCCACAGACAGCCCATGAGGCCCACGCGGCAGACAAAAGGTACCGAATTCGTTGGGGACTGCTTCGGATGGGTTCCTCGGGTGCGAAAGCTTCAGCCCGGAACCTTCGCCCACGGACCCAGGGTGTCCTCGGTACCGTGTGGGTGTGTAAGGAAGCCGGGGAAAAGGGATAATAAATTTCATAAACACACCATTGCCCTTGAAGCGCGGGAAAACCCACTGTGAACGCGATCGGCTATGCGAACGAGCAGGCGGCTCCGTTCCATTATTAGCGTTGTTGTTGTTATTTATTTTTTTTGGTCCCTGTTGGTTCGCCCTCCGTGTGGAAGGGCCGTAACAAAAAAAATAAACGACACGCGAAACGGTACGCGCGATGACAAGTGAAGAGCAACATTAAACAACTCGGAAGGGACTTCCGAAGGGATCCACGGCTAAACGAACTGGCCCTCTTTTTCCTTCCGGTGCAATTATACTACCCTGCCAAGCCCTGTGTGCCCAGCGTGACCGGAAGGAAGGACTACGCGACTATTTCGCTGCCAAACGGAATGGAGCACGCTCGCACGTGGCTAACTGGGCGTCTCCATCCTCAATGGATCGCCTTCGGTTGCGCAACAAAAGGATGGCTTCTCCTCCCACACGGTACCCGTTTCCGGCTGCCAAGACTGGCCGGGCTCCTCACAGTACGTGTGTGTGTGTGTGTGTGTGTGTGAGTGTGGAAGCGCGCTATTTATAAAAAGGTTCGCCCATATTTATTTGTGGCATTGCCCACCTGTCCAGAAGACCATGTTCGCGACATGTTCGCGGCACGTACGACCACGGTCGATCGTCCTTAGCTGGTGCTTGTTCTCATGTTCACGTAAAGGACAAGCACACCGACAAACCTCCCGGTGTGCAGTGACAAATTATGCATTTTCAATCGGAAGGACACGCTGTCATCGAGCCGGAACGGCAACCCGACCGGATCCGGATCGGTAGTCGATGGTACCGGAAAAAGCGGAAACCAGCAGTGATGGTAATGCCGTACAAACACACACACACACACACACACACACACATACAAAAAAAAGCAGAACACAATATCCGCCATTAGCGCCATTCGTCGCCAGAGACATTCGTTGGCTGGACGGATCAAAAGGGGCCATCGATTGCAGCCGTTTTACTTACGGTGCAGGTGTACCGGGCGACGGTGTGCTGTAGAGAAAGGACCCTTATCAGTGATCGAGGTGAATCTGTGATTTCGTGGCTCTCCCCCGCCTCATGACTCCTCGAACACTCCGACTTGTACGTAAATGATCCGGAAAATTGATTCGCCAATCGAATGCGCACACCCGGCTCAGCTTCGTGTCACTCGTCTGGATGATGGTGTGTTTTTTGCCCTTCCATATTCCCGTGTATGCGCACATGTGCATGTGTGTGTGTGTGTGTCACAAACATAGAAATCCTCTTCCAGTGGTCTCTTCCATTCCGACCGGGGTGGATTCGTGGCTCCTGAACGGATTCAATTGGCCCGATGGAGGCGCCTGGTGCGCAGCGTAAGAAACCCTCCGGTCCGGATTGTATGGAAATCGTGTAGCAATCGTGAATATGAAATATCATTACCACGCGGGCGCAGGCACTCCCTCGGCTCGGGAATAATTCAGTTAGAAGCGGAAATGTCCCGGAGGGTAACGAACGGAAAGCAACGAAGCACGCTCCCCGCTCGAAGAAGCCCTTTTGCGCTTTCCGGCGCTGGGAAATCAGTTCTAGGCGAAAGTTGATTGTCGTCATGCCCACGTAACATTACGGCAAGACCCGAGGATGAGCTAGTTTCTGGTGACCTTATTCCCCCGCGTTCTCGAGCACACCAAATGGGAGTAATAATAAACATAGCAATAATGGTAATCATAATACCACTAATAAAAAGAAAACAGATGAACCCACGGTCAGGTATGGGGGCATTCCTTGGGAACAAACGTCCGCTCGCTTCTTTACGTGGGAGCACGTTTTTACATAACGTCTTGGGGTGGCAGAGAGAGTTTCGTCTTTGGGAAGCTGCCAAGCTGCAGCACGGGTACGGGTTTAAAGGGAGAAAGGCGAGTGGGCGTGGAAAAACTGGGCCACAAAGTGAAGGCACCTGCCCGACCAGCGTATTCTATCGCATCTTCGCGAAAAGCTTGGATTCTTCATTTTTTTCCTCCCTCCTGCCTACTGCTCCAACGAAGGGGAAGCGGTGGTGGTTGTGGTGGTGGGACGCCTACACCTTCACACCCATTCTGCTCACGTGTGCTTGCGCGTGGGATGAGAGCAACGCAGGACGAAAGGTGCCTTCACCGCTCCATCGAGGCCACGTAAGACACGTTCCACGTGGCGGAAAAAAAAACCAAAAACACAAAAAAAGGGCACCAAATCGCCCAGCAATGACTGTGTGGAAACTGATGGATAAATTGACGGTTAAGATTGGACGCGAGCGAGGTGGGTTGTTTATATCGAGCGGAAAAAGCGCCACCGGTAGCGCAGTAGTACGTGAACCCGCCGCCAGGTTGTGCGTGCTTTTCAACAACTCGTGCTTTCCCTCTCGCACGCTCTCACTCTGTCTCGCTTTCTCCCTCGCGCTGGCAGGATGTGAGGAGCGATTCTTATGCTGCTGCTTAAATATTCATGAGCGTAATAATTCGACTTCGTCAGAGTCGGAATTGAAAATGAAGATAAATGCAGACAGAACCGCTACTTCCATAACCACTACTACCACTTCCGATGAAATAAGCAAAAACAGAAAAAAAAAAAAAACCGAACCACGGATGCTCCAGGGGGATGGATCGGGTACATTTACCTACTCCTCCCGTACTCGGGTTACGTTTCTCCTGCAGTACCGAACCCTATCCATCCGAGTGCTTCGTTCCGTTTGGTGGTGTCGGAAGTGCCCGCCCCCAAACCAGGATCCGGATGTGGATGTAACGAAGCGAACGGAGAAAAATCCCTCTCCGAAGTGAAATGAAATCATGACCGCGAATGATTCCCAGTTTTCAAAACCCAGGTGCACTCCTGGCGGCACCAGCACGACAGAGTTCTCCTCCCCATCCGTGTGACGTAAGCAAGCACTTCAACGGACAACCGAGGATAAACACCACCCCCTACAGCACACACACACATACACACACAGACAGGAGGATAAAGTTTCCTCCTAGAGCTTCGTCGGAGCGAGCTGGTAGGGAATGTGGCGATAAGAGACAAAGTAACCCACGCGACCGTTTGGAGCCGCCGAAGTACCTAATAATCGAATCCAGAGCAGAAAGGGATATTGAGAGCACACACAAAAAAAATACAAACAAGAAAAAGAAAAACTATCCCCCCAAAGAAAGGAATCGGTGGCGTGGGAATGAAGAAAGATGTGAAACGATAGCCAGCGTTGAGGCCTGCGAAGGAAGCTGTGTGTAAATTGGCCTGATTTTGGTGGCCTGAAAATCGAGTTAGCGGACTGATTGCTAGTTTTATGCGAGTTGCTTCGCTACTCCACCATTAAAACGGTCACCGAGCCCGGTCGCCATTGTTTGTGGCGCCTAATGGACGACGCGCAGGGTCGAAAGCATTCCGTACCGAAAGAGGGCTGTTCTCGAGGTGTTGCCCTGCCCTGGACCGGAAGAGTGGACCGAATTTGGGGTAATCATTTCTAATTTGCGATCAACGGAGTTGAACAGTTCTGTGGTTTGACCCGCAGCTAACCGTTTTATCGGCCACACGAGCGGCCGTCGGCGGTTTTTGTGTCCATTAGTGTGCGAATGGATCGATAATTGCTTCGTTTCGCCGTTCGTCCCTTCTCCGGGCACTGCACAAACAAAACCACTCCACTGACCGCTAGTCGGTCAAACGTTGGACAACTTTAAGGCCCAAAGTTCTTTCTGAACTTTCCCCACACCGGGAGTTTGTGCCGAAAGGAACCCCTTCCGACGCCACAAGGACCTCGATCGTGTGGGGAAGGCTGATCGTGTGGAATTGTGTGTTGCGCAATACCGTGGGGAGAAAACCAGGCGATTCCGGTGATTCCACCGATGCAGACGAAGAAACACAAAGTCCCCGTTCTGGTCGGGTTTGCCGGAACGATGAATAATAGCGTAACCCGTGGTAGGTCCCCTGCGGATGCCAATGTAATGCCGAGTGCCGTGCGCCAGATCTGCCAGATAAAAGCTCTCTCCGGCTTTCATACATTTATATATAGCGCCCGCAATTTACAACGTACAACGGCACATGCACCAACCGGGAGGGATCCATCAATGCCAACCACGCGAAAAAGGAAAACGTTACACAAGCGAAAGCATCCCATCCTCCCGCGTATGAATCAATTATATGCATGGCTCTCGAATTCATCTGCACAGGGGACAAGAAGCAAAAAGCGATACATTATTCATTAGACGGGCTTGAATGGATTGTCGGATCGGTGAGATGGACGTGCTGTTTAAGGGCGTGCTGTTTTCAAAAGCAGCTCCGGCCTGGTGCTCTAATGAGACCGTGCTATCGGCCAGAGCGCAGGCCGGTTCGCAAATGCCGACGCTCATAATTTCTATCCCCGGTTATACCCGTGTTGCTCTGTAAAACAAATTCCCGACATTCCATTTCCCGGGCCTTCCACCGATGCTCGGTGAATGTTTACGAGCGGTGGTGTTGTATGCCTCATTAAGAATTCTTTCTAGATCGAAACTTTCGCCCGCCATGTTTCGCCATCGGGATAAACTGGGTTCCGATCCGACACACACACACACACACACATACGCTAACTGGGACACATGTGTGTGCGGTTGCAGGACGAGCGAACGAGCAGTCCATCCGCAGTGGGCCCTCCGGGCTCGAGCAAAGGGAAAACTGGTGGAAAATGTCTCATCTGTTGTCGTTGACTTTAACCCCCCGCCATTCCAACCCGTCGACGCTCGGAATCTGGGGCGGATCCCACCCACGCCCTCGGTGGGTCCTGCGTGGTCGACAACCCCAATAAAGCTTTCAAAGTTTCGCACTAATTCTAGGAAGCTCAGAGCATCCTGCTCCCACGTTAATCGACCGTTTTGGATGGAAAACAAAATTAACGAAGCAAATTTGTTGCCTTCGTTGCTTCACACCACATCCAGCTGCCGTGTGCCCAATTACCCAATGCGTCCATGATTCCATGCGGGGGGAACTGGGAAAATGCTGTTCTAACCGCCCATTTCAATCGCTGCCACGAGTCGCTGCCCAAAAAGGACGATCCCCTCGCCGGAGCGCTTCGAACGTGAAAGCCCGTGGTTGAGCATGGGGTTTTTGAAGCTAGGAAAATCATGTCCCGGTGCTGGGGCGCGCAGAGGATCAACACTCCTGAGGTTACACAAAGGTTCTGGCCGGGGTTTTTCGATGCTACCGGTGCGTACACCCTTTTGCACTCTTGCCAGGGGCGGCCAGTGCCAATCTCATCAGCCGGGTTGGATGGTTGTAAAAGGTGTGCGAAATGGCAAATCCTTTAATTCACGTAATGGTTGTATTTGCATTTCGAGTAATAGCTAAATAAATATATTGACATTTTACTGCTGCCGATGTTGCGGGTCTGCAAAATGGCCCTCCTTATTGCAGCTTATGTTATTTTGATGTTTTTCCTACCACCAGAAATGATTTCATTTGACCGTTATTTCTAACAATCGCTCACCAGCGCCGTAAGTGTGCGACATCTGGAGGTTAAAGCATAACGGTTAAATGCCTGGTATGTTTTCTAATTCACCAGAAAAAGGTTCGGTTCGCCCTATGACCTATCCTTAACACACACACACACACACACACACACTAAAATCCTTACTTTCCCCCCCAATTGTTTGTTCCTTCTTGCTAATAATCGTTTATTCATAAGTCATTCATATGTAGGTATGCTTGTTTGGCTAGAAGGCCTTTGCTAGTATGAGTTGAGGCTCTTGGTAAAGGATCGAAAAAGGAAAACATAGAGAACGTTACTACAAACGCTAATAAAAGTTTAGCTTTAGTAGCTTTAGATTTTAAAAGCCAAAAACAACGCAATACAGCTCTTCTACCACTATAAATTCTCAAAAACAGATACAATTGGAATTGGGTTCACGGCCTGTCAAAAGACAAGGAAATGTCTAACAAACGACATGAGGAATTATTCTTGTAATGTGCTGTAGATTAATTTAATGTTTTGTTGTACTATTATTGACGCAATGTCCTGTTAGAGTTTTGTATGCAGTAACAACATCCTATAATAATGACAAATTTCTAACAAATAATGACATTTATCTTATATTACTATTTGTTGTAATTGTGTGATTTTTGCAAAACCGGTGTTCGAATGAAACGATTTTTTAATTGCTACTGTTTGTTCTTGGTCATTCTGAGAGTTCATTATAAGTTCATTTGTCAATTCTTGTTCATTCATTTAATAAATGTCCTAATCTTTCGTTTTATATTCCAAGTTCAATTATTTTACCTTTTGTCCAACACTCTTATTAATAATATTAAAACTATGATTTTTTTCAAGAAAATCTGATTTCCGTAGCCTGCATACCATGCTTTTAACAAGAACAATTAATCGTAAAACTGTGTAAACTCATGCAAGAGAACATTTTCGACAGTTTAGGTCAGGTAGTCCAGATTCGCACAATAGTTTAACAAAGAAAACATACGCAACAAACGACCGTTTGCACAATACAATTGCCAGCGGTAGCCATTTTTTTGGCGGCTTACATACACCAATTTCCTCCAGTTCGAGATGCCTCGTTCATCGGCCAGTAACCGACGTTCTGAGCACGAGAAAACCAAGCAACGAGTTGACGGGTTCTAACTATCATATTATTAACTCAAACGGACGGCTAAAAGATAATTTGCATTGCAAAATGACATCCGTAATTACATAATTTGTTGACTGAAAGGACCGCAGCGCTGGGGCGTGCCACCGGTTTTCTTTGCACACAATTTGACCGCGTTTTCCGGCGCTTGGCTTCCACTGTCTCGGACGGTGGTTTTCTGTTCCGGAGTGTTTTCGAATTGTTCTAACCGCGCACAAAGTTGAAGCAAACTTTCGCGCACTGTAAATCCGATCGCACGCTATCTACAGAAAACCACCAATCAACGCGTGCCTCTCTCGCGTGCGGGTCTCGATGGCGTTGAGTGGCATGGCGCCGAGGTTTGGGTGAAAAATTAATTATATTCCAGACACCGACAGGACAAACAGGTGGGGGGAACTGGTGATGGCATGACGGTGCACGCGCGAGCGAAAGCGAAAGCCAGCCAATTGTTGCAATCGGTCGGCCATCTTCGCAAACCAGAGGGCGCTAAAACGAAACGTCACCCCGAACTTGACGTCTCCCAAAATGGCGTCGGGGCATTGTTTCGTCCTGCAGCCTCCTGGGACGTGCCGCCAATCGCACGGGGGAAGCTGATGGCAGGCGAATATTTCATCGGACGGCCACAGTTTACTCACCGTTGCGAGTCGTCTGCCCCCGTTGAATCGTCGTCGTCCCGCCTGTCGCGCAAACAAGCACGAGCACGGTTTGTTTTAAAACGTCACCAACGGAAGCTACGCATTAAATTTCCGGTCAGCAACAGAGCGCGCTTTGCTCGGTGTCATCTCACTGCCAGCATCCAGCAGTAATGAACGTAATTGAAATTTAAGATAATATCATCTCATTTTGCGTAAACACAAAACCACCCACGTTACGCCTCGTGTGAGCCACGCAAGGCGTTTGCCGCAAAACTCACGCCTTCGTCGGATACGCAAGGGCGCTTGATTTCGATTTCGCCATCACGCCGTCGCATAACAGCACAGCACCTGTTGGCTGCGTTGGGCCTCGTTGGGCGTGCACATACATACACGGTGTGCCCGACCTCGAGTGACGGATCACCCCACGTAAACGTAACACCCTACGGCATCCCGCGGGCGGGCGAATTTCCGGCGCAAAATCATTATTATCAGACGGATACGGAGAAAGGATAATTCCCCGAGTTGCCGCCGCCGAGAAAGGGGTGTTCGCTTGGTTCGGTGTTCGAGCGTTACTTACCAGCGTTTAGTTGAGTGCGGTGGGCGAAATAGTTAAAATTTAACGGCACCTCCCCAGCCACCTGGCCACTCGTTGGCTTCCGTTCTCTGCGGTTCGCATATGAATCATATTCGACCGTAACCGTGATTAGCCACCGGGATGTCGGGAGGGAGGGGGGGGGAGGCTGGTGGGTGGTGGCTGGTTGTGCGGGTTTTTCATTTGTTTCATCAAGTGGTTCCTTCATCATCATGCCCTGACCCAGCGCCGTGTTTCAGGCGCTGGCCTGCCTGCCATGGCTTCCGGCCGCTGGAAGCCCAGGCTCGTTACGTTTCATTACGCTCCGGACGCGATTCGGGTGTTTAAATTCGCTCAGGATCTACACCCACGCCACCCGCTCCTAGGGGTGCTCCTGAGGCGCACATTAAGTATGTAAATTAATTCCGTGTGGCTTCTTTGGGAATCAATTTAATTTCAACCATCCGACCTATCTCTTTGTCTCTCGCTCATGGCTGACGGCTTGGGCTCGACTGGTACGCGTGGGTGGGCTGGGTTCGAGGGCTCGTAGGTTCCCTTTTCGCTCCACGCTTCATGGCGCGCATGGTGAGAATAAAAATGAAATAAAACGAAATGAAATTTGCCCGGACAGGCTCTGATGGGAAGCCAGCCTCGAAGCCTGTTTGCTCGCTTCAGGTTCAGGCTCAATATTGAGCGAAGGCTTAGCCAGGTCGGGCCAGGCCGGGGAAAAACTTTATCCATCCTAGCGCTGCTCGGCGGGATTAATTTACCCTTTGGGAGCTTATGAATCAAAACACATTTCCGTTTCCACACTGGCGAATCGCGAGACGTAATGATCGACGTGCCCGGCTGGCATCGAGCAATTTGCATCCTTTCATTTGCCACTTGCCGAGCCTTTTATGCCACCGTACGTGCGATTGTCTAAGCCACGTGCACACCCAACGGTTCTTCTCTTTTGTTTGAAGCACACGCCGAAACATTAGCGAACATCACGGAGCCCTTCGACCTCGGGTTGTGTCGCAGAATAAATACGAACATTGTGGGTGCTTTCAATTCCACAACCCGAGAGAGAAAGAGAGAGAGTGAGAGAAAATGGGCAGATAAATGCCATTCGAGTTGCCAAATGTGTATCCTTGGAATCGGTAACGATCGGACCCGTTTGTTAGGGGGTTTGTTTTAGTAGCGTAGTCTCATCGTTCAGGTCTCGGCTGTCGTGGACGTCCTCGGATGGAGTTTTGACATCGAAACCGGACGCCAGAAGGGTGGCTTGTGGGTGGCGTCGGCCAAGCCCCACCCAAAAGGTCGATCCACCGAGGTAACACCGAGAGCTGGACTGGAAAGTGTCGAAACGGAACCGGAAACGGAAACACGGCATCGGTGCAAAGGCAAACACGGAATGGGTTTCTCTTTATTTTTTGTTGTGATGTTTTTACACATGGCCGGTCGGTCGGCAGCGAAACCGTACGACTCTGAGGCACCAGGGCGAGCAACAATGTGTGGAAGAAGAAGCGAGAAAGAGTGAACCTGTCTCACCCGCTCATAAAAAGCGCCACCAAAGATCGCAGAAAAGCGAACCAGCCAAGGCGTCGGGCGGCCCCGTGAGGACGTGTTTTAATTTTTACGCGCTTATCGCCACACCGAAATCGTAATAGAAATGGGAAAAGGCTCGAAAAGGCGTGTGTGGGGAAGGCTTTCGAGATTCTGCTTAATATATGTTAGTGTGCATGTGCGATGGGACCGTGTGGAAGTGGAAAGCCCTTTTTTTTTCTCTCCCTTGTGTATAACGAATTTGCTTTCTTTGCAGCCCCATTTTCCGGCCCAGCAGGGGTGGTTGATGGATCCGAACCGACCGTACTCTGACCGCAGTGGGTTCTGCTCGTTTCGTTTCGAAAGACAAACCGAGGCACGTGCAATGGTTGCGAGATTTGGTGATTAGAAAAATTTTCCAACCCACAGTGAAACTCGGCACATGAAAGCGTAAAATCACGTCACACTGCGATACACACGTATCGCAAATGACGAGCTTTCCCGACGATGGTGATGCTGTTGCGAATGGGTCGGGCTTTTGTTTTTTCCTTTCCTTTTCGCCCGGGTTGCGGTGAATTTTCGCGGCAAGGGTCGTGGGCATTGGAAGGAAGGGGAGGGGGTGGGATGGATTGTTGCGACCATAAAATTGTCATCCACCAGGGATTCCGTTGCCATGCCGATCCGATGACGGACATGCGGGATTGCCAAAGCCCAGGTGGGTTTTATGTTAAAATCAACAAATGTAATTTCAAACTCATTCTCGTTGTAATGGTATTTGCTCATGCTCCGCACGCTTGTGAAATCGGTGGAAGAGAGACCAAAAAAATGGGAAATTATTTTGTTGCCGCTCCTCGCGAGCATTATTTGGCACTGTGAAACAACAACGGTAAGTTCATAACTTGAATATTACTTTGCGCGATGAGAAAAATGGAGTACTTTGTCGGCTGAATCGCGCTGGCACAGTGTGGGTGAAAAGCAATCCATCTAGCCGGCTTCTACCCATAAATGAGGTTTCCAAAAATGGTTGCTATGGCAACGCAAACAATCGAAATCAATTGGAAGGAAATACGATTTGCTATTCGCAAAGAAAAAATTGTGCAAGCTCTTTATTGTTTAGTTATTTTTATTTTACATCACTTATGCCTGAATTATAAATTTTTTCGAAAGAAATTTCATAATAGAAAAAAAACATAATTTGTACGTCTCGAGCAATAACGAATCTTATTTTGTTGTTCTACCAGATGATATTCCTTGACAAACTGTTACTGGAAACTAGCCTCTTCACTGTTTTGCCGGAGCAGTGCTCAGGCAGTGTTGATCTTCTTAAACGCTGTTGTGTATTCACTTTTTATGCGCGCGTATAAATTTGGTATATTGTTGTGTGTTGTTTGGTTAATTCATAGCAATTTTTTGTTTGGTTTAGCAATTGTTAAAAATTTTTGACTCAAGTGACGAGAGTGCAAAGTTGTTCGTAATGTTGTTCGTACAGGAGTCAATGCGATAAAAAGCTTTGCAACAAAACTAGATATTATCGATCTTACTGTGATAGAACTCATACAAACGAATAAATAAACCAATAGAATACGTATAGTTAATTGGTGTTGAAAACAAACTCACCGTCAACCGATTCGGAAGTATTTTTCCTGATACACTCGAATATCATTTTTTCTTAGCGAAGCTTTTTTTTTTAAATAAAACCTCAAGGATTAAACAAATACTTTTGTTGTTATTGTTTTAAGAACATGTTTTTCCCGAAACTCAAAAAACGGGTGACAAGTTTTTGACCTTTTTTTCCAAAATCGCAGGACTGTAAAGGGGCATGTTTTTTTCTGATTCAAAAGAAAACTATATGCTCATCTAGGTATTTTATTCATTTTCTACTGTGCAAATTATGAAACGAGTCCAACTATTGGTGTAAAGTAAAACAGATTTCTTAACAGCTTCGTATATTTGCTTGTTGATAGACATCACAAACACAAAAGCTGTACCCAATAATGCCATCTGCTTTGAATATTGGTCTCAATTTCGATGCTTGACTGAATGGCACTTAACACAAAGCTGGTTCATAGAAGGAGCGTTTCTATAGATCCATCGAGCGGATCTCCTCTGGAATAACTACAATAAAAATCATCTCAGTTGTAATCGTTGGAATGGAAGGGGTAATATGAGAGTGTTGGGAAATAAGCTATCGAAGGGCAACCATCGGAACAGCAAATGTGAATTAAGGATAAACGACTTCACCCGTACCAATACTCTTCGAAAACAAATTCAATTAAATTATCAGCACTATGAGTAACGAGTTTATGCAAACTTATCTACATAGTACTGTCGAATTCAATACACCATATCCAACGGACGTATATTTTACATATTGGTAAAAATTTCTATCAAAACACATCTAAGAAAAACAATAGAATCCATACTACCAAAGTTCGAACACATTACAAAATTATGTAATATTTCATAAACTTGAGGATTTGACAGTGTTTCATAAATACCAAAAGAACTTTCACGGAGCAATGCTTGTAAAAATCAATTGAAATTACCATAAAAAACTAAATAGGCTTTACGTTCAAAAATTAAATTCATTGCAGTACAAGTGTTTCGAAATTTTGGATTTACTTTACAAAAATATCAAAGTTATCTTTTGACACATTGTTCTTATAATTACAAATATCAGTTGCAATAAGCAGATTTGGTAACATTATAAATAATCTTTTCCGTTAGTTCTTAGCTTTCAGATAGCTCTTACGATGTAAAATAAATTGATATGAGTTATTAGTAATACATTTTATCAAAATAAGTTTCATCAAAATATTAAAAAAAACAACCAACTTTTCTCATCTCGATTGGGATATACATATAATCAAAGGTTATACGTAGTCGTTTCAGAGAATTGAGGTTTTGAAAGTACCATCATTCAACTACTCTTCTGAAAATAATTATTTGTGAAATAGATATAACATTTTTGAAACATCCTAGGATGAATCATAACATAATCCAAAATATATTCATCACAATTTTCATGCATTTATGCTTAGTAGTCAATAAGTAAATACTGTATACTATTCATATTCAAATCAAACAAAATTAAATCCTTAACTTAGTTTTTCTTGCTTAGCGCTTAGCAAGTAAAATCAGCATTAATGATTGTATCCCAACCTTCAATAATGAAGATAATGGATGTAACGAATGCTTGTAAATTTACAAGGAAATCCTTGTCATACGTCAATCAAATCTTCGTGAAACTTTGAAGCATGTTCTGCTTCGGAATGGCTTGTTGTCATGTTACAGTTTTAATGGTGTGGCTTGCCAGAGGGTTTACTCAGAAATTATTTCTCTACTAATTAAAAAAACAAAGTGTTTTCAGTTTCCAAGATCCAAAGATGTCATACAATTGAATCTGAGAAGAGTATATATGTGTCGGTCGATTTACTAAATAGTACTAAAAGGAAGTACAGAGAATATGTTTTATAAATTGTTTCCAGTTTTCGATTTAGCTTATTTTGAATATAGCTCAAATTAGAATTAGCTAGAATTTTATTTACTACGAATTTCAATTTACTACGAATAAATTTGATTTGTTTGCTATACTAAAATTCGTTCACGAGCTCGTGTAGACGATAACCGTCAGGCTGTTCTAGGACATGAGTTGCGTCACTTGCAAATCAACAGATGATGGTGCACATTAGCATTTCAATTTCATGCATTGCGTGATAAGCAGGAAATAGATTACATTTCCGTGTGCTTGGTTCGTTCGTCTTTAATTCGCATCACACCATGCCACTTGACAGGCAGTCTGAAATGAAACACATTTCCTTCCATTTGCATGTTGATTTCTCCTGGCACCAGCTACCAGGCGCCTCCATCTGTGCGCCAACGGGAACCGGCCGTTCCGGAGGGGTCGGTCGGTTGACTGAAGATGTTGACTGCATTTTGAGTTAATTAAACTGCTTCTCAGCCAATCACTAGTCCCTGCCTCGGTGCTAATTTGGATCAGAGTACAAAAGCCCGAACAGTTCCCACCTACTGGACCGAACAAACAATGGCCTGTGGTTGTAGCTGGAAGTGTGCGCACGATGGCTCCGCAATTGCGTCCATTAGTGATGAAATCACATTCGATCACAAAAACTCGAGCTTTAATCCAAAGAATTCCACCCACATCCTGTGAACGTAGGATCATCGCTACTGCTGCTAACATTCGAATGTAATACATTAAGTGGTCGCTCATCACTTCGATGAACAAAATAATCTGGTAATGGGAGGAAAGTTTTCGAGAAGGTGAAGCCAGCACCTAACTTTTGCCCGCGAGTGACGTCTCTTGGCGAATGTCGACAGTTTTCCAAAATCCCGCACAATCGCCAAGCGCACCAGGCGCCTCCACCACCGATGAGTACCAGGCGCCTCCATCGAGCGTAAAAAAATCACTACCATTGCAGTTTCGGATCAAAGCCAGTGACGTACAGATTGCGCTCTCGTTGTCCAGAGCAACTCAACGTGAACGATCCAATAATAGGCACAGTAATCAAATTAAGGGTTAATAAACACCATTTTTGTGGACTGGCATGTACCACACCCGGCATCGGTGTTGCGTACGCGCTACGCACAGCTAGGCATCAAGAAGTTCAGGGCTCTGCATGTGCGCTGAGCACGCTGGAGCCTGAGAGGCACCACTATGGTGATTGCCGACGGCAATCCCACCGTGCGTTATGGGTAATTGCTGGCGGAACCACGCCATAAAGCAACGGAAATCCCCGACTTACGCTGCCAACGTTGGCGATGTTACGCAACTGCCCTCTCGGTCAGCGGCAGAATGTTCCACGGCTGCCATGAGCACAGCTCGTGGAAATTCCAATCCAAGACGGCTACGGTGCGAGACCGATGGTGGGAGAAAAAACATCTTTGATTCGTTTCGATGGGGGGGTTTTTTCAAGCATCTCGCCAACACAAAATTGACTGCCTCGGAATTCTTTTCCACCGTTGGGTGCCGGTTGCTTTTGCCACGCAGCACACAATTGCTTTGTGATTTCAGTTCGCGAATGCGGCTGCTTACGCGCCCGGAAAGTCAAGAGTCCTCGTCCACCGAAACGAGTAGGCTGTGTAAGGACCTCGGTACTAGGGGCCAACGAACCTCCAATGAGCGGTGTAGTCAAAAAGCGAACATTGTGCTTCGACAATATCGAGCCGACGGGCTGCAGCACGGCTGTACGTTGTACAACAGCAGGACTAAGGAGGGGGCAAAAAACACCCAGGAGATACACTTCCAGGCCAATCTCCAATCCCCCTGGTGACGATAGACGGGTCCGTTCAGTCGGGAAGAGCGATACCGAACGATAAAAGCACATTAGTTTCGAAGGAATTTTTCCCTCCGTCATTGAATTAAGTGATAACATCGTTACGGTGTTATTACTGGCTTATCTCTAAATTTGCTATCGAAACTCGGGCCGTGAGATGCCGTGTTGTCGGGATATTGTTCTTGAGCCACAGCATGCTTTGGTGGCAACCGAAAATCTGCTGATGTAACTCGTGAAGAACAGCATCATGACGGCGCAGGATAGATCGGCCCATCTATCCATCTACGAAATATGGAAAGTCTCCCGTCGTGCCGGGTAGAAAGCGTAAGCATTCAAAAAAAATAGGGAACAGTGAAGCGTTGCCACTGAAAAGCAACGGTGGAACAATTTTCCTTCCACCCGAAGGAAAAGTCGGGAAAAAAGTGGAACAAAGATAGACAAGAAAAAAACAAAAACCACCCTCAACTCGTTCGGACCGCAGCAGATGAGCTTGGGACGCTTCACTTACCTTGATTCAATTTGAGCCGTGCAACGTAGACCCGCTTTCACAATCGTATTTCTTCACGTATTTCCTGCTTTTGCTAACGCGATCAAAGGATAACGTCATCAGGTGTGTACAATTCGCCCGTGTGCAACGATGATGAATTGCGGCCGTTTCCTTGCTGCACTGGTGCACCACCGTATCCTACAATTCGTTCCTGTGCACTTTTTTACTCGCACTCTTTCTCTCTTGCTCTTTTTCGCTCTTCTCTCGACCGTTGCACAAGCCCGCACCAACAGAGCCGAACGCTTCAGTAACAGCACACCTTTTTTCTGCTTCTGCACTTTACAATGCAATTCACCTCATCCCCAGAGCTACACGCTGGCAGACCGTAGCCCGGTGCCCTATGTATTCCAGGCTTGGACTTCACACGAAGGACCACATCCCTTTCCGCTTGCTGGACGCCAACGGATGGACAGCTGCGCTATCTCTCATGAACACACACACACACCCACACACGTCAAGCGAACCTACACAAACACTCACACACACAGACACGAGAGGAAGCGGGCAGGAACGAGCAGTAAATCGGCACACTAATGCATTCCTGATCGATCCTCGGGCCCTGATTACGCCACTTTACTTCATGCGCGCCCTTTGCCGTCGTTGAACGCCATGTCGTTGATATACCACTTCAGCCTAGTGACGGATGGATGTGTTTTGCCACCTTTTGTTGCAGGACCGTCGGGCCGGCATCGCCTCGCATACACACACACACACACGCACAGACACGAGCCCAAGCACCTATGCACACGTTCGGCATCCGGTGTCTGAGCCGGAACGGGGAAAAATAACCACCACCCACCGGGCGAGGCACACCTGTGCATCAAGGGCCCGTAAGCCGTCGCCCTATAGCTACACACACCCACCCACACACGCGCGCGTCCGTTAATTCGTTCGCGAAGAGCAAGTTTGTTTGGCGGAGTGGCTTATATTGTTGTTGTTGATGTTTGTGCCTTCTTTCGCAATTTCGAATCGTTCTTGCTCCGTGACGAGATTTGGCGAGATTTGCCAGCCACTCCCCAGTACAGCGCGTAGGTCGTCGTCGTCGTCGTCGTCGTCGTCTGTTGCTAGCCCTGGTTTCTATGGTAGCCCTTCTTCTGAGCTCAGCAACCGAGCAGCAGTAGTAGGCTTAGCCAGCCGTCTCACCACACACGGTACGACGACAACTGCTTTGACGCATTTTCCATTTTTCGTCACCACACCGCGCACAGTGTTCTGCCCAGCATTTGGGTTTGTCACGGTTTTATCCTCGTTTCGCCATAGGGCGCTCGTTATGGGGCTCGCCACCTCCTTTTTGCCACCGAAATCGCGATGATGCGCCCCACTCGTCCCAGCACGCTGGCCTACTCGGATTTGTTCCTTCGCCTACGCGACATTATCGACACTTGTACTCGCTGTCGCCGAAATCGATGCTCTGGAATACCGCACATCGTGGAGTAAATGTTGCCCCGTCATCGCCCAGGACCTTCCGGGTGCCGTATCTGCATTATGTAATATGTAAAAAGTTACCGAATCGAGCTGGGCTAGGAAAATGGCTGGGGCAATGCCGAATGGCAAGCAAAGGAAAGGGGGAAAACCCCAGCCACACGTGCGAACATTGGCTGTGCGGTGTGAGTTGTTATTTTTCCACCCCATTCACCATTCCCACGAATTGGGGGTGTTTGATGTGGGATATGAAGGGAGAGAAGAGAAATCGGTGGCAATTGCGGCATCAAACGACCCACTTTCGCCAGGAGGCATCATTTCGGACGCCCTCTTTCCTTTCGACCTGCGAGTGCAAGAAAACATTCGCCCTTTTCTTACCAGATCCTTCGAGCACCGATCTACGGTGTAGGCTTGTATTTTAATCATGCGATCACTTACACTATGCAACACTCGGGTTCGAATCGATCGCGACCGCCTGCAGATGTGTATCAATAATTAACGCTCCACTCCGGCGCGCTAAACCCATTCGGACGTTCGTCCATTTTGATTTCACCACCACCACCACCATCCCTCCCTGTTTGGCCACCCACTTGCTCCCCCCCCCCCCTTGAGCAAGCATTTTTTTTTAGTTGTACAACCACACACACTCACACCACACAGCAGGCCAATTTCACTCGCTCGCTTGCCCGCACGTCCATCACTCGTGCGCTTACTTCACGAGCCGTTCGCGAATCAATTCAGAGCGTTTTTGTGTGAGTGGCTGTGTGTGTGCGCGCGTGTGTGTGGGTGTGTTGCCCATTGAAAAGCCCGCTGGTGCTTGGCTACTTGTGAAGTTTGCAAGGATCGTAAATACCAACTGTCAAAAGTAATACAAATTGATATTTAGCGTAGCCGCGCTTTTTGCCCGCAAGCACGCGCGAACGAACGCCACTTTCGGTCTACTTTCGTTTCCGCCGAGTGCCGGAGCGTTTTTGTTTTGTGTTTTTGTTTTGTCGGTCGATTTTTCCGATTGATTTACAACCCCGTCGCCCATCGAAGGCCACCAGGACGAAGAGCTGGCTGGCTTCGTCCGTTGGTGTGGTTACATAAAGCACCACATGTGAGCCGCAAAGCCAAGTGCGTGTGCTCTGCAATTTCGGGGTGGCCTCTGGGCACGCTCCTTTGACCCGGTTTAGCCCGACCCGTACATTTCTCGAGCGCCAAGAATGCCATGCGGGGTCGTGTCCACATTAGCAACCGGCACGGTCAGACTCGAGCGGCCGGAGCGACCTTCAGTTCCAGTTCACCCTCGACACTAATGTTGCCGCGAGCGCAAAGGCCAACTTTTTCTCGCCCATGTCACTCGAAGCACGAATGCGCTGGTTCTGGGTTCTGCTGGTGCTATTGCTGGTGGTGGCGTGCTCGATCGAAGTACGAGCATGGGCGCCTTTTTTTACGACCCAGCGGTCTTCTCGGAGTGGCATCTGGCCATCCGCAGCATGATGATGACGAAAATGACATCGCTCCAGAAAATTGTTTATCTCTTAAGGGCACTACGGAACGGCGAAACGGCGAAACGGCGAAATTATGGAAACCGTCGTAAAAACTAATGAATACCGCTCGGTACCTCGGTACGCTCGGTCGAACGGCGGTCCGCGGTGACCGAAAGTTATGCTACTCTGTTTTAAAAGCGCCAAATGCATCAAACACGCGATTGTGCGATTGTAGTAACCACACACACGCACACACACACATACACACATACCCACAAATCCGATCGGGAAATGAGCTAAAAGCCTCGGAAGCGGCCACTAAAAACGGTGACTTGTGTGCCTTCACCATGCGTATGCAACATTCAGCACGTACTTACGGACAGCGTTTCCACCCAACCCACCAACCACCCACCCACAGTAGAACGAGTGGCACACCTATGCGGGAACGGTGAATGACAGACAAAACGATTCCTTTTGCCAAGGAACACGCCTGCTAGGATGGGACTAGGAAAGCAACGCCGACTGCGATGATGCTTCTCCGGCTGAAGGACTCTTCAACGGCTGTCCACGAGAATGACAAGCAGGCCAGTTGCCAAACGGTGGTGATGCTGGTGCTGGTGGTGGTAGTAGTTGCGCATCACGCCAGTAGTGGTGATGGTGGTGCCGAAGCTGGTGCCAGCATTCGTTCGGCGTGTTCGTCTTCAGCACGCAACCGAGCACACGCAAGAAAAAAACGGTGCAAGCTAATCTCGACCAGCGAGTACATAATTTTGCTATCCGCTTGCTGGCAGAAGGATGAAGGATGCTGGGCAGCACGCGTCCGCACACCGTTTAGCATCGTTTAGCACTTTCGCTTCACTAGCGCCACCGCCTCCACACATTCACTCCAGTCCTCGGAGGCTCGCAGGCTCGCAGGCTCGTAAAAACCAACACATTGCGTCCGGAGTCGTTTGGAGACGTTTCGTGGCGTTGGCATAATTTCGGGGCTAATGATTCGCAACAGTACAGCCCAGCGCGTGATAGTCGTGACATACATATATACATATACATGTATATTTATATCGGCTGTTTGCTCGTGCCTTTCCGTGGTCGAACCGCACAAAAGGGTGGAGCACCAGCACCGAACGGGCAATAAAGTAAATGTTGGTTATTGGGCCAGCTATCAGCTCCCAGCAGAAAAAGGAAAAATTCTCATCCACGCACGCACGCACGCACGCACGCACTCACACCGAACCCGTTTTTCACCCACAACACACGCACAAACACACCCACACATACACACCTCTGGACGGTACGGAATCCCGTAAAGCGATGCGAACTCGACGGATAAAAAGCCCACTATCACTTTGGCTTGGCAAGGACCTAATGGTGAATCGGGCAGGAAAGATGGTCCACGATACCGTAGGCGACGGTGTTGCCTTCCATCCGGAATCTACTCTCTATTTTCCAACACACACTCTCTCTCTCTCTCTCTCTCGCAGGACTCGCACGCGACATCGGGGCCCGATTGCTAACGGTGGAAAACCGTGGCCCGTGTCGAAGGAATTTTCGTCGTCATTTTCTCGCGCACCTACACGACGAGCAGGAGAAAATCGGAGAGAGAGAGAGAGAGAGTGAGCTTTCGCTTCACACCGAGCAAATGAGCAACAGTGGCCGCAAAGTGCGTGTGGTCGTAAATCTGACACAACCACGCGGGGTCTCCCGGATCCGGAGCCTCTTCTTCCCACGGTCCGGTGACCGGCATGGTGAGGACATTTTCCTCGCTCAGGGAAAGCTCGCACGCGTCCTCGTCCGTTCGGCAACGAGTTCTGCCATGCGCGGAAACGGCCTGCTCGTGGAAACGAATCGATGCGCTTTCCCAAACCCCACGACAGAGAGAGCGAGCGAGAGAGAGAGCGAGTGAGAGAGTCACGATGGCTCGGGTTCGGGCTCGGGAAAGCGAAAGCTGGTTGGAAAACACCCAGCCTGGCTGGATGATAGAGTACCACGGTAGGCGAATTTCCTGTTCCTGCCGTTCGTCACATGCTTGGCTGGGGTCGGTGATAACTTTTGAATTATGACGGCATGTTCGATGCGGCGTGTGTGAAAACTGGTCGCGATTAACAAACGTCCGCCCGGTCCGCCTAGATCGGGCCAACAAACCTTCCAGCCGAAGGAAACTATCGATCGCGGTGTGAGGTGTGGCGTGCCGTGTTACGCATCACACGCGCAAAAGCTCACCTGGCCCTTGCGTACGGCTCGTACGTTACAAATCTTTACCGTTCCTTCGGGGCTCATTATCACCGGAAGCCAACGTGCGAAACCGGAAGCCGGTGGTCTCAGACGAGTTGCGTGCGATCGCATCCGTCCGCCATGGTGCTGTGAGCCCTTGCTGAGCAAATGCTAAATTATGGCAGGCGACATGCCGGTTCCATTAACGCTATCAACGAAACGCCCGTTTGCTCGCTCGTTCGAGCACGGAACAGTTCCACCATCTCGGCATCCCTTCGCTTCAGAGTCAATAACTCTGAGACTACTGGCTGACTGACGCGCGGTTCTTCGAAGAGGCGCATTTGTATGCGAAGTGGGCCCCCCTCCCTTGGGGAAAGGCTGGAGGAAAAAGGGGGGCTGGTGGAACGAACCGGCCACGTCCGGTCCGCGGTCTCGGTCCATGGAAAAAGGGCGCACACCGCGCGCGAGAAAGCGGTGACGCCATCGACGCATTTGCATAAAATGACTTTTTAAGCCGGAATTCTTCAATAACGCCGTCAAGCGGATAAAGTGGCCGATGCCACGCGGTTTGGGGGTGTGCTGCTGAAGCGGAAAAGGCCGGCAAGGGGAGTTGGCACGCGAACCGAATGCAAAAATGATGCAAATTCGACAATCAACCTACAACGGCGCGCGATTTTGGTCGCACGATTTGTGCCGAGATTTCAACTGAATCTACTGAAGTTCCCAAGGCCGCTGTGACATCCGGTCGTTATTCATTTACCATTTACCGTCCCGCCTCGGTCGATCATTTGACCAAAACTATTGTGGGCTGATAAGATTAATTAAAAACGCACTTTGCGCGACCGAAATGGTGGCACTAAAAAGCACGGCGGCTAGCACGAGCAGCAACAGATCCCTATCGGTTGATCCAGCTGTCGCTGATTGTCAGTTTCGGCGTACTTCATTAGAGTGACCATGTGTTCTGAGTAAATTGACCACCATCTGGTGGAGTTTTTCCTAGCGCCCAAGAGCAGCGATCTTCGTACGTTCGGATCTGGAAAGGCTCGCTCATTAAAAGCGGGAGAGCAAAAGAAAAATAAAAAAAGCTAGAGAATGCGAAAAAGAAAACACGAATGACCACAACTACACATCCCGATGGTGTGCCGACAGAGACAGTAAAACTTTAATTCATTAACCCTTAATTAGGTAATTAATTAGCGAACGCGATTCATCTTCTTCGCATGGATGGCCGCGTATCAACCGGGCCCACCAGGTTACCTGGATTCCGTTTCCGTTTTTCGGAAGTCCGTGTCCCAGGGCAAGATGCAAGATTTACAGCCCCCAACGACCCCAACCCCGTGCATCGTGCAACCCCCGTCAATCCGATGCTGAAACTCATTTCGCCGAATCCTCTCGCTCGGTGTGAAAACGCAGGATTAACGGCCACTGGGTGGAGCAAGCAGAAGGGCTGATCTCATTAGAATATCAAAGCGACCTGGCCGGTGAGCCGGTTGGAAGATAAGTTTCAATTTAGATTTCCACGGTAATGAGTCGGTACGTCATGGGGCGGGTTGGGGAACTCGAGTCTTTTGATCGCGAAGGACCTCACACAAGCACCGTTTGCTGCTTGTTCTCGTCCCATCAACTTTGCTGGATCTTTTAATACTCTCTCTCTCTCTCTCTCTCTCTTTCTCTCTCTGTGCACGTCATCTTCTGCTTTACGCCCCGCTAAATCGAAACACTGCGGATGGGATGCTTGGTTTTTATCGCGAAATTAATTGAATGCCCCTTGCCCTCGCGTATCAATTTTTACGGCCACCGAAAGCTTAAGCCCATCGTAGTGCCAATCGCTTGATAACCAGCACCAGCAGCAAAGTGCTTAACGCGGGTGAGTAAAGCGAAGCGAGCAAGAAAAAAAAAAGGAAAAAGAAACTTTACCGTCCCATCATTGATATTACCGCTGCCAAAGTGCGCTGGTTAAAGGGGGCCGCGCTTTTATGCGCTACATAATGGGCCACCGTTTAGGTGAGTGTGCGCCGGTTGGGCTTGTGTTGCTGTTGCGCCAGCCTCAAGGACACCCGCGGCAGAAAACGGTGAACGATATTACCGGAAAGACACCGAAAGTATGCAAATATACGCGCCCCCTTTTCCAAACCGGCTGAAGCCGATTCACGCGATATTGATTCATGCGCCTCGAATCGCAGCGCAGTATTGTACGCGTGTGTGTGTGTGGGTGTGTGTGGGTGTTTTGGGGTGGTGGATGAAAACGGATCGAACCACAACGAGGTGCAACGTCGAACGTAGGTTTGAGAAGGATAAGAAAATTGGAAACAAACCGGAAGTCGTGAAACTGCATGGCGGTGTGTTCTCTTTTGCTCCCAACTTCCGTTCATCAATCAATAACAGCTCCCTGCAGAGGTCCTGCTGGGATGTTAGCTGGTGGCTTTCCAGAAGATCCCCCCCTACGGTAACTTTGTGACATTCCGAACCGTTGGCGCATTGGCTGTCACATTCCCTGGAAAGCGGACAAACGGAACCCGCGGTCGGCTTTGGCGTCGTCCTTTGGGCATGCATTAATGATACATTTCTGCAAACGCTCTGTCAATAATCTGCCAGCAAATTCCCACCGGGAGTTACCACGGCCCAAGAACGCTACTTAGTGGCGGAAAATGGCCACACAGGGAAATATCACCAGCTCGCCGCCAGTACCCGGAAATGGTGAAATAAATGAACGATTTTTCGGTGCCTGCCCCCCGAGAGCAAATGGAACCGACTTGGAGTAGGTACGCGTTGGAAAAAAGTTTAACATGCTTGCAGATGGCCTGTCGCAAAGACGGACCAGAACGCGGACAAACCCAAACCGATATGTGCCGCCAGGATGTGACTGTAAACCGTTACCGTGGGTTAAAGTAGATCGTGCAGCTTTATTGCGAGTCAATTTTTCGCGTCAATCAGCACGCATGCTTTGCCCAACAATGTTTGCAAAATTGAAGCGTTATCCGTTCTTACAGAAAGTATTACTATATTATGGGCTCCTACTTTCCGTTGTTCTGCCATGAACCTGGTTCGTCCTTTCGAGCAACCGGGTTGAGTTGTTTTGAACCGGGCTAAGCTTGAACCGGACGGGATTGCTTTGGATACTTTGGTTCATAAACACGGTCGCTTGCAAAAATTAACAAAAACCCAACCCATGTTGCCTATTGTTGCAACATTCTATTGACTTCACGATTCATGATACCGCTTTGGGGCAAGGATTAAGACCTTAATCATGTTATGTTTCCCGAGCATTTTGTTTCTCTTGTCGGCCAACGGTGCCCTGGGTACTAGACGGTAAGCATCGACGATGGCAAAGAAAACAAAAAGAGCACAACAAAACTTGTCAATTTCTATTACATCCTTCCCAATTCAGGATCCTCACCGACCTTAATCACTTCGTCCCTGCTCGGGTAGAAAGGCTCCGCGTGCGGATCCTTTTCTAGTCCCCACTCCCACTCCCACTCCCTTCCCTCGGATACAAAGGAATTCACTTGCGAAAGGACAATTGCCCCGTGGGCGAGGGAAACATTAATTAAAAGTGCACGTCCTTTGGCATAATTTCAGCAGTTAATCACTCAATGCCGTGCGGTGCATATTTTATGTATTACACGCGAACAATGAAGGTTAAAACACCGATCGACTGCTGTCGTCGGCTGTCCAGGGTAACTGCTTCTGGCAGCTGGCAGTCACAAAAGGTGCCAGAGAATAGACTCCGTGGTAGACTCGAACCGTACCATGCGTTCTTCGGCTTCAGCTAGACGTACGCGCCCCACTAGCAAAGCAGCTAAGCAGCTGTCGAGAAGTGAACCGGCGGAACAAAACGCACGCTACCAAGCGAAATCAGTGCAAAGGTCACGTACGTCTCATTACGGGCTGGGTGGCTTACCGGGTGGGGCGGGCTGTTGCTGCTTTGGGTGATTGTTTTTAATTCCCAAACCCTCGGGCCAACCAGGATTCAATCATCGCTGCAGCCGCAGTACATGGGGATCGAAAAATCTTTTAAATTTCCCACGGGACGTACGATGACTCCGACGTGTTTGTTTGTCATGTAGCCAATGCACCTGTTCATGAGAGAGAGAGAGAGAGAGAGAAAACCCCTTCATGCCACTAGGAGTGGGTAAACGACGAAAGAGACGGAGAGAGCGATCTCGCAGGTTCAAATCAAACCCTGCTCCAGGCGACGGACGAGCCAATCGGTTGCCAAGGGTTACGGAAAACAACAAACAACGTCACCCGTGTTTCAACGGCAGAGTCGAACGGCTTTTTTCTTTCTCGACGCGCCAGCCCTAACTAACACCATAACACGGTCGCGACCGTGGACCAACGCGTGCATGTGTTTGGGGCGTACCTGACGGCGCCAGTCCTGTCACATACCGGTGAACCAGCTGCGTCGGTTTCAGCAACCGAAAGCCAGTTCTTCCGTCACTGCAACGGTGAGCATTTCCCAGCACAGTTTTCCTCCCGATCGCTACGTGTGTGTGTGCTTCCCTGTGTGTGTGTGAAGGTTGTTTGTGCGATTTTTTATCGCTCGACACTAATTAAAAGTAAACATCGTGGGCGACAGCGCCTCGGCGGGAATCTGACAGCAGCAACAAAAAAAACCGCAATCTTGCGCTTTTTTCTTGACAACAAAAGGCGAAAGGAAAACAAAACCGCCTCAAGACCGAGACCGGTGAGGAGAAAAAGCTCGTCCGCGAGATTAGCGAAAGCGCACAATGGACGATTATATGCCGCCACGCTATCAGCTGCTGGGTCGAATCGGTGAAGGCGTCCACGGGGTCGTCGTAAAGGCGCGCGACCTGCAGTGCGATGACAGAATGGTGGCCATCAAAAAGCTATCGCTGCGGACAAAGTTCGGACTCGTCTCGCTGAATACGGTTCGCGAGATTCGCGCCCTCCAGCACTGCCGGTGTGACAACGTGAGTGGTGGTCTTGCGGGCCATTTTTCGGCCATTTTGAAATAACCTTTATCGGTGAACGTTTTCCTTCTTTCTTTTTTTTTTTTGCTCCCTTGCCAGGTGTTGGAACTGCTGGACATGTACCCCGATCTGGCCGGTCTGTCGCTGGTGTTCGAGTACATGCCACACACGCTGCACAGCAAGCTAAAGGACGAGGAAAACCCGCTTTCCCGGGCGACCGTCCGGCGCTATACGGCCATGTTGCTTAAAGGACTTGCGTACCTGCACGGACTGCGACTGATGCATCGTGACATCAAACCTGCCAACCTACTGATCGACCGACGGGACGTGCTGAAGATTGCCGACTTTGGATTGGCACGAATCTTCACGGAACCATCTCAGGCACAGCAGCAGCAGCCTGGCCATCGGAGCAAGGTGTATTCACCGCAGGTCGCCACACGCTGGTACCGAGCACCCGAGATCCTGTGGGGTTGCCAACGGTACGGACCCGCCATTGACCTGTGGGCGGCTGGGGCCGTTTTCGCCGAGATGCTCCGTGGTGTGCCCCTGTTTGCGGGAGCCACCGATATCGAGCAACTGGCGCTTGTTGTCCGCACTCTCGGTACACCGAACGCGAAGGATTGGCCCGGAGTGCGAAGCCTGCCGGATTACGACAAAATCCGCTTTCCGAACTCGCGCGGCGAACGATGGGAGGACATTTTTCCCAGCTGCACAACGCGCGACGAGATCGGTCTGGTCGATGGGCTGGTGCGGTATAATCCTGCTAAGCGCCTGACGGCCGACGAGGTGGGTTTTTAACCTTTTGTTACTGGCCCTTCCGGATTGCCACTTTCCCACCACCCACACCGCTCACACAGTTTTATTTGTCTTTTCCCATTATCTTTATTTCCATTCGGTGCCCTCGGAAAACCCGTGCCCTGGTGAATCGATCCCTCGTTCCTTCGAACCCACCAACCTGTGCTAACAGCTTTTCATTCTCTCTCTCTCTCTCTCTCTCTCTCTCTCTCTCTCTCTCACTCACTTTCCATCCACACGCCGACTGATTACACCTCCGTTGCATAGGCTTTGCTTCAGCCGTACTTCAGCGACGCAGCGGCGAGTGAAAATTAATTCGCAACAGGAACAGGACCATCCCGCTCGCGAAGAGTAAGCAACGGTGGGCGGAAGGCGGTTTGCAGGCTCCCTCTCCCACGCGCACACTGCGTCACCGTCATGGGCATGGACCTGACTCACTTCCGGCGGCGATTTCGGGATTCTCCCGCACCAGTAGAGACCAGCGTTTTGTGGAGCGAAACAATGGAACCTAAGCGCAGGTGTGGGTGGTGCGGGTGGGAAAAGTCAACGATAGGACACCCACTATGTCGGAGTCCACCCGCAACACGCCGCACACAGCACAGCAGACGGTAAAACCCATTAAACGGCAATGAACTTTCCTTTCACTCTGTTGCTCCCAATTACACGGGCCGGTTGGAAGGGCAAGTGGCTGGCACGAAGTGGCCCGGCGCGATTCAAGATCCCCCACCCCGCACCCCTGGTTAGTCCCGCCGTGAGTGCTCCACAAATCCACGCAATTATGCTTTCCGTGGCGGGGGAGGGCGGTTTGGCGTTGTGTGCCACACACACACTCACGCACGCCCACGCACGAGTGAATTAAAACGGGCGTGAAGCACGTACTGCCGCCGTCCAGAATCCAGCTGGGAGGGGGGTGGGGGGGATAAAGGAAAAACGGGCACACTAACCGAGAAACCTACTCCGACGGAATTCAGTTGCAGGTGTCGCCGTGCGGGTGTGTGTGTGTGTGTGTTATCACTTTTAATATTCGCACCGGCTTGAATGCGATCCGGGTGGCGTTTAAGACGTTCTTGAGAGGCCATTTTTTTGGGACTTGGAACTCTTTTGAGAGTGTGAGAGAGAGAGAGAGAAGGAGGCATCTAAATCTAACCCGTGAGTCGAACAAATGCGCATGCAACATTTAGCAGGTTTTGGGCATGATTGATGAAACTAAAACACTTCCTTGAGATGGGCCAACGCCACCTCTTCCCTCCCACGCATTTCGCCCTCCCCTCCCCCTTCCCCTTCCCATTCGGTGGACCATCAATCTTCGATGGAGCAATTTAATGATAAGTAATTCAATTTCCTTCCGCCCGAGATGGGCTATTGAAAATTAAATGTTTCATGCCGGGGACAGCTTCTCGTCGCGCGCGCGAAATTGAGTTTGAGCAAGCGGCTAAACTTCTAAAGCCAACCATCCCCGGAAGCGGACTAATTGATTTTTCCTCTGGACACGCGCACGACGATTATGGGCCCCCCTTTTTTTGGGCACCATTTTCCTTCCATTTTTGGTGGCCAAACGCGGGTGAATTCCGCCTGGTTATGTGATTTTGCCGCGTCTGCCGCCTCGACTAATGGCATCGGATCAATCATGAATGCTTTAAAGACACGCGACGTGGGGGCGTTGGAGGCGTCTTATTGGATATATTTGGGTGTTTTTTTTTTTTTTCATTAAAATGTGCGAATATCACCACTTGCGATTGCGATTCTTATGCATTCTATGGACAGCGAAATAGAAGCACTGGCAGCTTGAGGAGTAAAATATCTGCACTCAAACGGTTACGGTCTACTCCACGGCGAAGCAGTTCTGAGAAGGAATGTTCTGCGAGTTCCGCGTAAAAGGGATTAGTTCGAGATGAAACCTTCCCAAACGTTGGGTATAACAAAAAAAAACTCAATCTATTAATAGATACCACTGTAGGGATGGTTGATCTGGGGAAAATAAAACAAACTGCAAAGCGAAATCCACTCGCCCTATCCATTATTTGTATTATTTTTTTTCGATTCTCCTTTTTCTAGAGTAAAATTAAAAATTCCTGCTAAACCGGGATTAAGTGATGCAGGAAAGTTGTTTAAAAACAATCAAAAATACATTCGAACCGAATCGTTCATTAGCATTTGAGATATCAGGGATGCTGCTGCTTTGGAGCCAAAAGCTTCCAAGCACAAAAGTGACAACTTGAACGCGGGAAATGTATGGGAACTCACTGAGACCACAATTTTGCTGGCCTTAAGTTTGTTTAAAAAAATGATAATACACATATAAAAAACACCCACACATATTGTTCGCAATACCGACACTAAACCCGTGTAAGAAAGCTCGCACACGCAAAGATGCTATTTGCGGGGAACTTAAGCCAAAGCTTCACGGAGACGTTTTGTTTTTTTTTTTTTTGCGCACGCAGTAATTCAAATCCGCATTTTCCGAGGGACGCACCGTGCAGCGGAGTTTATTAGCGTTTATTGCCTGCGAAGTGTGCCAGTAACGACTTGTTTGTTCGATTAAGTCCGCTCGAACAAAATGGGACCCACGGCTTACCGAAAAGCTTGCTCCAGCCCGCAATGTAATTAATCCCTTTGTGCTGTTTGTGCGCAAAATTTAAATAATCCCTTTTGCCCCCGTGCCAAAAGATTTACGGACACACAAACCGACGGAGACACCTCGACGGAGGTGAAGCTTGAAGGGTATTTTCTTTTTCCCTCATTTCGCTGGTCAATTCATCTTCAAAAAGGCCCGCGAGTCTAAATCACCATAGCAACCACCGCCGCCGCCGACTGGGATGATAAAAAGTTGAATTATTAATCATGGATGGTACCTTGTCACGCTTGTGTCCTTTTGTGTACCTTTTTTTCTTTGTTTTTGGTGAGCAAAGAATTCCGAAAGCTTTCCGCAAAACTTCTGCTTTTGCTCGGATGCTGTTCCCATCGAACCTTGGCCGCTTGGAACCTTGGTTCGAATTCGTGCGCCTCCGTGCGCCACGGAAATTAAGCACCCCGACTGTTTCGCTGATGCATAAAAATTAAATATTTAACCACAAAATGGCGTCGTTTAGTGCCATTCGTTTCCGTCCTGCTGAGTGCCGACTCCGTGGGTCAACGTTCCAATTCCGGCCTGTCAACCCGCTCACCCACATCCCACGCCTCGGGGCCAGCATCGAGAACAATGAATGGAAAACGAGTTCCCGTTTTCTGCAGCGTTTCACGCCAGCTGGCCTTGGGGCTCTCTCTCTCTCTCTCTCTCTCTCTCTCTTTATCACCTTCCCAGAAGTGTCGTTCGGTGTGTCGCACCAGGATGATTGTTTTCGTGCGCTTTTTTATGTGGCCCCCGGATGCGGAAGCTTTCGGGGTTTTGATAACGACATCTAACCGACGTCTTTGTTTTATATCACTTCCCCCTTTCCTCACCTCTTCACCCGCCTTCCCTCTACCACTCCAATGCCGATAACGGCCAATCAGGTAATCTTTGCTCCCTTCGCCGAAGATGCGAAGTTGCGATTTCGGGTTTGGGCTTGGGCCCCGAATCGACCCTTGATTTTACGATTTTACGACTTACGGGTATATGTCCAGCCAGTCAGCCAGCCTGCCAGCCACAAACACACACACACAGAGAGAGGGCCACATCACAAAAAGCAAATCCCGGGCACCGAAGCATGATTTAGCTTCACCCGTAAGCCGCCAAGGATCACCAACACGATCCCCGAATGCTGCGGCAAAAGGGCGTGCAGCACGAGAGCAATCACAGAAGATCACACGCAACCCCTCGTGCCGGCTTGGGTCGGAAAATTTAGCTGGAATTAAATGATTCCATTTGATTGAGATACGATAATCGTGACACCGATTGGCACCACACCGGGGATTCGACTTTGCCAGCCCGTGACCGTGTGGCAGTTATATCCCCGTGCCCGTATCCGCGCGGTGTTGGCCGACTTTTTATATTCCTTTTTTCTGTTTCGAACGAAGATGCACGAAAAAAAAAAACAACCAGCCCCGTCAGCTCCGTCATCGCGACCGATGGTGGCCACCGAAAAAAAAAACTTCCCAATTTTTGGAAGCGGACAGGCGAATAGGAAGAAAAAAAGCACTCCACTCCCGGGGGGAGTTTTATTTTCTTTTATGAGACTGCTTTTTTGTTGTTGTTGTTGCTCCTCGGACTTTTCCTCTCCCAGCGTGCGGCCCTCGAAAGCAAACGTACGAACGAAACGGTGGGTGGAAAAAAAAAAGGCACGGACCCCGAGTGCCGAGAGTACGGTCCGTGAGCCAACCATTAACGGACAGATGTTATCCTTTCGTCTCGTCAGCGGAGACGAAGATGCTCAGATTTTATTTCCATTCGCTCAAACCGCCCACCGCCCACAGACTGGCTGACCAGACGGAGGAACCTCATAACGAGCAACGAAAAACCCCGGGTTCGGGTCTGGGTCTGTGTCCTGGATCAAATTCTTCGCCCAAATCCCCCAGCAGGACCTTCGGTGAGACATTTTCGTGGTAATTCAATCAGCAATCACTTCCACGGTATCCTCCTGACTGGGCGCTGGTGGCAGGATTCGGGTTTGGTCGGAAAGAATTTTCTGCGATTTTACACGCCTTTTGCTCTCGGCTCCCGTCTCTCTGACCTGAGTTTCCGCCTGTCAACGTTGGCTTACATGCAAACTACGCGGGGTGTCACGCGTTTCAGTCTATCGTCCAAAACCCCCTCCCCCGAAATGGTGAAAAATTCTGGAACCGGGAATCAAGAGTGTAAGGAGCAGCAAAGGAGAAAGTTCCAAACACCGGTGGTCGAACCAAAGAAAAAACCGCTTCCATAGTTGGGATGCTGCTCGAAGCACACTCGAGACGAGCAAAGTTTGATTACAGGTTTTTTTTTTGCGAAAGATGTATATATTCTTTTTTTTTTGTAATTCCATACTCCCACACACACGCGTAGGCTTTTTGCAGTTCGTCAGGTGAGCTAGGGTGCCACGTAAGCCCGGACAAATTAAGACAACCCACACGTGATGTCCTTTGAGCGTAGCTTTGCAGGCTTTACCGGCGCAAACCGGCGAGTAAAGAGGCGGCCGTTTCTTGCAACTTTTATTTGCGCAATTTAATTGTTCGTATTTGCGTTTAAATGGCGTTTTAATGCCTTTTCGTTCTCGTGTTTTGTGCTGCACCCATTCCCCCACCACATAGCCCCTGAAGGTGGTTTAGAGAAACAAACAAGTTGGATTGGAACTGTTGTGTGAAGAATTCATCCCTGCGGTGCCCATCCGCTCGCCCACCCACGCACCTGGACGAATGGATGAGGCAAGGAACATTGTTTCGCAAAAGTTAATACAAACCAGCAGCTAGAGCTTAGCCTTCGCGAATGCGCCACCTCTCGCCGAAAGCAGACGCCCTTTTCCCGGCCCTGTTTCGTCACATTTCGCACTGGCGATTCGGGTTTGGGTGAGTGAAATTTTTCAAATTGACCCATCCACCGTCCCCCAACACCCCCCGGAAATGCTTCGCTGTATTGTTTATCCCATCGGCTCTCTCTCTCTCTCTCTCTCTTATTTTGGTACGCCTCGCGCAAACACGACACGCAAAACAGGTAAGCTCATTTTTAGATTCTTTGCCACTTCGGCGATTTATGCCCCCCTGGGGGAGTGGGTGGGGGGGGGGGGGGACGACAACGACGGGTGGGGGGAGGGAGGAGAGAACTCCCACGATGACTCCCAACGGACAACAATTTCGACAATATCCCGTACATATCCGAGCGAAACGAGCAAAAAGGGACCCGAAATGGAGAGTTACGATAAGTATTACATAATGAGGAGGAGGCAGCCAGGAAGGGAAAGAAGAAGCAGAAGAAGCCAAAAACGAAAAGAAGAAAGCTTCCATCAAAAGACTTCCAGAAGCTCGAATGTTGCCCAAAAGCCTGATGCCTTGCTTCGAAGCGAGATTTCTGCACGAGCAAATGTGAAAGTAGGATCACTCGCCGGCGGTTCCTTCCGAAACGAGCAGCTTTAAACCTGCCCAGTGGGTGGTGTATCGTGCCCCAGCCCACCACCCGACCAGGGCCAACGCATTAAAGGCGGAAAAGTGCACCAATGGGGGGGGGGGGATTATGCCATCCCTACGGGGGAAACGGCGCTGGTGGCGTGGGTGGACGAGTTGGTCAAGCGAGTGTCGTCTTTCGTCTATTGAACATTTCCATTCTCCAGCATTCGTACCCGACCGGACGTGGAAGACGGTTTTGTACGCCCCCACCCCACTGTCCGCCCCCTCCCACACCTTCCTTAAGCCTGATATCAATTATCATCACCAGACTGTTGGCGGTGCGCATGGGACTTTTGGCCACTTGTGCCAGTGCCATTTGCTGGTGGGACAAACTAGCGTTGTATAGCGTCCTGCAGGACCTTGGGACCCATACCTCTAGTGGTTCGTGTCGACGGATATTTTTCATCATCTCATCACCGAGGGTTGGGTGGGCCACAACGGAGGCGTACAAATTTTGAGTGCACACGCGCCAAGCTTGGCACCTCTCGGGGGACACTTTTGTTCCATTTTCCGGACCGCTGGTTATTTGTCTGACTTACGCGGGTTATAATTTGCTGTGCGAATTTACAACCGCCCCGCCGGTGGGAAACGCTTAGCATGACAAATTCAGCAACATGCTGCGCCATTAGCGCCTCCACCATAACTCCCCAATGGCATCGATCATGGGCCTGGTTTGGTTGGTTCGTCGATCCGGTGTTTAGCAACAACAAAATATTTATTAATTTTTGCCCTGCGTCAAAAATAAAGTGCCTTTTATCCCGCCTTTAAGAAGCAGCACGTCACGTTCCACAAACTGTTCAACCCGCTCGGTTGCGTTGCCACGTGGAAGGTTGATGGCGCTTTGCGCTAATTAAAATGTATTTACTATAACTTCTGATTAACGTTACCATTCTATGAAAACGTTCCCACCTGTAACCGGGGGTGCCTGCCAGTAGGCTTAATGCATCATCATTACCGCGACCGAGAGGGCGCAACTTTTTTATCGCAATTATTTACCAACCGTTAAGCAACACAGCGGAACCGCGTACTACGATAATAAGCTGCGTGATAATGTGCGCATAATACTGGCGTTATTCGAAACTTTTAAAGATGATTAAATTTCCTTGGGGTTAATTTTAATTTTCCATTCGCGACCAGACAGCCCTACCTGTGGCACGAACGGTGCGTGATCGGTTCCCGGTAGGTTTAAACTGGAACGGGAAAGATGCAGCTAAGAAACAGTTTGCTTAAAGCGCGTTTGCTTCCACGAATCTGGAATGGATGAGCGTCTGACCAAACGGGCATCGAAGCCGGTGATCGGGAAAAGGGAAAAAAACACACACACAAGAAAATTGTTACCGGAAACTTTCGTCACCGACGATGCGATATGGACGCTTCAAATTGCCAAAAGTTATTCTATTATTCAAACGAACAAGCGTACGCGGTTGCCGTGCATATTTGGGCAAACTTTCCCATCAAAACCACCCCACCGATACCATATTTTATTGCACATTTTTTAACTATCAAAAGCATGCGTCACACAAACTGGCATGAATCAGCGTACAACAGCGCCGCCGTCTGATATAAGTGTTCCACTGCCGTTATCAACTGCACCAAGCGCAGCTAAACACGAAATGATGACTCGTAATGTGGTGCAAGTAACCATCGTTGAAGATGAGGGATGAATGTGGTATATTTCAAACACGATTCGCTAATTAAGATCGATCCATTCATCAGCCAAGGACCTCAAAGGATAGTTTAAACAAAGGAGAATACTCACGACACAACCCAAAACATGACGAAAATTACGCGGACCGGAAAGCGTGGGCTGTCGTCGTGGATTGTGATTGCATTCGTACAACAACAGCGACACAACAAAAAAAGACATTATCCTGGTAATTTAAAATAAAACCAACCCAGCCGACCGGCAAATATTAGAGATCATTATAACCACAAATACCAGGCATGATGTTACAGCCGGGTCGGATCGAATCGGTTCATGGAGCGACTACGGGAAAACCAATACGATACACACACAAAAAAACGTACCATCGGTTTCCTTGCCGCACACAATACTTACCACGGTTCAGCGATTATTTCCACCATTTCCCGGGGGACGTTCTTTCGTAGCGTTCAATACGCAATATTCGGCGACCAAAGGAAGTGAACATAAAAATATACGAGAGACTATTGTCGTTTCGTTATGATTCATTTCTTTTTACAACATTTGCTTATCGAAGCCCGTGCGCTGGCAAGGCAAACCACATCGCACCCTGCGGCAGTTTTGGCCGTTTCTTCGCTACGGGTTTTTTGCTTTGATGTTACATTGCACGGGTCGGTGTTTTTCTTACGACATAGATCCTTTTCCGTGCGCGCCCACACACTCTCTCATTTGCCGCTTCTGCCGTTCTTGCTGTCGCGTTCTGTTTGCTCACTTTCTCTGCCCCAAACAAACTTTCTTCTCCTCACTGGTGAGAGATTGGATGATCGCCCAGCGCAATAGACAGCGACATTCGTCTTACAGATCCGCTACATTGAGTCATCCTCAGCAGCGCGGCTAAGAAACTCTTTTACCGAAGTGAACACTTTTAGTTTCATTCTTCATCACAACGTTTTCGATAAGGTTTTTTTTTGTTTCTTCTTTTGCTTTACACTCCATCTTAGAAATACAAATACCGTAAAAAACGCTCAATCATGCTGTCATTGTAAATATGTATGTATATATATAAATTTATTTATGTATACATATTCGCATACATACACGCTTGCTGGTTGATGTATCCGGTTGATCCTTTACGTTAATTCCCTTACGCACCTCTCTACGACCCAAAGTTCTAAAAAATGATCGTCCGTTTTCTCCCGTTTGGCGTTGCAATCCAGTGCAGTGTAAAATGCTTTTATTAACTTAATGCTGTAACAATGAGCCCCTTTTCTGTAACAACGTTTATCATTACTAACTCAAACAATCGTCTGTATAAGCTCTGCTCTAGCGATTCATCGATGTTCGAATATGCTTCTTCGGCCAGCATAAAACAGAACAATAATTGCACATAATTCGTTTGCATTAACTTTGCTGCATGGTACCGGCGGTAAACTCCAAATATCTAGGTTTGTTCGTTTGTGTTTTCGACATTTTTGATTCGAAATCATTGGCAAGAAAGCACGGTCTGTGGTGCATTTTGTTTTTTTTTCGTGCTACAACACGAAATAAATTTTGCATTTTTTGTTTCTCCTTTAAAACGGACAATGAAACAAAACTGCCCTCGACGACGACGTTGACGCGGCGGTTGGAGTAATAAATTATTCAATTCTTTTCGCACTTATTTTCGAATGAAACGCGGGGGAAGAATGTGCCTGCCTGCAGCTGAAAATACTGCGGACAAGACCTTCAATGCCAAAGTAATTTAAAGTGGCAATGAGAGCACTGAGGTCAAGCTGACCGACCGACCGACCAACCGACCAACCGACCGTACCGTACAGAATCGCTGATAGAATCGTTTCGTAGTATATTGTACCCCGCAGATGACTATCGTTAGCAGCTCTCATTACTATTCCTCCTTCGCGATGCTTGGCCAGTAGTTTTGCACATAAATTATGCACCTCCAGCGGGCCGCATACACAGACGGGAGAAAACGAAACGACGCTGTGTGCCGCGCTGTCAAACTATTGCGAAAACTGAAATCAAAATGTGCTCCAGTGGCAATCACCGCCGCATTGAATACCGACAACAGGCTGCTTTCGCTCTTCAAACCACTCCAATGAAGTGATTCTACAAAATCCGTCAAAAGAGCACGAGAAAAGGAAACACTTGCAATGACAAACAGTCAGCCGCCAAACGAGACACGATGCGGATCAGCTCGCTTTCTTTTTCGATTCTCGATGGATTAAAAGGAAATCTTCTACATAGTTCAGAACTGTCGCATTCAAAAATGCAACCTAAACTGTCACCTGAAATCAACACCAATAAATTCAAGATACTTCATCCAAACGATAGAGCTGAACACTTAACGCTTGACCTTTCCTTAGTGTTATCCCAAATATAAAGCATATTGTCGTTGTTTAAACTATTTTGCATATCGACAATTCAATTCCGCGTCATTTGCCATCTGCACCGCGTTACACGTTTCTCTAATCTTTTTCGATCACTGCCATCACACCAGGCATTACTACGTGCGCACTTCACTACCGTGTAGCAAAGGAACTAAATAAAGCTCATCCTATTAATATTGCATCTTCCAAAGTATCCCACCACAATCAACATGCCCTCAACGGTATGGGCCATATCAAAACAGAAATTCACATGACAAACGGATCGATTACACACGAGCGGACCGACGACGCCGTGTTTGTGATTTGCGCGCATCTCTTCTGACTTTGCTTATTTTTTCGTTCTTTTCGTTTCTCTTTATCTCGTTTTTTTTTCTCTCTCGCTACACAGTGTCGTTGGCTGAAATTTGTTGCCGCTTGCTTCGCTAACTAAGTGTATAAATAATAAATTATTATCTACGACGAAAAATGAGGCCATTGTGCAAGGAGCTCTCCTACGCCACCTATTTATATGATTTTCTCGCTTCATTTTTCTGGTTGTTTTTTTTTTCTTTTGTTTTGCTATTATTGTTTGCTCATTACTATCAAAATGATGCGCATATCTATCAGTTTTCTCTTTACACCGCCCACCCTACGCCTCTCCAGGTGATGTTGCCTAAGCGCTACAAAACGAAGGCAAAAGGATTTTTGTGTGCTTTTGCTCTTGGCATGCACAATCGCCAAGCAAACTCGTTGTCGTTGCTCTTTATTTTCTACCAAGGACGCCAGATACATCCAAGAAGAGCAAACTGCAAAAATAAAATGATACAGCACACGAGAATTTCCCCACGTTGCGTTGAGCACCTTCATCAACGTTTCCGTTGGCGGAAACAGAGAAGTGTTACCGAAACCGAAAAAAAAGCACCAACAGGAGGCAAAGCTTGGTGATATATATATATATAGCGGGTGGTGTAGTACAAGGAGAGCAACCGATGTATCATCAAACGGCACGCTAACACATCGGCAAAAGGCAAGGTCAAACGATAAGCAAAAGATGATACACAAGGAATGATTGCGTGAATAAACACTCGAAAGAATGTCAGGCAACCTTGTGGTGGGTGGTGTTGCTGCTGCTGGTTGACCAAACACAAAAGCTATATTTGAAGCGGCTGGCAGCATTATTTGACGTGCGAGAAACTGATGAAGAAGATTAACCACCATGTTCTAGAAATGCTAAAAGTGTAGCTCGCACACATACACACACACACATAAAGCGGAACGCAATTCGGCATGTATCTTTCGGGCTCCAGCGCTTGCGATAAATAATCCTATTCCGCCTGTCGCTTAGAGGGTGGGATCAGATGAGGTGGCAAGCCTGTCGGAAGCTCATTGCCATCCATTTTGACGTTGATTAAATGCATCGCCAGGGCGAACTCTTCGATGTCCAGGAAGCCGTCCTGGTCGTAGTCGGAGAGCTTCCAAATCTTGCTTAGCACGTTGTTTGGTAGCTTCGATTTGATCAGTTCCGATTTCGCCGCTGTAGCGGGCAACATCCGCGAGATACGCACAAGTACCGCAACAACGCGAGCGCGATACCAACCACCAACGGCAAGGCAAAAGCAGATCATTTCCGAAACGAAATTAACGTTAGAGATGGGGAAGAAAGAGAAACAGAAATCAGAAATCATTAGTAAACGGCACTCCAACCATCGATTGATTAATCGATTCACGAGGGCAACCCACACACAAAGAAAAACAATTTGGGAACCAAGTGACTGGGATCCGATTGTGATTGGAATTGGGATGCGGCGAGCTGTTCGTTCCGTAACAACGGAACGACCGCTGGCTGACGAAGATGTTGATGCTGAAGATGATAATGATACTTACCGGCACCGGAAATCTTTCCATCAACCGGCTGAAGCGTCTCGAAGATGGGATCCGTTCGGGGACGGTCGCGATTGCAAATCCAATCCACCTCACCACACCCGGCATCGATGCCTTCGCCCTTCCGGTAGCCAAATGGAGATACGACGTCTTCCACGCCATCGAAGGCTCCACCTGATGACGTCGAACCACGATCCAACGAGCCGAGACAGAAAAGGTGATCCACGCATCAAATAACCGTTGAAAAAAGCATGAAACGACGGAGAAATGAGACCAAAAAAAGTCAGATCCACATTCATTTTAAATACTCCCAAGAGACTCAATAGACAATGACAGTGCGGAAATGAAAAAAAAAAGAAAATTCCGCCCTACAGTAAATGTTTTGAAGCTAATCATAAGCTTTTTTATTTTATTTTCCCTATAATTCCCCATTTAGTACTATCGGTTAACAAGCTTGAAAGGATTTCTGTCTATAGTGCCACATTTAATCTTGGTACAACTGTGAATTTCACGAACACCCCAACAAGAGCTTGAATACTTTCGATTCCGGCACCAACTCTTCTCTTGCTTCAGTATAAATAAATGCTACAAAACGTCACATTATTGTTCACTATTTTTAGGAAAACAAAGATAAACCCGCCCATATTTCCATTCGCAAAAAGCCTTACGGACACGCACATCATGATCGGAGTGAAAAGGATGATTTTCTACCACAGATAAACGTGTGTAATGAATGCGCTGCTTGTTTGCTCCTTTCCATAAGCGAAGAACACATATAAACACACGAAGCGAAACTTTTTCACCAGTAAACCAACACAGTACATGAAAAAGGAATGTTAGTTTCTCCTTAAATGCACAAAGCGAAGTACAAATATAGAAATAATGCAAAATGATTATTACGAGTGTTTTTCCAGCATCATTGACCTATTTTGCCGAATGTTACGTTATATACATGTAAAATCATTATAAATATATATATATATATATATATATATATATATATATATATATATATATATATATATATATAACATAATAGTATTTCTACTTTTCACATATGATTAAATCTTAAACAATATACCTAATGAATTGAACGATACATAAATATTTATTTACAAAAGCCCACACATTGATAGGTAGTCGATGTAGAAGCGATACATTTAGCATGGAGTTTAGGTCAACATGGTAAAAAGAAGAAAAAATCAAACCTGACAGTAATAGATGCCCCAAAAAGTTTCCATCCATCGTTGGACCATTAGTTTGTCCTAGAAACCAATGTGTTTTAGTAGAAGTTATATATTACGAAAATTTGGCGGATGCTGTTACACTGCAAATGCTACTGTAGCATAAAAATGGTACATTTTGTTAAAAGTGTTTGGACTACAAAATGATGCTAGCTTGTTCTGGACGATAAAAATGTGAAAAGCTCCTTCCTTACTATCCTAACTCATCTTCCTCCCCTTTCCTGTCCCTTTCAACTACCAACTTCTTCTCCGGTGAATAGCAGCCTTTCTTTAATATTTAATTTACAGCTCCCTAGGTTTAACCGTAACAAGGAAGAATGATAGGAATATAAGAATCTGAAGGTCACAAAGTGTTATACACAAAAAATAACGAAATGCTCCATACTCTGGCCTTTCAGATTGGTTTCCTAAACTCCTCTCGTCCTCTGAAAAAGGATGTATTTTTGTTTGAAAAAATAAAAACAAATCCGTTTAATAGACTTCTTTGCTTTCCAGTGTATATCAGTCAGCCTATCTATTTGTGCTTTGCGAAAATGATGGCATATCTTAAAAACAACAACAAACGATATGGAGAGGATGCGCAAAAAGCTAAAAAACAACATCAAACGCACGTCCATTCCCTGCTGCTTGCTCAGTAAAATCCGAAACGATAGTGAAGAAAGCTTAAGACAACGCTAGGTACACAAAGCTCACCAACTGTCGTCTACGTATATCAGTGACAAAAATCGATTTTAAATGTACTGTCTTTGAGCGACGGGAAGCCACAATCAAACCAGATGATCAAAGGCAATTATTGTTCGTTGCGCCATACTGTAGGAATTTTGCCAAATGTTGCCCCGAGCAATAGCGGAAAATAAATTGATACTCTGAAGAAAAACATTGTTTATGTGTACTATAATCAGCCATTGGAAGTTGACATGGAATGGTAGAAGAGAATTTAGTTTCGCAAACAAGTGGCATTTTGACAGCAACATAAAAATTCACATTTAAAGGATGTCCTGCAACGATAAGCATAACTGTAGAAAATATTGAACACTAAAAATTAGATGCCAAATATGTTTAGAACTCATGTCCCCTAAACATGTCGACACACATGGGTATCTTCATTGCTAGATTACATCAAAATAAAATATGACGACGCACGGGAGTGTGTGAACGATTAAGATTGTTCAGTATACACCTGAATAAATATAATGCGTCTTAAAACTATAAACGATAATGACAAGACCACGGCTCTATAACGCTGAAATACTTAAACTCAGATTCATATCCTTGCTGAAGAGGTGTACACCACCATCGATCATAAAATGTTCCCGAAGAAACGGAAACCATAAAACACACATCTTACACGAACGAGCCTTTCTGGACCAAATAGCTTTCCAAGTGCGGGGCAATGCTGCTCGCGATAGATGGCCTCCAATTGTAGAAACCATTACTATTCTGTTTGCGCCTTTAACGACTTATCTCTGTTCAGTTTGGTCGAAATGATTACCAATACGTAATCGGTCTTAGATTGTCGAATTCGCACACGTACGTTTATCGCACATTCGCACAAGAAAGCAATTACAAGCACTTCAGTGTTATGGGACATAACTGCTATAGCTGTTATTACACAACACATCAAGTTTGATCGTTATGAGATATGCATGTATATATTTATTTACGAAGAACTATATACATAGAGATGGAAAACGCCAAACAACGATCATATGCAAACATCAGAAATAAGTCCTTCTCAAATTTATAGCACATCAAGCAACGATATATCACACCAAAACCAATATTCGTTTGTCACTAATCAATGCACACCAACTTAAGATAGGAAAGGAACAGGCGGCTATCTTGTATTTGATTACTGATGTATTATATTTTGTCAAATAGTATTGTAAACAACATTTGCGAGTAAAAGTAATTCATGCTTTATTGAATTTCATAAAAATGTAATACATATGAATATCAATTTATGTTCTAAATGCTCAGTGGTGAATATAGTACTTTAGTTTGGAAATTCAATATTGTTCGTAAAAATTAGAAACACATGTTATCCATTCAACATTGAACTGATTTTAAACACATAGTTTAGTTAAATGTTTGAACAACTGTTCAATTTATCAACACAATATTGGCTGCAAAAATTATTTCAAAACTAACTTAACATTGTAGCATCAACCGTGCTTTATACTGTGCTTCTAAAATCGTCCATCAAAACCGGTCAAACTTTCTAGAACCGGAAAGCGACACGAAAGATTAAATTGTGAAGCATTATTGTATCGCAAATCAACCTTTAAATACGCGAAGAAAATAACACAACAAACTACGCAACAACCAACCCATTAGCTTAATGGGGGTAGCTATACAACGTTTCAAAAATACCACGATGGTGGTACGATCACTTCAAATGGAGTCTATTGCCACCAAGGCAAGGTATATTGCAACAACATCAAACACGGAACGAAAATATAAATACATCTGTAGCACAACACATCATCAGCACATTGAATACGTATGAAAAGAATTCAACAACTGGATACCTATATTAAATATCTTTAACACTGAAATTTCGAACATTTTGCAGCCGAAGTACTGTCTTAAAATACAGTACGATAAATTAAATTGCAACCATAAAAACAGTGTAGCATTAAAGCAACTAATGGCCGATGGAAACATCCACGGTATGCTAATATATTTTCACAAAGATTAACCGTAAAATTGACACCATTGCAAAGTGAGTAATGTCCCTCGGAGGCTCAATCATTCACGTGTGTCGCTACGTACGATTTAGTATACCGCTCCTGACAGCACACGTCCGCACCGCTATCGTTGAAAATCATGTTTTGAATTATTAACAACACATGGTATGAAAAGCATCTGATGGTATGCAAGCAAAAAAAACAAATATCATAAAATATGCAAGCCAAATCAGCATTGTTATCTTTCGTACCACAGTGATGATAAAACATTCTACTTGAAGCAATGCGTCTGTCTGAATGTGCCTTGGTTCCACGCATTGCATGGTTATTAGTTTAAGTAGTGTTGCGGTGTTCGACCTGACCTAACCGTTTACATTAAGCAATCGTGGCTGAATGATATATCTTAAATCATATCCTCTAAAATGCGTCCCTGCGTAAAAGATCTCTCAAGAAGGAAGAACATTGAGGACAAGTTTTTTCGCACCTTCGTATTGTAATGCCACCGAATGTTAATTTCGGTGCGGGATTTTTTCCACTTTATTTCACCAAATAGCTCAGTATGAGGGCAGTATGTAAGGGAATGCTTGACAAAGCACATCGCTTCAGTATATTTTTCATTACTTAAACGTACACAAACGTGAAGGAAGACACAATACACTGTTTGGCTTTTCGGAAGCAGAAAACATCCATCCTCTACGACTAGCAGCAGTGTTCTGTAACGCCTTTAAATGTGAAGGTTCCCGGGGGGTATACAAGAAAGGGACGCCCCATCTGAAAATTGCCAATCAATCACGTGCATGCAGCGTTTCGCAAAGTAAAGTCACTCGTTTGTTCATCTTTCATCGATACTGCGTGTTTTCCCAGCCATTTTAGACTATTTTCATTGTACGGGTTCGCTGACGATTCCAAAAAAGGAAGGAATGTCGTCTCCCGGATTCAGGCTGGTGCTACAGCGTAGCGTATTTATTCTTCTTGCTACATCGTGCTGTTACTCATTGGTATGCTCATTTGCATAGCTGTTTTACTTGTCTTCTTTTGTCACAAAAATACTCTTTCTCAACGCGATCAACGAGAACATGCGAGTGAAGGTCTACTTATATCAAAAGCGCATCGCACGACGTTTTAGACGTTCTGTCTACTGTTCGACATTAGAGCAGCTTAACCAGGTTCCGTCTGGATTGGTTTTAGCTTAGAGGTTGATAAGTTAAGTGCACACAACTAAAAAAAGTAAAGGTTAAATATCTAATATTGTCGAGTTAAAGCAGACAAAGCATAACTACAGGCTATTTATATATGTTACAAAGTTAGTTTATAACAATATTCAATCCCAATCAACAACAATATTAATTATATTTATTAATGACTCTAAAAACAAAATATTAGTATTAAGTAAAAAAATGTTCTCTTTAATTGGCCGTCTATCATGACCATCTTCATTCGTTATCTTACAATGCCAAAATCAAGTGTAACACAACACAACAAATTGAAAAATACCATGTTACAAATGATACGAGTACACGAAACGAGTCAATCAATCACAATCAAACTGACAAAAAGCGTTTTCTTGTTTGAAACTGAAACAGGCAATATAAAATTTAACTGTTTAACCATCAATTCATCAATTTAATATCAGATGGATCAATTTAATAAAGATTCATTTTCATTCATTATTCATTTAAATAAAAACAATGGTAACTCATAGTAAATTAACGTTATTGCTAATTGATCAGCAAAAACTGTGCAACTACGATGCATACAGCTTCAGCAAATCGAGCCGATCCTCATGCAAGCTACAACGTCTCTCAATTCTTTAACATGAAATTTAAGCTCTTTGCTCTAAATTTCTCAAATTCTTCAGATATAAAATTCCTATAGCAAAAAAATGTTTCCTTATCTTTGCCAGAATATTCCTCTCTGTTGGCGTACACTACATAGTTTTGCGCTATGAGTTACACACACTGACCTGAAGCCAAACTGCGAGTCAACAAACAACTAGTCACGTATGAATCTAACCACACACCAACTCGTCGACTTGCCGTAGGTGGACTTGCGAACATTTGCTAAGAACAGTACACAATCAGACGTACAGACAGACAGACAGGCAGACAGACAGACGCCTTTCTTGCCCCTAGAGCGCCAAACGAAGCGCCAAAGGAATTCGCACGTCGCAAAATAGATGAAGGATGGTTTGCATCTGTCTGCAGTAAACAAACGGAACATGCATGCCACGACCTCCAATCGAGCAAGGATTGTGTGGGCGTTCGAGCCAAATGTATTCCTCCGAGATTAACGAGATAGTAGTGTGGAGGCTTCACAAGGGACAAATTCAGGTCAACTCTAAAAAGAACGAAAAAAGTGAGCATATCGTTCCAGCATGTAGCGTTCCCATCCTAACTACGTAGCGAGTCTTTGCAAAACAAAAACGTTGCCACCTTTCTCCCCTGGTAGCTCTAGGGGGCTCGGCCTCTGCCAAAAAACTAGAGCAGATGACCGCTAAAACAATATTCGCATAGCTTGGTTACGGGCACACAATACGACATAAATGTTCGCTTAGCACGGTTGCACTGAGAGTGTGTGTGAGAGCTGTTTGCCTTAGCCGGCCCCATCATGATGCAAGGTTTCAGGCTATCACAGACAGTACCAGGAGATTCGTCCAACGGTCAAACTTCATCAGCATGCAAGCAGCATATCTACCGGATAGCATTATGGTAGGTAGCAGCAGGCAGCTCGTTGATGGAGAAAATTGAAAAATTACCCCCCTGCCGATGACGGGCCCTTGGACGTTGTGCATTTGCAAGCTTTTGAGGATGCCCAAAATTTTAGCTTTCTACTCTCTTTTGCTAGCCTTCCATCGTACGCGAATGAACTTTCTCCTCCTTTGGGACGCTAGACGGGCGAACGTGGTTAGAAGGTTTAGCTACGAGAAAATGTGGCACTGAAACTGCATGGCTGGGAAACAAAAGCGGAAAAGTAATGAAATATTATGTGGAAATAGAATGAATAAAAAAAAACATGCCGATGCGGGTACATCGTACTGAATAATTAATACCACAAAACCGGTCCTTCCACTTCCGACGCTACGATGGGGATAAAATGGAAAAACCGTATCTGGAACTGGTGCATGCAAACTGTTTGCTACTCGCTGGCGGCTGGCGACGCTTCTCGCCCTATCAGCCTCATTACCATTAATTCTAGCACAAGTCACGGGGACAACTCTTCTCCTCTCGCCTGGCGTGCTTCTGCTACCATACCCCACAACAACCGTGCTTCCGACCGACACTTCCGCATCCTGGAACCATTGCGCTAATGTGGAGTGTGTATGTAATTTAAGACAAACACTCTCCATGATACCCATTCTTTCGCTTCTTTCGCCCGGGCAAAGACAACAAAAATCCACAAGAAAGCAGGTGCATGACAGCGAAAGCAAGTAGCGCCAGGAGTGAGAGGAGTACATGCCCTGGAAGCAATACACTTTACATGGGCATGCTGCAAACAAGGGAACTTTGCCACGGATGACAGCCTCACACTGTGTGGGACAAATTTTATGCGCGAACATGTGGCATCCGATCTGGAACGATGGCGGTAGCATAAGTCCTTCTTCAGCAGCGACGCCATTATGCAATGATGTTTCCACCACGAGTACAATTCTAGCATCTACACAAATGGGTTCTCTTTCACGAAGACATATTCTTCTATTTTACCTATGTAGATTTAACTACAATCGAATTACACTGCCAGTGTAGTTGCAAAAGTTAACGACTTTACTGATGGATGCTTCTAATTAGCCATAGTAGTAGTATCTATATTTCATAAATTAATTTGTTTATACAAATGTGAAGATTACATTGATTCTGGTTTACATAATATCTTAACCTTAACACAATAGGAATGACATGTTTTGTACTGTGATGAATTATTGTTGTGAAATTTTTAGTTTCGAATAATGTACCTCGGGAAAAAAGTATAAAACCCAGGAAAAGATAATTAGCCATAGTACGATGTTTCGAATCTTCCTATCTTGACGCATCCCACACAATACAGATTATTCGTGCGTTTTATCAAGTTTCGATAATGATAATAATGATAATAATAGAGTAGAGCTATTATTCTTTTGGAACAGACAGATCAATATTAACACTTTTTATGACATTTATTACATCGCTCATCATTTACAATTTGTTACAATTTACTTTTAGTATGGAGCTGACATTGCCTCTTTTAAAGGGATTGACAACCACTACTACTGCTAAATAAAACACAATACGAAGAGTACGTCGTGTCTCTCTATACCTGTCCTATCCCACTGCAGAAAAAGGTAAACGCATCTTACATAAGCTGTATTTATTTATAAAAAATATCTTATATAAGTTTGTCCAATTCGTCATAAAATACAAAACATCGTATGTTGAGCCACGGTCACAGGCAAAACGATGCGTGTATGTCAAATATGATGTAATGCGGGAACATATGATGTAATGAAATACTGAAATATCATATTCTACAACGGGGATCGGAAAAGTCCAGCCCACGAGATAATTTTGTGAGTAAAATCGAGCCTCGTTACGATTTCATAATTTAAAGGCAAAAATATATACCACATATTGCATGAGAAAACCGTATAAAGAAATATAAAAGTAAGATATATGATAGAAGAGAATATAATAAACAAATAGAAGAGTAAAGAAGAGTTGAGGTAGATGTAGATGTGGTAGAAATAATTTCACATGAAATATTTTCCACAAAAACGCTGGCTTAGTAAAAGTATGAAAAAATTAAAAACAGAAAATCAATGACGAAAACAAATGCTATTACCACAAAATAGAAAAGGTTTTTATAATATTAAAAGGCATAGAAAACTCAGACTCATTCATTTTTTGTTTTGTTTAATAAAGATCCCTCGTAACTGTCCCTTGGGATCTGAAAGCCGAATTATTATTAACCCAAGAGAATTCAAAAATCCAACCGTTTTAAATTAGTATGAGCCTAACATAGCCGTCAAAAGTTAATAGCACAACGCAAAAAATAAATATCACCCACTATGTCCACTAGTACGTTGTTTTTTTTTGTCATCTTGTTATATCACACGTTTTCGTTTTCTCCACATGCACGGATACTTTTTTAGCATTAAAACGTGTAGCGATGAAATTTACGCATCACTTAATATGTCCCACAACGGTACAGCAACTCAGATCTGATGAGAAATACAGGAAGATATGGAGTGAACTTTTTTCAAAAGTATTCGTCACTCTCCATCATAGAAATCAAACGACGGTGTCTCGAAGTCATGGGCCATGACGCATAGAAATGGAAAATGGCGGCAATTGAAAAAGGTACGACATGGCAATGAACGGAAAAAAGGGAATAAGTATCCCTTGTCAGCATATCCTTCCAATAGTCCATGATGCCAGCTCCTAAGAAACCGTCCTTGTCCAGTAAAAGGGAGCACCCGAAGGCTCGATAAGATATCATAACGACGGTTGACATTGGTTTCTTCTTTGTTCGAAGGTTTAGATCAGTTGAACAGACGGAGGCGGACATGAAAGAAAATAAAATTAACTCCCTACGGGACCGAATTATTTTTCCTTACAAAATTCCCCCGCACGTTCGAAGCAAAAGCGTGGAAAATGTTCCTATTAGTGGCTGGTATTATTTTTTACATCAACGCCTCCATTGGGATATTATTGCAATGAAATATAATTCCAAAAATAATCTGATTGTTCAGTGTTTTTATGAAAACAACCTGATAAACTCAATATTATATATAATATTTTATTTTTTAAAATACTTCCAGTTATATGAACAAAATATTGTAAATATGTTGTAATTATAATATAAGCAATAAAAAAGTGCGTTTTGGTAAGTTAAATTCAAATAATTACGGATTACAATTTTCATGAAACAAAACGGTATATTTTTACAACATATCAACTGAAAATGTATCCAATTGAATTGGGCAACAAGTGCGTTGCTCATCACGTACATTATTACGTAAAGAATCAAAACGACGACAAGAAACCAAACAGGAGATGAAAAACACAAATACTGCAGATTGCCATTTACAGCCACAAACTGACGAAGTCTTCCTTTCTTGTTATTTTATCCCTCTCAACCCAAAATATGTCTTCAGCACGTTTGATGTATTTGATACTTTTTGATACGTTATTTTTATGTTTATTTAGCCGGTTTACCTCTTCCATATCGTTAGTCGGTGATATTGAATCGGATCAAAACAAGTTCTATCACGTTGACGAACGCAGCAATGAGGAGATATTTGAATTGAAATTTTAACTTGCAAAACATTTTGTAATATCTACGCTTTTATTTAGTATATCCAATATCTTTTATCAGTTTTGTAACAACATTTAAAAATTCTTTTTTTTTTCTTCAAACAACTTGTATTAATAAAAAATTAAAATTTTCCTCTACAGATAGTATTTTTTATATGCAAAAATTTTATTTAACATTATAAAATAATAATTTGAGAAGATTGTGAAACTCTCTGATTCATTTCATCACAACCCAATGGGTACGTCATGGCAACATGGTGTATTTTTACAAGTTCAATATTTGCTTCATATTCCTCACGAAGCACAAAATAGTTAACGGATGCTACAGGTGTGAGCTAACCGCCCTGAGGGACATTTTCAAGCGATGAAAAGTTCGAATCGATGGACGATAATCGAATAGCAAAAAAAATTTATCGGAAAACACGCGTTCAGCACATTGTGCCATTGGCACGATCTTATCATCTCACTCAGGTGGTACGGGCTTGTTATTTGCCATACATCATCACACAGACCCTTCTGTAGGGCTTGATGATGCAATTTGTTCTACACTTGAGAAAGTTTACTGAGAGTGAGCACACATTTCGCTAACGTTAAAATATGTAACATCCGTGACGCACTCTGCTAGGATCAGCATATAAAAGACGTCACTACTTGAAAGAGTACTTGATTCGTCACACAATCTTTGCAGCCATTGATAAATCCATGTTTAAAATAGATTGGCTGCAAGCTCGATATGAAGTGATTCAAACTGCTTCAATTACTTTTCCACGGTACTTTAACCGCCAAAGTTATTATCATAGTCCATCATACTATACTAACATGTTAAATTGTTTTTTTTTGTGATTAAAATCCATACATTTTTCCTTCACCAAACACCCCAAAATTTACTTGTAATACCAAGATGTCATCAACTCACAGAAGACAATAATGTGTGTGGTCAAAGAACAACGGCTCGTGCCAACGCGATGCCTAACTTGCAGTAGGCCTTTGCCTCAGCTCAGTTGGAGAACAAATATCTTAGACACGCAGGTTCGCACACGCTATTTTGAATATGACAAAACTTTACCGGCACGTTTGAGTTAGAGAAGAATGAACGTTTGTCACGGAAATTCTTTGCGTAAAACACAAAGACTGGTATCAGCAAAGGGTGTGAGGCGATTATATTATTATAACAATTAGGGAACATTTACTTTATCATTCAAACGGTGTTTTGCCTGGAAAATGAATAACGGCTTCATCGAGATTCGGCAACTGAACGGTTCTTTATCTCTCAAATGTGAAAGACATATAACGCATCCTATCATGTGTTATCTGTCATTCTTTTCAAGTGTATAGCGAAAATATCATCTTCATACAATATCATGAAATTCAAATGTATGACTCGCTTCATCGACTCAAACGTAATGCAATGGTCCTGTATAAATTTATATAAATGTTATGAAAAAGATTGGATTGATTTTAAGAACTGCTAACGAGCATTTATAAAACATCGTTTTACTCAGTTTGTTAATTTGAGTCATCTACTAATTTTATCAATAAATATGTTGTCTAATTTTCAAAGCAACAACGAAGATCAATTGAAATAATTGAAGAACTTTGAATTTAGAATCGTCCGGTATTGTTTTTTGTGCCAGATTTTGTGTGAGATTTTTCGTACTATTGTCAAAAAGTATAAAAAATAGTTCAACACAACTAACTCCCACTGTTTCTTTAAAGCTGTATTTTTTACAATCTATTTAGCCCTTACTCGACTGAAGATCTTGGATACGAAGCTACAAGCAAAACATTTCAACGAGTAACCGACCTAAAAATGCGCGTTAGCCAATCGGTAACCATGAATTAATCAAAATTATTAAATCTCAATCTTTCAAACCTGTTGAAAATTATGTTTTTATTAACCAAAAATTTTGCAAGTATAATCATTAGCGGTATACATGCATCTATTAATATTATGCTATGTTTCGATGCGCTATAAAACTAGTAATATCAAACAATATTTAAAGCATTCGAAGCTCGTTACATTCAAAAGCTTAAATATGATATATTATACATGAATACTAATTAAACACAGCTTAGGGTTTTTATAAAACACGCCGATTATTAATATAAAACATATTTCATCACATAACAAAAATCATATGATGTACTCATTGCCAGATATTTTTTCCTCAACACCAAATCTAAATGTCATCAATTTATTGCTATATTTATATTATATTTATGTAAAATATATTATGTAATGTAAATATATGTAAAATATATATATTTATGTAAAATGTTATTAAACGCATTTAGAATATTTGTAACTATTAATTACTTTTAATTCTTCTTCATCTTTGACTATGCTATATCATGATTCGATACCAGAAAAGCCTCCTAGCTTCTATTAACCCGTGGCCAACAGTAACACTCCACAACCTCAATTCATCGACGGAATTGTAAAAAGTGTATGTATTTGTTCAAATTACTTTCAATGACGTCGGAAAAACATATAATAGTTAGGAAAACAATTGCAATTGCATTTAAATGAAAAACGTCTTATCAAATTGTTGCTACATTTGAATGATAGAGATATTGTAGATATATTTGATTGGTAAGAATTCAAATGTTTAACCTTAACCACGGAAAGTATAACCATAGTTACGGAAAGTATAATTATAAATTTGTCTTGCAAACTATCTGTCGATATATTAGTTAATAATTATATATATACTCATCACGAGGCATTTAACCAACACGTATCTAACGTAACGTCATGTTTTTGGGGGACATGAAATCACCAAAAAATTTGAAAAACGAGGGCTCAACGGGCCATTCACGGATATTAGCTTGAAAAATAGGCGTAGACAGGGCCTAACTGGCCAAGCATTTATACACAATTCGTGCGACTAACAAATGTCTTCAATTAATTTTAAGTTTCTATCGACCGTGGGTAACTTCCAAGTGGGCATATTCCCTGGGTTACACAGAAGCTCTCCTTCGATCTGTAAACACCATCCGTTGATTTACAAGACCATCGTACATCCACCACCGATCAATGATGAATAACAAGTGCATTTCAACAAGAAAAAAAATATGTGCGGATGATCTGCAGACAGACGCTCCTATTGATGCAGTGTGCCATCCGCATTCACAAATGAAACAAAACATAACAAGCAAATGATCTTTCCAACGTGGCAAAAGTTAACCGACAAACAGAGCAACCACGCACAATACTGTGCTATAGAGTCGCCACACAATGCTAATTGTGATCCAACGATCGGACTCTGCCGGCATTTATGCCAGTTTGAAATTAACAACAGTGTTCTAATCGACGATGTTGGCGAAACAAGTCGAGCGCACATATTGAAGACGGACCAGTGACGTCACATTTCCTGCGAGTGACCGGTTATCGTGCTATTAGTAGTCAGTAAATCATTAGATAAAACGGCACACAACTGCACACGCGATAGAGTCGAGTAGTGTATTGAATGATGACTCGGAACGATTTCGTGGCGGAAAATTATGACAAACGATGAATCACACAGCCGACGAAAAAAAAAAAGAACCCATCAAAAGCATTGATCTTTCTCTACGAATGACCTACGCTATGGAATTTATGTTCGAGTTGGAGCAGAAAAAGCAAGCGGCTGAACTTGAACGGGGTCGTATGTTATCCTATTCACGAAGCAAGATGAAGAAACAAAAATCGTATTGTATGCAGGATTAAAAAAGAGGCAGCATGATGCTTTTTAGATGAATGGAATCTCAAATCTCTAGCATTAGTTTATCGAAAAGCTAACTTTTCCGGTTCCAATTAATGGAACGTAACGTCACTATATCATCGAGGATTTTAAACGCACGTGTCCATATATAAAAACCACAAATGAAGGTCATGCTTTTTGTATAAAAAAAACTGGATGACACCGATGCAAGTAGACTCCCATAATCGGCATTGTCAACCCATTGAGCCATTGAGCAAAACCGGTTAAATTAAAACGAACTGGAGTTAAATAGTTCACCAAGTAGCAGCAGAGTTATCTTTCTAACACCCCGCTTGAAAGAAGGCTTGAAACTGCGAACAAGTACCGCACTGCTTTCATTATCAGTGAAGGCATACGCATTGGCCTTGTTTGGGAGGCGAAGTTTCAACATGCTGTTCCCATCAACGATGCCCTCGTCCTGGCGACAAAATGCCGTAAGCATTGAACGAAATCCGCCACAAGCAGCCAGCAAGAAGGCAGCATGTCCGAGATTAGATAAAGCAGATTGAACTCCGCCATGCCCTGCGTGTGCGAACAACGCCCATTTTTCATACCCTAACGTGAAGTGGATTGCGTAACTCGGTCGGTTCCTGGAATAAATGTGATCGAAAACACGTACCTTTGATAAGCGGTTCCGAAACCAGTTGCATCTCTTCCTGCGGAATCATACTCATCAATCGGGCAATATCGACGGCAAGCATACGATCAACAATTTCTAGCAGCGGCATTTTGAGCGAATGGAACTTGGTGAAGTCCTGATTTGCGAGCACTTCCTGCATTTTCTTGAGATCTGGTAGATCACCGATCGACACCTGGTGTTCGCGGCACACACGATCATAGATGGTGCCGAGATTTTTTATCAACTCTTTTTTCTTGCTATCCTTTCCGAAAATCTGGGGCATTTCCTTCCGTAACTCAGAGATAAGGTAAGCATGCACCTTCGCCAGTCGAGCCCGTTTGATGAGATCGTTCAGCTTACGCAAGGCCGCGTTCCGGGGTAGCGATTGTAAATCGCGAAAGAGATCCTGCTCCTCGTCCTCGAACAGCCGCCTGTTCACATCGTATCGCAATGGTTGATCCCAGAACGATCCTATATAAACTCTAGCGACCTCCGGAGTTTGCAGCACCTTGCCGAGAGACCACATCAGGGCGCCATATACGCGCATCAGTTGCTGATGATCGATCATGTCGGCCTTGTTCAGCACTATACGAATCTTATCGTCGTGTCCGCGCAGGGCTTCGATCGAGCGCCGGAACTCGTCGGAAATGTCCAGCTTGTGTGCGTCGAACAGAAGAATGATGCGATCCACACGCTCTGCGAACCATTCCAGTACTCCGGTGAAATCGTACCCTCTGTCCACTCGTTGTTTTTCTCCCGACAGTATGCCAGGCGTGTCGACGATCGATATCGCACGTAGCACCGGCGACGGAACGTGGGAACATTGGAAACGGTTGAGGAAAGCGTTGCCGTACTTTTCCAAGGGACGGAATTGTTTTTTCGGGTCAACCACGAGCGCATTGCCCGGAATCATTCCTTCCTTGTCGTCGTACATAACGGCAATGAAGCGATCCGTTGTCGGTTCCGGACCAATCCGAATGCCCGGAAAGTCGCGCTCCAACAGATACCGAATGAAGGTGGTTTTGCCAGTGGAGTACTGGCCGACCAGCAGAATCATAGGTTTCGCATCGAAATCCGAGTCCTCCAGCTTCGGCGAGTGGAAATCATGGAAATTATAGTGCTCCTCCAGGGGCAACAGTTTTCCGCGGTAAATTTTTTTCAGCTCACCCAACACATTTTCCACCACCTCTTCCGTTTTCGTTTCCCGTTTCAACCAGCTGAACATTGCGCTAGCAGCTAGGGGATGCTTCGATTTCTTAAGACACTTTCTACCGTAATAACAGTAACGCGCTGTGAATCATTCAACGGTACCCGGTGCCGTGATTTCAAGCTCGTTTGTACTAGCACCCCACAGACTTCACCCTTATTTCATAACTCGTCACGATGTTTTACAGTCATCCGAACCGGTGGAATAATTTTAGCTATGAGTAATGAGTGAGCGGATGGAAATGTTTTCCCTCACTATGACCGGTCTGCCGAAAACGTTAACCTGGATGGGTGAAATCAAAACAATCAAACGAAAGACAGCAATACTGAGACGGTTGAAATCCTCCGTAACACTTTGTGTCACCGTACGATTTTACACTATTCAAACGATACACCCAGGATAGTTCTATCGTTCTCTCTTAGCAAAGCAATTTCCACTTTTCTGCTTAAGAAAAAAAGAAACTCCGACACATCACTGCGTCCGCTGTCAAAGGAACAGCTGTCAGAGCACGGTCGGTAGGGCTGCTGCCGTATTGCAGTACAGCACAAATTGCTCGAAAGACTTACTCAAACTTTAACTTACTGCAAACTGGAATGAATTATGTTCTGCGATCGCTCATCTCGATTTTCCGGATGTAACACCAAACCGTCCGTGTCCTATACATACAAATAGCAAATGTACCAAGTACAATTACTTTAATTTAATCTGTTTCATCGCATGAATGGATGAAGCCAAATGTATTTATATTAACGTGCCTTCGAAACTATATTCATTCGAAATGCCGTACCAAATAAACCATTTTGATGTAGATGCGATATGTTTTGATTTAAAAAAAAATCTAATTAAACTTTTAAAAATTACATTCATTTTTGCTGAATCTATGCGTTAACATATCAAGTATTGAACTAGGCCATGTATTTCTCTTTACGTGCAGAACATGTTTCAGTTGGCAGCAGTGCGCGATCCGAGTGAGCATTTCAAGTGCGGTGTGTAGAATTACCTGTGAATATTCTACTACGTAGCGAAAATCTTTGCTAAGTTTCGATTATATCCTTCCATCTAGCTCCATTATAGTAGCATAGAAGTAGCGAATTCCAGGTGAATATCATTTTAGTTTTCGCACGTTACAGCTGAAGTGTTCCACCCGGCATTACGTGAAGTCGCGTGAAGTGCGGCAATGTCATTAAGGAAGATATAAAAGCCGCCATATTTGCAGCGCGTGATTGTGCTGCAAGTGAAGCGCTCTATTTTAGCTAAAATTGTTAAAATAACATACTTGTTGGAATATCTACGTCGTATTCTCACCGGTGATAATCTCTTTCGCAGATTAAAAGCTCTACGCGTAGTGATGGTCGGATCGCGTGTGTATGTCGGCGGTTTGCCGTATGGCGTCCGGGAACGCGACTTGGAACGTTTTTTTAAAGGTTATGGTAGAACCAGGGATATCCTTATTAAGAATGGATATGGCTTTGTGGTAAGTGCTTATGCGGTTCGTGTCTTTTCCGAGCATATCCTGATCTAGTATTGTTCGTTTTAATTTTCAGGAATTTGAAGATTATCGTGATGCAGACGATGCTGTTTATGAATTAAATGGGAAAGAGCTGCTGGGCGAAAGGTGCGTATAATGAATCTATGCTTATCTCATATTATGTGGCATCAATAAATATCAACATTTATATGGATTATGAATCTTAAACATTTAAAATTCGATAGTTACATATGCCCTCTTGATCTTTGTTGTTTAAACTACCTCGTACCATTGGCTGCTATGTTCTTTCTGCCTCGTGCAATCTTGTGTACCTTACGGTTGGTAAACATGCCCGGTGATGGTTTGTTGTGTGCTCACACAAGGTTTTGCCGGTTATTGTTATTTTGTCTAATTTGTTTATTTTTGCTTGCTCCGTCTTATTTTTCACAGAGTTGTTGTTGAGCCAGCTCGCGGGACCGCCCGTGGACCAAGTGGATATCGTGAAAGAGATCGGTATGATAGAGACCGCCGCGGTGGAAGGTATGACAAGTAAGTATGATCAACGTGATGGGTGTCAAGTAAGAAACCCCTCCGGTTAGTATTAATAACACACTCCCTTGAACTGTTGGTTTAGATATAAAAGCAATTCCAGGAACAGTTCCCGATATGGACCGCCGCTGCGTACGGAGTACCGTCTGGTTGTGGAGAATCTATCAACCCGTGTCAGTTGGCAGGTATGTAGCATACTATATTTATTCTAATCAGTACAATGGTATATAAAATGCTATTATATTGATATAAATTTTATATTTATAAATTATATTATTTATATGAATATATATATTCCTGGTTTCTGAACATGCCTTTTGCCTATTGTGCGGCGTTAATGTACTTTTGTGAAGCAAATGTTTTATTTAATTGGGGCAAATGTTTTATTTAATATATGCCTTTATAAAATAGTGTTTATCTTTGGCATTATGAGCTACGAAATGTTCGATTGCTGAATGAATGCTTTCATGCGCTTTATAATGTTCTTTAATCCCATTCATAGTAAATGGATATATTTAGTTAGAAGATTGAGTCAATTAGTCGTAAAATCCTCTTACAAGTTTTGTTTCATTAGAATGGAGAAGTCTTTATGCATAATAGTGCGTATTGAAATAATATCAACGTTTAATTGTCAATAACACGTTTTTTTTATTATAACCTGAATCAAATTCGCAATTTTAAAATACAAATTTTTGTATATAGAATAAATTGTCATCGTTACTGATTTGGCACGATGTATGAATTTTACTTGTCGTTAGTGTTTAGTTGTTATTTAACATCAAGCCATACATAAGCTAAATGAGACATCCTATCTTATTTATTACGTCAGTACTGATTCTCATATTGGTCTACTGTATAAAATTTCTTCAACAAGAGAATTATAGAAGTAAGATACCTGAAATGGAATACAGATTTCCATGTTTGGCTTGAAAATGCTTAAGAACGTAGCCTTGCAATAATTGATAACAAATATGATGTAGGAAGAGTGTCAGTGACAGTTTGAAGACAGTGTTTTTGTTATATTGAATTTTTAAAATGTGCAATAATGCAATGTGTATTGAAATAGCAATAAGAAATACATGATGTACGATAATCGTCAGATTATTGGTCGTATGGTTGGTTTAGTTGTACGATATGAACAACCTGGATACAATTTAAAATTTATTATAGAAAATATTCTAGTTAGAAAGTTTTTTATAAGGATATTTTTATTTGGGGTAAATAATAGATCGTTTAAAATTGATAAATGCTGAGCTGTAACTACTATTCAATTTGCTATTATCGATCATAGAAGCCCGCGAGCTTTATTATAGGAAATTGTAGTAAAATATATGTATATTGTATTCTTTTTCTGTAAAGGCGGCAACCCTTGTTTGATGATGAGGAAGGTCATAAAACTCGGGTTTACGCAAAATACTGTGTACTGGTAGAGCCTGTTGAACGCAACACTCCCAAATGGCTAGGGAGCGAAGACGATTAGACGCGTGCGCTTCAGTTAAAGCCTAACGTAGCGTCGGCGAAGCGGAACGACGTCCTTCTACAGAGCAATGGATGATTTTCCTGTACTGACGGTGTTTTGGTTATTTGGAAATACCAAAAGCAGTGTGCCTCTACCACGCCAAGCCAGACCAACAACTTTGCGGATACATCAAGCAAAGTTTACATTTAATCGTACTCCAACGATGGAGCGACTCATTTTCTCCGGGTGCGGGTGCTATTGACGAACATGAGCTATGCGATCATCTGTAGAGGGAAGCCGGAACAAACCAATAGAATGAATAATGTTGGTCCTGCATCATATTCACCACACAACATTACTGGATGTACTCCTGGTTTCGATGAACTGGTGACGGAAATAGGACATCCTCTAGAGCAATACAAACTGCGGATGATAATTGTTTATCAACTCTCACGCCTGCCTGCATATTGAGCTGATCTAGAGCGAACTTCACAATGATGAAGAGACGAACGAAAGAGGAATAAAAGCAGAGATGGTTGTTACCCTTGTTGCACGGAATCGATAAATCATCTGACTCTCCTGGCACACGGTATAGGCGCACTTCCTCTGGATGCGGACTTTACTCTGGAGCTCCCAAATAAGTCATCTTGTCACTATGATCAAAAGTACCGTTAAAGTTCCGTTTGTTTATCATTTCTATCATTTTCTTTCTATTCTAAAACAACTATTCCTTCTTTTAATCTATGGTACACTAATTCTTGAAAATTTTTCATATTGATTAATTTTGAAGATTTGTGCGCTCCCACGGACCGACCGCCGCTCCCTTGGTCGTCTGATGCGTTTAGAAGAGGACAGTGTGAAGTGGCTCATAGACAGATGAACTATCGAACGATCTTCGTCATCGCTCGCAAAACGGCATCGCAGTTAAAAATGGCTAAACAATTTCATCCTTGATAAACTGGACATAGGTCTCCTTCTCTCTTCTTGGCGATGGAACGATGCCTGAATGGATTAGCTAGTATCGGACGGGTCAGATCCCGTAATATTTCCGGAGTTACATGGAGATTCCCCCTAATCTAAAGCAGCATCGAGGACTGAAGACGCCTGCAATGATACTTCGTGGATTCTCGGCGAGCATTTGTGTTCAACAATATTCATCCTTTGGGATGATCATTTCTTCACTGTGTCTTCGCCGGCTGATGATGTATAATGTCATGTGGGTCTAAAAGAAAGATGATACAAACGCGAACTATCGATAGGCTGTCTGCATGATGATCGTATGATGCAGCCCAATTAGTTAATTTGATCTACCTGTCGCAAATAACGTTCGCCACTCGCCGTAACATGGCGTTCGGAAGCCGCCATCCTCCATGAGATATTGGATATGAGATGAACGCGAAACAGCTGTACCTATCCATCGGGGAATCATCCATCCTGGCGTCTTAGACGCACGCTCTATTCGTTTTTTCTTTTCTATTTTCAAGCTTTGACTGCTCTCCTCCCACGCCAAATGCGCGAGTCTATCCAATTCGTCCACTCGAGTAAACCAGGCATTCAGCTCAACGGTTGTGGTGGCTGGAGGGAGGAAGTGATGGCACAGGCACAGGAAGTTTGTTCCCATTGGATGATACCGGTTTACCAAATCTCTGTATCATTGTTCGTTGTTGTAAACGACAATAACGCTGTCGTTCCCCGATGTGTGATCCCCCCGGTGGTTTTGCGTAAATACGTTTGAAGATGGTGCGAGTGTTGTTCTCCGATGTTCTGCGAAGGAAAGCAGCAACCCGTGTGGTGGTTACACGATAATTCTTCAAGCGTCATTCGGATGAAATGTTGGTAATTTTGTTTGCAAAGCGTAATTTCATCGCTAGTTTTTGATGTTTCCTGAAGATCGCGCACCCCTTCAAAAGGAAACAGATTCCACATCAGAGAAGGTCAGATGGCTTAAGCATAAATCAATCCGCGCTCCATAGCCCTATAGAGATGATAGCTGCATGGTGAAGATCATACCCATCACGTATCCACACTTAACACACACAAGCATGAGGAGAGGTCCAATCGAGGAGTAGAGAGAGGAAAAATGTGTCTCTGATCATGGTTGAGGAAAGATGATTGATTGTTCCAAGTACCATAACTGTGTCCGGCCGCAAAGGTAATGGTCGCATTTTCTTAGTTTCCTTTTTTTTTAATTCAATTTTAATACATTTCCTAAAACCTTTGGATACTGAGTGTATTGTGACCATTTTTTATTGATGGTTTAAGATATTTCGAATATGCTTACGAATGCCGTGTTGTTTCTTTCGTTGAGTATATGCGATTGTCAGTATCTCGATAACATCAACAAAAAAATCTAGTATTTTTCTTTAGTTCAGTTTACTTGATGATGTAATGGTGTTTCCTTTTATTTTAAAACAAACAGAAATTATTCATTTCTATAAGGATTTATTTTTTCTTGATTTAAGTCTTCAGCACAGACTCTGAAACGATCTATTGCTAAAATATAAATAGAGATAATATCCTAACACATAATGAAAAGAATCATGAAAAAAAAACTACGATATGCCCATAATGTATACAATCATCTTAAGTCTGCAAATGAATTGCCATTAATCAAGAATACGGGAAACTGAGGATGACCGGAAATAAATGCGAATAACACATGCTATCAAAGCACAACTGTGGGACACCGCGATGGATGGAACCAGAAGAAGCTGCACACTAAATGAAAAGGAGAGAGAGAAAACTCCTTCAAACAATAACCGAATGGGTTTTTGAGAGCTTGAACATCGAAGAAGAATATCAAGGATATTTCCATGCGTTTACAACAACCGAAAGGATGCTCTCAACTCAAGCAAATCTCATGGAGAAGACAGATCGACAGTCCATACGGATCTGTGGCCGATACCTACCGTTGACCAGCGGCAACTACATTCATAACTTCAATTGCACCTGGCAACTACATGAAAAAGAAATATTGGTGGACAATTTTGCTGAATGCAGCGCTGTATCAAGAAAAAGAGACAACATGCAAAGGAGTGCCGGTTGCGAAATGATTCTTTTCATTATGGTTACTTTTGATCGTCCCTAAAACAAAAGTTAAGAAAGCAGGACAGACGCAGATGTGTAATGTTTGATTTGTTGACATTTTTAAATTTGAATCGTTATCTACCTTTGTATGTTCCTCCACACACAAGGCGATAAATAATATCGTTTAATCTTGTCGCAAGTTTATTTGTTTCTATTCCTCACAAGTGCCATTTTGCCGGCGTTTGGAAAACTCGAGAACTAATCGTATGGGGTCTCGACCTCTATTGTTTTTACAGCAATATTTTGTGTAAAATCACATCGACAATAGGTATTAATTTGCATTCGTTTGTACTCTTTAATTTGTTTTCGATTCTGAAGGATTTGAAAGATTATATGCGACAGGCTGGAGAGGTTACCTATGCTGACGCTCACAAGCAACGTAAAAACGAGGGGTAAGTTAAATGCGAAAACTGAATTCGCAATGCTGGTGACTTTATATATCAAATTTTCCTCCCTTACAGTGTGGTAGAATTCGCTACCCTCTCGGATATGAAGACGGCGATTGAAAAGTTGGATGATACTGAGCTAAATGGACGCCGAATTCGCCTTGTGGAAGATCGTGGACGCAATGGACGAAATGGACGTGGTCGCTCCAGATCGTCGAGCAGTCGGTCTAGATCACGATCGCGCCGTCGATCCCGTTCTCGCTCCCGCTCGCGTCGGTCCTCGCGCAGTCGCTCGAAATCTCGCAGCCGCTCAAAGTCGAAGAATGGATCGAAATCGCCTGAAAAATCCCGTTCACGTTCTCGATCGAAGTAAGTGTCATTCATTCTTACCCTCTGACAAGAGAGAGAGAGAGAGATCGCTTCTTTGAAGATCTTGCGTGAGTACTAATGTTATTATGTTTGTTTTGCATTTGCAGCAAATCTCGCGATAACAGCAAATCAAAATCACGTTCGCGTTCGCCAAAACGTGATCGTGATGAGTCTCGCTCTCGATCGCGTTCCCGTTCTAAGTCCCATTCTCGATCGCGCTCAAAATCCAAAGACAACAAATCCCGTTCGCGTTCCCGTTCTCGCTCGCGCTCTCCACGTTCCCATTCCCGATCTCTGGACCGTTCGCAATCGCAGGATAAGTCGCATGATAAGTCCAGATCGGCTTCGCCTAAAAATAACGATCACTCTCCGGAGCGTAATGAAAGTATGGAGGATTGAACACGATAGATTTGTGTTCAATTAAATCAGGCGTAGGATGAACCAGAACTACGTTTGCTGGAGCTGCATCTATATATGCGTTTTAAATATTACTATATGCATTCACTTACTTTAAAACTCGTACACACTTTTGAGAATTGTCGACACAATTACGTAAATTTTGTATTTTTTTTTCGAGCGAAGCGAGCATAGTAGTAAAGATAGGGAAATGATAGTTTAAAAAGACCGCGACAACTATCTGGAGAGGGAGTACACTGATGGCAGCGTTGAAGACAAAAAAACTTTAAATTTTGACTTGCTTCGAAACAAATACTTCTACGTTTAGTGTTAGCCATATAATCTGTATTCACGAAACATTTCGATGATCTTCGAGTAGCTGCATCTGAAGGGACGCAAAGATGTGAATGCACATTTTTGAAAGGATGATTTTAGTATATTCAGATTATAATTTAATAGATTTTCTCCAACGATGGTGATCGTCAATAATACTAGTTATGTGCGTTAAATTAGACAACTATAGATGTGCTCTTTTTTCTGCACGGACGGAAAGCAGACGTACGCATGGGGATGGGGGAAACTGTAGATTTAGGTTTCATTTGTTGGGGAGAAACACAACGATACGTGTGGAAGAGCTAGTTGGTTTTTCTGCAACGAGCACCGGTACCCCGAAGATTAATTATTCAGATTGGTCACCAGCCCCTGGGCGAGGAAATGATTTTAGTCGTCTAATAAACGTAATAAAGCCAATGATATGAAAAATAACTAGCTTGCGTCTTGCTCTCTCACTCCCAGAAGAACAAATTTAAAATCTCGAGATAAACCTTCGTTCCAAAATTGTGGATATCTTTTATTTACAACAATAACAACGAAATATAACTCAACAGGTGGGCAAACATGCCACTCTGAAACAGTATGCTGATTTGTACAGAATAAATCTAACGAGATTGTCTTTTTTTTAGCATAACCCTGTCCTAGAAGTAAAACGAGACATGTGAATAATATGTGTAATGGAAACGCATAGAAACCCATCTGATGTAACAGATGGCGGTGATGGGGTTAGAATGGCAATTTTTCACTAACCTGATATAGCGTGTTTAGCGTAGTATTACACCAGCTGGCACGTTTCAACGTAGTTTCTCAGGCGTACCGGTTCCATAACTTGCTCAAACTTGGTCAATGAGCAAGGGCTCTCGCAATTGGGGATTTCGATTTCCTTCGGATACTTGTCGTCACTGTTGAAAAAGTATACAATCTTCACCTCGAAGTCATCGTCGAAGGTTATGCTGTGATGCAGCTCGAAGACGATCGTGGCGGAAAAATCAGGCTTTCCAGTCGTCTGATCGATTACATTCAGTGCGCGCATCAGGTTCACCAGCGTAACGTCGTGTCCCGAGTAGATGAAAATGTTCCGCTCCGGTACCAGTATGCCAGCCCGACGGCGGACAGCGTTTTCCAACAGCTCCCCAACAATAGCCCCACCCTTGATCTTTTTCATCAGCGGCAGTTCGGTGATGAGTGATAGGCTTCGCTCAGCGATCGGGAGCATTTTCTGCGGAAAAATCCCATCCGTCCAATCCGGTAGCTCCAGTCCGGCCGCCTTTTCTATCTCCAACGTGTTGTACAGGAACTCTACGTCGAGGATAGTGCTGACGTTCTGTCCAGTTCCCTGGCTTAGCGTGCGAAATAGGGCTGCATTCTTTTCGTACAGCTCCCGTATATCCTTTGGGGGATACGTGAGGAGTCGTTTTTTCGACTGTTCGTACCTCGGGCAGGGCTGTCCTTGGGCTAGTATCTGCTCGCACGAGGGAACGCAAATAAGATAACATAATGCGGATGTCTTTGCTCGATCGTTGCTACCTTACCGTATCGCGATCTCGCGGCAACACATTGACGGCGGCTGGCTGCCATGGTATAGGTAGGGGGTTAGTATTTTCAAGCGGAGGCAGAAATCCGGCAATAAAACTTTGAGCACTCATGATACACCGCTCGGCGTAGCTGCTGGTGATCGTCATGTGCTCTTTCGAGTACAGCCCATTGGGAGGTAAAAGCCGATAGTAGCGTGGACGCAAGAGCTTTCCTAGTTGAAACATTTGTTGCGATCCTTTCTGTTGGTTTTGGGTACAAGATTATTTCTTCATCATATGCCAGGTAGGCTTGATAACATACCTCGGAGAGGGCACCCAAACCACCGGTCCAGGCATGGTTTCTATGCGGATCATTTACGTAGAATTCGGTCGGGGAACGATCACCATGGCGGAATATGATGCTTACCATGCGGAGTGTCCGCAAACCGGATTCATCCGTACTGTCGCCAAAGACCAGGTAAGCTAGCATCACCGACAGGCAGGCTCCACCTAGTACTACCACCGACACCGTGAGGCCACGCTTTCCGGGTTGCAAACAATCCGCACCCATTGTTCGTCTTTATTCCGGACCAATACCGTTGGCAGCAATTCTATTATTATCGCTAGATAGTGCAATTTACTTTACATAATGTGCGCGAAACCGAACCCAGCGTCGAACGTTAGTTGTACACTGGAACAGATTGCCACACGTTATCGGACCCACTGATCGTTCCGCTGGTAATATTCATACCTTAGACGAGTAGCAGAACCACCTATGAAAAATGCTTGTGCTTACTACAAGGCGGTACGTTTCACGAACGAATTGGACCACCACCCGGGGGGACTGTTCAGTGCATACATAAATAAAAACAAATAATCTAGCATGCCATGACAGCAACGAGCGGACGAAACCAACACTACCAACACACTGAAAGTTGTTTAACGGCATACGCACAGCACTATGCGGTACAGCACAATTCAAACAAATGTTCAAAATTTTAAAATCCCTGATTGTCTAACGGAACACATTTTTTTGCATTTCTGGACATTATTTTCGTTGCTCACCGAGACTGTTAAACCATAACAAAGGCGTTTCCTTAACACCTGCTTTCGAAAATTAACGTTTTGATCGCTTTCGTTTCTGGGGCGCATAAAGCTGAATATATCCGTCATGGTCATTGATTTATTATACTAGAATCAAATCATGCCTCTTTGCTATCACAATCGTTATGCGATGTTCAAGAGCAATTGGCACACACTAGGTCTCTTCTCCGTTGGCCAAGGAAGAGTTCCGACTTAAGCTGATCCAAGGATGCGTACGTGAATGTGGCCGGAATTGGTGTGTGGTTTTGGTAGTCTATTTCGCTTTCGAACTGTGCAATATCCTCCATTGGCATCAAGTTGTGCAGGATGCAGCACACTTTGATCAGCTTCACTACCCGTGACAGATGACGGCCTTTCAGATGGAGCAACTGCCGAAAGCGTTGCTTAAGAAAGAGAAATATTCTATCGTATTTGCTAGTCACGGCTTCTATCCGCCCGTTGAAAGCCTTCTCAGTGTCTGTAAGTGGTATACCCTCGCTGCAATACGGCACGAGTAGCTGAGGTAAGCAGGGATATGCGCTACCTCCAAGCAAGCAGTACGGCTCATGGCATACGCTTTTGATGAACGGTAGCAACTCTGGTTCTCCGGGGTATTCGATAAAAACGTCCACGAAACGCATATTTTCGTCTATAATCGCTTGCAACTGTATCGAGTAGTAGCCCCTTTGCAGAAAATATCTTTCCGCATTTTCCACTGGTTTATCGATTTTGATTTGCGTGCCTCCGACACATCCTACAAAACAGAGATCGAACTTAAAAATGTTATTTCTACGCGCATGTTAACAACAGGTCATCTTAACAACGTGCATACTAACCGATAACACCCGAAATGTTGCAAAGAGATGCAAAAAACAATGAAGAAAGGCATTTCTTTTCCTCGTCTGGATGTACGATCACCTGTTGCTCCATGCTTAAAATGGATTCCGAAACACGCCAGATTACGTCGTGCAAACAGCTCACGGATAAGCTAAATCGATTCGCTACATCCCGATAGGTGACCTTTTCGTGTCCGAGAAACCACAAAAATGCCAGAACATGTGTCTGGGCGCTGATTGCTTCATATCCACCATGCCCTGCGGTGATACATTTGAGAGTGCGAGATTTGGCCAGTGATTCTAAGTTACCTATCATACCTTTTAGCTTTTTATAAGCATCCGTTGTCTCTAAATGCAGGCACAGCATCTGCACCAGCTGGCGTCCGATGCGGAAATTTTCAAGGAATTCCTCGTCATTATACGTCGGTACCACGTTGTTTACATACTCTGAAACATGCGCCCTACACTGTCTACGAAAAATCCGCTCCGGGTGTGATGCTTCCGAGGGGCTCAGATCAACTGAATGTTGGGGAAATTTTCACGTTAACGAAGCAACTTTAAATTCAACCACCATCCTCATGCAACCTCACCGTAATCATTAGCCGTCTCTTCGTCAATGGGATCCTGGCATGCATCTTGTGCAGAGCTTCCGGATACATCCTCCATATCTATTACGGTGATTTCGATATTTTCAGTGCTATAATTTCAACGAAAACCAGACATTCGGAATATCGTACTAAGCCTTTTGCGTCGATTTAGTTTACCTTACGGTGTTCCCATCAGGCGGGTGACAAGCCATAGTCGCCAAAGTGTATTCACTGCTGGGAAAAAGATCTGCTGACTCAATCGAGTCGAATTTGTCGTCCATTGCGAAATTAACCACCTGAATGTCTTCTTCAATCATATTTTTCTCGTCTGTGAACGACCCGTCTTTCAAAGCATTGTAAGGAGATGATGGAAATGTGTCCTGTTCAGTAAGATCTTCCATCAGTTGGTTTTCGTGTTTGATGCGATAACCCGTCACATATTCGGCAATATCTTCGTTGAATCCCTCATTAGCATCCATTGTATGTCCGTTTACAAAATTTGAAACGGTTTCGTTTTCAGCGTCATCTACACACCATTGTGGCCATTGGTAGGATAATAAACCGATCCGACCGTACTTCAAAACACATGCGATATGATATTTAGCATAGGTGAGCTGCTCTGTATCTAATTTTCTCAGCGCCATCATAAGTGATTTGCAATACAATTCAATACTGTTTTCGGGTCCATTCACTGTCGCAGGATGCTCTAAAGAAATATTTGGGGATGCACGGGAATTGTCAATGCAACATTTAGGTCAAAAGTTAGTAGTTTAACAGACACCGATCAACATTAGTAATACGTTACCATTTGAATTGTTGCGTTTGACTTTCAGGATCTCCATCTCTTCTGAGCGTAAAAAATTCAAAGCATGAAAAAACCATAACGAGGGATTGTACGCGTCTGTATTATTATCATTTTTCAGTTCGTGATCCAAAGCCAGTCGCAACTCGTATCGAAATTGCGTACGAAGATTTTTAAGCAACGATTTCACTGCGTTAATCGTTGCCGACGGCTCAACCTCCCTATACTTTCGAAGCAATATATTGAGGGCACGATCTTTGAGATGTTTGGGTTTCCTTTTATTCGGCGTTGACCACAGTATCGGTAGATCATGGTAAATACGAAAAAAATCCTTCCAATAATCGCACTCCTGAATTGATATGGCCATTTCCTGCAAACGAGTATTTCAAAACATCAAAGAAACCATCCAAACAAGCTAATGCACCACACGAACAGCAGATGCCTCAAAGAAAACCAAAACAAACCCAGGAATATAATTTGTTCGTGTCGCAACGAGCATGTCAAGTTTGGGGGAAACAAATATGAATATTTTCGAGTAGCTTTTCCTATCTGTTCATTTGACTTCAACTTCACAGTTACGAGCATTTCTATAGCATAATAAGCAACGGAATAAAAAGAACTTTAATTACCCAGAGTAGCCAAAAGTAAAATAGTTTTTAAAGCTTTTTAATCAAACTTTATTTTTGATTCAAACACTTTAGTTTAATTGGTTGCAATTCATTATATCATATTGCCTATTGATAAGTATAACACTTTTTTATTTAGTTGAAAAATTATGTTTACATGTTTTTTTGGCCTACATAACAAGAATAACTTGTTAAAGTGGTCTTTAACTCAAATAGTTCGCTTTTAAAGATCCATCTGCAGCTTATATTTCGTCAAACGGTTTTTTTATTGAGCTTTAATTTAATAGCACAATTTTGAGAGATAAAGGAAGGTATTGAAAAACTAATGCATCTTTGTCAACATCCGTGGTATGGTTTTTTGCGTAACGTAACATATCCGTTAAGCGATGTTTATTGTAGAAGAAAAACTACTTTTCTGTAATGTGCGTTTCTATAATTTAGCTATAATAAATAACACCCGGTTTACAGCGTGCTTGCTTGCGAGGCAAAACAACAAAAAAACATAAATAAAACATTCAAAATACCCGTCGTTATGTGCTTGCAGCTCTAGTGTGGCTTACTCTTGAACATCCACGTTTTTTTGGTACTCTTGTTGAGCGTGGGACGAGAGCCAAATATATTAATTGCACTGCACAGCGTATACCCGAGCTTAGCGTAAAATGCCTCCTGGTCGATCGTGGAAAGATAGATTTTCTTTAGGTGCAATTTCTCGAAACAATGGTTTTCCACCTCCTGCATCAGCATTCGTCCAATGCCCTGGCCACGGCGTTCCCGTGTTACCACTACGCTTTCCACGAACACGGCCTCACGGTCAGCTGGAATCGGTGACAGTTTGGCATGGGCAAGCACCACGGTTTCGTTCTTCACGTTCGCCGTCAGTACGAAGCTTGTCGGAAGCGTTTCTTTGGAAGACTCCAGACTCCAGAGCCGGGCCGAGTACGAGCGCGGCCACTCGGAGTTTATCAGCGCAATACACTGGTCCATCAGCTCGCGATGCTTATGTATTGGAACCACCTTAAACGGCTCGCTGGGCGCTGGTTGTGGTGGCAGTGTCATACTGTTTCGGCTTGCCGCAGCTGGAGAAGGGCGAAGACGATTTAATATACCTCATGAATGGCACCTTCGGCAAGCCACGAACTTCTCCACCTACTGGTAATGCTGGCGAGGGAAGATAATAGCAGGGTGTCCAATATGATGGTGTATCACAGATTCATTTGGTTCTAAAAATAATTTCATGTACGCAGTGCTCGTAGCGGGCGCGGGTAGTCTGCAGATTGAAATTGATAAATTTCGTCTAAAATTATGCTCAAATTTTAAATTTCAACAGCAGCGCTGCTGCCGCGCTTACCATTAGCACGAAAGAGATTTCTTCGACACGAAAAGTAGGCGATGTGTCTACACATTGATCTTTCTATTCCACTCCACAGCAATGAGCGAACGAACCCAAAACAACCCCCGCCTGCGATTATGAAACGTCATATGGAAGAATGGCAGGAACAATGTTGGACCTTTTTGACCCGAGCAAGCGGGCGAATGGTCACGATCGATTCGAAAGTATTTTTAAATCGGTAAAACCGCATACAATAACCTCCATGTGCACGCTGTTTATCTTGCTGCGTGGTGTTGTTTTCTGGTTGTGTAGCAAAAAGAATAGTTTTATGTTTCGCTAACAGCCATTAAAAACGAGATTCGCTTGGAAAGTAGTTGATATCACAGTTTCGTTGCGGTCAGTAACGGTTGTACTGTAGGATACTACCGGTTTAGTACAAAGTATTAATATTAAAGTTGGAAATATAAGAGCTGCATTTGTTTTCAATTGCAATACAACATTTCTAGTCAAAAAAGAAGAAACCTCATTCCTCACGTATATTCAATTAGAATTAATCAGAATTATGCAACTTTCTTATCATTACATTATACACATGGGTTATGGATTTTTATTGATAAGGGCAAAAAAAAAGGTTTATGAACACTAAACATTTGAGGCAAGATACATCTAATATCCGAATTTTTCGTTTAAGGAAGTTCTTCCATCACCAGTTTGACCGGATGGAGGTACCCATTCCACATTTTTATCGACATGTTCCAGTTCGACACTATCGTCAAAGTCGACATTTTCACGGGTCCTATAATTATCGCGCAATCGTTGCCGCGAGCGCCGTTTCTTACTACCGCTAGCACCGCCATTATCATCTGGTGTGGAATTGGCATCGTTCGCGTCATCTACTATCAGGGACGCTCGTTTACGGGCGGTTGTTGAGCTGCACGAAACGTCCTCCGCACCATGATGGACTTTAGTAGCGTGTGAGCCGTACGTACGTACTTTTAATGACTCCTTAGGAACTTCTACATCCACGGGCTCATCGGTGGAATATTTCCCCTCTAACGAAGCGGAGTCAATATCCTTCTCTGCTTTTATGCTGGATTGTCGAATACCAAACGTATTACTTAGCTTATTGCGTTTGCCGAACAGAGGCAACATATTTCGCTTGCCAGCAGCGTCAAGTTGTTTCCTTTCTCCAATAATTCCCAGGTCTATGGGTTTTGTCATCTCGATGAGCTTTTTAACATCATTCAATTCCTCAGTTAGCTTCTTTTGCTCCAAGCGTAGCTTACGAACCTCGAACTTATCCGTACTCTGCGTTTTGGACAAGTTCTGTAAAAATTTGTCTACATCATCGTCGTTCTCTGGCAAATGTGTCTCTTCTTTGATTAGGCGTGATTTTTGTATTTTCGCTTCAATTATTTCCAATCGCTCTAAAATTTGTGCCTCTTTGCGGATCTGAAAAACGAAACAAACAAAAAACTATGAAAAACCAATCCAGCACAGAATGAATTAATCAAAAGTGCTTACAAAATCAGCGTATGTGTGCGTTTGTGGATTTTTAATAGAATGCTTTCGCTGTCGGCGTTTCTCAACATCACCCGTCCTGTCCAGGAACTCATCGTCGTCATCCGAATCCGATTGCTTCTTGAATCTTCGACGTGGCTCTAAAACGGAACATTATAATATAAGTTACGGTTTTGATTCTACCAGCTTTCCACCCTCCGGCCGTACCATGATTAGCTTGCCGCAACAGTCCATGGCGATCCAGTATGCGACATGCTTCAAGTGCACATTGGACAACGGCATCCTTCTTTTTGCCTTTGAGCGTAGCTTCTGCTAAAATAGGCCTTCCGTTTGAATCGTCAATCGGAAGTTCTACCTTGCAGCAGTACATGCCAGATGATAGCTCTTCCAAATCGTACTCCAACTCGTGGCCTTCCCGTTCAAAATAGCCACGTAACGTTTTCTTCGGATCATCCAGAAACAGCTCCTCATTGTTCGACGCGGCGTACGGGTTTTCGGTCAGGTCGGTCTCTTCATCGGCATCCTCTGCCATACCCCAGTTGATGCCTTCGTCGTCTTTCAACTGTTCAATTCGTTCCGCTTCTTTGCGTGTGATTTCGTCTATCTCATGGCGTAGTTCTTTCTGCTTTTTTACATATGCCTTCATCTCGGTGATGGTTAGATCGCTACGTTCATCCTCATCGTCCGAGGGTCCTTGCAGGATGTAGGTTCGTGAACTGGAACCTAACCTTATCATGTATCCGACTCGAACGCGAACATACGTTCGCGATGGTATCTGCTGTTTGTTCAGAAACGTACCGTGCGTGCTGTTCAGATCGTAAAGATACCACCCTGGTTCGACTGTTACGTGGGTCGAACGTGTTGCTTCTTCCGGCTCCGACTCCGACTCCACATTAGCTCGGTATTGCAAAATTGCATGATACCGTGAGATCGTTGGATGTGCCATATTTACGTCGCAGTTGGGCAAACGACCAAACAACCAGAACGGTTTACTCTCAAGCTCCTTGATATATTCGATGATAACGCCATTCTTTTCGACCTCAAAGCTATATTCATGAGACGAACAACACTTTCCTGACCATTTCGGCTCTTTGTATGGAATTGGGGGAATTTCAGCCGTATTCTGTTCGAACTGAGTGGCATTGGCCGATTCCTCTTTGGTCGGAAGCGAAATGTTTACTTTCGATGCCAATGCCGGTGGTAGGGCGGATTTCCGTTGTGCTTTCGGCTGAAAGGTGGGTACTTTGAATTCGGCTTCCTCCGTCATTTTCGGCGTTCCAACGCGAGCGATGATCCGAAAAAATGATATCTATGTTTACGCTTAGATGCACTTGTTGTAGAGTTTGTAGGAAAATTTACACAGTGTTTGGGGAAGGGAAATATGAAATATGTTTCGAGCAGTTGAACGTTTGAGAATGGTTGACAGTTTGAATATGACCTTCGATTTTGACGTTTCGGTCTGCTCGGCATTAACGTCAGACATACTGCTCGTATCGTTTTTTGAATACGCATAGAAAAATTATTTTTTTAAATCGAGTATTACATGTTTATTATAAAAAGCGTCTGATTTGGCCACTTTAAACGTTCCCAATGTTCACTATTATTTAAGCTGTTTCCAGAAATTTTGAAACTGTTGTATTAAATTATAGCATAATTATGATCTCCACTCGATCGTAAGTGTTTGCGTTGGGTCGCTAATGTCTTTCACAAGAAGCAGCAGACAGTAGTTGACAATAATAGCAGATGCAGCAACATCAGCAGAGTTTGGAGGCGGGGTAAAAAGTGAAACTATCGGCTGTTCGATTAAAAATCTCACGGATGTTTAGGTACTGTGCTATTCAGAAACAAATGTGTGAAATATCAAATCATTATTAAGCTTTAGTTGAGCGCGTCAAATACCGCAGCATTATTAAACTGTAGCAAACTGTGGATCCGCGAGTTCATGTTCGTTGGTTAGTAATTTTGTTGTTTTTTTGTGTGTATTTTAACTTATTTGTTTAACAAGTGAGTCAATGGATCATATTCTTTGAACTGTTGGGCTGTGGGCTTGTGAACTGAAAGTATTTCAAGCGTGATATCGTCTTTTTACGAAAGCCAAACGATTGTTGGTTGTGATCGAGCGATGCTCAAATCTGCGAAACATGCATCATTTTCTTTATGATCGTTGCCTTTATAATGCCACCGGAACGTGTACAGGCACGGCATTCATCTTTGCTTTCGTTGTGTCGTGGAAAAATCCTAAATGTGTCACCGCGAAATCTCTTGATCATTTTTCTTTTCATGCACGGGCAATAACCAATATGCATGATAGCGTATTGGAAATTTCCCCCAAATCCTCTTTACATAGTTGATTTTGTTTGTTTATAAAATGCTTGTAGTATGATGAAACTTAACGCGAAATTCCAAATTGTCGCCTCTCAACAACCATTAACCAATTCTAATAAAGCTGTAACGCAACAAATCAATAATAGCAGTTACAATTGAATGTCGTGATACTACTACAAAACTATGTTTGATTAGTTTAACTATTTTTATGTGCATATTCTACTTCAAGCGAGTTAATTTTCCTCGAAAACATAAAGTTAAAAAAAAAGTGCGGAAAAAGTAAACTACTTTTATTTTACGAAATTCATGAATGCCAAGTAAAAGCTCGTTAGTTCTCATTATCAGGAACTTTTTTAGAAAAGTGTGAGAACATGTTGAATATACGATATATATGTAAGGATAATGGAGTGAAATTTTTATGCGTTTAAAAGGTTTTGATGAGGAATTTTGTTTATTTTATTTTACTACATGAATATCTTAACTCAGAAGTCCCATTATATGATCAGAAATGAGTAGCTTTGTTCAGTTTCTTTTACGAGCCGACTCATAAGAACATATAACCCAGCCAAAACACGAGTTTAAACTTACACTTAATATTATTTTGAATGCCTAAACCCCGATCAAATGTCTGGGCACTCGATATACGACGAATAATATTGATGATGTGTGTAGAATCTAAAACATGTTAAATGCATTGTCTCTGCGAAAGGTGTTGGAATACCATAAACTTATCGATGAAATCTAATTAAAAAATACGCATTTACGTGCTGCAGTATTACATCGAATAAATTAGTTCAATCACATCATTTCTTTCCTATATTTGCAGACAAAACTAAAAGTACTACCGAACGATGCGAAATCTGTATCATTTTTGCTTTAGCTAAACCTTAATCAATTGCATCGTTACATTGTTACTTAAAACAAAAGATTAAAACTATTGTGCTTAAATCAACTATAACGCTGGAATTATGAGTCTAAAAACACGAAGTATCGTGTTCGTGACTTTTTTCACGAGCTGTCTGATCGTAGGCTTGCTTGTGGCAAGTCTAACGACCAACAATTGGATTCAAGGAAATGCGAAACGACGGAATTTCAATGAGTCGAGTGGTCAAATAAATTTTGGATTATTTTCCGGTCATCGTCGTTTGAATGTTGGATTCGGCTTGCGAGAGTACAAGATTGATGGTAAGAATGAATGTTAGGCGCCATCATGTTGCAGGACATTTTTGAGCTCAAATCGTTTAATTTCTTCATCATTCCCTTAGTGCCAGCTATGATCCGTAATGAACCGGAGGTGATGAGCTATTGGCTTTGGCTTGGTGCTGCCCTTGGGACGGGATTCGGCATATTGGGTGGAGTGATTACAGCAATCGCGTCCGTCCTGAAATCTGCATCGGCATCGAAGAAAACGGGAACGATGGTGGTGCTGTTTGTGAGCAATCTTTTCACTGGAATCTCGCAAACGATCGCATTCGTCTGCTGGATGGTACAGTTCTACAGCTATCTTACCCACAACGTACTACTCGCCGAAGATCGTAACAACAGCTGGTACAGCACGGGACTGACAATGCTGGGATCTAGTTTCTTTTTCGTATCTGCCGGTATCGTGCTCGTAGTTTTGAATCTGATACTACTTATCGTCGCAACACGGCTCGAACGCTGGGAAAGAAAGAAGTTTTTGAATCCCACCACAGACGACAAAACTCAGGGCGCAATTATGTTATATTAGTGCATATAGCGTATCTTTTTCTATGAAGCGAACAGAGGATACTACTGTCTCGCGTTCACTGTACACCATTAGTGACGGTTACGTCGCATGTACTGAACAACCTTTTCTATTACTCTAAATACTCATTATCATTTTATTATTTCCTTTATGTCGCTTCTTGAATCCAATTGCATTACCTTTTAGCGAAGGAAGATGGTTCTTTAATCATGCCATAAGATGAACTAAAGATATAATGAAGTACATCATACGATAATTTACGGCGTTTTAATTATGATGGATTCAATTGAATAATAATCGGTTCCATTTTATTACCGTATTTTTTATTACCGCCTTTATGCATTGCATGCATTGAGTTTTATATTTAGAACAGAAATGCGCTAGGGTAAACAAGTTTACCATAGAAACATAATTTTAATTTTGCTGCTCAAGAATTTTTATGAAATAAACAAAGTTTAGGAATGAACTGGAAATGTTGTTTAGATGGTTTTGATAGTCTTTAAAATGTGGAGCAGTGTGCAAATAATATTATTTGTTGCACGATTGTGGTAAGTTACTTTAATTATTTCAATTTTCCTAACTATTGCTACATGCAGCGAAATGAAGGATTTCAACAGGCGGGAAATGACGAACCTGGTGATACGTCGTATATGTTCATGAATAATTCAACATGAACGAACGACTAATTATTTAACAAAAAAAAAATATATATATATATAGAATATGCCCAAGGTACTAACAGACTTGAGATCAAATATTTCACGTCATATGCTGCAAGGGAGTGAATGTGTGAGATCCTATTAGTGCTATTTTCAGTACCCAGTAACACAGCTGATGTGAATATTTTTAATTTATGATTAGTTTACGAAATCCTTTCGTGGTATGGTGTCAAATGCCGTCAAAAAGTTTTCTCCCTACCAGAGGTGAATTATAAAACGGAAAATTATCATAAATTCGGATTTGGAACTTATGGCGGAGCTGCTTCTCCAGCACTTTCATCTTATCGTACGGGTATGATAAGATGGCATAGTCGGGACAAAACTACTATGCTTTTGTAACCCTGAGGAAAGCCTCTTTTTCAGAACAACAGAACTAAATTATTTTTGCTATCATCCAGTATATGCGCCAGGGTAATGAACATTTCTATTTTTAAGCTTGGTGCTGGAGAACCAACCCCAGTGTCTCAGGATTGCAATCCTCGGAGACCATACAATACAAGCACATTTCTCCTGTAATATGTTGCTGACATCATTGATTTGCAGCTCCCCTAACAATAATAAAAAAACGAACGACTTGGAAACTGAGAAATTGCAACGATTTGATAAACAACGATTGTACTACCAGCAATCCTGTTAACAAAGCCAAATGCGAATCCACAAAGGGGTGATGTAGAAATGTGTTAGTGCACCTTTGAAGTTGTTCAAAACCTCACTTATGTTGGCTCAAAGTACAGCATCGACAATAGTATTGATGATGAAACATTTATAGTTTTGAACTTAAAGCTTCTGGTAGAGATCAATAATTCGCAGCAGCCGTAAAGGAGAGCATGGTTATACTATTGCTTTTCGCGCCGTTTTATGGAATGCGTCAAGTATCGGCCTTCTACACAACATGATGAAAATAGGCAGAGGGTCGCCTACATTATGGCATGATGAAAAAAAGGATATTTACGCTAACATTTGCATAAAAAAGAATCAAAGAGAAAAATCGCTGTTGGTTTTTTCTTTAAAACTCTCAGCCTACTATAAAACAGCAGCTGTTATTCTGCTCATTCAATAATTTCTTAAAGACAAAATTCGCTTGTATTCATGAAAAACGGAATCATTGTAACGAATATCACAAAGGTACCAGTGATATTTCAAACTTAACTGACGTACGGCGTTTGACGTTTGATGTCAAATATATAAAAAATAGTCTGTGTTTAAAGTAATTGTTTTGGTGGATGGATAGTGGAAAATGTTGCATTTATTTCCATTGTATACTATATTCTATTATTTTATGAGTTGTAGATTTGTAAACCGATATCAATAAAGTAAAAGTCTTGCAAATGCGCCTATGGGTAATCCATAAATTTGACTAACATAGAAGGATATTTTGCAAACCGCAAGGTAAAAGTTTGTTGACATACCTTGTTTGGCAATACGTTAATTTCCAAGGTAGGTGATATTTTACAAACGAACTTGTCGACGCTAAGTGAGTTGCCATATTTTATTTGAAATTCAATCATTAATGGCTACTGCTTTCGTATCCCACAGTGCCGCGCTTTCATTATTTCGGCGTAAATATTTCACCGCCACATCATTGGTTTTTTACGCCCTTCAGCTGTACTTAACGCGTTCGAAAATGTACACATTGCTCAGCGGTTTCTACAAATACCTCACTCAGAAGGATGAATATTGCATACTTATTCTCGGACTGGACAATGCGGGCAAGACGGTGAGCATGGATTTAGATTTCACTTAAGCGGTTCTTCAATTTTCCTTATTCGTGTGATGAAATCAGACCTATCTAGAGGCAGCGAAGGCAAAGTTCACCAAAAACTACCGGGGAATGAATCCAAGCAAAATCACGACAACGGTCGGACTGAACATTGGCCAGATCGATATCGCCGGCATACGATTGAGCTTTTGGGATTTGGGCGGGCAGCAGGAACTACAGTCTCTGTGGGACAAGTATTACTCCGAATCGCATGCCGTGATCTACGTGGTCGACTCGAATGATCGCGTTCGCATGAGTGAGTCAAAGGATGTATTCGACCGGATGATCAGCAATGAGTACTTATCCGGGATTCCGCTGCTTGTGCTGGCGAACAAGCAAGACCTGCCGGATTGTATGGGCGTGCGGGAAATAAAACCCGTCTTCCAAGAGGTCGGTCATTTGATTGGGCGTCGCGACTGCCTGGTAATGCCGGTATCAGCGCTGACAGGGTAAGGTGCCTTAAATCATGCCATCGAAGCTATTGTTTGTTAGCCTGATACGATTACGGTTTATTAATTTGTTGTAATATTCCCACTTTTAGGGAAGGAGTCGACGAAGGCATTAAATGGTTGGTCGAATCTATCAAGCGGAACTCTATCGTACGTCCCCCGAAAACGGAAGATACTTGATCAACATTATACACACGCCTACTCCTTTGTTCGTTGTTTATGTTTATTTTGTGATATAAGAGTGTAATGTTAGGAGTATATCGAAAAAAAAATCAACAGTGCATGGCGACACAAAAAGTCTTTCTCTTCTTTTATTCGACAACTAGCAGGTTTCCGTGCCGATGTTATTTTGGAGAATTTATTTTTGTTTCATTCAGTCATTATTTGGACTGAAACGTGTAAGAAACAAATATTCCAATCCGAACCAGATGTGAAGCATATCGGACGTACTTTTGAGCAAAATTTCTTTTCGATAGAAGAAATAGATTCCAAAAGAAAGGGTTGTGTGGGAATCACTTTCTACTACACCCTCCAAGATTGGTTGTGTCTCACTCTATGCAACCGTCCGTTGTATGAGCGATCTTGTTGGCCACCCACCAGGCGAATTAAAGTATAATCACTCTGCAATGTTGCATTTTTTTTTTATTTACATAATTCGCATATTTTAAACCTTTTCCTGTTGAATGAGTGACTCTATGAAAAGAAGTAAATTTACCAATTATATGGTGAGTCGATTGTAATTTGAGGAAGTTGTTTGGGACCATCTTTTGTTTTCCCAAAAACCCTTATCCTTAAAAGAGCAGTTTAAATGAGCAAAATCATTTCATGTAGTTGCTTTAACTCATTATGAGCAGTTTGGCGTAGAATCTCTAGAGGATTTTGTTTTTCATTTTGATGTGTATCGCGTGAGGTACAAGAGGATTTTACCTTAGCGGAATTTTCGAAAGAATTACCGGTGTGATATCTCATCTAATTCGTTGATTCACAACATACAAACAGCATTTGCACCATAACATCTTCTGTCTTTCGGATGATCGATATTTGCACTGGAATACACACTACATCTCGTACACACGCTTCAGTTTATTTCAATTTTTCCAAGGTTTTTACGTTCCACATTGTTAAAGCTCCACCATGATATTTTTATGTCAACATCACAGCACCAATGGGGGAATATTATGAGCAGTACATATCAATAAACCTCAGGGTATACCTCAGATAAATATTTCGTGAACAAAATAAACTACGCAACTTAGATTTGAATAAAATTGAATGTACTTTTACTTAGTTTCATTTTCAATTTTGTGGTTATAATATTTATCGCTACCTCTACATTAATTCATCTCATATTCCCTAAATCAGTCTTGCTGATTTTGTCGATTGATGACTTGAATTGACCATTCTATTGAAGCCACCATTCTATATTCTTATTCTATTATATTTTGATTCTATTCTATTCAAATTATAATATAAGTATACGTTTTTCTCCTGGTGTTCCAATCCTGAGCTCCAATCCATACCATGCAAATTACGATAGTTTACTTTCTTACTTGATATCGTTGCGGTTTTATGGATTAAGATTGATTTGTAACTGTCAAGAAAATTAAATCAAGTTGAATTGTTTGCCTAGCTTCTGCCTCGTGTTGAATCGAGATCCACACTATCTACATCACTTTGTAATCTCCTAAGGCATTCCTAAACACGTTTCATAAGGTTTCTAACGCACGGTTTATGTTCAAAGCGATAAAATTAGCAATCAAATGTTTTTGTTCAGTGTTAGTTCAAATCTATACATTTCGTTCAAATGTGTAAATCAACATAATAATCCCAGATTCGCATTCTTTAAGAGTAAACGATACACTCAACGAATGAGGCCATCAACATTTGGTGTGCAGTCTCTTTGATATTTAATCATTTTTTTAATTTTATTTTTAGATTGACAGTTATAATTCATTGAAATAACATTGAAACTAATTAAATTCAGTATTTCGCTGCTGTTCTTATACAACGATATGATTGGCTCCGTTAGTAAGTAGATAAACAAATGTATTGTTCTGTTGTGTTCTCACTGTAGACAATTGAACAGCACCGTCCGTGTTCTTTTTTGCGCTCGATATCAGCTTCATACAGAATCTCGTTCATACAGAATTTTTTGAACCCTTTGTCAGGCTAGGGACTAATGAATTGACATAATATGGTGAAAATTGTTGGAATTATCAATTTCTGTACATATACTGCTTGTTAACTAGAAATAAACTTAAGCGTGTTCTAAACAGTCTGTGAATCGAACATACTTTTGAAAGATAGTGACAAGCGAACGGTCATCCCGAACGGACGCAATTCTATACGAACACGTGATATTAACATTGCCACTAGGTGGAAAAAGTAAAAAAACTCAAAACTTTGTGTAAGAGTGTATGTGAGTGACTGCGATCACTGTTTCACCCAAAAGTGTAAAACATTCTTAGTGCCCGAGAGAGTTAATGTGAGCGGAAAATGTCGGACCCACATGACCTAAGCAGGGGCTTTCCCCCGCTGGGAACACGCAGAAGAATAAGAAATGTTCCAGAGTGGATGGACAAGGAAATAACAACGGAGACCTACTATTCCTGGTGCTTGCAACCAGCAGCGAAAAGGACTGCCGACAAACTTCTTCATAATAGGAAAGACGATTGAACGTGTGAGTGGTAACACCAACATGCAAGGGAATAGTATTGAACTTCGTAGTAAATACCTCTTAAAAACTCGCTCCTACCACAATTTCATAAATCTCCAAACCATAACCCAACTAATATACAATACTCTCGTCACCATCACCCCCCAATCTACACTTAACACCATCCAGTGTGTGATATTGTCGGCCAGTTTGGTGAACCTATCGGATGCCGAAATACTTGAAAACCTTAACGTCCAAAATGTGGTGGATGGTCGACGTTTCTCCCGAAGGGTGAATAACGAAATCGTTCCCACCAACTCCTTGCTTCATAGAATCCCGCTCCGCAATCGAACCCGACGCTCACTCCGGCACAAAGCCTAACGTACGCACAAATGACGACCAACCTAAATCAACACACAAGATCTTACAATCACAAACCAAAATCTGATCGAACAACTCGCACTAACAAATAGCGAGATTTCTAAACTACGTAACCAAATAACTTAACTTCTGCAAAACAGTAACAAAAACCCGGACGCCAAAAACGCCAAAAACTACGTTCTGCTACCAAGTGAGACCACCGAGCGAACAAGTTCTCTATTATAACCACTATTCACACTAAAAATCTTAACAGGTTATGGGTCCAGGTCCACAATGGAAAAGTTAAAGTATAACATACGGTTCAACGCTGTTCAACGGTGAAACCAATTTTGAGAATTGGGGCTTCCGCGTGCAAACGGTTCTGCAGGCGGAGGGGGTGTGGAATGTAGTGGTTGGAGAACAGGCGAAAGCAGACGACAAGCAGGATTCCGCGAAAGCGGATAGAAAGGCAAAGAGCCTTATCGTGAATTTCCTTGCTGACGAATGTCTGGAAATAGTGCGAGATGCTGCCACGGCAAAATATATGTGGAGCAATCTCACGGAAGTGTACGCTCGAAAAACGGTCTCGAATCGAACGGTTTTAAGAAGCAAATCGCCCATCTGCATATGGTTGAAGGATCATCGATTAACGCTCATTTGAGAGAGTTTGATGAACTGGCGCGAAAATTAAGGACGGCTGGTGCAAAACTTTCGGAAGGAGATTTGGTATCCCAGTTGTTCTTAAGTCTTCCAGACAGTTATGATCCTTTAGTTACGGCATTGGAAAATATGCAGGAAAAAGAACTTACGATGGAGCTGGTGAAACAAAGGCTGCTGGCGGAAGAACAAAAGCGTAACATACGATGTGGTGTCAAAAACGAACGTGAAACATCGGCTGCTTTTGTAGGGCAAAATCGTAAGGAAGTGAAAAAGTTTGTAGTAAAATGTTATAATTGCGGGAAAATTGGTCACTACAAACGGGACTGTAAGAACAAAGCACCAAAAACGGAAAAGAAAGATTCACGAACGTGTTTTATGGTGAACCGCGTGCGAGAAGAACGTAATGGATCGACATGGTATATAGATTCCGGATCCACGGAACACATCACAAATGATAAAAGTCTGTTCAAGAAGTTGGAAAAACTAAAAGAACAAGTAGTTGCCGCTGTTGTGAAAGAAGGCGAAAGCATTACGGCCACAGATGGTGAGAACATTGAACTGTTTTCATATCCTAATAGTGGTGCACCGGTGTTAGTAACCATCAAGGATGTTATATACATAGAAAACGCACGTGTTAATTTGCTATCAGTGGTGAAAATCGTCGAAGCTGGAATGCAAGTGGTGTTTGATAAAGATATAGTGAAAATACGCCGTGGAAAGAATGTTCTTGCGGAGGGTGAAAAATGTGGAAAACTATACAATATTAAGTTTTATCCTGAAAGGCTAGATATATTTTTTAGTGGACGTATAGAGAAACAAAAGGAACTGTGGCATAGGCGCTATGGTCATTTGAGCTCTACGAATATGCGAATGCTAGAAAGAAATAATATGGTATTAGGCCTACCCGCGTTAGACTCCGGGAACAATATAAAGGATACACAAGTTTGTGACGCATGCGAAACGACGGAGTGAAAAGGCAAGCAGAATTCTTGAAATCATACATTCGGATGTATGTGGTCCCATGCGGCAAATAAGCGTGAAAGGATAAAGATTGTTTGTAACTTTCATAGACGACTATACACGTTTTATGATGGTGTTTCCGATTAAAACAAAGAACGAAGTATTCCAGAAGTTTTGCGAGTATGAAACAATGGTTTCAAGGAAGTTCGGAACTGGTATCTCCAAGTTAAAATGTGACAATGGAGGAGAATACAGAAATCGCGCATTTATAGAGTATTGCAAGAAAAAGGGAATCCAAATGGATTTTACTGTTCCTTATACGCCGGAACAAAACGGTACAAGCGAACGTGCAAATAGAACTCTGGTCGAAAAAGTAAGAACAATGATTGAGGACACTGGCGTGAACAAAGGGCTATGGGGGGCAGCAATAGAAACAGCAGCATATTTAATAAATCGTAGCCCGGCTTTTGCTATTGGAAAAACTACGCCATACGAAATGTGGAACAAACGAAAACCAAATGTGTCCAATCTTAGAATTTTTGGTTCAAACGTGTTTGTTCATATTCCAAAACAGTTTCGTGGAAAATTCGATGGAAAATCGTGGCGTGGCATTATGATCGGGTATACAATTAACGGTTACCGTATCTGAAGCCCTGAAAGAAAGAAAGAGTATGAGGCTCGTGACGTCATTTTCAATGAAGATAAATTGAGCAAGGTCCCAAGTTCCGAAGAAGACGTTGTTCAGAAGCAGAGATATTAAATTGTGACTCGAATGCCGAACAATACAGTGAAACGAGTGTCGAACAATACCGCAAAACGAATGCAAAGGAAAATAATGAAAGCGAATACGAAAATGCATTAGACGATTCGGTGAACGTTCCTGAAAAAGCAGATCGTAAAGAAAAGATTACGTAGCAGCGAAGCGAGTAGTAAGATACTTGATTAAAACTAGACAGTGGCAATTGAAATTAGGAGGTAATCCTTCCCAAGGCGTACAAGTTTACACGGATTCAGATTGGGCTGAAGATATGACCACTAGAAAATCTACTACTGGATATGTAATTTTTGTCGCAGGAGGAGCTGTTTCATGGACCAGCCATAAACAGACTTCAGTAAGCCTCTCATCAATGGAAGCGGAATATATTGCTTTGGGCGAAACATGCCAAGAAGTGCTATGCTTCAGAAAATTGTTAACTGAGTTTGGTGAAAACATAGCGGAACCTATAACGATTTACGAGGACAAACAAGCATGTTTGACTTTTGCGAAGACAGGGAGATCTAGTAAACGATCCAAACATATTGAAACGAAAGAACATTTCATCAAGGATCTTTGTGAAAAGAAAATCATTGAACTGAAGTATTGCCCAACAGAAACGATGAGAGCAGATATCTTAACGAAAGCGTTAGGAAAGGTGAAACATGAAAAGATGTCTCAAATGTTAAATTTAAATGAACGTTGAGGAGGAGTGTTGAGAAATGAACTAATGACAACGTTCATTCGTGAAGATGAACAAATGTATATGGGTATATATGTAAGAATTATTGGCAATAAACTGGAGTTGCAGTGAGACCAACATTCTAACACCAACCAACATTCTAACACCAACAGTCTCGTGCGAGCGTCCATAGTGACCAGTCGTTTCTGGACTACCCACAGTGACTTGTACAGTGCATGTGAAGTGTATGGTGAAAATTACCTCTGAGTGAAATATCTGTGTTATTACAGTGCAGTTTGTTACTCAGTGAGAACATTTAAAATAAACTTTAAGTGAAAGCCGTTTACAAAAAAGTGCTCTTAGGTGGCCGACACCATGTCGGAACCACCTCCCAATGAGAGGGATTTTCCCCCTCTTGGTGGGTCTAGATTCCAAAGATCTAGACCATTACCCCAATGGATGGATAAAAACAACGAAAGTGGCGACTTATTGTTTTTAGTGCTAAGTGCCGCGGAAAATAGGACCCTGCCCACCAACCCATTCATCATCGGAAAATCGCTGGAAGACGCTACAGGAAGCACCACTGTCCAAGGGAACTCCATAGATAACGGTACCAAATTTCTTCTAAAAACCCGATCCCAAGCCCACTTCCAAAAACTACAAACACTTACTAAACTCATCGACTATACCCCCATCACTATTGAACCGCACTCCACCCTTAACACAGTACAATGTGTCATAATGTCCTCCGACTTGAAAAACTTAACAGATGACGAAATTCTCACCAACCTGAAAAATCAACATGTAGTTAGTGTTCGTCGCTTTACCCGTAGGGTAAACGAGGAAATTATCCCCACAAACTCCTTTCTACTCCGGGTCGCTTTAACACAAATCCCCTCCATTATTCGTCTTGGACCACTAATTGTGAAACCACGCCCCTACTATCCAAAACCTATGATCTGCCTCAACTGTGCCCGTTTTGGTCACACCAAACTTCGGTGCAAGACCCCAGCCATCTGCAGGAACTGTTGCGCACCCGAACACGGTGACTGCTCAGCTCCTACCAGAAGCTTAAATTGCAATGAAAATCACAGTCCTTTTGACAAATCCTGCCCTTCCTTTACCAAAGAACAAGAAATCCTAAAGTATAAAACAGACCACCACTGCTCCTACACCGAAGCCCGATTAGCCGTCGAAAAAACCCTACATACACCAAGTCCCGTTCAACAAAGACTATCGTACGCACAAACAACATCTAACACACAGCAGCAACAGGTTCCCCAACCACAAGACAATTTCAAGGACGCTCTAATTAAAGAACTAAAAGAACAGAACCAGAACTTCTTTTTACAAATGACGCATATGGCTTACGCCATTAACACCATTAACGAACAAATTGCCAAACAGACTGAAGCAATCTCACTACTTGTTGCGTATGCAACGGTTTGTATTAACATTGTAACTTATGGTCTGGTTTCGTTTTTCGGTGTCCTAAATAAATGTAGAGAACGGAAATGGAAAAGGCCCGAAGAACGAAACCCGAAATAAGCAAAGTCGTAAAAAAACGCAATAAGATCATAAGTGTACAGCGTAAAGAGCATAGGACACCCGGAGCGAATGTTAGACAACTATAAAAATATATTTGAACCAGGATAAGTTGCACCAAAACCATATACGATCGGTCTCACACGTTCATAATAAGATCTCCCACGAAATAGGAAAACCATATGGCCCAGAACCCTAAGCAAACGAAGAATAGATAAAGGTTCTGTCTCTATCATACGCCTATGGTAATAATTCTGACACAAGGATATATCGTATCCGATACAAACCAACACCATCAAAGATTTTAGTATTTAAGCAGCGAAAATTTGTAAATAAAGCAGGCAGCACCACAGTTCGCTATGTGCTGCAATGAAGAAGAAGCAACTTTCTGCTACCTTCACGTTCCTTCCGCGGAACTTCTGCAGGGTATCCTGCAGAACCCGGAAGGACCATGAGGCGGTCAAGGGACTCTTGATCGCCTTGAAGCGTGAGTTTTTCACGCATGATTTTCAGGGGGACAAGCCCTACCAGCTTGTCCTCAAAGGGCTACGGTATGGTTCCTCGGACCATGTCTTGGCCTTCCTGCAGGAGCAGGGTCTCACACCCATCACGGTCCGTGAGTTGAATGTGGGAGCCGCCCTAGACAAGGTCTCCAGCAAGGCGTTTGTGATTTCCTTCGCGAAGGGGACCACGACGCTTGAACAGGCGCGTGGGATCACGCACCTGAATTACACGCGCGTTTGGTGGGAGAAATTCTCCCCCAAACGCTCGGAGTGCACGCAGTGCAGCAACTGCCTGCATTTCGGCCATTCGGCAAAGATGTGCCACATGGCCGCCCGCTGCATCAAGTGCGGCGGGAAACATCTGGCTCGACAGTGCGCTGTCGAGCTCGATAATAAGCGCAGGTGCGCGAACTGTATGGGCAATCATAGCCCATACAACCCGCACTGCTCTGCGCGAATTGCCTTTCTGCGAAAGCAGAAAGGCAATGTGGAGCCCATGAAGCCGTTGCGTACGGTCGAAGTGGGCCCCCACGTAAGGTACGTGCCGGCCCCGTCGCCGGATAACCCTGCGTGGAATAAGGCACTTCCGTGGGTGCAGGAGCACCCCAAGAACACCCCCGCCCCCGTAAACGCTCCCGTTTGCGCGTGTGAGGGATGTCCATCGCGGAAGCCAGCCCCGAAGGCACCGACGCCAGGTGCCTCCCTGCCGACACCAGCCCTGCAGCAGCCAACGCCGCAGGACCAGCCGGCCAAGCGCAAGAAGAAGCGCGGAGGCAAAAAGAAGAAGGCCTCCAACAAACAGCTACAGCAGCAGCAACAGCAGCAGCTGGAAAGCACTACCGCACCGACGGCTCCCCAAGGGGCTCCGAAGGCTGCGAAGAAAGCCAGCCGCCAGCCTGCCCAGGATAAGCTGGATAAACTGCGGGAGACGTTGTCTCAGCAGCAGCAGCAGCAATCCCAGGCAGAGGACGAGATGGAGAGCCAGTTCGGCGCCATCGTCCGCCTCTGGCTAGAGTTTAAAAGGGTGGCTAAGGTCCTCCCTAGAGATCAAATGTTAACTCATATGATCTCCTTTATCATTCGCAGTGACCCTTAGATGTGCCACCTGGAATGCCCGCTCCATCGCCCAGAAGAAGATGGAGCTTATAGATTTCCTGACGACCAAGGAAATCGACCTGATGGCCCTGACGGAAACCCACCTCCAACCGGATCGGGCCTTCAACCTACCAGACCACGCCGTGGTCCGCCTCGATAGACAGGGAAGTACATGTGGTGGCATTGCCATCCTTGTCCGTCGTAGCATTAAATTCCGCACCCTTTCTCTTCCAGGGACGGAGCTGGTGGAAGCAGCTGGAGTCGAGTTAACCTCCTCCCAGGGCAGCTTCCGCTTCTATGCAGCCTATTGCCCCCGGCAAGCCCGCGAGGTGGACAGATCCGTGGAGACGCTGAAAGCAGACCTCCGGAAGCTGACAAGAGCCCCTGGCCGATACATCATCGCTGGGGATCTGAACGCGAGGCACCACGCCTGGGGAAATGCGGCTGTGAACAAGAACGGGAAAGTGCTGTTTGAAGATGCGCAAGCAGGCTTCTATTCGGTGCTGTTCCCGTTCCAACCGACATTTAACAACGGAAGGAGTTACTCCACGTTGAACATATTCCTCTCGAATATGGACAACGTGGACACTCCAACAACGCAGACGGCGTTATCATCGGACCACCTGCCAGTGGTGCTGGACATTGCGGCGGACACTGTGACGCAAGCCAGGAGGCAGCGGCGGGACTATAGGGCGGCGAACTGGACGAAGTTCGAACGGGCCGTCGATAGATCCCTGGATACGCGCGTGCCCCTATGCTCGATAGATGATATCGATGCAGCCGTGACTAGCTTCATAAGTAGTGTTAGGGAAGCGGAAGATAGGGCCGTTCCCCTGGTGGCTACTAAAGCCAAGCTAGTCGAGATAGATCTGGAAACGCTACGCCTCATAAAGTTACGCAACTCTATGAGGCGTCGTTTCCAGCGTACCGCAGATAGGGCTTACTACCTAGCATATAGGAAACTTAGTAAGGTAGTAAGGAACCGTCTGGGGCAAGCTAGGAACGAGCATTTCTCGAAGGAGATGCGCTCGATGCCCAAAAACTCTCGTCCTTTTTGGAGGGTTACGAAAGTTTTAAAGAATAGACCTAGGCCTATTCCGCCCCTGGGTGAAGCTCCTAATCGGAGTTTCACGCCAGAAGAAAAAGTTCAGCTCTTGGCTGAACATTTTGCTCACTCACATCGAGTGAGCGACACGATGCCTAGTCCGCACGATGCTGTTGTTAGCAACAGCATCCGCGGACTAGCATTGGCTCAATGTTCGCTTCCTGACACTGACCGGGCCACCTTGGAAGAGGTCCGGACACTTATAAAGGACAGTGTCGGGTTCAAAGCTCCGGGACCTGACAACATCTTTAACGTGATGTTAAAGCATGTTGGTCTCAGAGCTACGAGCTTCTTAACCAGCATCTTTAATAGATGTCTGGAATTGGGGTATTTCCCGACGATATGGAAACTTGCAAAAGTCGTTCCAATCCGGAAAGTGGGGAAGGATCCTTCCCTAGTTTCGAGCTACCGTCCGATCTCCCTCTTGCCTGCTGTAAGCAAGGTTTTTGAGAGGGTGATACATACACGGATGGAGGCCCACTGCTCTGACAACAATGTGTTGACAGATGTTCAGTTTGGATTTCGAAGAGGACACTCTACAGCTCACCAGCTGCAGCGTGTCCTGAATGTCATCAATGACGGAAAACGTTGTGGAAAGTCCACTGCGATGGCCTTATTGGACATCGAAAAGGCTTTCGACAACGTTTGGCACGACGGCCTATTGCATAAGCTTCGTGCCCAAGGATTTCCGACGTACTTAGTGAGAACCATTCAGTCCTATCTGAGTTCTCGTACGTCGGTTGTTCATTTAGGGGGGACAATGTCCGCCCCCTATGCCAACTGTGCAGGCGTTCCACAGGGGAGTGTCCTAGGACCACTCCTGTACAACTGTTTTACGTCGGATGTTCCCGACATGGACAATCACACGCAGCTGTCGTTATATGCAGACGACACTGCGATTTTGTACTCCTCTCGTAATCTGGAGTGTCTTCAAGGAGGACTTCAGAGAGGTTTGGATAAATATATCCAATACCTCAACGAGTGGAGGATAAGGGTAAATTATGAAAAGACCCAGGTGATGGTGATCCCTTACAAGCAACAGATGCTTATGGCTTCTGTCGTGCGTAAGGTGAAACCCATCACAATGCATAGCAAGGAAATCCCCTGGTCCACAGATGTGCGCTACCTCGGGGTTACCTATGATCGAAAGCTGTCGTTCCGACAGCATGTAGATCATCTTGCTTCCAAGACGTTTGGTCTCCTAAGGAGTTTGTATCCGCTCATCGCGCGACGCTCGGGACTGTCGAGGGATAATAAACTTATTATCTATCGACAAGTCATCCTGCCAGTGCTGATGTACGGATCAAATGTCTGGAGCAATTGCTCAAAAGCGGATATCATAGTGGTGCAGAGAATCCAGAACAAGTTTCTGAAGATGATTCTCAATCTGCCCACTAGGTATCCCACTAGGGACCTGCATATAGATGCAGGGATCCCATTGGTAAGCGAGCGCATTGAGACTAGTCTCATGCGACTCCAACTCACCTCCCGGAACTCAGCGCATGCTCTGATCCGGGACCTTTTTAGGTGAATTTTTTAAGTAGTGTGTAGTTAGGTGTAGGTTGGTTATTTAGTTTTAAGGTAGTTAGATTTAATTTTAAGGAAAAATGGGGTCCGTCCCCGATAGATGGCCTTGCGTGCCATCAACTTCCAGCCATGCGTGCTGAGATTTATCTAGCCAGGTAGGGAAAGTTTTAGGCAGATCAGCTTAGGGCCGGTACCAATGACTAGACAGGATTGAAAAATTATAAGGCTCAGTAGCCACACCTAGCGTAGATACTCAGGAATCAGAGTAGGAACCTAGATTAGAGGATGTCATCACGTTTTAGGGATGTCATCACCAAAGTTGTAGAAAAACATAAGTGTATAAATAAAATTATATGCCATTTATTGGTCCTACTCCTAAAGGGGGGAGTTGGATTCTAGCACTGAACAGAAGAACATGGAACTAGTCTGGGAATCGACAGTCTGGGAATCGACAGTCTGGGAATCGAGATCGCAGTCTGGGAATCGTCAGTCTGCGAACAGACCTCGTGGTCAACGGTTGTGTATAGTGGAACTTCCTGCGACTACCCGTGTTATAACGGTACCAGCCGAGAATACTACTTCCACACCAGTGAACCCCCCACCCCTCAAGAGTGTGCGCCCTCCCCAAGTGGAGAGACTTACCGTTACAAATTTTGCGACCAGTGAATAACGGTACATTGTGACTGAGTGCAAAAAAAAGTGTAACAGTGACTGGCGGAGCCGACACCATGTCGGACCCACCCGAAGACAGGGGTGGCACCCCTGATCGACCGATTGAAAGGAGAAGAAGAATGCCGGCATGGTTAGACAAGGATAACCTGCACGGAGAAGAGCTGTTCCTTGTCCTGCAGGCTACAGGAAACCATAAGCTACCAAAGAACCCCTTCATCATCGGAAATAGCCTCACCGCTATCGTTGGCAGCACCCCCATCGAAGGTAATGTGATTGAAAACGGTGAAAAATATCTTTTGAAAACCCGTTCCTCCACCCATTTCAAAAACCTACAATCCCTCAAAACCCTCGTTGACAACACCCCTATCTCCATCACCCCCCACGCAACACTGAACACCGTTCAGTGCGTAATCTTCTGCCCTGAACTAAAGAACATGACGGACGAAGAACTACTTGCAGAACTGAAAGACCAAAACGTGGTGGAAGTTAAACGCTTCACCAAACGAACATTGACCGAGACAATCCCTACAAACTCCTTCCTTCTGCGTATTTCGGCAACGAACGTACCTCAGCATATCCGGCTTGGCCCAATCCGAGTTAAACCACGGGTCTACTACCCAAGACCGATGATTTGTGGAAATTGTGCAAGATTTGGTCACACAAAACTAAGGTGCAAAGTTGGTCCCTCGTGCCACAATTGCGGAGCCCCAAATCACGGAGAGTGCTCGGCAGAAACTTCTTGCTCTAACTGTAAGGGGAAACACAACCCCTTCAGTAAAGATTGTCCAAAATATATCTTTGAGCAACAAGTCATTAACTATAAAATTGACAACCGAACCACTTTCCTTGATGCACGCAAAGTAATTGAAGCATCAAACACCACAATTAGCTCTGTACAGCAACGCCTATCGTATGCTAGTGTAACCACCAATAACCAGAAACCCAACCAAGCTAGCTCCGATCTATCAAGCAAGTTAGAAGAAAAGGACAACCTCATAAAACAGCTACTAGCAACCAACGAAGAAAACACCAAAACCATTCAGAATATGAATCAAACCATCGCCAAGCTTCAAAAGCAACTTGAAGAACATTTTGCACTTCTGAACAAAAAAACTGACAAAAAACAAAAGAAGAACTCATCATCATCATCCAACTCCTCCGACAACTCCTCGGAATCCGGAAAGTCCTCGGACTCCGAACCCCTTTCCCCCCCCGGCCAAACCCACCTCCTCTTCGGCCAAACCAAACTCCTCCTCGGCCAAACCCATCCCCAAACGCCCCCCAACCCCCCGTTCCGCCTCTTCGGAAGAACGATACCCTCGTTCTCTGAAGAAGGCGAACCACAACCCCTCCCCTCCCCCAATCACCCCGGGAAAATCTCCGCCGGACAGATCTAGTGAATCTGAATAATACCTCACATTAACTTTCTCATCACACACTCCACCTCGTTCAAATTCCCTTTCCCGCCATGCTCACGCCAACAATTCAGCAAGTGTTCGCCATATCCTGGAATATCCGGAGTATGAGGAACAATCTTGAAGAATTGAGACTCCTTGCCCTCAAACACAACCCATCCTTTATAGCACTGCAAGAAACCTGGTCCCTACCCTCATTAAATTCCCATCCTTTCAACAAATATCAGTGGAAGGAATTCGTTCACCCCTCCAAACCACAGTTTAATGTTTGCATAGGCTCCCTAAATAGTATCCCCGTTACACAACTCCACTTCCCTGCAGACATCCCAGCCATTTGTATCAAAACTTCCTTCCCCATTAAATCCACCATTGTCTGCCTTTACGTCCCACACCGCTCCACACATCCCACTGCCATCCGTGAGCTGGAGAAGCTACTAGGACAGCTTCCCCATCCACTCATAGTGCTGGGTGATTTTAACGCCCAGCACATTTCATGGCAAAACCCTAATTCCAATCCCTATGGCAAACAACTTGCTCCTCTACTTAACACCCTCCTTCTTTCACCCATACCCAACCGCACACCCACTCGTACCTCTCCAATAAATGGCAGTGGATCCACTTTGGACCACTGCATTGTCTCCACTTCTTCACTCCCTCAATTCCAGCTTAGAGTAGACAGCGACAGCCACGGTAGTGACCACCATCCCATCCTCATTACCCATAACAGTCCAACCTCTCGACCAAGTCTACGTCCTAGATGGAGGTTCGAGGAAGCGGACTGGGCCAAGTTCCAGAGCTTAATTTCTCTTTCCATCCCCTCTGAACCCACTCTGGAACAATTCACCGACTCAATTGAGCGGGCATCCCTAAAATCCATCCCTCTTACTAAAGGCACTGGGGGCTCCAGATGCGTTCCCTGGTGGAACGACACTGTTGCAGCCGCCATCAAAGCCAGACGGAAAGCGCTCAGAGCCCTCAGAAAAGCCAGTAAAATCCCCAACAACCTCACCCTACCCTTTGCCGCTAGTCACTACCGACAAGCAAATCTCATTGCCAAAGCCGAGATTAAAAAGGCCAAGGAAAACAGCTGGGCAGAGTTTGTCACCAGCATCTCTCCCGCTGCTACCAGCAAGGACCTTTGGCGAAAAGTCGCTACACTAACTGGAAAAACCAAGTCCCAACACTCCACAATTACCCTCAAATCTGCAGATGCTATCATCCCACCGAGCCAAGTCCCCGAGGCCTTTGCGAAACACTTCGCAAACGTTTCGGCCACTTGCAATTTCCCACTCAAATTCCAATCCCACAAACAATCCACCGAAGCCATTCCACTTTCCCCTCCAGACACCTCACATCTCCCCTACAATAGCCTTTTCTCCCTAGAAGAGCTAACCTGGGCACTTAGCAGGTGCCGAGGGAGCTCGTGCGGCCCAGACAATATTGGGTACCCAGCTCTTAAAAATCTCCCTGAAAAAGGAAAGATAGCTCTTCTAGAGATCTACAACCACATCTGGCGCACCGGGGTCATCCCTGACCACTGGAAAACCAGCCTTACTGTCCCCATCCCAAAACCCAACAAACCTCCCCAAGATATAGATAGCTACCGACCCATCTCCCTACTCAACTGCATTGGAAAGGTCCTTGAAAGGTTGGTCAACCGACGGTTGACCCAAGAATTAGAATCGAATAAACTACTCAGCTCAAACCAGCATGCTTTCCGGTGCGGGAGAGGTACGGAGACGTACTTCGCCTCTCTGGACAGCCTGCTGGAACGTGCCAAAGCTGACCGCCACCACATCGACTGCGGCATCATCGACCTTTCCAAGGCGTTCGATAGAACATGGAGACATGCCATCCTTGAGCAACTCCAGAGATGGGGACTAGGTGGCCATCTATTCGCATACCTACAAAACTTCCTATCTAACCGCACCTTCCGAGTCCTCATTGGCGGGGAAACCTCTAACCTCCACACCCTCGAAAATGGTGTCCCCCAGGGCGCCATTCTCTCCCCCACCCTATTCCTCATAAGCCTTGAATCCTTCTTTAGCTCCATCCCATCCTACATCCATACATTCGTCTATGCAGACGATGTTATCCTCATCTCCACATCTCCCTCCGAAAAGCGATCCAGAGACCAACTACAACACGGACTCAAGAAACTTCAACAGTGGTCCCGCTGGACAGGCTACGAAGTTTCTCACACGAAGACCAAGACGATTCACCAAATGCGACCAAATATCCCTCCGACACAGACGCCGACCATTCCTATTCAACAACCTCCCAATTCCCATGGTGAAGACGGTTGACATCCTCGGTGTCACCTTCGACACCAAACTTTCCTTCCTTCCACACTCCAGACGGGTCAAGAAAGAAGCTTTCAGCCGAATCAATCTGTTCCGGATGTTGGGGGCTGGCAAACACCGAGCCAGCCGCACGACAATGCTCCACATCATAGACCACTGGCTGATCCCGAAACTACTGTATGGTATAGAAATTGTGTCCAGGAGCAGGGACAACTTCGAAGACATAATCAAGCCAATCTACCATACAGCAGTCCGGCTCGCAACGGGAGCCTTCATCACCAGCCCCATACTGTCTATCTTATGCGAAAGCGGCCGTCCACCACTGGACTATATATTATCACATACCGACTCGTCGCAGCTGCATTAAGGCTTATGGAAAAAAGGATTGAAACAAATCCTATAATTAATAGAGCTAAATTGGGACTCAGGCAAACCTCCGGCCTAGAAATCCCGGAAATAGTCCAGCTTACCAGAAGCGGACACCGGCGCTGGGACCACCCAAACATCAACATCGACTGGCACTTTAAGAATATCCGGAAAGACGCCAAGCTCGCATCCAAAGCCAAACAGCTTTTCGCAGAATACACGCACGTCAAATATAAGCACCACCACCGCATCTACACCGATGGTTCCGTCCTGGGCCCCTCGGCCGGCTGCGGTATTTCTTCAAGCATGGACAACACGGCCAAAAAGCTTCCAGACCACACCACCAGCTTCTCTGCGGAGACCATCGCCATGCTCCTAGCGGCTGAGGAAGGATTGAGGATTGACAAGCCGAACGTCATCTTCTCCGACAGCGCTAGTGCCCTGGCAGCCCTCGAACATGGCAGCTCCAAAGACCCATACATCCAACAACTGGAGTCCCTCACCATCAATCCACCCCTATCCTTCTGCTGGATCCCTAGTCATTCTCAAATCCCGGGGAACGAAAAGGCCGACAGGCTGGCGAACAAAGGAAGACGGAAAAGGCACACTTACGACAACATGGCCTCTCGGAGAGATTTTCTGAAACTAGCTAAGCAAAGAATTTCGGAACACTGGGACTCGGTGTGGAGCAGGACCAGCGGCCCACGACTCCGAGAAATCAAAAGCAACACCGCCCCATGGCCGGATGTTGCCAATAGCATAGACCAGAAAATCCTATCCAGAATTCGTATTGGACACACACGCCTGACCCACGAATACCTAATCGACAGAAGCACTCCACCTCTATGCAGCCACTGTGGCGTCTTCATTACCATGTAACACATCCTCACCGACTGTCACGGATATACAAGCCAACGGATCTCCTGCCAACTCGATAACAACCTCTCTAAAATCCTGGGACCAGACAAAGATAGCCAAGCTAAGCTACTCAAATTTCTACACACCAGCAACCTCTACCATCAAATTTGAGTAGCAACTTTTTCCAACTTCACTTGGCCATCGAAAAGTTAGAGGCGAATGTAGCCAACCAGCTCAAAGCTTCTCTAAAACGAAAAAAAAAGAAGAACATGGAAATAAAGCATTAAGAAAAATCGGGTTTTTGTGTCAGCTCTTCAATTTTTCGTTACATGGGGGCTCAACCGGGATGTGAGTGATGTGAAAAGAATAAATGCGTGTAAAAGTAAATCGTGTGGAAAAAGAAGAAAAAACCCAAAAAGACCTTAAGATGACAACGGTTGAGGAGCTGTGCGAGAATTTTACAAAAATCGGTTTGATACGCGAGTGCGAGAAGCTGGGTTTGCCAACCAACGGTGGAAAGTGGGAAATTGCGGAAAAGATCATCAACCAGCGGAGTAAGATGGGCTCCAATGGTGAAGACGGTGATGTTCTGGAAGGCGAAAAAGACGATGATCGGTGCCCGGAAGATGATGGTGTTTGTGAGAAAGACGGCTCGCAACACTCCGGTATCGATGAACACGATGACGATGGCAACCCAAGCAATCACGACGAAGATGACGACGAAGACGACGATATCGATGAAGAGGATGAAGAAGATTCTGATGTAATGTATCGGACAGCAATGAAAGTTTCATCAACGCCCAAAATTTCACGAGATACATCGAAGCGACTAAAAGTGTACTCCTTCAGAGACATGGAAGAGAGTATTGAATCCTTTGGTGCCGAGGAAGGAGAAGACGTGCGAATGTGGCTGATGCAACTTAAAAGCGTGTGCAAAGCGGCACGTTGGGATAAAGAACAGCAGCTAATCATGTGCCGTAAGAAACTGACCGGAACGGCAAGACGCTTCATGTTTTCCCTTCGGAGTAGTTTCAACAGTTTCGAGAAGTTGGAAAAGGCGCTGATTAAGGAATTCGCTCCACGCGTACGGGCAGGCGATGTGCATCGTGCATTGACCAACCGGAAGAAAAGGTCAACCGAGACAATTCGGGACTACATTTACGACATGCAACGGCTGGCGCTTCCGATCGATCTAGATGAGCCAAGCCTGTGTGAGTATATAGTGAGTGGAATTACCGACGATAAGTATTATCAGTCGTCACTATTAGAAGCCCAAACAATCGAACGGCTGAAAAAGAAACTGGCTACCTTCGAAAAGGTAACGAAGACAGCAGAGGACAAGACGAAACGTGAGGAGTTATCATACAAGAAGCAACCTGTTATGAGAAACAGTAAAGTCGCAAGGTTTCCAGTGGTTAGAACTGAAGCGACGACAGCCGCTTCCATTCCAGGAAAGCACTGCTACAATTGCGGCGAGCGCGGGCACCAGGTACAAACGTGTCCCAACAAAGCACAAGGTCCGAAGTGTTTCGCCTGTAGTTCATTCGGACATCGGGCCACCGAGTGTCCACATAGGAACGTTTCGCGAACAAACATGATTGTGGACAATACAGGAATGGTCGAGACGATTATCAATTCCACGAAACTCCAAGCTCTGTTCGATAGCGGCAGTCAGCAGAACCTGATTACCAGAACGGGCTACCATAGAATTTGCGAACTTCCGCTTACCCACACTACGATGCAGTTTTGTGGATTTGGTGGGGTAAAAACCAAAGCGATCGGCTGTTTCGCCACGGCCCTGACAATAGACAACACGACCTACAGCGAAGTGAAGTTTTTCTTGGTACCAGGTGAAAAGGCTGTATTGGAAAAAAACAATGGATGAGTGGTTGGCGGCGGGTATAATAAAAGAAAGTGAGAGTGACTACACGAGTCCCGTTACGCTTGCGCGAAAGAAGGACGGTACCTTACGAGTATGTGTAGACTACCGTGAGCTAAATCGGAAGATGGTGAAGGATTGCTTTCCCATGAGAAACATTGAGGATCAGATTGATCGGTAGAAATCGGCAAATGTGTTTACTACGCTCGACTTGAAACATTCGTTTTTTCATGTTCCGGTAGAAACCTCGAGTCAGAGGTACACTGGTTTCGTTACCCACGCGGGACAATATGAGTTTCTTCGAACACCTTTCGGGCTAGCAAATAGTCCAGCGAGTTTCGGCCGATTCGTGGCTGACGTGTTCCGCGATCTGATAAAACACGGAAGTATTCTAGTGTACGTGGATGATATTATTCCTTCTTCCGACGTAGAAACAAACTTACAAACTCTTCGAGAATTATTGAAAGTTGCAGGTGAAAACGGTGTTCAGTTTAACTGGAAAAAATCGCAGTTTTTGAAGACTGAAGTCGAGTATCTTGGGTATGTGATAAGCGGTGGATGTTATCGCATATCACCAACCAAATTACGATCGGTACAATGTTTCCCGGTACCAAAGAATGTAAGAGAATTGCAACGGTTTTTGGGACTAACTGGATATTTTCGAAAATTTATTGCTGGGTATGCAACGATTTCAAAACCTTTGAGCAACTTACTTCAGAAAGATGTTGCATTTGAGTTTGGCGAAGCGCAGCGCATCAGTTTCGACACGTTGAAACGTGTTTTGGTGAGCGATCCTGTGTTGAGGATTTACGACGAAAACTGTGAAACTGAACTGCACACAGATGCATCCAAATATGGCTACGGAGCTATACTAATGCAAAAGAGTGATGATGATAAGTTCCACCCGGTAGCCTACATGAGTCAGCAGACATCTAGCGCAGAGAAAAACTATAGTGCGTATCACTTGGAGGTTTTGGCAGTAGTTCGTGCGGTTGAAAAATTTCGGGTTTACTTGTTAGGCATAAAGTTTAAAATCATTACTGATTGTGCGGCCTTCAAGCATACCCTAAAGTCTAAAGAACTATCGGCTAGAATAGCGAGATGGGCACTAATGCTAGAAGAGTATGAATACGAAGTGATCCATCGATCAGGATCATCGATGAAGCATGTCGACGCTTTGAGTAGAGCACCAGTGATGATAGTTACGCATGACCCTGTAATTGAGGCTCTCAAAAGGTCGCAAAAAAGCGATGAACGTGTGAAGGCGATAATAGAACTGTTGAAAAGTCAAGAATATGAAGATTACGTTATGAGGGATGATCTACTGATGAAAGTTGTGCAAGGTAGAGAACTTATAGTGGTACCAGCAGATATGCAGAGTGAATTAATACGTAGAGCGCACGATAATGGTCATCTTGGAGCACGTAAGTTGGAAGACATCATACAAAGACAGTTTTACATTACGAACTTAAGCGAAAAAGTGAAACAAATTATCGCGTGCTGTGTAAAATGCATTCTCTCCGAGCGTAAAAGGGGAAAAACGGAAGGATTGTTAAACTCGATTCCGAAGGGGGACACTCCGTTTGACACGTATCATGTGGATCATTTAGGTCCCATGGACAGTACGGAGAAAAGGTATAAGTATCTGTTTGTGGTTGTGGATGCTTTTAGCAAATATACCTGGATTTACCCCACTAAGACGACGAATTCGTTTGAAGTTATCCAACGACTTAAGGTACAAAGCGAAACTTTCGGTAATGCGAGGCGTATTGTGCATGACAAAGGAGCGGCGTTTACATCGAACGATTTTAAGCAATACTGTGAAGCTCAAGACATCGAAAGAGTGGAAATTACGACGGGAATTCCGAGAGGCAACGGACAGGTGGAAAGAGTGAACCAAGTCATTATTAGTATGCTGAAGAAGACCAGTGTAAACGATCCCAACAAATGGTACAAGCACATCGCGAATATCCAGAGGTGGATAAACTCCAGTCCGCATCATAGCATTGGTGTGTCGCCGTTTGAAGCCATGTTTGGCGTACAGATGCGCAATGAAGGAGATCTTCGTTTGGGCGAACTAATGGAGGAAATTCGTGTGGCCCAATACAACGACGAACGGGAGAAGATCCGTGCTGGGGCTTGGACGTGCATCGAGAAGGCGCAAGAGGAACAACGCAGATCCTACAATCTTCGAGCACGACCGGCTACCGTGTACCGAGAAGGCGACTTGGTGGTCATCAAGCAGACGCAGTTCGGACCAGGCAGGAAGTATGCAGCTGAATACCTTGGTCCGTACAAGGTGACGGATGTTCGACCACACGATCGGTACGATGTGGTGAAGATCAGTGGTGAAGGACCAAAAACGACCTCGACGGCGGCATCACACATGAAAACGTTCCAATTATAATGCAGAGGAAGTCCTCCGGGGCGGAAGGACTTGTCAAGGAAAGGCCGTGTGAGGTTGGGATACGGAAAGAGGAAGCGAGAACGCCTAACGAGAGCGAGAGCGAGAAGGAAGCGGTCAGAAATATAAGCGGCGCGCGCTTCCTAAAGGGGGGAGTTGGATTCTAGCACTGAACAGAAGAACATGGAAATAAAGCATTAAGAAAAATCGGGTTTTTGTGTCAGCTCTTCAATTTTTCGTTACACATATAGTAGGGAGATCTAAATTCCCCGACTGATCACTAACATTAAGGCGAAATGTAGCCTATAATTTGTTTACAGAGTTGTGAAGAGTTGTACGCTGTGTCCCTCATAATTTGTAAATTGTAAAGTATACAAAAAACAAATAATAAAGTACTATACTATGCTATGCTATGCTTTAAGACCAAACAGCTAAATAGCGAGTTGCCTCGCGGAAGAGGCGATTGGCTCTCGCGGCGCGAATGGTAGCCAACGACGACCGGAAAGGTTGTAAGAGAGTGTGCGCGAAGGCACGCTCTAGTGTCGCCACCTCGAAACCTGTGCTGCAGATAAATGCAGCAATGACGCAGGAGGTCCCCATGGCCTCGAATGTGACGGGAACTTCTGCGTCCTGTCCGGAAAAGATCCCACCCTTCGTGGTGTGGGATCTAACCGAGCAGCACCACAGCTCGCTGTGTGCTGCAATGAAGAAAGAGCAACTTTCTGCTACCTTCACGTTCCTTCCGCGGAACTTCTAAAGGGTATCCTGCAGTACACGGAAGGACCATGAGGCGGTCAAGGGATTCTTGATCGTCTCAAAGCGTGAATTTTTCACGCACGATTTCCAGGGGGACAAGCCCTACCAGCTTGTCCTCAAAGGGCTGAGATATGGATCTTCGGACCATGTCATGGCCTTCCTGCAGAAGCAGGAGCTCACACCCATCGCGGTCCGTGAGTTGAATGTGCGAGCCCTAGACAAGGTCTCCAGCAAGGCGTTTGTGATTTCCTTCGCGAAGGGGACCACGACGCTTGAACAGGTGCGTGGGATCACGCACCTGAACTACACTCGCGTTTGGTGGGAGAAATTCTCCCCCAAACGCGCTGATTGTACGCAGTGTGGAAACTGCTTGCATTTTGGCCATGCGGCAAAGATGTGCCACATGGCCGCCCGCTGCACTAAGTGCGGCGGGAAATATCTGGCCCGACAGTGCGCTGTCGAGCTAGATAATAAGCGCAGGTGCGCGAATTGTTTGGGCAATTATAGCCCATTCAATCCGCACTGCTCTGCGCGAATTGCGTTTCTGCAAAAGCAGAAACGCAACATAGAGCCCATGCAATCGCTAAGGACGGTTGAAGTGGACCCCCACGTAAAATACGTTCCGGCCCCGGCGCCGAAATCCCCTGCGTGGAAGAAGGCTCTTCCGTGGATGCAGGAGCATCCTAAGAACATCCACGCCCCCGTAAACGCTCCCGTTTGCGCGTGTCAGGGGTGTAAGAAGAAGAAGACCTCCAAAAACCAGCAGGAGCAGCAGCAGCAACAGGAAGACTCTACCGCACCGACGGTTCCCCAAGGAGGACCGAAGGCTGCGATGAAAGCCAGCCGCCAGCCTGCTCAGGACAAGCTGAATAAACTGCGAGAGACGTTGTCTCAGCAGCAACAAACCCAGTCAAAGGATGACATGGAGAGCCAGTTCGGCGCCATCGTCCGCCTATGGCTGGAGTTCAAGAGGGTGGTGAAAGTCCTCCCAAAAGATCAGATGCTAAATCATATGAACTCATTTATTATTCGCAGTGACCCTTAGATGTACCACCTGGAATGCTCGCTCCATCGCCCAGAAGAAACGCTCCCGTTTGCGCGTGTCAGGGGTGTAAGAAGAAGAAGACCTCCAAAAACCAGCAGGAGCAGCAGCAGCAACAGGAAGACTCTACCGCACCGACGGTTCCCCAAGGAGGACCGAAGGCTGCGATGAAAGCCAGCCGCCAGCCTGCTCAGGACAAGCTGAATAAACTGCGAGAGACGTTGTCTCAGCAGCAACAAACCCAGTCAAAGGATGACATGGAGAGCCAGTTCGGCGCCATCGTCCGCCTATGGCTGGAGTTAAAGAGGGTGGTGAAAGTCCTCCCAAAAGATCAGATGCTAAATCATATGAACTCATTTATTATTCGCAGTGACCCTTAGATGTACCACCTGGAATGCTCGCTCCATCGCCCAGAAGAAACGCTCCCGTTTGCGCGTGTCAGGGGTGTAAGAAGAAGAAGACCTCCAAAAACCAGCAGGAGCAGCAGCAGCAACAGGAAGACTCTACCGCACCGACGGTTCCCCAAGGAGGACCGAAGGCTGCGATGAAAGCCAGCCGCCAGCCTGCTCAGGACAAGCTGAATAAACTGCGAGAGACGTTGTCTCAGCAGCAACAAACCCAGTCAAAGGATGACATGGAGAGCCAGTTCGGCGCCATCGTCCGCCTATGGCTGGAGTTCAAGAGGGTGGTGAAAGTCCTCCCAAAAGATCAGATGCTAAATCATATGAACTCATTTATTATTCGCAGTGACCCTTAGATGTACCACCTGGAATGCTCGCTCCATCGCCCAGAAGAAGATGGAGCTTATAGATTTCCTGAGAACCAAAGAAATCGACCTTCGCAGCCTATTGCCCCCGGCAAGCCCGCGACGTGGACGGATCCGTAGATACGCTGAGAGCAGACCTCCGGAAGCTGACACGAGCCCCTGGACGATTCATCATCGCGGGGGACCTGAACGCGAGGCACTATGCCTGGGGAAATGCGGCTGTGAACAAGAACGGGAAAGTGCTGTTTGAAGATACACAAGCAGGCTTCTATTCGGTGCTGTTCTCGTTCCAACCCACGTTTAACAACGGAAAGAGTTACTCCACGTTGAACATATTCCTCTCGAATATGGACAACGTGGACACTCCAACAACGCTGACGGTGCTTTCATCGGACCACCTGCCAGTGGTACTGGACATCGCGGTGGACACTGTGACGCAAGCCAGGAGGCAGCGGAAAAAGTTACAACCGCAGTTGCACTGGAAAAGAACGGCGCATTTAACAAAAGACACAATGAAGGGTTTGGTTACAACCATATTGCTGTAAGTAATAAATTCAATGTAGCATCAACATATTACTGTAAGTAATAAAATTTGTGAGTAAGTAGAAATGGTAAAAGTGTTTTTAGGAATAATAGTGTTTTGAAAAATAAGAGTGTTCAAAAATAAGAGAGTGTTCTGAAAAGCGTATTAACCCACACTAAAAAAAGGACATACGTATCCTTAAAAATCGTACAGTTATTGTTTTAAGCTGGAAATCTTATCTCTCAGTTCAAAAACTTAAAAATTAAAAAGGACAGAAAAATGGAAAACCTAATCCGACAAATTCTGTCACGATTGGCTAGTTTAGAAAGTGTCTCAGCCAGTACATCATCAACAAACTACGAAGATCCTCCGATATTTTTCGCAAACACGAACGGAGTAGCCATTGATACAACCTCATTTGAAAAAATTCCGGACACTGTGAAGGATTTACCAGCTTTCACAGGAGATCCCAGGGAACTTAATTGCTGGATAGAAGATGCAGAAAGGCTAGTACGGCTATATCAGACAAATTTTAGCTTTCCTTTGGCCCAACAGAATAAATATCATATGATATGCAAGGCCATACGGAGGAAAGTTAGAAATGAAGCTAACGATGCATTAGTAGCATCTAATGTTGGAATCAATTGGTTCCATATAAAGAAAACTCTGCTGACATATTACGGAGAAAAACGGTATCTAGAAACGTTAGACTTTCAACTAATAAGCTCTAAACAAAAGGGACGATCACTAGAGATACACTATGATCAGGTTAACAGAACGTTGTCGCTTATCGCGAATCAAATAAAATCGGATGACAGATTCAGCCATCCCGAAGCTATCAAAGCACTAATTGAAACATACAATCGAAAGGCCATCGATGCCTTTACAAGAGGTTTAGATGGAGACCTAAGTAAATTCATATGAAATTTCGAGTCAAAATCTCTCGCCGCAGCTTATAGCTACTGCATCGATTTTCAAAATGCAGCATATAGAAAATCGATCGTGAGACCTTGTCCGCAAGAGACAACACACACGCCAAGAAATTTCTCAAACGTGAGAAACAATTATCCGGTGTTACCCCCGAAGCCTGGTTTCCAACAAAGAACATATAATCACGATAATAGGAGATAGTACCGTGCTTACGTACAGACACTTCAATTTACGTGATACGCTCGTTAGTCGAACACACCCCCGTCGCAGATCACGCTGTATTCATTGCAGCGCTGGCTCCTCGACATCATTCCGCCGTAACAGCTCTTGTTCTGACACCAGCCAGACAACGACGCAGCCGACGAAAATATCACTAGCTAGCATTGTAAGTAGCTTAAGGGCAGCCAAAAATAGCTCGGTACCCAAGGTAGCTATAACCTAGCTGAGTTGAGTCTACATTTATGGAAGAACTCTATCAGCCTGATGGAGGTCCATCTTCCCCCGTTCTTAAGTTTTCTTTGAAAGGTCAATTTCCTGACATAAGCCATATTATGGACATGCAGCCAACCATGCAAAAAGTTCTATCTTTAGAAAAAACAATTCAGATCGATGAATCTGTGAAAGAAGAACCGTTGACAAAGGAAAAAACAGTCTTTCGAACAAATATGGAGAAAAAATTCTTTATTGATAAATGGGAATAAAAGACAAAGAAAATTGATGGAGAATATAAGATTGTAGGGCTCTTTAGACACTCAAGTTATCTAACAAGCTCTCTGAACTTATGGAATCATCAGATCCAACTTCCATGCAGTTGTATATCAATTTCCAATAACCTATTAGATTTAGACCTGGAAACGAAGCGCCTCATAAAGTTGCAAAACTCTGTAGAGCTATGTAGGTTGCAAAAATAGGCTGTAGTAATATTATTAGTGAAATATAATTGAGTATTAATAAGGAGCGCGGCGTATTGACGGCCTCTTTATCCAGTTGGCGCCCAAGACGCAACAGGGAACTCTGTAAATACAATACACCACGAGATGCCTCAATTCAAGGAATACCCCACAAAACCTTAGCTTAAATAGAAGCAGCGCAAGAAGCGTTAGAATTGTTTTCCGAATATATAAGCGACCCGACAATTTATCTATGATTGTACGAAGTCACAGACCCGATATAATAGAATAAGCTTATACATACGCCATGCAGTATTCAAATGCAGCATCAGTGAGGATGATGGTCAGCCCTTTGTAACAGCAATAAACAAAAAGGCGACCAAACTTAAAGCAACAGCAGCGACTATAGTGCTAGCATCATATATTTAAACGACCCGACAATTTATCTATGATTGTACGAAGTCACAGACCCGATATAATAGAATAAGCTTATACATACGCCATGCAGTATTCAAATGCAGCATCAGTGAGGACGAAGGTCAGCCCTTTGTAACAGCAATAAACAAAAAGGCGACCAAACTTAAAGCACCAGCAGCGGCTATAGTGCTAGCATCATATATTTAAACGACCCGACAATTTATCTATGATTGTACGAAGTCACAGACCCGATATGATAGAATAAGCTTATACATACGCCATGCGGTATTCAAATGCCGCTTCAGTGAGGATGATGGTCAGCCCTTTGTAACAGCAATAAACAAAAAGGCGACCAAACCTAAAGCACCAGCAGCGGCTATAGTGCTAGCATCATATGCTTAAACGACCCGACAATTTATCTATGATTGTACGAAGTCACAGACCCGATATAATAGAATAAGCTTATACATACGCCATGCAGTATTCAAATGCAGCATCAGTGAGGACGAAGTTCAGCCCTTTGTAACAGCAATAAACAAAAAGGCGACCAATCCTAAAGCACCAGCAGCGACTATAGTGCTAGCATCATATATTTAAACGACCTGACAATTTATCTATGATTGTACGAAGTCACAGACCCGATATGATAGAATAAGCTTATACATACGCCATGCGGTATTCAAATGCCGCTTCAGTGAGGATGATGGTCAGCCCTTTGTAACAGCAATAAACAAAAAGGCGACCAATCCTAAAGCACCAGCAGTGGCTGTAGTGCTAGCATCATATACTTAAACGACCCGACAATTTATCTATGATTGTACGAAGTCACAGACCCGATATAATAGAATAAGCTTATACATACGCCATGCAGTATTGTATGTAGGCAAACAAACACGCGCCGAATTGTCTGTAACATTCTCCCACCCGGTACTTTGCTCGGATGGGCAATTTACCCTGTTTCAAGTGCGCAATCTGTTCGATAAACAATTCGGCAGCACTCCCTATCGCCTTATCAGTCCGTCTACTTTGGTATGCTTGGCTGTACCGTTCCTATCCTCGGTCTACTTCCGTACTTCCAACACCGCTATTTTTGTTGCAGGTCGTTATATCAATCCGCTTCAGTGGCTCTGACGACGGCCACTACTCTTCCCGTAGGCCAGCAATTTCTGGGCATGTTGTTGTCTGCTATCAAAGTCGTCACGTTAGCGATTGTAGTTGTGGCTTCGACGGTGACCACCTAAGAGGCGTTCTCCTCCTCAACGGCTAACGAAAGAGCCACCCTCGGCGTCTGCAACTTGACACGCGATAGCCATTTTTTTAGCATCGTCACAGGGCTGGCAACAAAACCAAGGTATTCACTAAAATCGAGTCTAGCCCGCTTGGGTGCCGGTCCGTCCGACGTCGATCCTGGTGTCATGTCCTTGCGTTTGCGCGAAGCCGATCCCGGCTTACGGAACAACAGGCTGCTGTTACCGACGCCGACCGTCACGTTCAGGCTGGATAAGGGATCGTCATGAGCATCGGTTGACCGGCGCTGGGACGTGAGCTTAATGTCGCTTATCGGGCGCGTCGAACGACGACCGGAAATGGAGCGCTTTCGGAGAGCGTGTCTTCTCTTCCTGCTGCTTTTCTGTGGACTTTGGTTCCTCCGCTCCGGTAGTGGTAGTAGTCTTATTGTCCTGCTTGCCACTCGTCTTGGATGGACAGTCACCAACCTGTGCCTGTGGAGTTGCCTTTGGAAGCTTGGATTTGGCGGCTGTGGTGCCTGAACGCACCGGCTGCAACGGTGAATCTTCATTCTCCCAATCCCACGTTGACATCATCAGCAACTCCATATCATCGTCTTCTATGCCAAAGCCCTGGAGTGGCTTTTCGGTCAACAGCAAATTATCGATGGTTTCGGAGTTTGCTGCTGTTCCTGCTTTTTTGGACGAAGCTACCACTTCGTCCAACCTTTGTTGATGCTTCTGCTGGGCTCGTGTGCCTGACCGAGGACTGTTCCGCAGCTTCACTCGACATGCCAGCAACGTTTGTGGTGGTAGTATCGAATTGTCCAACCGACACATCCACTGCACCCAGGACAGATCCTTTCTTCTGCGCCGACACAGTTCGCCTCTGACCACGAAGCGATAAGGATCGTTTTGCAGATCGCTCGTGCAGAAAACAAAAAATCTCTTCTAAGTCCAGTGCTATCTCTCTCTCCCATTATGGGGAAGAGAAAACGAAAAAGTGTTAAAAAGGTAGGCAGAGCATCTGCCAGCTCTTCTGAAGAGACATGCGAGGCTGTTAATGATGTTAGTATAACAGCCTCTCCACCAGCCCAACCATCTGGGCCTAAACGTACGTGCTTACCTGATCCCGATCAGGGGTCAATAACCCTTCCGAAGATGTGCGAGTCTTCGCTAGCCCCATGTTGCGTATGCAACGGTTTGTATTAACATTGTAACTTATGGTCTGGTTTCGTTTTTCGGTGTCCTAAATAAATGTAGAGAACGGAAATGGAAAAGGCCCGAAGAACGAAACCCGAAATAAGCAAAGTCGTAAAAAAACGCAATAAGATCATAAGTGTACAGCGTAAAGAGCATAGGACACCCGGAGCGAATGTTAGACAACTATAAAAATATATTTGAACCAGGATAAGTTGCACCAAAACCATATACGATCGGTCTCACACGTTCATAATAAGATCTCCCACGAAATAGGAAAACCATATGGCCCAGAACCCTAAGCAAACGAAGAATAGATAAAGGTTCTGTCTCTATCATACGCCTATGGTAATAATTCTGACACAAGGATATATCGTATCCGATACAAACCAACACCATCAAAGATTTTAGTATTTAAGCAGCGAAAATTTGTAAATAAAGCAGATTCATATTCAGAAACTCAACGGAGAAACGTCTCGACTTTCTATGGAATTTCCTTGGCCTCTCCCTTAGCATTTGTTGTTGAATCTCAACCGGGTCCTCTGCCCTTACCGATAATTGCATCAGCTGTTCCACTTTCGCTGCATAGGTTCCCATATACCGAGAACACTAGCGGAAAGTTTAATGAACATTCGGGTGCAATAATCAATTTAGGCCAGAATCCCACACTTTTTAAACAACCACCGTCGGCGGCTGGACTTAACGTTCAGAAGGCCAATTCCTTCGCGTGGCCGAACCTAAGTTCCGCGCGTCAACACCCCAAGTCTCAGTGATAGCGACATTGAGAGTCTGGGTGAATTTCGAGAGGTTCGCTCCCGTCGCCGATCCTCCATCTTAGCCTCAGCTGTCTCTGCTCTGGCTCCTAATACTAGTGCGTGCTCTGTCATCACAACTTCGTCCGCTGCCTTTCCTATGGTAAGCAGTGGACCCACCGTCGCCGTCGCTCCTCAGTCTGAGTCGACAAAATTCACCGCTGGACCCTCGTCCAGACGTCGCCCTCCGCCGATCACGGTTATGCAGCCGCATGTCGACATTGTTCGTAAAGAGCTTCAAAACCACGCGGTGGACCTCAAACTTTGAGGCCCCGGGGTCAGAGTGCTTGCAAAAGACAAGGCAGCATTCGACGTTGCTCACGCCACACTAATACGTATGAATGTCAACTTTTACACTCATGCTTTGTACGGAGAAACCGTACAAGGTCCTCGTCCGATGATTACCGTTACTTGATCCGAACGAGATCGTTACCGAATTCCAGGATAATTACCATCTGAAGGCATCCTCTGCATACCACATCAAGCGCCGTGCAGAAGATATACGCAAGTATTATGACTGCATGTATCTTGTCTGTTTTCCAAAAGGAACAGTAGATTTGGCCGGTCTTAAAGTGGTTCGTAAACTTTGTGACCTCCTGGCGTACCGTGGAGGACCACGTTCGGTTACTCAATGCCTGCGCTGCCAAAGGTTTGGGCATGGAGATTGAAACCGCTTCCTTCCACCAATCTGCGGAAACTGTGCCCAGGAGCATCTACAGTCCGCTTGTACTTGGACGCACCAGGCTGCGCCGAAGTGCGCCAAATGTGGCGAAAATCACCGGGCCAATGATCCGACCTGCCCTTCTCGCATCCGCTACCTAGCGACGCGCCAGAAGTATCCAGTCGTAAACCAGCCCAACACTAAGCCAACGACGACCTCGTCTTCAGCTTTACCCGCTCCCTTAGCTTCATTCTCGGCCTTCCCGCCTTTGAAGCCTTGCACCGGTAAAGTTCCAGCCAACTTGTCGACAATTACTCCGCATTCATCATCGGTTATAAATCCCGTGAACAGTGCCCGAGTTCCGGTTGTAGCTCACGCTCCTCTCGCCAAAGCTCCCGCTATTGCCAACAGAGTTTCCGCCCAGACACGTTCCATAGTTTCTGGTTCCACCGTCGCCCCTAGCTATCAATATGCTATGGCAGCTAAGGGGATACAACCCCAGTTTACTAGTCCGCAAGCCGAACCCGAAGAAGAACTGCTCGTCATGGATGCCGTGATAAAGTTGATCATCGAGTTTGGACCGCGCCTCAAGCTATGCCGCACCAGGATCGAGCAAATTTCCGTGATCGGAGAAATTCTCTTTCGCTATGGGTAATCTACGAATCGCAACATGGAATGCTCGATCAGTTAATGGAAAGAAGATCCAACTAGCTGATTTCTTAAACACACACACCATTGACATCGCTCTCATTACTGAGACACACTTAAACCCAGCGTTAAATTTTTCACTGGTCAATTATCATCTTATTCGTCTCGATCGTCGCGATTCTCCCTCGCGAGGTGGTGGAGTTGCCATCGCTCTGAAGCATGGTATCACGTACACACCGCTACCGTACTTCAACACATCTGTGTTGGAAGCCATCGGCATTAATATCAAGTCGAAGTCAGGATCCATTAGGATCATTGCTGCCTACTGTCCAGTTTAGTGCAGCCGTGCCCAGGGACTTGATGTAGCCCTCAAGCGGGACCTAGCACTCATCACTCGTACTCAACATTGCCTGCTACTGGGAGGTGACTTAAACGCCCGACATCGCCTATGGGGCAACAATCGGGAAAACTGTAATGGTAAACTGCTCTTCAATCTCGTACAAGAGAGGCACTTCACTATCGATTTTCCCGACACACCAACGAACATCGCACCTAATGGAGCTTCTAGTACCCTAGACTTTTTCCTTACCAACATGGCAGTGGGAAAACCGATCACAATGGATGAACTTAACTCTGATCATTTCCCAGTGGTCACAGAACTTAACCTCGATGCAGTTAAAACCCCGGTTAGCTGCCGCAAAGATTTTCATAATGTTGACTGGGCTCGATTTGGCCGATTGGTGGATAGGTCTATTCAGCCGGTGTTGGTAAACCCTGTTGGAGTCAGCTCCATTGATAATGCCATTTCCGACCTGGAAAAGGCTATTAAGTATGCAGAGGAAGTTTGCGTCAAGCAAGTTCCAGTGACCCGAGAGTTCATTGTCCTTGATCCCTACACACGATCCCTGATTAAGCAGAGAAATAGCACTAGGCGACAATTTCAGCGTACAGGTGACCGATACTACAAATGTTTTGCTGCATCGCTGGCTAGAATGATCTCTTCTAGAGTAGATGAGATTAGAAATAATAACTTTGGCTCATTAGTCCAGAGCTTGGACGACAGATCGCCTGCTTTATGGAAAGTGGCAAAAGTCCTGCGGAAAAGACCAAAGCCAGTTCCACCATTGATACCTGGGAGTAAAACCTTGATCACCCCAGTTGAGAAAGTCAAAGCTCTTGCTGATCAGTTTGCATGTTCGCATCAAATTGGAGCCTCTCTGACCAGTCCTCATGAAGCAAAAGTTTCTGACAGCATGCTTCGTCTGCAAAATACTACAATAAATATGCCATCTTCCGCAAAGATCACGGCTGACGGTGTCCGCCAAGCGCTGAGACGGATGAGAAATATGAAGACGCCTGGGTTTGATGGAATCCATAACATCCTTCTGAAGCACTTACATGACAAGACCATCTATCGGATTGTCGAGATCTTCAACTCATGCCTTATATTGCCTTATAAAACTATAAAAAACCCTCCGTTCTCTTCTCATCCTCACTTAGAGCGGACGTGTTTCTAGTCCCGAAGATTGAAGAAAGTAATTGTAACTAACACTCGCACAGTGAAAAAAATAAAACAAAAGATACCCAAAAGTAAAATCCAAAGCTAGAGAGGCTTTTGTTGCCCGACCCTTAAGCATGGGTCGTAAAAAGATTGCTGCCAAGCAACGGAGCATTAAGATTCCGTTGTCAAAACTAAACTGCATTGACGAGCTAGCCGTAAATACGAAATTTTCTTCACCAAACACGTTTGCGCTGCTGGATGGTGACCAGGCAGCGCACCCGAGGGACACACACACACACCACCATCAGTGATAATCGATCCAAGATCAGTGGTAGTATTCCATCAATAAAGATAATGAGCAAATCACTAGGAGTGGTACACAAAAAGATCATTGCCGCAGGAGTAGTGCGATATACAACTAAAATCGCCAATGAAGGCATAACGGTTAACACGAACACAGTGGAAGATTTCCGGGCTGTAGTGAAGTACTTAGCTAGTTCCAATACAAACTTCCATACATACCAGTTAGCTGAAGAGCGCACCATCAATATCGTGCTAAGCGGTCTGTACGACATGCAAACCGAGGAAGTCCTCGAGATTTTGGTAAAAGAAGGCATCAAGCCTTCTGCAGTGAAAAAAATCCTAATCCGTAACAAAAAATATGATGAGCATGCCACTTATTTGCTCCACTTCCCCAAGGGAAGTATTACTATGCCACTGCTTCGCAGTATAAACGCTCTCTGTAACTGTAGAGTCCGATGGACCTACTACACAAACAAACAAGGACCAATGCAATGCAAACGTTGCCAAGCATTTGGACACGGAGCCGCAAACTGCCACCATCCAGCTATTTGCAACAAATGTGCTGGTATACACGAATCAAGTAAATGCCCACACACAGAAGGTGTGGCTAATGAGAACGGGCTGGTCCCGAAACATAAATTAAAATGTGCCAACTGTGAAGGCAATCACCCTTCAAACTACACGGGCTGCCCAAAGCGCCCAACGAAGCCCATTAAACCAGTGCCTAAACCAAAGGCAAATGACTTTGTTTTCAAAGGTAACGCGTTCCCTGCCTTACCATCCAAGCCCACTCCCCGCATTACTGCTCCCGGCTCCCATCAATGGAATCAAGTCTCAGCTATCAATAATGAAGAGCTTTTCAACGCAACTGAACTTACTGCAATAGTAGGTGAAGTTTTCTGCAAACTACGTATGTGTAACACCAAACAACAACAAATCACTTCGATCTTTGAAGTGATAAGCAAATATTGTTTCCCTAAATAATGGAATCGAAGCAATATTTAAATATTTCATACTTAAACGCCAACGGCGTTCTAAATAAGAAAACAGAACTGTTTTTTAAATAAAAAAAAACAGTTAGTATCTGTAATCCAAAGTGAACAGACTAGCGAAACGTGCAAACCAAACAAAATGGCGGGGAAGGCCACCTCCCAGGTGGACTTCTCTAGTCTAAAAAAATCTACTCCATCGGAGATAACTAAATTCATCAGTGAAAGATTAGAGGTCAAAAGTCCCAAGCTAGCGAGGCTCCAGTTAAAAATAGGCCCGGTGGTTTACGTGCAAATGAAGGAGGAGCAGATGGCGTGGGACATCGCAAAGGACCACAATTTAAAACACGTGCTAGAGCATAATGGGGAGAAGTTCCCCATTCCGATAGAGATGGAAGAGGAAATTAATCGAGGATCATGTATTAATTTCCAATGAAATAAGCCCTGGAGTTTTTTGTGCAAACACCCCGATAAACAACAACAATAAATTTGCCACATTAATAAATACTTCTGAAAATTATGTAAAAATTAGCAAAAATTTCGCTAAATCATTAATACCTTTAAAAAATTATGATATTTTTTCTTTTGACGCATCGAATAAGGCAAATCGTTTTTCAAGACTACTTACCGAATTGCAAACAGATCACATTTAAATTAATAATAACCAAAAATTAATTCAACTTTGTATGAAATATAATGATGTTTTTGCATTAAATGGTGTATGCAATAACTTTTACAAACAAGCTATAAATCCAAATGACAATAGACCAATTTATACAAAAAATTACAGAACTCATGAGTCAAATAAAAATGAAATATGTAATCAAGTAGAAAATATGCCTAACGAAAAAATTTTTCAACCTTCAATTTTGCTATATCATTGGCGAATCTGTCCTTCAGGGAGTCGAACGTACTAATAGCAACAGTCCTTGACCTGCAGTCACTGGCCCTATAAAAACAGTCACGGAGTCACTGATGACCTAGAATACCCCTTTAGAGAACGTCACTGAGGTGCTGGAATCACTGCTTGACTCCTTCAACATCCCTGAGCCTCTCTCAGGAATGTTACGTTTTGCAATCCCGATCCTGAAAGGATTCATCAGGCAATGGCTCGCAAGTTGGCCATGTCTTAGTATGATGATTAGTCTAGACGACTAAACAGGGAAATGGCTATCATACTACAATGGAACTGTAGAAGTTTTATTGGAAAAATAGATTTTTTTAAAGTTTTAGTGGGCCAATACAATTGCGACGTATTTACCTTAGTCCTTAGTGAAACTTGGCTTACCCCCGACATAAAAATTTCCTTCCACGGATATAATGTGATACGTCAAGATCGAACAAATTTAGGGAATGTTAGGCGCGATGGGGGAGTCGGAATAGACATTAGAAATAGTCACAGTTTCTATAGACTCCCAAATCCCTCACTGCAAGTAGTAGAAGCTGTCGCAATCCAGACCAAGTTAGGGAATCTTGATGTATCACTTGCATCCATTTATATCCCTCCAGAAGCCAAGATTGATCCTAAGAAGATCGATAAAGATCTCGACCAGTTAGCGATGGTTCTCAAAGAGCCATTTTTTATTCTTGGTGACTTTAATTCACATGGATACGATTGGGGCTGCAATAAAGATGAGTTAGCAACACCGAGATCGAGAAGTGATCTATATCGAAACCGGTACAAGACACTTCAGACTAGACAGTTTCCCTTCAGCAATATTGAATTCAAGAGAGTCAAGATCGAGTTCTCCCCAACGGAAGCCATCAGGGTCAAGATCGTGTGCACCCCAACGGAAGCCATGAGAGAGTCAATATCATGTGCACCCCAACGGAAGACGACGAGACTGTCTCATCAGCAACGTACACACCCCACGGATGTTAGGGCTATTGCGAGCGGAAATTCTAAAGAACAGACAGGATCGAACGCGATCAAACCTTATCAAGACTTCCATATAAACGAAGATCAGAGACAGGCCGAGTTGAGTTCGATAGTGAGGTTCAGCTAGGACGGACGTGTTGTCCAAACCGAGAAAAAATAAATAAAATTATTTTTTATCTGAATCGAGCTATCGTTTTCCATAACTGATGATCGCATTGCACCAATCATCAGGGACCTTTGCGACAAATATAGATTTTGACAATCATGAACTTTGGTGAAGTAACTAGGGTAGCTAAGCGCAAAAGATCTGTCTCTTTGTACGTACACGCTAGCCTTGAATGCCAAGTAGAAGGTTATCCAAGACGATCTCGGCAGCGACCATCTTCCAATTGAAATTTCGATTATTGGGGGAGTTTGTTCAGCCAATGAAACTCCTGTTAATTGTGACTTAACAAGGAACATCGACTGGACGAAGTACGGCGAGCTAATGACCGCTTGCCTTGTTCGGGAATATCCAAGTTTTTCTCCCTTAACGGAGTACAAAAACCTCGTTTCTTTCATAAACGAGTGTGCTCTTGCTGCCCAAACAAGGGGACGCCATCAAGCAAGGGTTTTAAAAAAATCCCCCACTCCTTGGTGGGACCGAGAATGTCAAGCGCCATTTACAGCGAAGAGGAGAGCCTTTCGCCTCTACAGAAGCACTAACTCCTCCTCCTGTTACGATCAGTATAAGGATCTGGAGAAAAAGTGCAAAAACTTGCTTAAAGCCAAAAGGAGAGGTTATTGGCGCAAATACATCAATAACTTGAGCCCCTCAACATCGCTTTCCTCGCTTTAGAGCATGGCAAGAAGGATGCCCAACGGCACAAACACTAATGAGATCGAAAACTTCTGAGGCGACTGGCTGAAACCATTTTCTCAGAAAGTCTGCCCAGATTTTGCACAAGCGCAGCCATTTGAACAAGATGCGCCTGGTAGTGACCCTTCTATGGACTCACCTTTTACCATGGTAGAGCTCTCCCTTGCCCTCCACTCTAGTAACAATTCATCTCCAGGACTGGACCAGATAAGGAACAAATTGCTCTATAATCTACCAGACCTGGCGAAGAAACGGCTGCTCCGCTTATACAACATTATGTTGGAAAGCAACACCATCCCACCAGAATGGAGAGAGGTGAAAGTAGTCACCATATTGCTAAAAAGAAGCGCATGCTGAAGAAAACACACAGGCCAAATAACTAGACCAGCAATTCGAAAGGATCCTCAGAAGGAAAGAGATAAATCAAGTGAGCCCACCTGGGATAAGGTGTAATCCGTACGGCTGATGGGAGGAAATGTCCACCAGCCATTAAATTTGTAAAAATTGAATTTTGTATGATGAATAACTTAGATTAAGAACAATACGACCAGGCCGTCACTACTATAATAAAAAAAATTTCGCTATATAATTCCCCGCTTCTATTGGTCTCAAAGAAATCAACAAATGACGATAAAAAGTGGCGCCTAGTTATTGATTTCAGACAACCTAATAGGAAAATAGTTGCCGACAAATTTCCCTTACCTAGAATTGATGACATATTAGACCAACTAGGTAGAGCATAATATTTTTCGACACTCGATTTAATGTCTGGCTTTCACCAAATCGAATTAGATGAAAGTTCTAAAAATTACACCGCCTTTTCCACAGCAACTGGCGATTATGAATTTAATCGATTACCGTTCGGTTTAAATATTTCCCCGAATAGTTTCCAAAGGATGATGACCATTGCACTCAGTGGACTACAACCTGAGTTTGCTTTCCTTTATATCAATGACATTATTGTCATCGGATGTTCTGTAAAACATCATTTACAAAATTTGGAAAATGTATTTAAGAAACTGTTAGATTTTAATCTCAAGCTTAATCTTGAAAAGTGTCATTTTTTCTGTGTTGATGTTACCTTTTTAGGACATTACGAATCGCGACATGGTATTCTACCAGACAAATCTAAGCACGATACTATTGTTAAGTATCCAACACCCAAAAATGCTGATGACGTCAAAAGATTTGTTGCCTTCTGTAACTATTATCGAAGATTCATGCCATATTTTGCTGAAATTGCAAATCCTCCAAATGCCTTATTGAAGAAAAACACCAAATTAAACTTGAGCGATGAATGCGAAAACGCATTTTTAACACTCAAAGAGAAATTGATGTCTCCACAAATAGTAAAATTTCCCGATTTTGGCATAAGTTAGCAACACCGAGATCGAGAAGTGATCTATATCGAAACCGGTACAAGACACTTCAGACTAGACAGTTTCCCTTCAGCAATATTGAATTCAAGAGAGTCAAGATCGAGTTCTCCCCAACGGAAGCCATCAGGGTCAAGATCGTGTGCACCCCAACGGAAGCCATGAGAGAGTCAATATCATGTGCACCCCAACGGAAGACGACGAGACTGTCGCATCAGCAACGTACACACTCCAACGTGATGTCCGGATAAGTCACATGAAGATCGTACGCACCCTACGGAAGCGGAAGCCATGAGAGAGTCAATATCATGTGCACCCCAACGGAAGACGACGAGACTGTCCCATCAGCAACGTACGCACCCCACGGATGTTAGGGCTATTGCGAGCGGAAATTCTAAAGAACAGACAGGATCGAACGCGATCAAACCTTATCAAGACTTCCATATAAACGAAGATCAGAGACAGGCCGAGTTGAGTTCGATAGTGAGGTTCAGCTAGGACGGACGTGTTGTCCAAACCGAGAAAAAATAAATAAAATTATTTTTTATCTGAATCGAGCTATCGTTTTCCATAACTGGCGCCCGAATAGGGACCCTTCAAGGTAAAGTCAACGGTTCGCGTTAGAAGTAAAAGATCGAGTGGTAAAATCAGTGAAAATAACGTGTAATCAGTGTTTGAAAGTGTGAAGTGAGTAAATCATTTTCTACCGTCACCGGACCGCTACAAGCAGACGTCAACCAGCGACCTAAGTCACCTGGACAGCTAATCACTCGCTTCAGGAAAAAAGGGACAACCGCAGTTGCACTGGAAAGGAACGGCGCATTTAACAAAAGGACACCATGAAGGGTTTGGCTACAACCATATTACTGTAAGTAATAAATTCAAAAGTAGCATCAACATATTACTGTAAGTAATAAAATTTGTGAGTAAGAAGAAACGATAAAAGTGTTTTGAGAAATAACAGTGCTTTGAAAAATAAGAGTGTTGAAAAAGAAGAAAGTATTCTGACAAGCTTTTTAACCCACACTAAAAAAGGACATACGTATCTTTAATAATCGTGTAGTTAATCTTTTAAGCTGGAAAGTCTTATTTGTCAGTTTAAAAACTTAAAAATTAAAAAGGACAGGAAAATGGAAAACCAAATCCAACAAATTCTGTCACGATTGGCAAATTTAGAAAGTGTATCAGCAAGTATATCATCTACAAACTATGAGGATCCTCCGATATTTTTCGCAGACGCGAATGGAGTAGCCATCGATACAACTTCATTCGAAAAAATACCGGACACTGTGAAGGATTTACCAACTTTCACAGGAGATCCCAGGGAACTCAATTGTTGGATAGAGGATGCAGAAAGCCTAGTACGGCTATACCAGACAAACTCTAGCTTTCCTTTGGCCCAACAGAACAAATATCATATGATATGCAAGGCCATACGGAGGAAGGTTAGAAATGAAGCAAATGATGCATTAGTAGCATCTAATGTTGGAATCAATTGGTTCCATATAAAGAAAACTCTGTTAACATATTACGGAGAAAAACGGGATCTAGAAACATTAGACTATCAATTAATGAGCTCAAAACAAAAAGGACGAACACTGGAGATATACTATGATGAGGTCAACAGAACGTTGTCGCTCATCGCAAATCAAATAAAATCGGATGACAGATTCAGTCATCCTGAAGCTACCAAAGCACTTATCGAAACATATAATCGAAAGGCCATCGATGCCTTTACTAGAGGTCTGGATGGAGACCTAAGTAAATTTATACGAAATTTCGAGCCAAAATCTTTGGCCGCAGCTTATAGTTACTGCATTGATTTTCAAAATGCAGAATATAGGAAATCAATCGTGAGACCTTGTCCGCAAGAGACAACATACACACCAAGAAATTTCTCAAACGTGAGAAATAATTATCCACTATTACCCCCGAAGCCTGTTTTCCAACAAAGGCCAAACAATCACGATAATAGGAGATATGTTCCTCCAAATACACCAATGAGAACATATAATGCCCCCAATTTTATGCCCAAACCGCATAGGCCATTCCAACATTCCAGGCCACAGCCTATGGAAGTTGATCCATCTATACACTCGCGACAAATTAATTACGCAAATCGGCCAAACAATTCTAATCAGAATCGTCCACTTAAAAGGCCAAGAATGTTTAATATGGAAGCAAGACAAACCCACCAAGAATATCGCAATGATGAAAGTATGAATCAAAATACAGAGCTTAATTTTTTAGGCTAAAGTCCTCGTTGCCATATTTTCTTTTTTATGGTAATCGAGGAGAGCCATTAAAAATCCTTATTAATACAGGTTCAAATAAGAATTTCATCCAATCTAAATATGCGAGAATTTCGCATCAAGTTGAAAAACCATTTTTTGTTTCTTCAGTGGGAGGAGACATAAAGATAGAAAAGTATTCTCAAGCAAAATTTTTTGAGCCTTATTCGGATATAAATGTGATTTTTTTCCACTTAAATGGACTTAAGACATTTGATGCGATAATTGGCCATGACACATTAACAGAATTAAAAGCAGTAATAGACACTGCTGCACAAAAACTAATCATTAACAAGAAAGGAGTAATACCTTTAAAATTGCATACTTTCCAAGAAATTAACAAAATTCAAATTCGGGATGAACATCTATGTTCTAAAGAAAAAGAAAAATTATACTCGCTACTTGATAAATTTCAAGATCTTTTTCAGCCACCAGACGAAAAACTGCCTTTCACTACGAAGATTGAACCAACTATTCGGACAACGGACAACGAACCGGTATATGGTAAAAGTTATCCTTATCCCCAATCCTTAAAAAATGAAGTGGATAAACAAATTAACAAAATGTTAAATGATGGTATTATTAGACCATCACGTTCACCTTATAATTCACCCATATGGGTCGTACCAAAAAAGGTTGATGCTTCACAAGAAAAAAAGTATAGATTGGTCATTGATTACAGGAAAATAAATTCAAAAACAATTAGTGACAAGTATCCTATTCCAGATACTTCAGCTGTGCTTGCAAATTTGGGACAAAACAATTTTTTTACTACTTTGGATTTAGCATCGGGATTTCATCAGATTCCATTAGCTACCAAAGATATTGAAAAAACGGCATTTTCAGTTAATAACGGAAAATATGAATTTTTAAGACTCCCATTCGGATTAAAAAATGCACCATCAATTTTTCAAAGAGTCATGGATGACGTTCTTCGTGAACACATTGGAAAAATATGTCATGTCTATATAGATGACATAATTATATTTGGAAAGATAATCGAAGAACATCTAACTAATATTAAAATAATTTTTGAAACATTGAGAGAAGCAAATTTTAAAATTCAGCCAGATAAATCGGAATTTTTAAAAACAGAAGTCGAGTTTTTGGGTTTTATTGTTTCTAAAAATGGTCTTAAACCCAACATGAAGAAAATTGAATGTATCCAAAAATATCCCGAGCCAACAAATGTAAAAGAACTTCGTGCATTTCTTGGACTTTCAGGATATTATAGAAGATTTGTTAAGAATTATGCAACAATCGCAAAACCCTTAACAAAACTCTTAAGAGGGGAGGATGGCCATCGCCAAATAACAAAATCTCAATCAAAAAATTATCCAGTTAAATTCGACGACGAAGCAAAGAGATCATTCCAAATTCTTAAAGACATTTTATCTTCAAAGGATGTTCTAGCATATCCAGATTTTGAGAAAGAATTCCTTTTAACCACTGACGCTTCAGATAAAGCTATTGGAGCAGTTTTGTCACAAAGATTTGATGATGGAGAAAGACCCATCACGTTTATTTCAAGAACACTATCGAAAACTGAAGAAAACTACGCGACTAACGAAAAAGAGATGTTAGGTATCGTATGGGCATTGCAATCCCTAAGAAATTATATTTACGGAGCAAAACTAAAAATTTTTACTGATCACCAACCATTAACATTTGCTATCTCACCAAAAAATAATAACGCAAAGCTAAAGAGATGGAAAGCGTTTATTGAAGAACATGATTATGAAATGAATTATAAACCTGGTAAATCAAATATAGTTGCAGATGCATTATCGAGAATGCAAATTAATTCATTAACACCTACTCAGCACTCTGCAGAAAATGATGATAGTCATTATATACTAGCAACAGAAGCTCCAATCAACGTTTTCAAAAATCAATTAATTTTTAGATTGAACAATGCTTCAAATTACGAGCACAATACACCATTCAATGGATTTCATAGACACACATTTGATGAACCAGAATTTACTAAGACGTTTCTGACGGCAAAAATGAAAGAATTTCTAAATCCCAATTTAAGAAATGGTATATTATGCAGTGAACAAACAATGGGAATAATTCAAGAAATTTTTAAGGATTTGTATAATCCTAAGACAATGAATATTCGATTTACTCAGAAAATTGTAGAAGATTTGAAAGAAGAGGAAACGCAATTAGAAAAAATAAAAGAGATTCATAATTTCGCTCATAGAAACGCGAAAGAAAATTCCCTACAATTTATTAAAAAATTTTACTTTCCCAGTATACGAAAGGTCATACAGAATTTCACTAAAACATGCGAAATTTGTACTACCCAAAAATATGATCGAAATCCTCAAAAATTTATCCCAGTGAAAACACCAATTCCTACATATCCTGGTGAAATTGTGCACATAGATATTTTCGCATACAATGCACACTTTTTATTTATTTCATCATTGGATAAATTTTCCAAATATTTGAAAATATTACCAATTAAATCTAAATCAATAGCGGATATAAAAGAAGTACTAATACAATTGATGTATAATTGGGATTTACCAAGCATGATAGTGTCAGATAATGAAAGCACATTTAACTCAAATGTAATCGAACAATCAATCCGAAATCTTGGAATAAAAATTTTTAAGACACCTGTGAACAGGTCGGAATCAAATGGACAAATCGAAAGATGCCATTCTACTATACGAGAATTGTCAAGATGTATTAAAGCATTAAAACCAAATATATCCATTCAGACGCTTATACAAGAGGCAGTGTATAAATACAATAATTCGATACACAGTGTAATTAAAAATACCCCAAAAAATATATATTCAGGAGAAATTTGTGAAAACTCATCATTCAAAGAGAGAGCTAGGCAAAGAGAAGAAATTGATAAACAAATTTTAAAGATACATCAAGAATATCAGGAAAAGATTATTGATAAAAAATATCAAGATTACGAACCAGATTCTACTGCTTACGAGAAAGTTAAATCAAACAATAAACGTGACTGTTAGTTTAAATTGATAAAAATCAAGGAGAATCATCCTACATTTGTAATTGATTCAAGCAATAGAAAGATACACAAAGTTAATTTGAGGAAAAATCGTTAAAAAACTATACTGATTGTTAAATACAAAGTACGAAGGCTACAGGAAACATTAGAAAAAATTAACCCTATCGCGCACAGACATAAGAGGTGGGACGCAATAGGCACGGCATGGAAATGGATAGCAGGAAACCCAGACGCCGAAGATCTACGTATTATAAACGGCTCACTTAATTCTCTCATTGCTGAAAATAACCGTCAGTTACTGATTAATTATCAGATTAATCAAAGAATTCAAGAAGTAACCGATATTGCAAATAAGGTCCTCAAAATGGAAAGTACACATCTTATGGAACAAGCATTCTTGATACATCATATGTTAGTGATGTTAAATTTCGATTCATTACAAAATTACCTAGAAACAATAGAGGAAGCAATCATATCTGCAAGACATGGCATTCCAAACAGTAAACTTCTATCGCTTGAAGATCTTAAACAAATGGCTCAATTTCTTTCAAGCCATAATATTATCGTATCATCAATTGAAGAAATGCTCGCCAAATCAACGGCTCAAGTAATTTAAAATTCAACACATATAGTATACATGTTGAAGTATCCTCATCAAATGCCATATACGTATGAGTATAACTATATTGATTCTATTATAAACAATGATAAGAGAATCTTGCTACAACGTAATTACATAATTAAAAACAATACACATATATATGAAACGATGCAACAATGCAAAGAAGAAGAAACAGGCACATATATTTGTGAAGGTATCGATATGCAACCTCCTAACAAATGCATTTACAATCTTTTACAAGGACAACATTCTAATTGCACATATGAAAAAGTTTATGCCAACGGAATCATTAAACGCATAAACTCTGAAAAAATACTGATAAATGATGCAATGGTAGAAGTATCTTCTAACTGCAGTGAGGCAAGTCAATCACTAAAAGGTTCATTCCTTATTCAGTTCGGAAAATGCAACATATACATTAATGGCGAAGAATTTTCGAATTTCGAAACAATCATGACAACAAAAACATTAAAATCAACTGTAGGATTGATGGCCGACGAAACTGAAACCGTCGACATACCGCCAACTACGTATTTACAAAACCTCACCTTAGAGCATCGAAAGAAATTAAATTTTATAAGTTTGCAAAACGAATCCTTGACTTTTAAGATAAATTTATTTGGATCCATTGGAGGAATAATACTATTGCCTATAATACTTGTTGCCATGGTACGATATATGCCACGATGTAAAAGAACAAATATCGAGATCGATATTCCATTGCAAGAAATAAGTACACCGCGAATCGAAACATTCACTAATATCCCAAACTCGTTCCAAACATTTAAACATACTTTGAGGACAAAGTAATTTAAGAGGGGAGGAGTTAGCAACACCGAGATCGAGAAGTGATCTATATCGAAACCGGTACAAGACACTTCAGACTAGACAGTTTCCTTTCAGCAATATTGAATTCAAGAGAGTCAAGATCGAGTTCTCCCCAACGGAAGCCATCAGGGTCAAGATCGTGTGCACCCCAACGGAAGCCATGAGAGAGTCAATATCATGTGCACCCCAACGGAAGACGACGAGACTGTCGCATCAGCAACGTACACACTCCAACGTGATGTCCGGATAAGTCACATGAAGATCGTACGCACCCTACGGAAGCGGAAGCCATGAGAGAGTCAATATCATGTGCACCCCAACGGAAGACGACGAGACTGTCCCATCAGCAACGTACGCACCCCACGGATGTTAGGGCTATTGCGAGCGGAAATTCTAAAGAACAGACAGGATCGAACGCGATCAAACCTTATCAAGACTTCCATATAAACGAAGATCAGAGACAGGCCGAGTTGAGTTCGATAGTGAGGTTCAGCTAGGACGGACGTGTTGTCCAAACCGAGAAAAAATAAATAAAATTATTTTTTATCTGAATCGAGCTATCGTTTTCCATAACTCATACAATTCATATTGTGCACAGACGCATCTAAAACCGCATGTGGTGCTGTTCTATCACAACCATACGGCAATATTGACTTACCGATTGCGTATGCGAGTAGAACGTATACCCAAGGAGAAAGAAACAAGCCCACAATCGAGCAGGAGCTTGCAGCGATTCATTGGGCTATAACCTACTTTAGCCTATTTATACGGCAGACAATTCACTGTCAGAACAGACCATCGTCCGCTAGTATATTTATTCCCCATGAAAGATCCTTCATAAAACCTAACAGGGCTGAGAAGCGATTTAGAAGAATTTCAATTTGATATAGAATACGTGAAAGGAGAAGAATATGTCGGACCCGACGCCTTATCACGAATTGTTGTCGACTCCGAAGAACTTTCAAACATTCTCGCCTTACCAGTTCAAACCAGGTCTATGACAAAACCAACAACAAGTATGGTAAATCGGACGTCGACGCCAAACGAGATTGATCACCTCAAAGCGTATGACTCGATAAATAACATAGATGAATTTAATATGCTTAAGCTGATGTTCTCCACCAATTATGACAATCTATACATAAAAATCATGACGAAAGATGTGAAAAAGGACCTTGCTTACGCGCATTTGCCTTATGCATTGAAAAACTTTGATTTGAAAAGATATATTTTCACAATAAATGAAATGGCCAAACAAATGAATATAAAAAATACTAGCAATTGGAAATGATAATATTATATTCTCGCTGGTATATAAACAAATTTTCAAAACAATTTCCAATCAAGTTTTGAATTATGTCGACATAATACTATACCAGTCCGCAAAAATTCTAACATGTGAAAATGAAATCGAAAAAAATATTTCTGAAAAAACCACGATACCCCTTTGGGTGGCCACGTTGGTGCAATAAGATTAATGAAAAAATTAGGAAGTTCATATTACTGGAAAAATATGAAAGGAACAATCAACAATTTTGTAAAAAAATGCACGAAATGCATTCAAAACAAACACAAACATACCACTAAAGAAGCGTTTGTTGAAACTACAACCCCGGCTAGACCATTTGACTTTGTGTCTATTGATACGGTTCGACCATTTACAAAATCCGCTAATGGAAATCGATATGCATTGACAGCTCAATGCGAATTGAGTAAATATATAATAGTTGTACCTATTATTGATAAGCAAGCCAAAACACTTGCAAAAGCTTTCGTTGAATATTACATCCTTGTGCACGGTTGCCTATTAAAAAATCAAAACTGACATGGGAACCGAGTACAAGAATGAAATGTTTCAAAATATTTGTAACTTTTTAAATATTGAACGAAAATTTTCAACCGCATACGACCCAGAAACTATTGGTAAACAACGAATTCATCGTTGTTAGAATGAATTCTTAACGCCACTTTATAAACGAAGGAAAAGATGATTGGGATACCTGGTTACAATATTATGTTTTCAATTACAATACAACCCCATATTCTACACACCAATACACACCATTCGAAATTCTTTTTGGACGACAAGTTAACTTACCACAATCAATAGAAAAATCCATTAAAAAAAGATCCAATATACAATTACGATTCCTACTATACCGAACTCAAATTTAAGATTCAATCTACGGTTAAAAAAGCTAGAGAGTTACTAGAAAAATCTAAAATAAATAGAGTTAAGAAGCAAAGCGTAGAAACAAACCCTATTGACATTTCGGAAGGAGAAACAGTTTGGTTAAAAATCGAAAACAGAAAAAAACTCGATAAAATCTATTCTGGATCGTTTGAAGTAATAAAAATAGAGCACCCGAATACAGTTATTAAACATAAAGTAAATAGAGAAGCTCAAAAAGTTCATAAAATTTGACTAATTGTAGCCTAGTACATTAAGCGATGCGACCAATGTTAGTTTTAAAAGCCATAAAACACAAAATTGCCAAATGATGATGTTACTATTGACGAATAATCTTTGCATTGACCACGAAGCGTTTTTTAACATTTCAGAGCCACTAGCGTGAGAACCGAATTAGCTTATGCGACTGTTACACTTGTGCAGCAGTAATACAATATGCTTACCGATCGGCCGGGTCAAGAGCAAAAACGTTCTCCACTGATATATTGTCCATGTATATGGCTGACGTGGTTTTGGCAAACCACCTTTAAAATAAGTGATCGTGAGAATAAACGAACAGTCTTAAGTCAGCAGTCACCTGTGAACATTCCTTCAACAGTGTTTCAAGATCCGAAATTGCCACATGGTGACCAGCCACACACGGGAAACGAACCATCGCAATGTTCTGCTGACGCTTGAGCTGCACATACTCAAACCCTCGCTGGAAGGGTAGGTGCGGCGGGAAACTATATATCTAATAGTTTATTTGTAAAACAAAAAATATACGAAATGCCTCTAAAATTACAAGTGCTAACGGTGAATTCAAAATTAAATCAGAAATCGACATAGCTTTTTTTGAACTTAAATCTATGCTGAAATTTCAATTTTTGATACACGATTTCCATCCATTTTTTATGGCATCACAGGTACACCCATACACAAAACACGTAATACAAAATTGTGTTTTGAAGAAAATAACTTGATTATTGCAACTATATGTGAACACCTTTTGTAATACCATTTAAGAAGTATGTGAAACAAAAGGCAAACAATGTGATTGATTTTTGACTAGATCATTTAAACCCTTCAGAATTAATTAGCCCATATATTATACTAAAATGAGGAAATTAGCTCGAGTATTATACTAAAATGAGCAAAAGTTTTTAATAAACCTCGTACAAAGCTACCGTGTGTGACAAAATTAGAATGTCGTATAAATACAACTGATGAAATACCGGTGCATCAACAGATCTATCCATACCCAGCTGCATATACGGAAGAAGTTAATTCACAAATTAAGAAACTTTTGGAGAATGGAATAATTAGATCATCAAAATTCGCTTGGACATCCGCCGTCTGGATCGTTCCAAAGAAAGTAGATGCTTCTGATGAAAAAAATTGGGATGGTAACAGATTACCGGAAATTAAACGAAAAGACAATAAGCGATAGGAATCCGATGCCAGAAATCTCGTTTGTCCTTGATTAACTACGCGGTCAACAATACTTTTCAAAAATCATTTTTTCCAGTGCGTTTTCACTGTCTTGTGCGAACTTTCATTGTGATCGGTCGTTTCCGGACTACCCTCTATGTTACAATTTCTAAAAAACCTCTAGTGACAGCAGTATTACTTAAAAAGTGCTCATAGGTGGCCGACACCATGTCGGATCTACCCCCCAATGAAAGAGATATCCCCAATCTCGAGTCTAAATCAATTAAATCTAGACTCGTTCCACAATGGACAAAAACAACGAGAACGGCGATCTTCTTTTCCTAGTGTTATGTGCCAGTAAAAATAGCACCCTGCTATCGAACCTTTTCATAATCGGAAAATCCTTAGAAGAAGTAACAGGCATTACTTCAGCCCAGGCAAATATCATCGAGAACGGTGGTAAGTTCCTTTTGACAACCCGTTCCCTATCATCGACAACACCCCCATCACCATTACTCCGCACTCCACCTTTAACACCGTACAATGTGTCATCATGTCTCCCGACTTGAAAAACCTCTCCGACGACGAAATCCTCACCAACCTAAAAGACCAACACGTAAATTAGCGATCGTCGCTTTACCCGTAGAGTAAACGAAGAAATCATTCTCACTAACTCTTTCTTACTCCCCATCGCCTTGACACAAATCCCTAACTCTATCCGACTTGGACCTCTAATAGTAAAACCACGCCCCTATTATTAAAAACCCAGGATTTACCTAAACTGTGCCCGGTATGGTCACACCAAACTTCGATGCAAGACCCAAGCCATCTGCAGGAACTGTTGCGCATCCGAACATGGAGAGTGCTCATCTCCTACCAGGTGCCTAAAACCCTGTCCTTCATTTACCAAAGAACAAGAAATTCTCAATTACAAAACTGACCACCACTGCAGCTATACCGATGCCCTCTTAGCTATCGAAAAAATCTCTCAAAAACCAAGTCCTGTACAACAAATACTTTTGTACTCCCAAACCACGTCCAATACGCTTAAGCAAGACGCTCCCTAACCACAAGACAATGACAAAGACGCTATCATCAAGGAACTCAAAGAACAAAACCAAAATTATCTCGTACAGATGGCTCATATGGCGTACGCCATTAACGCTATAAACGAACAAATTGCTAAGCAAATGTAAAATGTATATCCATGTTAACGATATTGTAGACCTGTAGAATGAAGGAAAGAATCCTTAATTCATCATCGGCATACTCTGTGCAACATTCGCTCGGTTTTTACATTTTCGTATTCTCGAACAACGCACACAATTACTGCGGGTTTTACTACATCGGCCCGAGGATTCTTTCGGCTGCCCTGACAACATTCGCTCGATCAATGATCGCGTACCAGTTGTGACTTAAATGGGCAATAATTAGTTTTTTAAGGTATGTTTCGTTTGTTTAAAATTATTCTGACCGCCTGATCCGAATGCCAATAAGTCATTTTCTAATGTTTTACCCAAATTCAATTAAAATGTGCAGTTGAAATAGAAAAATAAGTAATAAGTAGCATCAATCATTTGATATCAAATCATACCTGTTATATGAATCTACATAAGGATATATCCTTATCCTAAATACAAAGAAGTATGAATGGTCGAACAAATTTTAATGAACCTGCTGAAATACTAATTGGACAGAAACTATTGCTCAAAGAGAGACATAGTGCAATCCTTGCAGAAATGAATGGTCGGCCACTTTAAAATATTGATTTATGCATATCCATTAACAGGCAAACATATTATTTTTAATAATGTACAAAATAAACCTGATTATGGTTCTACAAACAATAATTCAAGAAATTATTGAAGATAACAACTATTCAAAGAACAAATTATTCAATCATAAAAATAGAAGTTGTATGTATTCTAAAAGTTACATAGAGGCATGGAATTTACTTGAAATTTAAAATTCCTGGATTGAATTGAATTCAATTTAATTAATTGAACTTATTTGGCGAATTGTTAATATTTTTGAAAGCAAAAAGCCACTTCATAGATCAACGCCATCAGCATTGCGCAGAATGGAGAAACGGGATTTTTATTCCTCTATAGAAACGAGTACAAGACCAACACGAGAGGGCCTAATATTATTATTGTAACAGAAACGAGAGCGGAAAAATTGTCGCAGTGTATCATAAGAATGAATAATGTATGAAAATGAAGGATCAGGACATCAAACTGACAATCGTAGATTGAAATATCCATTTCTATTTTTAAACGAGTTATTATCTGTGTTACATTGATGATCTCATTCGCGAATGCTGCACAATGGGTATTATTTGTAAAATATAAAGGAGCAATGAACATTCGTTTACCGCTTTGAACATAGAGTCTTTGTTACTTATTGTAACAAATTATTTTCTTCATGTCTAATCACTCCTACCTTATACCGTGTAATATGAAAACGTTGATGAATTCAGAAAAACACGCCCTCGTCGTCGTCATCTTTTGGTGGTTGAAATTGAAACACTGCTGTGGAGCCTTCATCGGTTGTGCCCCATTTTGCCGCTTCACCTCCACGTACAGTTACATTGTAGCACACATTTTCACTTTTCAGCAAGCTTTGCCGCAATGTAATCATCTTGTGCGAAAAATCTCGACTCCGAGCTGATGTTACACTGAGAAATCCTTTGTACATTTCTTGCATGAAGCGGCAATGAGCAAAACAACTATCGGAATTTCCTGATCCAAGGGAATTTATGCACTTTCGCATTACTTCGCCACTAAGATCACCCAAGCCTAGTATGAAATCTTGTGGATGAAGGAAACAGCACAGTTCGTCACACGTACTTTCAACAACCGCATCCTCTTTCACGTTGGTCTCGGAAGATGTCTCAACATTCTTCGTTTCGTCTATATACTCTTCTTTGTTAGGTTTATCCTTGGGTATTTTATAAGTGAGCTTTTGTTGGATGGAATCGCAATGCGAAATATCTTGTCCACAAGAATATTCGTAAAAACTATAGGCTTCAATGAACTCTTGCATACCATTGGTGTATGCTCGGGAATATTGATAAGGATCATGGCCGTGAAGTTCTTTCGCTATGGCAACGAAATGGTTGTTAAAGATGTTCTCAATCCTGCTTTTAGCTTCATCGCAAACGGCTTGCTGATTATTTTTTCTGTAATTACGAAAGAGTTTCAAAAATTGGAAAATTAAAAATAATAGTACAAACGATCGAACTTTTATTATTAAATTCTCTCTTGCACAAACGCTTTATACACCTAGGTAAAGTATGCTTTTATTATTATCAGGCCGCAAAGCCATGCAGACCAACGATCAATTTACTAAAATACTATTACCATCATTTAAAAAAAAAACTTTACTTCAATTCTTCGTTCAAAATTTTAATTCCAGTGGGTACAAAGCCATGCGCACCTACCTGCGCAGTGTTCTTATGCTAAGCTAGGTTAGTTTAACGCTACTTATTTATCGTTAAAATGTCTATCTGTCATGCCTGCTAATAATTAGCAACAAAGTTTTTTTACCATTAAAACGTAAAGAATGATTTTACCGATTTTTTAACGTGAAAGGTACCATAGGACAGGGTAATACAATACAGGGATTTTGGCTGGACATTTGGCACAGCAGAGTGAACCATTAAAAAAGACGGGGTGAAGATCGTAACCTTTCAACCATTTATGCCGGCTTCGGTGTCTTCGGCTACGAAAGACGATAGATTTTTGCTTGACATACCTTGGATCAATAGTGTGTAGCAAAAAGATGATGCGCTTCGACTCGATAGTGATATCGCGATTGATTTTCACAATTCGTTCATACCGATCGTGCTTGGCGTCTAGTATCCCCGCGTATTCGCGAAAGCTCTGGATGATCGGATTATTCTCGTCGATGGCGCCATTTTCGTTCTCTTTGAAGCGTCTTCCTCCGCCGGATTTTCCAAAGTTATGACGTCGATTTCCTCGATACCCACTCATTTTACCTGATATTCAATCAGCTATCGGTTTGTGCTTCTACTTCAACTCAAACAAGCGAATAAAACGTTTTGTCGCGATGAAAATCACTGATTTACGGCGGAAAAAAATGCCACGATTTTCAGTCGGCAACGAGTTTCGATACGAATGGTTTGGAGTGACAGTTTCCGTGAAACGTTCAGGTTGGCTCAACTTGTGACAAGTGTACGAGTAAAAACTAACCAAAATTGTAATTTTCTCATGAGCCTGGCCTTAGCATTCAAGCAAAACAATTCGGTTGGTAAAATCAATTCTTTACCCTACTCGGTGTTCAATTAAACTGTGCTTGGTTATACTTTAACTTAGTGCCATTTATTATCTTGCGTGTGATATCGGTTCCAACGTTAAATGGAGCATCACTATTATAGTTACATTTTATTGGCAAAAGAGATATATTTAATTTAGATAGTTAATATTTAAATTATTTTTGAATGTACTCGTTTTGTTCTTTGACGTGAATAGTTCAAATTCATATTGATTGCCTGATATTGAATTGCAAATGTCAAATACAAATAAAAATATTGCCTAAAATGTGCTTGGAGCTAACCTCCCGTTCTTTTTAGGCACAAAGAAACACAACAGAAAGAGAGTTCAAAACAGAAACCAGCAAACAAACGTCACCAATCGTTTCGAGTTGAGCTGCCTAAGGGGAAAGTGTTTTGCTTCCGTAATTTCTTCCGTCGTGGCCTAACTGTGAAGTGGATTGTGAAACCCGGAAATATTTCATGGTTAGAAAATCCTATAGTAAGTCGAGCTAATTTTTGTATTTTTGAGATGGCATGATATGTAAATGTTTGCAGTGAAAGAAGAACGGCATGAAAACGTCGGAGATGGCATTAGAAACTCGATAGTTGAGCAAAGGTGTATTTCGATCAAACGAAAAATGTAATCCGTGGGTTATTGCATCCATTTTGTGCAGTGATTTAATCAGGAAAAGTGACCAATGTGCGAAGAAAAACTGTTTGTGCTACTAGTTACTTCTTCCGTTGTCATTTTTCATCGTCTATAGATTTAGAAAGGACTCAATCGTTATTTGAGGATGGATCGTTTTAGTTTTTCCCATATGCGTGATAATGTGTACGTTTTTTTTTGTCTGGGACATACGTATCAAGCAGTGAACTGTTTTTAAGTGACTCAAAATTAATACAGTTTTTGCCCACATTTCATTTGCTGCATGACCATCGGCTATCACTTTGATGGCTTCTTCGTACGAGTACCAACGCTACAAAAAAGGATCAGTAAAGACGACCAAGCAATAGAGTCGATTGACGCAGTGATAATTTTCATCTACAATGAAAGCTTAAGTGTGGAAGGAGAGGATGCTAGTGTCTGCACGAAAAGGGAAGCGACCCGAATTGAAGCACACTGGCTATCGCTCTTGACAATAATTTACTATTAATCAAAGCAAGCCCGCAGTCCAGAGATTACTGTGAGACCGGGCATACTGATTGCTGCAAAAAGAAGGAGGGCTACGGAGATCGTGGCTTATCATTGTTATAATGCTCAAGATGAGGTCGATTGATGGATTGGTTGAAAATTAAGTTTCATTTCGACGTACCGTTGCGTGCGATGGAAAAGTTCACAACTTTTGTCCCTCGCTGGATGTGTTTATTTGGAGGATGAGTCATGTATGCTACCTGCAACGTCCCACTCTCGGTCGAATGGGAGATTAGGTCAGGTACATTGGAGACGTTCGAATTACAGTCAACAGAAGAATTGTACTGTGTTGACGATAAATGCTGAAGTGTAAAAGAAATTTTCTGATAACTACCCCTGTATTTTGATATCGTTCTCCATGATATCACCTTATCGGTTTGCTGCACGGTTTTTTGATACGCACACTTTCCTTGTGTAACCGGCAATTTTACTTAGCACGATGTTGGCGCTCATTTTTTTCTGCTCGATGGAGTTTTATCGTCAGCATTAAAATGTGGCAAATGATCTTTGTACCAAAGCACCATTGATATGCGACATATTTTTGCACATGTTGGTGTGGTAACATTTTATAGATTGATTATCGATGACTAAAAAATCAACACAAAGCTAATCAGAGCCGATAAATGTCGAAATACCTTATCTGTTAAAATACTTCTAATAATCACTGCCCTGTAACATTTTTTCTTTAATTTTTTTATTTTAATAAATACGTCCTTATCAGGGCCCAAACGACACGAGCAGTTGTTTATTATCGTTCGTCGCTGTTCTTATATTTCATATGTTTTTTTGTTCTATCGTTTTAGGAAAAACGTTTCTTCTTCACTGCATTAGTGACGGTCGACGGCGTCTTATACATAGCGGATTAAAATGGACTACACAAATTTCCCCAATCTGAGCAGTCTATATTCGCCGAATAGAGAAGCGTGCCTGGTACTAAACAAGACCAAAATCTTGATTAATCTTTACGAAGGCATCCCGGAAACCTTGCTGCTAAACGTGATAGCGTGGTTTTTTCTGGTTCTCTTGTTTACACTGCTTCGTCAACAAGCATGGGACTATGGGCGACTGGCGTTAGTCAACAGCCACGGTGAAAATAAGCGCTGGACGCAACTTTTCTATGCCCACGGTAACGTGCCCGGACTCGGTGGATCGATAAGCAGCTCGACAGAAACGTCGGATACATTAAACAGTCTCAACATCGATCGAGGATTCTTTTCGTGGATAGTGGCCACGTTTCGTTTGACCAAAGAACAGATCCTTACTCACAGCGGGCCGGATGCAGTGCACTATCTGTCCTTTCAGCGGCATCTGATCACGGTGATGGGTATTATGACGGTGATTTCGATTGTGATTATACTGCCCATCAACTTTTCCGGCACGCTCAGTGGGGACAAAAACTCGTTTGGCCATACGACGATTTCAAACCTCGATCCCGACTCACCATCAATGTGGGCGCACGTCGTTTTTGCTATTGCATATGTCCCCATGGTCATGTTAATTATGCGGCGTGCTTCAGGACGCAACGCGTTCAAAACAGCGCCGACTCGCACAATTATGGCAACAAACATTTCTAAGGCAGATTGTAAGGAATCTGAGATCCAGACGTACCTAAAACAGATCTTCCCGAACATTTCGATAGAAGACATTCAACTAGCGTACAACATCTCGAGTTTAATCAAGACGGCCGAAGAGTACGAGCGTACGGTTGAGGCGCGAATGTACTGCGAAGCCCACAGAACCCGGGATGCAATCCAAGCCCAACCGTCGTTTTTCAGTTGCAAAAAGGTGGACGCCCTCAAGTATTACAAAGATAATGAGACAAGGCTAGCTGGCGAGGTAGAGCGGCTACGAGCGTCTGCTCTGAACGAGCCGCTCGGTATTGCATTCGTGACGTTCAACTCAGCCCAAGAAGCGCAACATGTCATGCTACGCTTTAAGCCCGCAACGTATCGAGAATGGAACCTCTCGTTTGCTCCAGCACCGTCCGACATCTTTTGGGGAAATCTGAACATTGACACGGCGCAATGGTACTGCAAATGGGCAACGGTTAATTTCGCTTTGTTTCTCTTTCTGTTTTTCCTCACCACACCAGTGATCATCGTAAATCAGCTCGATGCGCTGTCCCTAACGAAGAACACTACATCGCAGATCAGCAAGATCAGTCCGCTCGTGTCGGAGTTTTTGCCCACGCTGCTGCTGTGGTCCTTGTCGGCCATTATGCCGGTCATCGTCGCATACTCGGACACTTGGCTATCGCATTGGACACGATCACGGCAAAACTATCTGATTATGACAAAAACCTTCGGTTACCTGTTGTTCATGATATTGATTCTGCCCTCGCTCGGGCTGACCAGCGCCCAGGCGCTGCTACAATGGACGATCGAGTCGAACGATACGTACCGTTGGGAATGCATCTTTCTGCCGGACAAGGGCGCCTTCTTCGTGAACTACATCATCACCGCCGCGTTCATCGGTACAGCTCTCGAATTGATCCGCTTTCCTGACCTGATCTGTTACCTCTGGAAGCTAGCAACGGCAAAGTCCCGCGCAGAAACGCCCTACATACGGAAATCAATTCTGATTACATTTCCCTTCGGTATTCATTACGCGTGGATGGTGATGGTGTTTACAACCAGTACCGTGTACAGCCTTGCCTGTCCGCTGATCATGCCCTTTGCCATGGTGTATATCTCGCTGAAGCACTTCGTGGACAAGCATAATCTCTTCTTTGCTTTCGCTCCATCCAACATGATCAGTCAAGGTAGTGGAGGCAAAATTCACAGCACTGCCGTGACGATGACCAAATTTTCAGTCGTTTTACTGCTGATCATCATGGCGGCGTTGGCCGTAGTACGTACCGGTCAGGTTGAGCTACGGGCCGTTGTGTTGATTATGGCTCTATGCGTGACGCTAGTTATGTACGCGTGTATGTCACCAATCAAGCGTTGTACCACAAAGCCGCTACGCATCGTAGAAACGGACGGACCGGCACCTGTATACGCTGCGGATGTACTAATAAACCGACGCATGCTGGCGGATAGTCCGTCCCATCTAAGCTATGGATCCGATACAACCATGCACATTGCGATGGATGATGCCGGTGTCAGTGTGACTGCATAAAGGGCGCTCTTCACTTCCTTCCCGTGCTCACCTCTTATGATCTGCTCTCCCTTGATCGCAAGCATGATCGAAAGTGATATTAAATATTAAGCCAGCTCTATTTGCGTACAATGCAGTATTCCGTGTCTCAACCGAAATTAGTCGAAACGGAACCAAATCATCATAATTATTCTATTTCTTACACTACACACGTTTGCTATGTTTGGTTATGTTATGGGCACCCTGGTTTCATTTAGCACACAATCCAAACCTCCAACGGATCGTGGGACTGAGCGGTTGCATGAACTGAATCGAAACATTAGAAAATGTCGCTAGTCTCGTGACTTGACACATCTCTTCGGTATTTTTGTTTTATCATTTACTGATTATCCATAACGCGCAGTCTACTGATATTTGGCATGCTATCCTTTTATATCTGGTAAATGATTTTGTGGAAGAAATTGTTTAAAAATCTACATGCAGTAGACGTCAAGTGAACACTAGCAATTAATTCGTAGCTTCTTGCCACCAAACGCATTCGTATGAAATGCTAATTCCAATGACTTTGAATATGTAGAACATATACGTGATTTTGTGCGAATGCATGGTTTTTGTTTGTTTATGTTTGGTTTCACAATTTTTATGTCTCTAAGGCAGTTTGTGTAGTAGAAAAGCAATGTTAATACAGACTTGTATGTTGTTGATAAGAGATTTATACGAATTTAAGCAAAATAAAAATAAATAACTAAAATTTTTTGAGTTCGCTAGTTGATTACGTTTTTTCTGTTCTTGAAAGCAAGTGAAGGAGTCACAGCAAATAGAAAAAAAAACAAAGAATGTAACATTACTCCTAATACGTGACGAAACATGTGATTTAGTGTATAACATTTCATATTGCACTTCATAATCATATGATGAGAAATATTTTTTCTCAATACGCATACAACAACAAAATTTTCTTTGTAAAATTTTTATTTTATATAAACAGTATTTTTCTAGTTTATGACCTATTGAATGAGATCTAAAAGTAATACTTTAAAAAGGCTTCTCATATAATTGAATTATCAATGGAATTACGTTTTAACATCAATCACACCTTAGTCGACTTCTTCCACCGTAGGTCCGGAACGGCCACCGAACCCGCCTGCCTGTTGGCCGCAACTCGTCGACGTCGTCGGACCCGCACTCGATTGCTGGTGCATCTTCGTCATGATCGGACTGCAGGCCCGCGTAAGCTCCTGCATTTTGTGCTCGTACTCGTCCTTCTCGGCCATGCCGTTGCCGTCGATCCATCGCAGCGTCTCGTCACAGTGATCCTGCACCGTTTTACGGTCGGCTTCGGACAGCTTGGAACCGGCGGATTCGAGGGATTGCTTCAGATTGAAACAGTACGCATCGAGCTGGTTGCGAGCAGCGATGCGTTCGCGCTGCTTCTCATCTTCCTCGCGGAACTTGTCGGCTTCGGACAACATGCGATCGATGTCCGCCTGCGACAAGCGGCCCTTGTCGTTTTTGATCGTGATGTTTTTCTCCTTGCCAGTGCTCATTTCCTTCGCCGAAACGTTGAGGATTCCGTTCGCGTCCAGATCGAAGGTCACCTCGACCTTTGGCACCCCGCGAGGAGCCGGCGGAATGCCCGAGAGGTCGAACTGACCAAGCAGATTGTTGTCCTTCGTCATAGCTCGCTCGCCCTCGAACACCTGGATCGACACGCCCGGCTGGTTGTCCGCGTAGGTCGAGAAGGTCTGCGTTTGCTTGCACGGAATGCGCGAGTTCCGCTCGATCAGCTTCGTCATCACGCCGCCGGCCGTTTCTATTCCGAGCGACAGTGGAGCCACGTCGACCAGCAGCACGTCCTGAATCTTTTCGTCCTTGTCGCCGCTCAGAATGGCCGCCTGCACTGCTGCACCGTACGCCACCGCCTCGTCGGGGTTGATCGACAGGTTGAGGGCTTTACCGCAAAAGAAGTTCTGTAACAGCGACTGCACCTTCGGGATGCGGGTCGAGCCGCCCACCAGCACGATGTCGTGGATGGAGCTCTTGTCCATCTTCGCATCCGACAGTGCCTTCTCCACCGGATGCAGCGTGGAACGGAACAGGTCCGAGCAGAGCTCCTCGAAGCGCGCCCGGCTGATCTTGGTGTAGTAGTCGATGCCATCCATCAGCGCGTCGATCTCGATCGTTGCCTCCGTGCTGGAGGAGAGCGTTCGCTTGGCCCGCTCACAGGCCGTCCTCAGACGGCGCAGTGCGCGCGCATTCTTGGACAGATCCTTCTTGAATTTGCGCTTGAACTCCTCGGTGAAGTGGCCCACTAGCCGGTTGTCGAAGTCTTCGCCTCCAAGATGTGTGTCGCCGGCAGTGGCCCGCACCTCGAACAGGGAGCCCTCGTCGATGGTCAGAATGGAGACATCGAACGTTCCGCCGCCGAGATCGAATATCAGCACGTTGCGCTCTCCCTTCAGGTTCTTGTCCAGACCGTACGCCAGGGCGGCCGCCGTTGGCTCGTTGATGATTCGCATCACATTGAGCCCCGCGATGGCGCCGGCGTCCTTCGTGGCTTGCCGCTGGCTGTCGTTGAAATAGGCTGGCACCGTGATGACCGCATTCTTGACCGACTGGCCCAGGTACGCTTCGGCAGTTTCCTTCATTTTCGTCAGCACCATCGAGCTGATCTCCTCTGGAGCGAACGTTTTCCGCTCACCTTTGAACTCGACCCGTATTTTCGGCTTGCCGCCATCGTTCACCACCGTGAACGGCCAGTGCTTCAGATCGGCCTGGATCTTCGGGTCGTCGTACTTGCGTCCGATCAGCCGCTTCGCATCGAACACCGTGTTCGTTGGGTTCATGGCGACCTGGTTCTTGGCCGCGTCCCCGATCAGTCGCTCCGTGTCCGAGAAGCCGACGTAGCTCGGCGTCGTCCGGTTGCCCTGGTCGTTGGCAATGATTTCCACTTTCCCGTGCTGGAACACACCCACGCACGAATACGTGGTGCCCAGATCAATACCGATCGCAGATGGCATGTTGACGGGGGTATAGTTTTTATTTTTGCCGAATGTGTGTAGGATTTTCACAAACGAATCAACCCTTCACGACTGTACTGCAGGACTCGTTGTTCACTTAAATTGTGGTTGATTTCGTCCAATCGTGTAATCAAATTCAAATATCACGTGTAGATTTGCGCGACTTTCTTCAATCACTCACTTCCTTACTGGTTTGTTTGCTTGCGTACTGTTCACTTGCGTGCTGTTCGCTTGTACTTTGTGTTCTGTTGTCGGCTGCTCGAACAGCGGGTATATATATGGCGCGCAGTTGATTTCTAGAAGATTCGACATGCCTCTAGAAAGTGCGCGAATACGCTCGTGCGCGATGGATAGTGCTCGAATATCAAGTCCCGAATGTGCTCGAAACGTGTCTCGGCTTCGATAAGTAAAGTAGTTGATGCTGCATGAATGCTGCAAGCGTACGCCTATCTCTCGTATGATATTTAATGCTATGATTCATGAATCCATACACTTCTTCAAAATACGGTGTCCGTTATTTGCTTATGATATGTCAACAAGAAAGCGTACAATATAGATTTTGAATCACCTCGTGGCGATTATTAAACTCGATTTTATCACAAAAGAAAAGAGCATCTGCAATCAAATTTCATTGGATTCAAGGTTTAATAATAGCCAATGGCCCATTGACAATTCATGCATGCAGCTATCCAGCTACAACCAAGAATGACTTAATATCAAAGTTGCCTCACTGTGTCAACAGAATGACTAGTTAATTTGCAGGTAGTTCAATAAGCAGCATATATCGTGCATTTGCATATGCGAGCAATCTTTGACACTGCATTCTTCTTCTTTCTTCAATCTTTGACACTGCATTAAGACATTATATTTTATCAAAGCATGCAAAATGCTGTAAGGAATGTTATTCATTTGAGATCAGGAGTAAGTGGATTGAAAAGTGTGTGATTTGTTTCACGTATCATCTTCAATTATACAACTCTATTCCGAAACATATTAACTTACCATTTTGAAAGCCAGTGAAAACGAATTTCAATTGTGTTCTGCTGTGTGGCATTTATTTATGGATATTTAATAGTTTCTTCTTTTTTCTGGAATTTTTGTTTGTTTTTGAAACATTTGTTTTTCGTTATTATTGTCATTTTATAAGGTTCTAAGAAGTGCTTCTTAGAAATATTAGTACATTGATTTTATTTCTTTTCCATATGATTGTAAGGAACGAAACATATTCATAGGTGACGAAAAACGTCCAAACAGTATCGTAAAAGGTTGTTTGTCCAACAATCCTTTCCTTATCAATCTTTTGTGCATCTATACCTGCAGATAAACGGTTCTTAATTATACATTATTCAATTAAAATACTGCCAGTTTACAGAGACATACTTTGATTTACGGCTTCCCACGTACCAACTGCTTATACTCTTGAAAGAAGTATTCGACATCAAAAATGGAAAAAGAGCTATGGAAAACCATTCAGTGACCCAGCTTACCGGGAAATCTATACTTCAACCATCTAAACTATAGATGGGGTGTAGTCCAAGGTGAGTGTATCGAACATGTTGACGAAACCGTTGGAATCTCACGGGGGTTTGCGGCTAGGAAACAATCTCTCTTGTTTCTCAATTTAGATCTAGAGGATGTCATGCAAAGCGCAGGACATTGACATCAAAGAACATCTGGCGGCGGTGTGCAAGGTATGACGTGTGCTGTACGATCCATAAATTTCTCCCAATTTCTTTGTAGTAATTCGATCCAAATTACTGCCATTTCTCTAAATATTTTTCGTTTCGTATGATAAACCCGTTCTTGCCAAAATCTTTCCGTCTAATCTTTGGCATCGTTTGCGGTATGGAATAGGTAAAAGATTTTATTTATGCCAACTTTTTTCTACATTCACCCTTTCGAAACATCCTCTGGATCATTTATAATTTTTCTTGGATCAGTCATATAAATCCCTCTACGTAGCAATAAGGAAAAGTAACACGTTGCTCTATCCTAATCATGCATGCCGTTCAAAATCTTTCTAGTTTTCTTTCGCTTACGCTTAATTCATCATTAATGCTGCCTGGAAACAATTGTCCTTTTTTCCTTTATTTTCCACTTGTATTGCAGCTCCTTTTCAAAACGCCATTCCATATTCGTAATCATTACTCTCTGTAAACTAAATTTGATTTTGTTTACTTCAACCATATTTTCAACGCAACTAAACATAATTAAAAATGAAATCTTGCTGGAAAAGCGCATTGCGTTATTTATATCTATATGTCGATGAATATTTTGCACTTTTTTTGTGAATTTCTTTTATTCCGGAAATGACCATTCCTTTCCCCTTCGTGATGTAAAAGTCACACATTTAAAAGAATGAAAAAAAAAACGATAGTATCGCTGAGCGTTTTTTGAACATTCCAGCAAGTGAGGATTGTAAGGGCTCCTTTATGCCCCATTTTCGCATTGACGAAGCTCTTACTTTGCTACTTCTTGCATGGACTGTGTTTAAGCGAACACAGCGAACAGTAAGTATGGAGTTTTTCAGGACTTTTTTGCTTCATTTCCTTTAAATAAGACATGATTGGTGTGCTTGATCATATTTTTCAACACTTTAACAGGAGGAGCTTGAATGGGAGCTCTTGTTTCTCTTCGCCTAGGGAACAGAAACTCCACTGCTAAAAATTTTGAGTAAGAAGAATTATTACTATGACCGAATAGTTGTTTTGGTAATACAGAGAGGAGGCTCTTTGGAAACTCCTCTTTGTTTCCCAACAGCGTGTATGAATCTTCGACAACATTTGTACTCCTTAGTGAATATTTTGTGGTACAAAAATATACTATTTCCTCCTTTAGCTACAAACCGGGAAACTTATACTTTATCACATATTGTATAGAGAGTTTTAAGAAATGCATACGCAAAATTTAGGACAAATCAGATGTCATTTGTATTATGAACTTTTTTATTTTGCAGGGGACCGGAGCGTTAAGCTTCTTTATAAAATGATTTAAAAACATGTTCAGACAAATAGGTCATCATCTGAATTTTGTAATGCCATTAAAAGGCATATATATTGTTTCATAATAGGGGAAAAGAGTGGTACAGAAGATGGCCTATTTCATTGGGGTAACTGAAGCTTTGGTTTTTGCTCCAAAAAGATAAAAGAAGCTTGTGTGCCATATTGCCCAAAATTGTGTTCATCGTTTGTATTTTAAAGCAAATATTATAGACTTTTTCGACGGAAAGGTCGTATGGAAGCCCCTCTTTGTTTGCCAACAGAGTAGCTGCCGTTTCTGATGCTTTTATAGAAATGAAAAAGACGCATACATCACAAATTTCTATCATATCGGTAATTCTTTGTATTTTTTAGTAATTAGTATAGATTTGTTAGAAGAGAGTTGCATGGGAACCCCCTTTTTACTTCGTCGGGGTGGTTGTTGCTTTCAACACTTCTGCAGAATGTAAAAAGAAACATGTTTGCCGAGTTTCAGCCAAATCGGACGCCATTTACAGTTTTGAGCGAATAATATTTACTTTTTGGTAGGTGGGGGGATTGTGTGGAAACCCCCTTTATTCCCCATTAAGCGAACGGATACTTTGCCAGTCTTAATTTTCTGTAATGAAACACACTAAATATCAGCCAAATCCGGCATCATTTGTATTTTTAAAAGAATATTCGTGAATTGAGGTTGTATGAGAGGCTCCGTTCTGGAGGGGTTCTAAAAAAAATCAATAAACCAAATCCCTAAATCCGAGACTGTCATACACCAATGTACCAAGTTTGGTGTAAATCGGTTAAAAACGCCATTGAGGCGCAGATGTATATATATATATATATATATATATATATATATATATATATATATATATATATATATATATATATATATATATATATATATATATATATCCCTTAGTAAGCAGTAGTATCCATTAGTAATTAGTAAGTCCATAGTAGTCCATAAAATTAATTAGTAACAATTCATTCTTATGGTTATTGTGACGTTATTCAATTCTGGCTACATTCCATTTTTGCAGAGTTATTATGGCTAAACTTAATTCTAGCATTACTGGCTTAAATTATGAAATTTTCCATTTTATCATTACTGCTCGTCAAAAGAAATGAAATCAGTTATCCTTCACGAACGCAATCATCCTTCGCAAAACTTTGTAAATAGTAACAGTAAATGTTATGATAGTAGCTTGTATCTTAAAACAATACAATATTCTTGTTTTGTTGCTTAGTTGCAACACCAAAGATCAATTAGTTCGATCAAATGCGTCTCCCGATGCCGAATGTGATAACAATAGTGGTGCGCAAACAGCAACGTGGTTTCATGCAGTCAAAAGACTCCTGTAAAGTGCACACCCTGCTAAAACCCGATGACTGTTTGACAAAAATTTATCCTACTTGTGAATTTGCAAATTAAACAGTAAATGTTTGGATCTTTTGTAGATCTTCTTGCTCGGAGAAACTCAATACCTAGAACGAAGGATTATTTTGCTTATTTCAAGGGCGAATTACTAGTGTACAAGCAGTACAAAATAGTTGATCGATCGATCAATTATCAATGCTCAATGTCTTTATATTTTTGGCTGTTTAATTGTCCATGATAATAAGCGATTTGGATTACTTTCTCAACTTGTTTAACAATAAAATAGCAATAATTGGTTTCGATTGAAATGCAACATATATTTATATTTCAGTCGTTTGATAGTTGCTTCTCTTCTTTGGTGATGCACTACATACTTATTCGTAATCGCTTACACTCTATCTTAAGTCTACTTATCACGCATACTGTACAGTGAATGTTTCCCCCATTTCCATGGGGATAATTTAACATCGTCTAGTTTAGCGTAGCGTCTAGCACTTTAGTCGACTTCTTCCACCGTAGGTCCGGAACGGCCACCGAACCCGCCTGCCTGTTGGCCGCAACTCGTCGACGTCGTCGGACCCGCACTCGATTGCTGGTGCATCTTCGTCATGATCGGACTGCAGGCCCGCGTAAGCTCCTGCATTTTGTGCTCGTACTCGTCCTTCTCGGCCATGCCGTTGCCGTCGATCCATCGCAGCGTCTCGTCACAGTGATCCTGCACCGTTTTACGGTCGGCTTCGGACAGCTTGGAACCGGCGGATTCGAGGGATTGCTTCAGATTGAAACAGTACGCCTCGAGCTGGTTGCGAGCGGCGATGCGTTCGCGCTGTTTCTCATCTTCCTCGCGGAACTTGTCAGCTTCGGACAACATGCGATCGATGTCCGCCTGCGACAAGCGGCCCTTGTCGTTTTTGATCGTGATGTTTTTCTCCTTACCAGTGCTCATTTCCTTCGCCGAAACGTTGAGGATTCCGTTCGCGTCCAGATCGAAGGTCACCTCGACCTTTGGCACCCCGCGTGGAGCCGGCGGAATGCCCGAGAGGTCGAACTGACCAAGCAGATTGTTGTCCTTCGTCATAACTCGCTCGCCCTCGAACACCTGGATCGACACGCCCGGCTGGTTGTCCGCGTAGGTCGAGAAGGTCTGCGTTTGCTTGCACGGAATGCGCGAGTTCCGCTCGATCAGCTTCGTCATCACGCCGCCGGCCGTTTCTATTCCGAGCGACAGTGGAGCCACGTCGACCAGCAGCACGTCCTGGATCTTTTCGTCCTTGTCGCCGCTCAGAATGGCCGCCTGCACTGCTGCACCGTACGCCACCGCCTCGTCGGGGTTGATCGACAGGTTGAGGGCTTTACCGCAAAAGAAGTTCTGTAACAGCGACTGCACCTTCGGGATGCGGGTCGAGCCGCCCACCAGCACGATGTCGTGGATGGAGCTCTTGTCCATCTTCGCATCCGACAGTGCCTTCTCCACCGGATGCAGCGTGGAACGGAACAGGTCCGAGCAGAGCTCCTCGAAGCGCGCCCGGCTGATCTTGGTGTAGTAGTCGATGCCATCCATCAGCGCGTCGATCTCGATCGTTGCCTCCGTGCTGGAGGAGAGCGTTCGCTTGGCCCGCTCACAGGCCGTCCTCAGACGGCGCAGTGCGCGCGCATTTTTGGACAGATCCTTCTTGAATTTGCGCTTGAACTCCTCGGTGAAGTGGCCCACCAGCCGGTTGTCGAAGTCTTCGCCTCCAAGATGTGTGTCGCCGGCAGTGGCCCGCACCTCGAACAGGGAGCCCTCGTCGATGGTCAGAATGGAGACATCGAACGTTCCGCCGCCGAGATCGAATATCAGCACGTTGCGCTCTCCCTTCAGGTTCTTGTCCAGACCGTACGCCAGGGCGGCCGCCGTTGGCTCGTTGATGATTCGCATCACATTGAGCCCCGCGATGGCGCCGGCGTCCTTCGTGGCTTGCCGCTGGCTGTCGTTGAAATAGGCTGGCACCGTGATGACCGCATTCTTGACCGACTGGCCCAGGTACGCTTCGGCAGTTTCCTTCATTTTCGTCAGCACCATCGAGCTGATCTCCTCTGGAGCGAACGTTTTCCGCTCACCTTTGAACTCGACCCGTATTTTCGGCTTGCCGCCATCGTTCACCACCGTGAACGGCCAGTGCTTCAAATCGGCCTGGATCTTCGGGTCGTCGTACTTGCGTCCGATCAGCCGCTTCGCATCGAACACCGTGTTTGTTGGGTTCATGGCGACCTGGTTCTTGGCCGCGTCCCCGATCAGTCGCTCCGTGTCCGTGAAGCCGACGTAGCTCGGCGTCGTCCGGTTGCCCTGGTCGTTGGCAATGATTTCCACTTTCCCGTGCTGGAACACACCCACGCACGAATACGTGGTGCCCAGATCAATACCGATCGCAGATGGCATGTTGACGGGGGTATAGTTTTTATTTTTGCCGAATGTGTGTAGGATTTTCACAAACGAATCAACCTTTCACGACTGTACTTCAGGACTCGTTGTTCACTTAAATTGTGGTTGATTTCGTCCAATCGTGTAATCAAATTCAAATATCACGTGTAGATTTGCGCGACTTTCTTCAATCACTCACTTCCTTACTGGTTTGTTTGCTTGCGTACTGTTCACTTGCGTGCTGTTCGCTTGTACTTTGTGTTCTGATGTCGGCTGCTCGAACAGCGGGTATATATATGGCGCGCAGTTGATTTCTAGAAGATTCGACATGCATCTAGAAAGTGCGCGAATACGCTCGTGCGCGATGGATAGCGCTCGAATATCAAGTCCCGAATGTGCTCGAAACGTGTCTCGGCTCGCATTAATGAAGCAGTCGATACTGAGCGAACGTGCTATGGCTATCTCTCGCACATGGTCGGGATGAGCATGCAATGATTCATGGATCTATTTGCATGCTTATCAGCACGGTGTCCGCTATTCATTTTTTTATTTTAAATATATATTTTAAATATTTGTTGTTGGCTTGTTTGTTGTAGGCTTCAAAATTATACTTTTGCGATCTAGGCTATTCCGTCGGCTATATCACTAGCGATACCAGGACGTTAACAATGAAAAAACATTGTTTATCTGCAACAGTTATCATCCTAGTAGAATTTGATGTCATAAATACAAGGGTAGTGAATTGCAATTGGTCCATGGGAGTTTTCAAAAAGCAAACTCGAGAATTTTCGCTGTATTATTTCAATTCTGGTTCTTCATGATTGCGCATATGGACTACAGATTGCCATACTCTATAAATATATTTTCATAGAAGTACGTAAAAATTAGGCTCAAATGATAATGAAAATAGGTTTTTAAACATAATTTGTTTTTTAAATTTTTGGACTTCCAGATGGCGCCACAACGCATGTTGTTTTATCATTATTTTTAAGAATTACAGAGTAATCAATATATGAAGTCATGTTAAAAATACTTTATTTAGAGTAAAATATCAATCTGGCTACTTATAAAGTATTTAAATAGTTTAAAAACTATTTCAAAATTATTATTTGTTTTAAAAAAGTTACATTTAAAGCGGCTTTTTATTTTTATTGATTTTTTTCTTTAATTCTGGTATATTTGTATTAATCAAAATAAATTTGTACAAGAAAACTAAAAAAACGAAAAGGGTACTGCTTCTCAAATAGTTTAAATCCCAAATTTATCATCTAAACTGTTTGATGATCTCTATACGCAGTTTCATTAACAATCAAGCTATTATCAATTTTTGATAATAGCTTGGCACTCTTCAACGTAACAGATATCCAAATTTCATTCATTTCATTTATAATTGCAAACAATATCAAAATTAAACAATTTTTAATTTTTTTAATAAGCATAATTATTTCCAGTACAATTCGCTGCCTTTACACGAGTAGAAATAAAAACAAATAATCAAAATCACCATTTTCATATCAAAAATATGGATAATTGAATCCAAACTTAATCTTTCGCCAGAATTGCAAATACTGCTTTTATTTGTGCTAATACACACATCAACTAACAAGTATTTGTTAAAGATTCGGGATACAAAAAAATTGTTTGCGTCAGAATTTAACTCCAAACGAATTCGAGTTTATTAAAAAGTGCAAACCAAATTAAATTCCCTATTTTGATTTTCGTGAATGTTCAGTCCTATTAACCCTAGAACATTATTGGCGCATATCTATTGATCCTTTTCTTAAACAACTAATTGGAACAGAAGAATGTAACATTATATCTCCTGCATCTGCAGTAGCTAATACCTTGTGTGCTGTAACTGGATTTTCATACCAGCTGTATAGCTTTAATAACAGATTGTACGAGACTAGACAGTAAATCTTAATTTTTTTAATGTCTATGGTTTGTTTGCAATTTATTTTGATACTTTTTTTATACAAATAGAAGACATATTTGTAATTCAAGGTATCAATCAGTTATGCCACAAAACTAAGGCGATTGTTTTTAAAAATAGAGAATAACATGTGCAAACGTATCAGGCGCTTCCAAGATACGGTCAGTCAATTTCAGTTGCTAAACATTTAGATCTGTTCCTTAGAACAGTTATTTATCCGAAGTATGTATACTTTTACTTGAACAGATTATTGATGCGTTTGTTTTGTGATTTAAAGATTCGCAAAGTTTAGCTTGTTGATGGGAAAGGTGAAAAATGTTGCCCCTTTTAGTATATAACAATATGCAAACTAAGATATCGCGTATTCTCAAAGATTTGTTTGATTATCACGGTAAATTTGTAGCATGCGAAATCTTGGAAACATTTTTAGATAAAAAATATGTTCATTGAGATATAGTACTTATTCTAGACCCTTAAGAAAACATAATTTGTATTTATTATTATCTCATGTTAGCCACACACTAGGCACCTCCACCCCAAATCTAGTTACGTAAAAAAACTTGTGTTAAGCGTGGCTGGATGCGAAACCTTCAAAAATGATTAGTTTAATACCTAACGATTAACATACATTTCACTTGGAAACACGACTGTTTAAGCATGTTTTTAACTTATAACCAAAGTTGGAAAAGCTCATTTTTTAAATTTTTGTGGACATATTTTGATAAAAATCTCATATTTACTTTGATAAAAAACATGTTTTGACTCAATCATAAGAAAAAATACATAAAATTCTTACAAATGATATATGTAATATATTTGTATGATAGTAAATAATGATGTTTTCGGTATCAAAAGATGTACCATCAGAACGTCGTTTTTGAAACATTTTGAACAACTTTTTTGATTTCGAAGCTTTATATCTCAGTAACTAGATTTTTTACAAATCTACATTTTCTAAATTCTCCTAATTAACATGTTTTCTGTCGAATGGTATATAAATCGCAACAATCGGAGATGGTCAATTTTTTGCCGTTTTGACCGCGCCCGCCCCAACGTTTATTACTTTTGCACCTATCACAGATTCAGAACTATTTGTAATTTGGAATAGTCATTGGCGCATGCGTAAAGTTCAATGTCATCACCAAACATTCGAAAGTTTACGTCATCTTACATGAAATACGCAACGTTAAAAAACAACAGGAAAAGAAGTGGTTCAAAATAGCTTCCTTGAGGGAAACCGGGCATATATTAAATCGAATTTGACTATTATCGAACAAATGTTACACTACACATACCATCAGACAGGTACGACTGGAGCCAAACAAGAATTTGCTAATAACAAGTAAAAAAATTGAAAACCTGTCAATGGTTTTGACAATCAATTTGGGTATCAAAGTTGCTTCACAAACAAGTACTTCATTCATGACAGCCGAGACACGTTTCGAGCACATTCGGGAATTGATATTCGAGCACTATCCATCGCGCACGAGCGTATTCGCGCACTTTCTAGATGCATGTCGATTCTTCTAGAAATCAACTGCGCGTCATATATATACCCGCTGTTCGAGCAGCCGACATCAGAACACAAAGTACAAGCGAACAGCACGCAAGTGAACAGTACGCAAGCAAACAAACCAGTAAGGAAGTGAGTGATTGAAGAAAGTCGCGCAAATCTACACGTGATATTTGAATTTGATTACACGATTGGACGAAATCAACCACAATTTAAGTGAACAACGAGTCCTGAAGTACAGTCGTGAAAGGTTGATTCGTTTGTGAAAATCCTACACACATTCGGCAAAAATAAAAACTATACCCCCGTCAACATGCCATCTGCGATCGGTATTGATCTGGGCACCACGTATTCGTGCGTGGGTGTGTTCCAGCACGGGAAAGTGGAAATCATTGCCAACGACCAGGGCAACCGGACGACGCCGAGCTACGTCGGCTTCACGGACACGGAGCGACTGATCGGGGACGCGGCCAAGAACCAGGTCGCCATGAACCCAACAAACACGGTGTTCGATGCGAAGCGGCTGATCGGACGCAAGTACGACGACCCGAAGATCCAGGCCGATTTGAAGCACTGGCCGTTCACGGTGGTGAACGATGGCGGCAAGCCGAAAATACGGGTCGAGTTCAAAGGTGAGCGGAAAACGTTCGCTCCAGAGGAGATCAGCTCGATGGTGCTGACGAAAATGAAGGAAACTGCCGAAGCGTACCTGGGCCAGTCGGTCAAGAATGCGGTCATCACGGTGCCAGCCTATTTCAACGACAGCCAGCGGCAAGCCACGAAGGACGCCGGCGCCATCGCGGGGCTCAATGTGATGCGAATCATCAACGAGCCAACGGCGGCCGCCCTGGCGTACGGTCTGGACAAGAACCTGAAGGGAGAGCGCAACGTGCTGATATTCGATCTCGGCGGCGGAACGTTCGATGTCTCCATTCTGACCATCGACGAGGGCTCCCTGTTCGAGGTGCGGGCCACTGCCGGCGACACACATCTTGGAGGCGAAGACTTCGACAACCGGCTGGTGGGCCACTTCACCGAGGAGTTCAAGCGCAAATTCAAGAAGGATCTGTCCAAAAATGCGCGCGCACTGCGCCGTCTGAGGACGGCCTGTGAGCGGGCCAAGCGAACGCTCTCCTCCAGCACGGAGGCAACGATCGAGATCGACGCGCTGATGGATGGCATCGACTACTACACCAAGATCAGCCGGGCGCGCTTCGAGGAGCTCTGCTCGGACCTGTTCCGTTCCACGCTGCATCCGGTGGAGAAGGCACTGTCGGATGCGAAGATGGACAAGAGCTCCATCCACGACATCGTGCTGGTGGGCGGCTCGACCCGCATCCCGAAGGTGCAGTCGCTGTTACAGAACTTCTTTTGCGGTAAAGCCCTCAACCTGTCGATCAACCCCGACGAGGCGGTGGCGTACGGTGCAGCAGTGCAGGCGGCCATTCTGAGCGGCGACAAGGACGAAAAGATCCAGGACGTGCTGCTGGTCGACGTGGCTCCACTGTCGCTCGGAATAGAAACGGCCGGCGGCGTGATGACGAAGCTGATCGAGCGGAACTCGCGCATTCCGTGCAAGCAAACGCAGACCTTCTCGACCTACGCGGACAACCAGCCGGGCGTGTCGATCCAGGTGTTCGAGGGCGAGCGAGTTATGACGAAGGACAACAATCTGCTTGGTCAGTTCGACCTCTCGGGCATTCCGCCGGCTCCACGCGGGGTGCCAAAGGTCGAGGTGACCTTCGATCTGGACGCGAACGGAATCCTCAACGTTTCGGCGAAGGAAATGAGCACTGGTAAGGAGAAAAACATCACGATCAAAAACGACAAGGGCCGCTTGTCGCAGGCGGACATCGATCGCATGTTGTCCGAAGCTGACAAGTTCCGCGAGGAAGATGAGAAACAGCGCGAACGCATCGCCGCTCGCAACCAGCTCGAGGCGTACTGTTTCAATCTGAAGCAATCCCTCGAATCCGCCGGTTCCAAGCTGTCCGAAGCCGACCGTAAAACGGTGCAGGATCACTGTGACGAGACGCTGCGATGGATCGACGGCAACGGCATGGCCGAGAAGGACGAGTACGAGCACAAAATGCAGGAGCTTACGCGGGCCTGCAGTCCGATCATGACGAAGATGCACCAGCAATCGAGTGCGGGTCCGACGACGTCGACGAGTTGCGGCCAACAGGCAGGCGGGTTCGGTGGCCGTTCCGGACCTACGGTGGAAGAAGTCGACTAAAGTGCTAGACGCTACGCTAAACTAGACGATGTTAAATTATCCCCATGGAAATGGGGGAAACATTCACTGTACAGTATGCGTGATAAGTAGACTTAAGATAGAGTGTAAGCGATTACGAATAAGTATGTAGTGCATCACCAAAGAAGAGAAGCAACTATCAAACGACTGAAATATAAATATATGTTGCATTTCAATCGAAACCAATTATTGCTATTTTATTGTTAAACAAGTTGAGAAAGTAATCCAAATCGCTTATTATCATGGACAATTAAACAGCCAAAAATATAAAGACATTGAGCATTGATAATTGATCGATCGATCAACTATTTTGTACTGCTTGTACACTAGTAATTCGCCCTTGAAATAAGCAAAATAATCCTTCGTTCTAGGTATTGAGTTTCTCCGAGCAAGAAGATCTACAAAAGATCCAAACATTTACTGTTTAATTTGCAAATTCACAAGTAGGATAAATTTTTGTCAAACAGTCATCGGGTTTTAGCAGGGTGTGCACTTTACAGGAGTCTTTTGACTGCATGAAACCACGTTGCTGTTTGCGCACCACTATTGTTATCACATTCGGCATCGGGAGACGCATTTGATCGAACTAATTGATCTTTGGTGTTGCAACTAAGCAACAAAACAAGAATATTGTATTGTTTTAAGATACAAGCTACTATCATAACATTTACTGTTACTATTTACAAAGTTTTGCGAAGGATGATTGCGTTCGTGAAGGATAACTGATTTCATTTCTTTTGACGAGCAGTAATGATAAAATGGAAAATTTCATAATTTAAGCCAGTAATGCTAGAATTAAGTTTAGCCATAATAACTCTGCAAAAATGGAATGTAGCCAGAATTGAATAACGTCACAATAACCATAAGAATGAATTGTTACTAATTAATTTTATGGACTACTATGGACTTACTAATTACTAATGGATACTACTGCTTACTAAGGGATATATATATATATATATATATATATATATATATATATATATATATATATATATATATATATATATATATATATATATACATCTGCGCCTCAATGGCGTTTTTAACCGATTTACACCAAACTTGGTACATTGGTGTATGACAGTCTCGGATTTAGGGATTTGGTTTATTGATTTTTTTTAGAACCCCTCCAGAACGGAGCCTCTCATACAACCTCAATTCACGAATATTCTTTTAAAAATACAAATGATGCCGGATTTGGCTGATATTTAGTGTGTTTCATTACAGAAAATTAAGACTGGCAAAGTATCAGTTCGCTTAATGGGGAATAAAGGGGGTTTCCACACAATCCCCCCACCTACCAAAAAGTAAATATTATTCGCTCAAAACTGTAAATGGCGTTCGATTTGGCTGAAACTCGGCAAACATGTTTCTTTTTACATTCTGCAGAAGTGTTGAAAGCAACAACCACCCCGACGAAGTAAGAAGGGGGTTCCCATGCAACTCTCTTCTAACAAATCTATACTAATTATTAAAAAATACAAAGAATTACCGATATGATAGAAATTTGTGATGTATGCGTCTTTTTCATTTCTATAAAAGCATCAGAAACGGCAGCTACTCTGTTGGCAAACAAAGAGGGGCTTCCATACGACCTTTCCGTCGAAAAAGTCTATAATATTTGCTTTAAAATGCAAACGATGAACACAATTTTGGGCAATATGGCACACAAGCCTCTTTTAACTTTTTTGAGCAAAAACCAAAGCTTCAGTTACCCCAATGAAATAGGCCATCTTCTGTACCACTCTTTTCCCCTATTATGAAACAATATATATGCCTTTTAATGGCATTACAAAATTCAGATGATGACCTATTTGTCTGAACATGTTTTTAAATCATTTTATAAAGAAGCTTAACGCTCCGGTCCCCTGCAAAATAAAAAAGTTCATAATACAAATGACATCTGATTTGTCCTAAATTTTGCGTATGCATTTCTTAAAACTCTCTATACAATATGTGATAAAGTATAAGTTTCCCGGTTTGGAGCTAAAGGAGGAAATAGTATATTTTTGTACCACAAAATATTCACTAAGGAGTACAAATGTTGTCGAATTCAACTCAAATTTTATCACCGATAACAAAGAGTTTCAAAATTTCAGAACAAACAAACGAGAACCAAATGGTTGTCCCTTCCCCTCCACCAAACAGAAAAAAATATTATTGAAAAATAAATGTGGCTTGGAATTCGATTGAGACATGGTACAAATGCATCTTACTATTCGTAACGCGTCGAAGATTCATACACGCTGGTGGGAAACAAACATAGAGGAGTTTCCAAAGAGCCTCCTCTCTGTATTACCAAAACAACTATTCGGTCATAGCAACAATTCTTCTTACTCAAAATTTTTAGCAGTGGAGTTTCTGTTCCCTAGGCGAAGAGAAACAAGAGCTCCCATTCAAGCTCCTCCTGTTAAAGTGTTGAAAAATATGATCAAGCACACCAATCATGTCTTATTTAAAGGAAATGAAGCAAAAAAGTCCTGAAAAACTCCATACTTACTGTTCGCTGTGTTCGCTTAAACACAGTCCATGCAAGAAGTAGCAAAGTAAGAGCTTCGTCAATGCGAAAATGGGGCATAAAGGAGCCCTTACAATCCTCACTTGCTGGAATGTTCAAAAAACGCTCAGCGATACTAGCGTTTTTTTTTTCATTCTTTTAAACGTGTGACTTTTACATCACGAAGGGGAAAGGAATGGTCATTTCCGGAATAAAAGAAATTCACAAAAAAAGTGCAAAATATTCATCGACATATAGATATAAATAACGCAATGCGCTTTTCCAGCAAGATTTCATTTTTAATTATGTTGAGTTGCGTTGAAAATATGTTTGAAGTAAACAAAATCAAATTTAGTTTACAGAGAGTAATGATTACGAATATGGAATGGCGTTTTGAAAAGGAGCTGCAATACAAGTGGAAAATAAAGGAAAAAAGGACAATTGTTTCCAGGCAGCATTAATGATGAATTAAGCGTAAGCGAAAGAAAACTAGAAAGATTTTGAACGGCATGCATGCTTAGGATAGAGCAACGTGTTACTTTTCCTTATTGCTACGTAGAGGGATTGATATGACTGATCCAAGAAAAATTATAAATGATCCAGAGGATGTTTCGAAAGGGTGAATGTAGAAAAAAGTTGGCATAAATAAAAACTTTTACCTATTCCATACCGCAAACGATGCCAAAGATTAGACGGAAAGATTTTGGCAAGAACGGGTTTATCATACGAAACGAAAAATATTTAGAGAAATGGCAGTTGTGGAATAACAAGAGAAGAGAATATTTGATATAAAATTCTTTACTGAATAGTTAATATGACTGAAAGAGTAGAATTGTTGAAAAAAGAGTTCAGTATAGTTTGAAAAAGCATAGTATAGCCATTTGTATAACGTGTTTCAAAAGCAACAGAGAAAGATGAATTAGACGAAATAGTAAACCTTCAAAGACGAACCTAGGAATTGAGTCAAAAGAGCAAATACTAAAAGTGAAAAGAAAGACGAATAGATACATCGAAGTTTGAATGACAAGAGCATTCGAGAAAGGACCCACAATATTCCCTTACGCAATCTCAACCCGAATGAAATCAGGTTAATCAGCTAGTTCCCTAATAAAAATGCATTTCATATTGATCTCATTAGGGATGCGATAGGTAGATCATTGGAGGCTGTCTTGATTTTTTCTTATAAAATGATCTTCAATAGGAGAGTAAAAAAAAGTGCTTGATACGATCACTAAAGAGGCTTTGAGGCTCCTTTGACCGGCTCTCATTGTTGAGTGCAACAGGTATATCCTTCCAGTTTTCGTCACCGTCTGGATGTCAGGATCCTCAAACACATGACATTGGGAGAAATTTATGGATCGTACAGCACACGTCATACCTTGCACACCGCCGCCAGATGTTCTTTGATGTCAATGTCCTGCGCTTTGCATGACAACCTCTAGATCTAAATTGAGAAACAAGAGAGATTGTTTCCTAGCCGCAAACCCCCGTGAGATTCCAACGGTTTCGTCAACATGTTCGATACACTCACCTTGGACTACACCCGATCTATAGTCTAGATGGTTGAAGTATAGATTTCCCGGTAAGCTGGGTCACTGAATGGTTTTCCATAGCTCTTTTTTCATTTTTGATGTCGAATACTTCTTTCAAGTGTATAAGCAGTTGGTACGTGGGAAGCCGTAAATCAAAGTATGTCTCTGTAAACTGGCAAAGTATTTTAATTGAATAATGTATAATGAAGAACCGTTTATCTACAGGTATAGACGCACAAAAGATTGATAAGGAAAGGATTGTTGGACAAACAACTTTTTGTTTTACGATACTGTTTGGACGTTCTTCGTCACCTATGAATATGTTTCGTTCCTTACAATCATATGGAAAAGAAATAAAATCAATGTACTAATATTTCTAAGAAGCACTTCTTAGAACCTTATAAAATGACAATAATAACGAAAAACAAATGTTTCAAAAACAAACAAAAATTCAAGAAAAAAGAAGAAACTATTAAATAGCCATAAATAAATGCCACACAGCAGAACACAATTGAATTTCGATTTCACTGGCTTTCAAAATGGTAAGTTAATATGTTTCGGAATAGAGTTGTATAATTGAAGACGATACGTGAAACAAATCACACACTTTTCAATCCACTTACTCCTGATCTCAAATGAATAACATTCCTTATAGCATTTTGCATGCTTTGATAAAATATAATGTCTTAATGCAGTGTCAAAGATTGAAGAAAGAAGAAGAATGCAGTGTCAAAGATTGCTCGCATATGCAAATGCACGATATATGCTGCTTATTGAACTACCTGCAAATTAACTAGTCATTCTGTTGACACAGTGAGGCAACTTTGATATTAAGTCATTCTTGGTTGTAGCTGGATAGCTGCATGCATGAATTGTCAATGGGCCATTGGCTATTATTAACCCTTGAATCCAATGAAATTTGATTGCAGATGCTCTTTTCTTTTGTGATAAAATCGAGTTTAATAATCGCCACGAGGTGATTCAAAATCTATATTGTACGCTTTCTTGTTGACATATCATAAGCAAATAACGGACACCGTATTTTGAAGAAGTGTATGGATTCATGAATCATAGCATTAAATATCATACGAGAGATAGGCGTACGCTTGCAGCATTCATGCAGCATCAACTACTTTACTTATCGAAGCCGAGACACGTTTCGAGCACATTCGGGACTTGATATTCGAGCACTATCCATCACGCACGAGCGTATTCGCGCACTTTCTAGAGGCATGTCGAATCTTCTAGAAATCAACTGCGCGCCATATATATACCCGCTGTTCGAGCAGCCGACATCAGAACACAAAGTACAAGCGAACAGCACGCAAGTGAACAGTACGCAAGCAAACAAACCAGTAAGGAAGTGAGTGATTGAAGAAAGTCGCGCAAATCTACACGTGATATTTGAATTTGATTACACGATTGGACGAAATCAACCACAATTTAAGTGAACAACGAGTCCTGAAGTACAGTCGTGAAGGGTTGATTCGTTTGTGAAAATCCTACACACATTCGGCAAAAATAAAAACTATACCCCCGTCAACATGCCATCTGCGATCGGTATTGATCTGGGCACCACGTATTCGTGCGTGGGTGTGTTCCAGCACGGGAAAGTGGAAATCATTGCCAACGACCAGGGCAACCGGACGACGCCGAGCTACGTCGGCTTCTCGGACACGGAGCGACTGATCGGGGACGCGGCCAAGAACCAGGTCGCCATGAACCCAACGAACACGGTGTTCGATGCGAAGCGGCTGATCGGACGCAAGTACGACGACCCGAAGATCCAGGCCGATCTGAAGCACTGGCCGTTCACGGTGGTGAACGATGGCGGCAAGCCGAAAATACGGGTCGAGTTCAAAGGTGAGCGGAAAACGTTCGCTCCAGAGGAGATCAGCTCGATGGTGCTGACGAAAATGAAGGAAACTGCCGAAGCGTACCTGGGCCAGTCGGTCAAGAATGCGGTCATCACGGTGCCAGCCTATTTCAACGACAGCCAGCGGCAAGCCACGAAGGACGCCGGCGCCATCGCGGGGCTCAATGTGATGCGAATCATCAACGAGCCAACGGCGGCCGCCCTGGCGTACGGTCTGGACAAGAACCTGAAGGGAGAGCGCAACGTGCTGATATTCGATCTCGGCGGCGGAACGTTCGATGTCTCCATTCTGACCATCGACGAGGGCTCCCTGTTCGAGGTGCGGGCCACTGCCGGCGACACACATCTTGGAGGCGAAGACTTCGACAACCGGCTGGTGGGCCACTTCACCGAGGAGTTCAAGCGCAAATTCAAGAAGGATCTGTCCAAAAATGCGCGCGCACTGCGCCGTCTGAGGACGGCCTGTGAGCGGGCCAAGCGAACGCTCTCCTCCAGCACGGAGGCAACGATCGAGATCGACGCGCTGATGGATGGCATCGACTACTACACCAAGATCAGCCGGGCGCGCTTCGAGGAGCTCTGCTCGGACCTGTTCCGTTCCACGCTGCATCCGGTGGAGAAGGCACTGTCGGATGCGAAGATGGACAAGAGCTCCATCCACGACATCGTGCTGGTGGGCGGCTCGACCCGCATCCCGAAGGTGCAGTCGCTGTTACAGAACTTCTTCTGCGGTAAAGCCCTCAACCTGTCGATCAACCCTGACGAGGCGGTGGCGTACGGTGCAGCAGTGCAGGCGGCCATTCTGAGCGGCGACAAGGACGAAAAGATTCAGGACGTGCTGCTGGTCGACGTGGCTCCACTGTCGCTCGGAATAGAAACGGCCGGCGGCGTGATGACGAAGCTGATCGAGCGGAACTCGCGCATTCCGTGCAAGCAAACGCAGACCTTCTCGACCTACGCGGACAACCAGCCGGGCGTGTCGATCCAGGTGTTCGAGGGCGAGCGAGCTATGACGAAGGACAACAATCTGCTTGGTCAGTTCGACCTCTCGGGCATTCCGCCGGCTCCACGCGGGGTGCCAAAGGTCGAGGTGACCTTCGATCTGGACGCGAACGGAATCCTCAACGTTTCGGCGAAGGAAATGAGCACTGGCAAGGAGAAAAACATCACGATCAAAAACGACAAGGGCCGCTTGTCGCAGGCGGACATCAATCGCATGTTGTCCGAAGCTGACAAGTTCCGCGAGGAAGATGAGAAACAGCGCGAACGCATCGCCGCTCGCAACCAGCTCGAGGCGTACTGTTTCAATCTGAAGCAATCCCTCGAATCCGCCGGTTCCAAGCTGTCCGAAGCCGACCGTAAAACGGTGCAGGATCACTGTGACGAGACGCTGCGATGGATCGACGGCAACGGCATGGCCGAGAAGGACGAGTACGAGCACAAAATGCAGGAGCTTACGCGGGCCTGCAGTCCGATCATGACGAAGATGCACCAGCAATCGAGTGCGGGTCCGACGACGTCGACGAGTTGCGGCCAACAGGCAGGCGGGTTCGGTGACCGTTCCGGACCTACGGTGGAAGAAGTCGACTAAGGTGCTAGACGCTACACTAAACTAGACGATGTTAAATTATCCCCATGGAAATGGGGGAAACATTCACTGTACAGTATGCGTGATAAGTAGACTTAAGAAAGAGTGTTAGCGATTACGAATAAGTATGTGGTGCATCACCAAAGAAGAGAAGCAACTATCAAACGACTGAAATATAAATATATGTTGCATTTCAATCGAAACCAATTGTTATATTTTTGAACACAAAGTGTCTCTCGTGATCGTAGTGCTTTTTCTAATTCGCAACTAAATCGTTTACTATCTTGGATTATTATTGGATACTTGGATTATTAAATTAAAAAATTAGCAACATAAAAGCTATGAGCATCGATAAAGGATCAGCTACTCCGACCAGCCCTATGTCCCTCGGTTTGAGCAACTAATCGCGAATCTTCTAAAACCCAAATACTAAATATGCGATCGCGAAAATCAAAATCATACAATGAGAACTGTAAACTAAGAACTATACACCATCATTCTTAATAATTAATATTAATTGATTATGAATTAAATATGAAGCAAATCAAACTTATTAATACGACCGAATGCAAATTTGAATATTTCAGGCTTTATCGTATGCAATTTGAACGCTGCTTGTGCATGCTATGCGTAGATGAACGTTATATGATTACGTTAATAAAAGAATATTTATCATGCATGTATAAAGTAGTTGTTGACAATTGGGGTCCAAATTCTATCGCACGTTTATTACATTAGTTTCGGTAAAATAGATAGATTAATTTGAAATGTTACTATTCACTACAGTTGTAACAATATCCAGAGTTGTTTTCTGGCAGTATGACTAAAGCGTAACGTTCTGACTTTAGATACGAAATTTATTAAATTGATTGTTTTATTTGATGCATTGTAACAGTTTTGTAATTTTTTGACGGCCAATTCCAGCTATATTCTATAATAAAGCTTGCCAGACGATGAATACACAAGACGAAAATTTTATATGTTTATATGTCGATATTTTCTTTACTAAACACGAGCTTTTACACATGATTTAAAATGTTAGATATGTTACACAAGGTTATGAAATGTTCTTTTCATTGATATTTCAGCAGGTGACTTTCATTTTCAGACAATGTAATAGGTTATTAAGTATTTGAAAGGAACGATTGGATCCTACAAAACGGTTAAATCAGGATGTTCATGAAATGTTTATAAAATTAATGATGAACTATACCGTTACATCGTTGCAAATTATAATAAAGAACACATTTGCATCAGCATGCACTAAATACAGGAGGTGTTAAATAAACATTGTCGAAGTAAGGGTGACTCATTGCGCTTTTTGGCGAAAGACGTTTAGTTGGATCGTATTGCATTAGCTCACTGAACAGAGCTTGTACGTCTGAATCATGTTGCATTTCTCCCGGTAACGGCTGCGCTTCCCAATTAGGGAAAGCATGTTTGAAATCTGTTAGATGCGATACACCCGGCCACGATTTCTCATTCGGAGTTCCCATTTGACGGAATATTTTGTATAATTGATCTATCTCGCTATCGCCCGGGAAGAGAGGACGTTTTAAAATCATTTCAGCGAAAATACATCCTAAGCTCCAAGTATCTACACCAATGCAGTAAAACTTGGTTCCGAGTAGAATCTCAGGGGCACGATACCAAAGGGTTACAACTTCGTGCGTGTATATACGTATTGGGAAGTTGATGGCGCGCGCCAACCCAAAGTCGGCCAGCTTTATGTGACCATAACGATCGATCAGCAAATTTTGTGGTTTAAGATCACGATGTAAAATACGATTTAAATGACAAAACGCAATCGCATCTAGCATCTGGTGCATGTAGCTTTTGACAAGCATTGGAGTGAAGCTAGTTTTATGCCGGTCAAGCATTTTTTTTAGATCCATGTCCAAATATTCAAACACCATATAAATGCTGCAATCAATAACGATTACATCGAACAATTCCACTATCGAATGATGCTTCAAATCCTTCAGCAATGAAATCTCTCGCATGGCTGTTGATGGAACACCTTCCGATTCGCTGCAACGCGAACGAAAATATGTTAAAAAATATACAAATAAGTTGTGAATCAAACTAAAATTACCTATCCAGTCGAATACGTTTAAGTGCTACATATTTCTGCCCTTGAATATCTTTTGCTTTGTACACGACTCCATAGGTGCCTTCGCCGATTTTTTCCACACGATCATAACCGCCTACCCGTTTCATTTCCTCACAGTCGCTTGTGTCGTATTTTAGCAGCATTCTATTCGACAAAGGTTTCAAAATTGTTAAAACTCATTCAATAGATGGAAAAAGAAAACATCTAGCCAATGAAAAAATATGAATAAAACCATTAGAAGTGCAGTCGCCGTTTCGTTCCGATGATTGTTGTTTCGTTATGCTTGATTTTAACGCGCCAAAACTGACAGTGAGATGTTTTGTTGTGTACGTCTGCTAAATTTTCCAGCTACCAGTGCTGCCAAATTCGTCCAAAAATATCCGTTGTTATGTTGTGCTCGAAATTCAAACCGCTCGAATTTGATTTGAAATAATAACGAGATTGATACGTTGTAGAAATTAAAATAAATATAAAAAAATTAAAATAAATATAAAAATATAACATCACTTAAAGCTATGTCAATTGAACTAACAATGATTTGCTGGTTTTGACAATTGTTATGACAATTTGTCTCATCCTTTTTTCGATTATGATCGTTTTGTGCACATATACAAGATACCGTCTTAAGCTACAGGTTGTACTAGACACTGTCATATAGATTACTGACATCCTGCATACATTGTCTAACTTTATTAACCATTGTTTAACTACAAAGGCTTCTTAGTAGATTCATTTGCTTTAATAGATTTTTCTGTTGTCAAATTGTTTTAAAGTTTTGTATTGCACCGTTCAGTGCTTCAAATTTTTGAAGAATCTTGTAGCAATGGTGATTAGCAGGGAAAAAGTTACGGTCGTACTTATTAAATTGACCCTTTGTTCAACCTAGTTCCGTGAGAGGGGCATTCAAAATTTAGAAACGCTAATTTTAGGGGTTCTCCTCTACTAATCGCTCCAGGATCTAACCCACGTTAGTAGTGAAGAAACTATTTGTTTCCGAATGTCATATATTTGGAAAAGTACTGGCGAGATAAAAACCAACACGATTATCCAACCAGCGTTCCATCAAATGGTTAGGCAAATACATCTTGGAGAAATACACATGGGTGACCATACCTTGAGACTCGTCTAATACACATTAACCATGTTTAGGTATAGCCTTTATGGCAAACATATAGCGAAATACGAATACACAGTTTCGAGTTCCATATTTATTTTCAGGGTAAAATCATAGGCATCGGCAAAAAAAACAGTTCAAGATAGGAAATTGAATGGTTTGATGAAAGATAGTCTTATTATTTCCAATTATTTCCAAAGTCAATCTCTTTTATGAGTGCTTACTCTAATTACCTTTCCAAAATGCATTGCGCCGTTGTATGTACGATTCGATCCGAAGGGAACGATTAAAGTTGGGCATTTCAATTAATTTGTTCGCCCCCCTGATTGTTTCAAATTATGAACGCGCCACCATCACGATCAGGTGGGAGAGATTTACGAAATCCCAACCCTTGAGCGAGGGGGAACGGCACCCGCAGCGCAAAGCAGTGACCGCAAAAATCCGCAACAAAAACCCTAATTAACAGCTTGTACGAACACGAGTCAGATCGCCATTCGCTCGCCAGTAAACTCATCCCAAACCGCTTCACCGTGCCCAACGGACAAACAGTAGAATCGGGACCGGGATGTTCCCAGAACGTGGAATGAAATCTAGCTGTCGTGGTATGTGTGGGAAGCAATGCTCGAACTTTGTCAAACAACTGGTGGGAAACTAGTTTTCACTCGTCCTGTCGCTCACAATTAACCTTTGACCAGCAGCTGCGCTGGTTAGCTGGAATAGAGCAGCAGAGGAAATCGCGGCCCGTAACGTGACGTGATTGTTCACCTCCGAATGAGCCGAGTTAATTAAACTAACATTATTTTTAGCAATCACTGAGTAAAAAAAAGCCATACACTACGCTCGAAGCGAATGCGAGAGTAGTAGGGTGATATGATGGCATTAAATATCCCTCAGTGTGTGTATGCTGTCTATCATTCTACCGTACATGAAGAGGTCCCTGAACGTGCCGAATTAGAGATTAATGTACCGTAGCCTAGAAATGCTGCATTACAATAATTTTGGTACAGAATATCGCGATTAAAATGTATCGGAAGCTAATGATGCTATTGCGTTTTATCAATTGGCATACCAGTTAGCGTCGGAAAAGCGTTACAATTTAGTGACACAACATAAAGTGAGAACGAAGCTTTAACGAACGAGCGTTTAATAAATAATTACACTCTTTGGTAATTAGTTCAAACTGCCGATCGATAGTTCACAAGCACATCTATACACAATTTGCCATGCGAATATGGTTTTAGAAACATCCAGCAGTCAGCTAGCAAGAATACTTCCAGGAGGCGAATACTGCCAAAGATGTACAAAAGTTAATCAATAATCAGCATCGACTTTCCCGTTCACTCATAGTTTGAAGATTATGCATCATGCTGTTTATTTTAAAGGACTTTTACTGCATATTCCCCACGGCCGCTAGCGGATGTGCATTCCTTTCCGTAGCCTTGGCTGAGTACTATTTTTGTTAATGAAAACAGCCCCAACAAGCTGGCGGGCAGCTAGTTTCGTATTCAGCAGGGCCGATTCGGCTTCAATCTGTGCGCAGTGTCTACCAGCAATGCCACGCGGGTTGCTAGTTAAGAGCGAAACAGCTAGGCAAAGTTTCAGCTGACCGTGTTTTCTCCTGTGTTGCCTTCCTGTTTGTATGCATAAATAAATAGCCCGCATTTGGGTTTAGCCGCGGCCGCGGATGAATTTTCTGCAACGGCGCTAGAATGAGTTTGATATTCTAAAATATACTGCACAAGAAAGTACCTTCGCGGTATGCATATCTTCTGGGGTGGCATTCCTCGTCGTGACAAAAAAAAAGAAAAACAAAACAAGTGGAGATAAAATATTAATCATGCGTTAAACAGGGTGCATCAAACCGGGAATGGTGGAAATGTATAGAAAATCGGTCGCGCAGATGATAAACTATTATCAACATTTACGTTCAACTTTGCAAACCAACCAGCATTATCAGTATAATAAACGATAAGTGAGTCTGTCATTTTTTTTGGCGCTTTTCATCTTTTGAATTTGGACAACCATTATACACACGGTGGATTATAATCACGTCGATAGGGTTAACAATTTCGAAACCATCGTCAACCTAACCATCACCCCAGCAGTTGACCTTGCTCACCGCGTAGAAGCAGCTTCACACGCTTCATTTGGCTTGTTTGCTCGCAAGACTCGCAAGATTTGCATCCCGCGCGCTCGGTAAATTAATTTAATTTCCGTGTGCTAATCAATCGTTCCATTGTGTTTACTCGTTTCGATTTTGTCTGAAGTTGGATGTGATCAAACGCGTTTAAGCGTTTCGCCCGATTGATTCAAACCGTGCCGAAGTTAGTTCAGCGGAAGTTTGGCCTGCCCGGTGCGATCCGGATGCGGATGTGGCTTCGTGATTAGCGCCATTAACCGCAGCGGTCGGGGATTAAACTGGCACGGTTTTATCTAGCTCCTTGCCGCTCGGTTCTCGATTCGCAGCGGCCACGGACGAGATGGTGCTGGTGATTAGAAATTGAAGTCCGCTGCCGAGCACAATGAAAGCTTCCGAGCTTCTTCACTAGGGGGTGTCGAGAAAACGAGGCTTACGTGAGGGTTGTGGGAGAGAATCGGTTTAATTTGACGGCCCAATAAAACGCGAACCGATTAGGCGAGGCCACCGGTCACCATTCACCCAAATCTCGGGCCTGTTTCCTGTTCACACTTTAATGGGCGGGTTAACCAGCAGGCAAGTGAGGATGTGTAGCCGGATTCGGTTGCCCTCCATTCTGACGCTGGCAGTTAATGGCACTTTAAGGAGGATGTTTTTTTTTGTTTTTGGGTTGCCACTTCCCGTGGGTCCCGTCTCGCTAGCCTAGGAAGAATCAGCCACTCTAGCGAACTTTGTGGATCTAGTTCCGTCCCGTTGTGGTGCGGCTAAAGCAATGGATGATCGGCACTTTCATTCAAGCCGCAAAAGTTACACCCTCCTCCAGATCTCGGGGCTCGGATGTGGGCGCCGCGAAACTGCGACTGGGTATGGCTTATCGCACCAGGCACCAGGGGACGCACATTTATCTTGTGCGCTTGTTCGCTCTCCCGCTCCACCGTTCAAAGCCATCCATCTATTCAATCGCAACCCATTTTGCGCAAACATTGGTCAATTTGAAGTGTGCTTAAAATGCGCTTTCCGGTCGAGCAAAAGTTAATTATGGTTCTCCGCAACCGCTCGCATTCGTTTGGTGTTTCGCCCTGTGTGCGTTTAAGGGTGTCGCGTTAGAGCGGGTTGTTTTTCCTTCGGCCCGTAATCAAAAGGACCGGCATGCGTCCGGGCATCCATCGTGAGTTGGCAGAAGCAAAAACAAAGAAAAAAAACGGAACACTCACCCACCCACCCACACGAAACCCAAACTATCTGTTTAATCGTTTCCATATTGAAATGAGAGTCCCCTTCTCGGGCAACCGGAAAATTGCTCCTTCTCGCCACTCGGCCACTCGGTGTTGGGTGCTCCTTGGTAGGGAAGGAATTTTCGCGGCTGGTGCGGGGTGAAAATGGAACTAATTTGCGCTATTTTCCGACCAGCACCGACCAACGGGTATCCTTACGCTCATTGGAATAGGTGAAGGATGAAACGACCACTCGCGGGTGGAGATGGTACGCTTTTTTTTTGGCCCCAGTGCGGGTTGCTGTGGTCATGTTTTGTTTTACGCCCGTGCGAGGTCCGTGGATCCGCAGGGATGCCACTTGACGTATTTTACACTATTTTTCTTTCATCTGCCCTATAATAACAGGTAACGGTGTGTGTGGTGAGGCTACGCCAACCTGAGCCACATTGCTAGTACTTTGCCGTACACGAACGGGTTTGTACCCGGTGTGTTGGTGAAGGATATGCAAAAATAACAAATAGCTGCAGCTGTACGCTGGCTGGGGTACAATCGTAGGAAAACCCCAAAGGAACGGCGGAAAACAACTGCGCGACGGAAGATTGCGCCGTATAATGATGCGAGAGGCAACACAACCGGCATGTAAACTAGGTGTCAACAGGAAAATCCTATTGCAACTAATGCATGCAACTGACACAACCGGATGCAGCCACCGATTGGATGCAACACGACAGGCACCTGGCGTGCCGTGCGAGTGAAAGCGTAAAAGAAAATATTATCTTTTAGCCATCCGGAACAGTGGGCAAAAAGTAGCGCCACATTGGTGCAGCATAAATTGCTGGACATGTCGACTGGACTGCTAATGGGTGATTCGTGCTTCTACTCAATTATGCAGCGATGGAGAGCTTTGTGATAATTTTGTTTTTTTTTTATTAAAAACATTTCCATTTGTTACCGGACAGTTTCTGGATTGTGGATAAATCTTGCGAAATAATCGTGAATATCTAGAATGTACGTTTTTACCTCGGTGTATCGTAGCTTCATTCAAATTACACTTGTTTTTTTAAATGTAATGCTGTGCATTGTTAACTGGATAGCTTCTCCCGCCACTGAAACATGTCCAGTCAAACAACTTTGTTGGGGAAACTCTCAATTACGGCGAGAATACAACATCCGATGTGCACTTTCAGGACTAGACTCGTTGCGAGGAGGAACAAAATAGCTCAAGGATAATTTATTTTCGAAATAATTGACGGCACATAAGTATGCTGCCTAATCTACTCTCGACCATGAATAAGCTTCGAACACAGCGCTTAGATCTAGAAAATAATTGTTTTTGGTTGTTTTTTTATGCGAATTTTGTTGATATTTTTTATAGCAGTAAGTGTGTTTCGAACATAACAGAATTATTCTTCTGTAAGTTCTCTTGGATTTAGGAATTCTAGAATTGAACATTTCTAGACCAGGGATGCTAGCTTGTGATTTTATATTTCGTTCGGTTTTATTAGACTAGCTGGCGTGTTTTGATTCAAAGTTTTATATCAATTCCACACAGGCTGGCGTGTTTTGTTTCAAATTTTTATATCAAACCGTATAATATATGTTTACGGTAAGAGCTTGCGTGCTGTAAAAAAGGAAAAATTCCTTTGACTAATAGACTGTGAAAACGCTATTATAATTCAACGCAAACGGAGAAGCTTATTCGGCACAGTGAAAATTTATCAGCATAACACAGCTTGGCGTAGGTTTGTCGCTGTTTTTCGCCCATTCTAATAAGGCACAAACAAAAACAAAACAGTTTCTAATTTACAGACGTTTTTCTTCGTAAAAAATATAGCCTCCGTTTTCGCTCCATTTTGTGAGGACTCCCTTAGTAAGGATGACCTTTTTATAGAGCTTTTTTTTGTGCTCTGAGCTCAAATCTATCCGCAGCGGTGTGGAAAGCTGAAAAGAAAAAAAAAGAGTAATTAGTTTTATTACATCATGGCCGATACTTTTTTTTCCCGCACTTTGCGCAACAGAAAGTATACCGAGTGCCTTTGAACGAAATAGTTTATCAGTGAAGTTCAGAGCTTTTTGCCATTCGTGGAATATGACTGATGATAGTTTCATTCAATTAGCGAGGAGCCGCGTCCGCAAGTGCTTTTAATTTGCGTGGTCACAGCCACAGCCAGGATTGCCTTTCAAGGTGTGCCGTTTATGAGTCACCACAGCTCAGGGTGAGAGAGACAGAGAGAGAGAGATAGTGTGTATGCGTGTGTGGGAAAAAGATTTAGTGTGATCCACTTTGCAATGTTCCAGAAGGACACGCAAAAGGTACGCCTTGAGTATGACTCAGTGGTAAGCGAATGGCGGTAAATTAATTAAAGCGTAATGTAACTACATCCTACCATCATAATATTTGCTGAACTAACCCGAGCTATTAAAACACGCAACTCCGTGTGGCCGTGTAAATTTGGCAGAAAATGTTGTTACCATACATCGGGACACCGTGATGTACGTACTTCAATCAGTTCGAATTGCTCAATGTTGGGCGATCAGCGTTCTCCTCAGCTGGCTAATATTGAATTCACAAAAGCAGACAATTGATTTTACAGCAAACAAAAAACATTCAACTATTTACCAACAATCGCTGACGTAAATGAACACACGCATCTTGACTTGTTTGATGTTGCGCGAGTTAATCAACACGGCTCACTCCGCCAACATTTTTGATACTGCGTGCAGGTGTGTGTGCGTGTGTGTATGTTTTTTTTTTCAAACTGCCAAGCCGAAAACGAATATCCAGCAGACAGGAAACCAAACACCGTAACAACGGAAACGAACAACTGCATGCAAAAAGTGAACAACACGAACATTACCGGATGATAGAGTGCACGAAAACTTGCGTGCATGGTGTGCAGCAAGTGTAAGCAAAACAGCACCAAGAAGACGAAAAAAAAAGAAAAAATACGAAACGCAAGTACTGATCACAACACGCTAGGGGATCGGTGAATTCCTGGTAAGACAACACTAAAGCATAAAGGCTCAGCGGTCGGGCCGGCTGGTAGGGTTTGCTTTTATCCTAATTACTAAATAAAATGCAAATTAACTATAAGGGGTAATTCATGTGCCATGCCGTGCCGTACCGTGCTTTACTCGTTCCGTTTCCGAGTTAGTCACTTTCGGTTCAGTTTCCCAGTTTCGTTCCTTTTTGATCCACCGTCTCTAGCGCCCGGAACGGGAGCCGCACGCCGTGCAGCGGTTCATGTGGTAAAGGTCCCGGAACAGGCCGGGACGGTGGTCTCGCGCGCGTACTGGCCGGGGTCGCTTTCCGACCGTTTGGCAGATCGCTTTGACTGGCTTTGCTCGCTGATCCTGTTCGCGTTCAGCCCAATCTCTACCGGGCTGGGAATTGCCAAGGTTCCGCACGATGCCGCAGAGTGGCTGTGGATTATTTTGTGGTGTTGTCGTGTCGCTCGGGAGGTGTCACGAGTGGGTGGCTTTTGCTTTTGGTTTGTCATTTTGCCGAGCTCGAACATACATTGCAAGGGAATGTCCATAAATACGCTCGCGGGGCGCCTCCATCGTCGTGTGCGCCACGCCACGTGTGCGTACATTTTCGCGTTCGTTCCCGCAACGAATCTCGCACCCGCAGCCGGAACGGTGCAGCCGAGTGAATCGAGGAATCGAGGAGCTGGGCGAGTGGCGGGACGGATTTTAGCACCCAACGTGTGATGGCTGTTGATGATGAGTAAAGTATGAATAATTAAATTAATTAAGTTTTATGCGTGTGGTGGCGGCGCGTTGGTGCACATGTGGAAGGGATGAAAATCGCGGCACGCAAGACGGCGATAGTTAAAGTGGCAGAAGCGTATGGATTTGTGTATGGTTTATCGCGGTCATGCCAGTCGCTCCGGAAAGGAAAGGTGCTTAAAAGCTACCCTCATTACGCCGGCAGCTGGCTGTGGTTAATCGTTGCTTGACAAAATTTCCCCCGACGGCAGAGAGGCACAGTTAATGAGGCTAAGTGTATGCGGAATGACTCACTCGGCCGAAGCTTCACTAAACCAGAGCAGTATGATTTGATTGATACGATTTTGAAAGGCATTATCACTGTTGCTAATATGTATCATCGCTTCATTTTCGTTCGAACTTCATTTTGTACGACTTAGTTTTTTCATTTTTTTGTCTCTCCTCCTAATTTGTATTTTGCACTGTGCAACAAGCTGTTAGTTTTTGTTTGCTTTTTAAAGCTTGTTGTCAGTCTGCTATTTTACTTTTATATTGTATTGTTAATCTCGTAAATGTACATGCTAAGAGAAGGAAACCAACGTTGAATCTTTATATAAAAACTCTTGAAATGCATGTGATTTAATTTCGTTTGTGTGATGTTATGTGACCCATTAATTGTCCTCTGTCCTTGTCCTTGTCAAAGACCTCTAGAACTAAACCTTAAAGTTTAATGTATTGAAAAATTAAAAAACAATCAAATGTGAAAAAAACATCAGCATTCAAGCAAATGGGCGTTGAAGAATTAATTATGTATTTATGTTTATGAAAATTATGTTCTGTATATTTCTTAAGAATACTTACGTTTTGCTTCTATCTGTAAATTATAACCACATCATATTTTTGTGCTCAAATTTCAGTCTGCCGTATACGAATGAATGAAATAAATGAATAAGCGAGTAGGATTTTTTAAACTCTCTTTTTAAAACACAAAGCAGTATTCACCCTTTACTCTCATCCACATGGAAACAAATTAAAGATGGTTCATGACGAATAATTTGCAATCGATCAAACCTTGTGTAAGGCCACCAGGATGGCACGCTACCAGTGCGTTAAAGATGGTTTCATTGTGGCTTTTTTGTCTCGTTTTCATAGGCCGCCTTACAGTTGAGCATATGACACATATTGTTGAATGAAGGCTGTTAAACGAAATGCGCGCCCGCGTGCGCAAAAAAAAAAGCAAAAGAAATACAGACGGAATACGAAAATAAAAGAAATACCCCGCGCTCAATCCATCAGACAATGGTGCCGGGAATTCCAAGGCACACACTAATCCTCTCGAAACGCTCAAGCCGTTTTCCGGGGGGTTTTTTTCTGCCCCTTTTGCTCCCTCGATTTGCTACGCCAGCCTAACGGCAACTTTCACTTACGCCCAGTCCCGGGGAAGGCGGAATGCACAGGAAGTTCTCGGGGGTGTCGACCGGGGTGGGCACCGGGTCTGTAACTAAGTCCGATGTGGCATGGAATTGTAGGTTTGAAGTGCTACGCCTCGTCGGTACGATTGATCCTCATGTTGCCGGTTTTCTTTCGCTCGCTGGTCGTCCTAGTGGCTGGTGGGTTTGAGCCCGCAGGTTCGAGCAGGTTGCCCATTAGAGGACCGGTTAACAGGAACGGGCTTACGCATCCGAAAGGAAACAACTTTACTCTAATCCCGAACAATGGATGCTGTGTTTGCGCTTTGCCCGCTAGAAGCCCCGAGAACCAGAGTCACCAGAGCCGGGGCAGCTTGATCGGTGTTGAGCGTGTCCTTTTCTCTCGAGCGAACGCCTGTCGGTGAATGTACACATATCATTGCCCTACCACCCTCGTACTTTCAGCGCAGATGGGTTGAATCGACGGGAAGCGCGCATACGAGAAAGCGGCCAAGTAACTTTTACGTTTGAGAACTGAGTTCACGGTCTGGTTGGGAAAGTGTTACGGTGGCTTCTCGCACAAACGCCAATCGGCCCTGAGATCTCGCAAAATTCTCCAAAGGATTAGATAATCATCGTTAGTCTGCATTACACGCATTATCAGATTAATGCATTGGGTGAGCAGATTCAAACCGCATTCATCGATAAGGTTTTCCACACCATTTTCTTAGTAAACATTTCGCAACGTAACTATTGCGATTTTTAAAGCAAGTTGTCAATAAAACTCCCATAAATAATACGAAAAAGGATGTGCAAAAAATATGCGTTTATCATTTCTCGCACCACATTTACAGGGCGTAGTATACGGGCAACGAAAGCAATGTCACCCGATTAGCAAAATGATGCTCGAGTTTACTGATGTGTGATGATGAATTGCAGGCTGGTGCTTGCCGTTCATGCTGCAGCCGAAGCTGTCCAAGAAAAAGTGTGCCAAACGTAGAGTAAACTCTCTCCACAGCCGACATTGTGCATCTTCTCCGACATTCTCCAACGTGCTCTTTCCATATCTATTTTTCCTATTTCTGTGGCGTGTTCGTGCTGTTCGAAAACCGAAACCTGGTTGCTTTTTTTTTTCTCAATCAGTACAACCGCGCTCCTACTAATGATAAGGTAGATTGATAAAGATTGAGAGAAAATATGTGGGGCCGGTTTTGAATCAATTTTATTTTTCTTTTTTTGAAAATTTCATTGCCTGTATAATTTTCTGTCAAATATTATTTCGAAGCTAGTGTCACTTTTTTATGGCTACTGTGATGTGATTTTTAATGAGCTAAATAAAAAAAACTTTTTGCATCAAGATGATCGAGGTTCGTCTATAATAATAAAATCGTATTTTTTGTACACACAAATTGAAATTAAATTGTACAATTATTTTACACGCACAAAGCAAGTAACTAGATAACGCTAATGCAAAAATGCTCCACATGTCCATCATTGGTGAGCTAAAATCACAACAATACGCGATAGAACGGCAGTTTCGCGGGAGGGATTTGCACGCCAGAGACAACGACGCTATCGGCGTTAGGAAAAGGACACGCCGCACCACTTACGAGAGGATGTGTTTTCTCTTCACTCGCACTCGATTCGGTTGCTCTGTCGGAAAAGCTCTCTCCCCGCGTTTTCGGTTCGCTGATGGAGCAGCGAAAATAGCATCCCCATCCGTGACTCGGTTCGGTACCGCCTGTCGGGTGATGGCGGCAAGATCACGAGCATCGTTCCGGCTTACAAAACATTCGTTCGGTTCGTCCGCCTGGCATGTGCGCTGGTATGTGCCGTACCGTTTAGTATGCGACATTCTCCCGTGCGATAAGGACTTACGTGTTCCGGCGGATGCTCCGGTAGTGTCGAATCGTGGAGCGTGAACTGTTCGTCGGCGTTTCGCCAAAAACAAAAAAACAAAAAAAACAACAACCCCCGGGCGTAGCCGTGCCATCTCGGGAACGTGTGACGCCCGATTGCAGACTTCTGGGTGCCACAGACGGTTGCGATGCCTGTCATTTACGGTGCTGGTGTGTTTGGTTAGCGTCAAGTGCCGGTGTACGAGCCATCAGTTGGGCCATACGTGAGACCAAGCTTCCGAGGCGTCAGGTTGAACCACCAGATGATTGACAGAAGGAAATAAAATCGACCGGGAAAAGGGCGTCCGTGCAGGGAAGGAAATAGAAAACGAAGCCTTCACATTTGCTCTCGGTCCGTTTCTGGTTGGATTCAATCCGTGCTTAATGGGCTTCTACTTAAGCCGCGCTTACAACGTGCCGATTACTAGATTACAGATGGTTTTGTTTGCTTTGCTGCCCACCATTCTGCATCTCGCTCGGTAGTGTTGCATTTCTCGCAGAATGAACAATGAAAATCACCGGAACGGTGGCACAGAAAATTATTCCCAACTCGGGGGGGCGTTCGTGTGTCCAAACAAAGCCGCAGGAAGAATGATTCCTACGTGCGTGCAATCAAATGCTAGGTTACGGTGTAGTGATTAGAGTGCAGCATATGTGTTGTTGAAATATTCGCAGAAATTGCAGAATCCCATCCCAACTAAACATTTCCAATTTGCTAACGTATACGCGTGTGTGGATTGGTTCGTGAGCATCCAATACAGTGAAGAAGCGAAAGTGAATTCATATTTGCGTTTTTTTTCGCCTCAAAAAAAAAAATCATTTCATTGTGGCAACTGCTTACCTCGGAAATGTCACGCATACGCATTCATTTGCATTAGTTAGATAAATAGCATAAAGCTTCATGGTTGTGTTTCATCGTGAGTGATTCGTGAAATTGGCTATCAGTAAATTCGGTAAATTAGATTGTTAAAGCAGGTGGATCCAACAAAGGGTGCCCAAGTGAATCGCAAACAGTTGGTGCGATGGGTTTCCCGTGCATTTAAACGAAGTGTGTAACTAAGCGGCTCATTCGTGGTGAAAAAGCACGTGGCAACAGATCCGGTAAACCACCGAGCGGGGTTTGTTCAAGCCGGGAAAAGAATCGTACCATAGCTTACGAACCGAATCATACGTAAGCTTTCAGGTTATTTTTCTAAGAACACCATCTCTAACGACGGTCGGCGAACGTTGGACTTATCTGCAACCCTACCATCGAATAAAATCCTCGCTGGAGACGCCGAGCGGGCTTTCCCGCAAGAGTAAGTAACGAGCGGCAAATGGCTGCCCGGAAATCCGGTTCCCTATTCCATCGAACTTTCGTTTGTGCTTGTGCTCGTGTTTGTATTTGGTCATTTGAATCGTGCCTTTCCCTGCTGCGTAAAGTCCCCGCTATACGGTGTCTCTTTTAATTGCAGTTTTGTTCCGGGTTGTCCTGTTCTGCCGTCGCCTCCGAGGTGGTGCATAGCACTGCAATTGGGTGTGCATTATGTTGTTCTTTTTGCTGGAACGTAGCACAAGTTGCTTTCCCACCCGGTGGGTTCAACTGCCGGAAACGAGCTGGAAGCATCTGCGTGCTTGTGAAATACTTGAGCTCGAAAGTTGCTGCTGTAGGGGATTATTTTCTTAGGCAAGTTCTGCCAGGCAACCAGCATTTTTTAAAGAAGCGTTCAACATTTTCATCCGCACCGTGCAGTTTACTTTGCGATGAGTTGTTTTCGCTAGTATTTCAGCCGATTTCACTGAGCTGGCCGTTGTGGGGAGTTAAATTTGCATCCTTCCGGAGTTGCGCTCGCTATATGTGAAGTGTTTGCAAGAAACTTGAAATGTTATGTTAGTTCCTGATGCGAATTTTAACCAGCTTGATAAGCGAGGTAGACAACTGACTAGTCAAATTTCCAACAAAAAAGAAATGCCCTGAAAACTATCGAACCATTCATGCAAAAAGTCCTTAGAGTAATGTTGCTTAACATCATCAATTCTCGTTTAAAATCATATGTTATCTATAATTCACTGTGTTTTTTTCTGTCATGACGTTAATGAAATATTTCAAAGTAATGTATAATTATTACGCACACGAGATGACTTATTTCATATTACTGACATGAAGCTTAATTTTGAACGTTGCATTTTCTTATCGGTATCGAATTCACTATTTGCTAACGCACCATTTTTCCTTCATGTATGTCGTATTTCACCAAAACAAAACTTCGTTTTAGAACTTTTGTTTCTATAATTCACTCACTGCGTAATATGTTCCATTTTCTTCCGTGTTTACACGTCCGATCCATCGATTTTATCAATTTGTTTTTGTTTGCACAAGAACAAAGTTCAGTTTACCGATTCTAACGAGCAGGCAAAGTTTTTTGGTCTGCAACTAGTTTCATCCGCACCACAACTACCTTCAATTCGTGTTGTACTTGCTCTTATATCGGAAAAAGAAAGGAACCGAAGTTTGCTTATGCGGGAACTGTGAAGCTTCACTTTGGAAGGAATGAAAAGATGTTTTAGAGACAAACGGAATTTTTCTTTGATAGCTTCGTCTTCCCAACAAGGGAAGAAAAATAGTACAAATAGAAAAACAAATCAGAATGAACAATAAAATGAATAATTTATTAAAGCACAAATGAAATGTATTCCCGAAGCGTGTGTTCAGTAGTTGGGAGAATTTAAGAGCTATATAGCCACATAGATAGAAAATGTTGGAAATCAAAAAAACTTCACATGAGCATAGTCGTTGTTGACGGTATTTGCATACGGCCACAAGACACGTTTTAGGGGTAGGTGTTGACGACCCGCAGTCGAGTTTGTTGAAACTAGAGCTCGTCTCATTTCCGGCTAGACCGCTGAGTTCCTCGTACGGTCGAGCGTAATCGAGAGTCTGGTGTCCCTCTTCGTCACTTGACACGGTTGTGCAAGGAGACATTTGACGTGGCAAGCTGATGGCATTTGGCTTGGCATGATTATCTCAGTATTGGTTGGCATGTTAACAAAGCCAGTTAGAAGCGGACGTCGTATTGTTTGAAAACGCGGCAAGCTTTTCATCGCATTGTCTGAGTGAGTCTTTAAAAATGCTTCTCGATAAGCTTTACATCCGGTAAACCAATGGCAGAAAGTAAAAATTGAGAAGATGTCTCGTTAGATGTTCTCATTCATCCTAGCATTGCTTATTTATGTACTCCTGATTTGCATGTATCCAATATTGGTGGGATAAACTTTTGTTTGGCATAACCGAATTGAAACGTTTAGAATTCCTTCAGAATTACGGTTATTTGATTGGGCACGACATGGTTGATGTATTTATTGCAAGTAGCACTTGTTAAATGCTATGGAGATAGAGATACATTAAATACGAAAAGATACTAGCAAGTGTACTGTTTTAAAGAGAAAAAATATTGTATTCCCACAATAAGATACATCACGAAAATAAGGATGACAATACGATAACGTTATTCATCTATTGTATTCCGAACATGCTAGTGTGACAATTCGCTCCGTGATTGTTGTAGAGGCAATTTATGAAATGCCAAATGCCAAATGCCATGTTGATTTAATCATTGCTTATAATAAAAAAAATAAACATCCCATAAGTGATTTATTCATCATAACTACGTGATTAACGAGAAAAAAAGAGTTACACACGGTAAATCTCATTACCAGGTAATTTCATCAGGTTTTTAGCAAAGCAAGTGTTCACTTGCCCGAGATTGATAATTTGTGTAGCATAATGAGTTTCGATATCCCGTTGCGTTTGACACGCCGGATGCATTGATGAGTGCACCCCAGGCGTCCTTTAAGCCGTTCAAAATCGCTACAAAGTTGCCCCAACCGAAGTGCTCGCACTGTTTTTGATAGAGTTTGTACTTGAAAGTATAATTAGCATGTCGATATCAGTGATAAAATTCGTGATTAGCTGACCAAATCAGAAGCTCTCGTTTCGTAGGGAATGTTGAACCATTCGAAGCATGCAGTTGATAGTATTTTCGAGTGTTTGCTGTTGCAATTTTTGCTTTTCCCATCGAATGAAACTCATGATACTATCTCGCGGTACAAACCGAAACCGACATGATGTATATCGATGTTTGTTGGACAGCGCTCATAACTATGTTTTTGCCGGTATCGGTTGTCCTATTTTCGGGCTTGCAATACGACAGAAAAATTGAATACCGCTCTTTTTCCGATGGGCTTTCGATCAAATTTCATCGCCTCGACGCCATCCTTTTTCTAAATTGATTTTCGCTTCAAACCGTTTGATTTATTTGACAGCTTTTTTTTTTCAACCCTCCCGAAGCCCGCGCAAGAACGTGGTCACTGTCGCGCCCATTTACCACTCTGGCCGGGCGCTGTTTCGGATGCTTTATGTGTTGTTATTTTTCTCCCGTTTTGCTCCGGCGCGTCGGATGAGCCTTGAGGGCAATCAATCAACCACGCGCAGAACCGTGGAAGTTGGCGTATTTTTTGTGTCATTTCCTACTCGTTGGCCCTCGAAATAAAGGTGTTTGAGCGACAAATGGACAAGCTCGCGTGTTTGTTTGAATTTTGAGCGATGGTTTTTGGTGAACACGGTGGCAAGGACTATGATAAGCTTTCGTACAGCTTGTCGACAATGTGTGATAGGTGAGCGGTTACGATGCTTACAGACGTCGTTTTATCACATACGCTATAGGTTTCAAAAACGCTATAGGTGGTGTGGTTTTTAAAAATAATTGCAAGCAGTCGGTTTGCGTTGCAATTTAATATCAACTGGGGCAACTCTTTCCAGAACAAAACTGATTCATCGCACGGAGATATGGCGTCATCGCCGATTTGGTGTGAATTGTTTCTGATTTTGCATCACCTTTAGTGTGAAGATATTCCGCTACATAAAGCGCAAATGAAACGCTTTTGTGAAGTGCGAATAATGATTTTAACGACAGGAAAGTTCCCAAGAAGAGCAGCCTGTTGGTTGCCAACTGGCTATTTTTGGATTGTCACGAACGTTTCTGACAACGAGTGGCGCTGGAAGGAAGATGCCATTAGCTTAAACGTCTTCAGGATGGTCGAGAGGAGAGAGGATTTGCTGGAAAGCTTAAATTATCCATCCCGAGAACGCGAAGTGCAAGTGCGAGGTTGCTTGGGCAATGTTGTAACAAGAAGTTTATTCAAATAGCTTTAAAAGGGAAAATTACACCAAATTTATTATCCAAATAATGAGAAATTAGAACTAAATAATCCATAATTTGGATTTCAACCTAATAAATTAGGAAAGCGAAATACTTCTCCCGCAACAGCACACAAACGGTTGTAAACACAAGAAAAGAAAGCTTCGTAACAATTTCTCGTCGGTTAATTTGCGATGTGAGGCTTGAATAGAACAAGCCTGCATTTACATCAACTTGGTTATTTTGCATACGCGGCATGGGACAAAGCTGCGAACGAGCGCCTTGTGCAAGAAAACGTATTGGTAACAAATTCACGGTTAGAACAACAACAAACCCCCTTTCGGAAAAGCTTGGTAAGGCATGCTTCAGCTTCGGCTAGGGATAGGCAAGAGCAAATCTTGCACCGTGCCAAAAACTAGCTCCGGGAGCATGTTTTGCAAAAGCAACGAAATCCGAACACTGCGCCGAGAACCTCAGAATTGCGAGATTTATGGCTTGTGATACTAAATTATGCATATTTTTTATGTTCTGTTCGTTATTTACCATTTCTTCGTTTTGAATCCGCCATTTCCACCCACTAATCTCATCCCCGTAGCCTCGAGCGGTGGCATCGAGTCCTGGCGGCAACAGCAGCTCTAGATTTATCCCGGATGCCTTTTGCGGCCACCGGCTTGTTTCTGGCTGGTTCTCATAAAATATTTATGCCTAATTGAGCGAACGTATGTAGGACAGATGTGTTGTTGTTTGTGTGCAGAAGGTTAGGCTTGCGCTTGAGCTTTTCGAATGATGTGTGTCGGTTGTTTGGCTCTTTTCTTCACCGACTTTCACGTTGGAAAAGTTTCCTTTATGAATGTTATTAAATGTGGTGCTTTATATTTGTGTCGTTTGTGTTCGTCTGCTTCGTTTTATTCATCCCAGGCGCGCGTAAGATTATGTTCCACACGTCGCACTGGCCGCATACTCTGCGGTTGTCGAATTTCGTACGGCGTTTTGATCGTTGCCATAACAACCCGCAAATTTAACGTGTATTTTCTCTCATTCATTCATTCATTCTCTCTCTCTCTCTTTCTCTCCCCCGTTGTAGGACGTTAAGGGATGGCTGATAAGGACAGATGTATCTTCATAAATGCAATAATTATACTCCTGACTGCACACATTTGCGGTAGGTATCAGATAACGGTGCGCCTAGGAAAGGTTGCAGTATCGTAACGTCTCGTTCACCTGTTCCTTTGTGGGGTTGAGTTAGGGGGTGTGTTAAAAGCGGTGTATGGTTCGCGAAGCTGTAGTAACAACATGCCGGATGTTCATTCGAATATTTCCATTGAGCTTTGGAGTATGCAGAGGTTTGTATGGCACCGATTTCAACTAGCACCGAATGGGCGGTATAATGATGCCCAACGTACACCTTTTTGGCACGTCAATTGCCAGATAGCTTTTGTTTCTCGCTGAAACCAAAGAACATGACATTCGAAAATTTGCTCGAGTTTATTCGCGTGCTATCCTCGCACCGTCCCGGTTCGGCTGTTGGGATGTTTTTCGAGCATGTTTACGCGTTTTTTTTCGGGATTTCCACGACCGCTAACAAAGCAGTACGGTGGGATACATTTCCTTTTACGACGTGATTGGTGATTGAGCTATTTTATCAAGCATATGATTTGCAGCAACAGATAGCCCCGGTCTGGCGTGTTTTAGTATTGCGTAGCCATAATATCGGGTATCCGATATCATTGGCCAAATTTGCGATGTGCTTTTTTAGTATCGAAATGATAATTTTTCCATGTCGGCTGTAAACTGTGTGCTCTGCAAGCGGCCTTCCGGCTGTGGTTTTATTCACGTGTATATGTTGGCATAAAATGTACAACCTTTTTACAGCCTGTACACGCGATATGTGACTTTAGAGCATGGCTTTATTAGAAGCATCCTGGAATGGGGCAGCTTTTCAAAAACCCATAAAAGTTGTGCGTGCTTAAAAACATGGCCGAGGGCGCGTTTGCCACCCCCACCAGTTCCGTTTAACTTCATTATCAGCCTGTGTGCCTATGGGGTGCGCCTGAAAAAATCATCATTACAGTATATCAAGCGAGGATAGCTTTTTGATTGCGTATAATGTGGATAAATGCGCCACCGGTTTTTTCGCATTATTAGTTGGAATATTTGGACCAAAATGAAACGAAAACAATAAATTCATTCACGAGCGTATCAAACTACACCCATTCGCACCCAGTTGAGAAGTGCGATAATCAGCACGGTGGATTTTCCCTAGTTTTACCCATTCACATGCGCCGTCCTGCAAGCAAAGTTTAGGGAAAGCTATCCCACTGTTGGCATTGCTGATTTCCAATTTCAAAGCCGCAGCGCAGAGCCGAGCCCTATTGCCGGGCTCGCAACACTGAAAAACAGCAAATTAATTCTTTATTTATTTTAGCCGCCACACTCGTGGCACATTCGCGGCACATTCGCCATCGTTCCGAACCACCGTGGCATTTCACCGCCGTTTTGCAACGAAGACGGTGTGGTACGGCTGGAAACGGTCCCATTTGCATGCAGACGTCGGTTATGCTCGTCGCAGCGAATGCCGCGACCCAGCAGAACCCTCACGATTATCAACTCGGGTAAAACTTCCCGAAAACTTCCCAAAAACCAACACACCGCGTTTTTGGCGTTCCGCCATCCCGGCCCGGCCACTATCAACGGGTGAACGGAAGTGAGCAGAGTGCCGATTTGTGTGCGATGTACGGGTCGCAGGTCGCAGGCGACTGCCAAACAAATGCAAATCCTGCTTAATACGCATCATTAAGTAAATCGAATAAACGGACTATTCAGGGTCCCGCCGTGGCACCCGAGCAGCCCGAGATTGTGTTCGTTACGGTGGATCGTCGGTATCGTCGCGCACACGGAGTTGCTGCTGTGCTTTTCCACCCCCGTAAAGGATCTGAATCTGTTGTACGAGCGTCACGTAGTACCTCAGGTAGCACCGGTATCGTTTGATGCCGGAACACATGAGCCGCAGCTCAGGCAAAGCTTCCCAATTCCGAGCTGTTTCTCGCTTCATGCGCTCAATGAAGTCTCGCAGCGGCTGAACCCTTTGCTGGCTCAGCTGCCGTTAAATCAGGCTGCTTTTGGGTGACCCAAGGCTTCGTCTCACGTGCACGCACCGGCAGTTTGCATCACTGTTCGCTGTTCGATCGGAGTGGTGATGATTGCACTAAGTCAATCCCGGCAAAGCGCTTCTGTCCGTTGCGGATCGAATCGATACATCGGTCGAGCATCCGGAGGAGCTTGATTGTGGCGTCTTGGGCGGATAAGAGGGTTCCGAGAATTGCTTTGCTGAGGCGAGGCGAACGATAGTTTGGGATTGTCTTTGAACGTCGGCCGATCCCTTCGGCAACCAATCAGTGCCAAAGGAAGGCGCAAAAATTTGCATAGCTTGATGCTTTCATCCCATTTCGCACCTTATTGCGGAGAGCTGATTTATGCATCTGCTGTGAGTGGTTCGGTTGGGTTTTTGAAGCGAAATTCAGATCCCATTGCGCTGGATTAATGATGCACCTTAAGGATCAGGATACGTTTCTTCCGGTGGCTGGACTTCAAGATGCTCTCGAGCCTGGAAAATGTACAGGCGCTTACTTTGGTGGGCAGCTTTATTTCCACCTCCCAAAGCTTCGCTACCAACATCCACTAGGGAATATCGAAGTTTTACGATGCCGATATTCCGATAGGAACTTCCCGGTGCCAGCGGTACGATAGCCGTCGATGTAACCAAATTTATCACCACTCGCGATGTGCACTTTTACTCCCACGAGACACCGAGGGGCTGGTGCGGTTTGTGCACATCCCACAAATAGCACACGCACATATTCATCTGCCGTCCTTGCAATTGCCGGTCCAGTGCTACGGTTTGCGTTTCAGCCCTTAGGGCACGAATGGATAATGGGTGGCCAAATGGAGCACAGATGTAACCCCGAGGGTACCGCGAGAAGGTGGAATAAACGAGTCTATTAATCTTCCGCTTTAATTAGTTTCCCTTCAGGTAATGGTTCGGAATTCTCCTGCGTGAGCGCACCTTTTCTAGGGCCGTCTTTTTTCGAAGGCTTTTGGGCGATACGGCCAAAGCTTAATTCTTCGACTGAATGTTCAATGAGCGGTGGGTTTTGTACCAGCAGAACAGCATGAAGAATCTGGACCATAAAGCAATAGGACGTAAAAAGACGAAACAAACATTGACCTTACCAACGACGATCATAGCTGGCAAAAACACAATTTCTGTTGCTCAATTTACACCCAAGGAATATGCTTTGTATGAGATATTTTCTATCGCCATTAGACATGCTTTTCATTTTGTTGTATCACTAGATTTATCGTCTAAGCAGCCTATGGAAACAGTTGTTGCATCGGACGCCCACGATCGAACAATTAAGCGTATTGCTTAACACAGTAGCATGAAGTTGAAGCCAATTGTTGTCTAAAAAAAATATCTGAATAAACACCGTCATTGCCTACTGTGGTTGTCTGTAAAGTAAAACATGCTCATTAGCTTCTGATGTGCGCGCTACATATGTGGCCGTGTAAATTGGGCCAATGAATAATTTAGAACGAACCCACGAGTGCATTATTAAATAAGAATTTCGTAGAGCGATGCATAGAAATATGCTCACATTTATTTTCTTGCGCAGATTGAAGAGAAAAAAGGGTGCTACGCGTGGAGTAAACAGCTTGTTTTGAAGCACTCATCAAAATAATTTATTATTTCTCGAGAATCCACCATCCTTAACACTTCAATCCAACGTACTCGCGCACCATGCGTAGCCAACGCTTCATGGTAATATGTTGCCAAGAAGCGGCTTTCCTTTCCGGGTGGCTTGTTAAGCAGAATTTCCTGCTGCTCGTGTGTGAGTAAAGAAAGCGACCAACCATCGCATGGTTTGGTGGAGACTCTATAAATGAAAAAAAAAAAAAAAACACACAGACGGTCGGTCGCAGCCGCCTATTATAACGTATGGCTGCTGTTACGCGAGCGCGCACGCGTATGTGTGTGAATGTTTCAAGGGTAAGCCAATGGGGGGGCATAAAAACGTTCGGGGAAAAATCTTATATATCATTTACTTGCCTTCCGGTGCGCTTTCCTTGGAGTTCTGATGGACTGCGGTAGTGTATCGTGCTCTTTCCGAGGCAGGTCAACGAAAATGGTTCATGGAGAAAAATCTGATCTTTGTGCGTACGACACGTTCGCGTACGGATGTGTGGCCCTTGTTCTGGTGCCACCGAGCAAAAGGAAATCAGAAAGTGAGTATGCTTTTTCACTTGAGAAATAGCTTCAAACCCACAATGTGTCTGTTTAACTCTTGAGCCCTTGAGACTGGCTCATGAATCGCTTGATAGTATCGTTTTGGTTTTTTATTCCACCCTGCTGGCACCAATGCCCTGATCCCGCTCGCACAGGCTAATGTATTAACATTGTAATCTGGGCCCATTTATCTTGACGTTCAAGACGACTCCGGTGACGCCTACTAGCCCAGTGACAGAGAGTAAGTACACGGAGCGGAAAGGAAGACAGGAATCTTTAGAAATAAAATAAGAAGATGATGAAAAAAGAACACTACTTGCACTTGACGAGCACGGATGGTACGTTGGACTAATATTTTTCTCCTTTCTTCGACGTAAGGTATTACGGTCGAACTGATAAAGTAATGACAAGTTTTCCTGGCATTCGCGGCAGCTTTTACCTCAAATTTTTTGTCTCCTCGCATATAGAGAATCTGGTTCACCTTCCGTTACAAGCTTATACCTCCTATCCACCGGACGGTTGCAGACGGGTGAAACCGTTAGTCGAAAGTTTCAATAAATCATCCCCAGTCGGTGTTTCTTGTGGGGTCGTGCTTCAGTAGCGGCGATAAACGCGATCAGAACCAACAGCCGCATGTTCCAAGACAAGACAAGACGAAGCAGGGAAGACATATGAGGCGACTAAAAGAGGTTTCAGCTGGGATTGGGTTGGGGTTTGTGTTCGGGTTGAGTGGTTAGAAGATGAAATTAAGTGAAAAATATGATACATATATCATTTTTTTACCAACCGTAGCAGAGAGTGGGAATTTGCAGGGAGCAGAATACACGCTTCGCACAAGGGCATTTTGTGAGGGCTGGCGGAGGACAGCAGTGGAAAAAAAATTCGATGAAACTGGGCGGTAAAGAATGTGTTTGTTGAGATTGTTAATGCGTGTTGGTTCATTGACCCGCACGTGCTAGTGGCGAGCAGTGTGTATGTGAGAATGAGTGCAAACATATGATAAACCTACACACTTTTGTGTTTAGAGTAACCGAGAATATTCACGAGGAACGGCACAAATAATACTCTACTTACATATGTCAAGTTGTTATTTTTATAGTATAAATAAAAATATACAAAAGCATCGCAATAGATCACAAAAGTACATGTGACTAGGAATCAGTTCCATTTGCTTATTATACACGGATCGTTGAAATATACGTTTGTTTGACTCCTTTCCGACTATCTACTCGATAGATATTTGTTCCTTGTCAGATTGTCTCCTTTTTTGTGACATTGGAAATAGACCGGTAATTTGTGTGTTTCATTGGCCCAAAAAGCAGTAGCATTCGGCTCAACATCGTTTGGATGTTTGGATGCTTGTGCATTTATATTCGAGAATATTTTCGAGAATCTCAAAACTAAACAAAAAACCCCAGCGGACCGGTACGGTATGCCCATAATGCCTTAATTCTATTACGATTATTTGCCAAATCGCCCATTCACGGTACCGTGTCGCTCGGAATGGACGCTTTCGGCGAACGGCGGAAGAGAGTACAAAATCTCAAGAAAGGTCGTTTTTCATCATCAACAAGCACCAGGCGTCTCCATTGTCAAACGAACCAGGCGCCTCCATTAGGTGACGATCTGCATTATTGTACCCTCGCATCCGTTCCACACGGAAGGTCGGAGGCACATCGCCCGGGCCACCCGTGACCCACCTTGGAAGCTTCTACGTGACCCAACCACCATTGCGATGGACCAGAGGCAGAGAGTAAACAAAAATTAACTTTCCAAATTATAAAATCATTTCGGTGTATAAAGACATCGCCAATTAATCAGCACAACATCGAGAGCAACGCGTCGAGAACGACAAGCTGTTTCATTCTTTCTTTCTTTTTTTGCGCTCTCTTTTTGTGTTTTTCTCTCTCTCACTCACTCACTCTTGCGCTCGTTGCACTGTACAGCCCGAAATACGCAAGGGCAGGTCTACGGGGACGTAAAGATTACAACATCCATCCATCCGTCCATCCGTTGGCCTCCCACGAGTTGATCTGATTCGCGTAATGCTTTTTTCCGATGAGTTGTTTTTCCACCGTAAGGCTCCGTTACTTTTTTTTTCGTTGCTGTTCTCAAATCATTTGCAAGGCTATGATGGCGAATAGAGCAAGATGGCGTAAGAATGGAAACTTTTCCCCGAATTGTGGTTCGGCAAGCGTCACCGAAGGAAATCAGTGACGGCTACGTAGCGGCGACTCTCGTACCGCCAACGGTGCGTTTCGCGTCACGTTCCTACCTTCACGTGGACGACCCAGTCGCGGAGATGTATATTTATCTTTTCGATTTTAACTTTCTCCGCGCGCAGCTCGGGTGGCGACAAATTTCGGGATCTGTGGAGGTCAAACAATGACGAGGCACAGCCAAAGCTCGAAAAAGCTCGTTAGGGATCAAGGTTCGCGGCCACGGTTGAGCGGTTTCGGTCCGCGCGGTGACGAATCTTCGACATGACTTACGAATAAATACATTTTCGCGCGCGAAATAGCAATGGGAAAGTAATCACGGCGCTGAAAATGGCGATTATAATGATGAGATGCCACTAGAAGCCGCGTCGGGGCATCGGGCAAAAGAGGACCGTCGGGTGAAAAGCTCACGTCTCACACTGGAAGTGAGCTCGTTCGCGTGTCCCCCCACCGCTTCGAGATGGCGGGATTAAATTTTGCAAGCCAATTTCCTTCCCACCGCGGGTAGTTCAAAAATCTGAAAGACTGAGGTTGGACGACGACATTGGAGCAGCTTTATTACTTTCCGGTTTACGCCGTCACTGGAACCGGCAGATGAGGAAGTTTGATGACTTGCGCCAATGGGACGTCCGGTGGAGATAGCGCCACGCGATGATTCGGATCGATGAAAAATCGAGATTAATTCCAGCATGGCTTGCGTGCCGCATTGGCCTGTGTCAACACAATTACGTGATAATGGTGGAAAAACTCATCAGTTAAATCTTCACCCCAAAGGAAAGCTCCAGCGCCCTAGCTAGTTAGCAGGATGTTCTCTGACAGTGGTTCCACTTTTCTGTAGACTAACTTTCGCACTGGAAATGGACTCAACCACGGGGCCTTTTTACTCGGGGTAGAAAATAACGCGTCGCTGCTGCCGGGTCGATCGATTATCGGCTCCATTTTGGTCCGTTTAGGGAGCGTTTGGTTCTTATCCTTTCTCGACATCACATACTGCGAAACAGGAAGATGAACGTCTTGTCCTTCTTATGAAAGAGGCAATCCGTTCGATGACTACTGTACGTCCCGAACGTGATGCAGGTTTGATTTCAACCAGTTAGCGGCAATACGCACCATGTTTACAGAGGTTCACTGGATGGTAAGGTCGATTGGTTGAATTTATGATGGTGCTAGGCTCGTGCAAGCCCGGCGCGTGGGTAGCCAGGTATTTGATTTTCATCCGTTCCACGCACCCGCGAATCGAAGCGCTGACGGCATAAGGTAGATCGCCAAACAAACGACCGCTAGATTTCCGGGAATGTGGTCAATATTTGTTATTCAAAGACCGTTTTCAAACGAATTAAGAGTGGTGCTTGGGGCATGTTTATTGTGCGAGACGCTTCGGGTTCGTGTTCGTGATATGGGTACCTTACTGGCGGCAAAGGTGTTAGCTTATGTTAGCTTGATGATGGCATAATTCATAGATTTCTAATCCATACTGGTATTGCGGCGAAAGCTCAAAAGTAAAAATAAGAAACTGTGGTTATTTAACATGAAGCTAGTGGTTGGTTTCTATAAATTTTAAAAGCCAGCAACCATCTCTCAAATGTAGCAGTGTATAAAATAAATTGTACAATCCATGCAGGCATTAAAGTTGTAAGTAACGGTTAATAATTAATAATATAAAAATTTTGAGTTTGCTTTAGTTATACTACAATAAGAAATGCTTTATGTTGCAATGATTTTCGACGATCATTCAATATGGTCGCTATTTTAACCCCTGGTTTGTTTGTTCAATTCTTCGAACGACTTTTGGCTTTTGACTAACATAACACGCGTTTGGTAAAATATCTCAATACGCCTCGATGCCATAAGCACAACAGATAGCATACGTCTAATGTAATTGGATGATTCAATTTTGCTACAATCTCAAGTACTTTCCCCGATGAGTGCGCCCTCTATAGGATGTATTTGGGAACATTTTTACAATGCATCTTTTTAAATGGCAGAACTCAATCATTCTGCTTTATGCATTGTCATCGAACAAACGAGACGGGTAGAAGTCCAATAGAAATCGGTTCACAAAACCCCAAGAAACCTCGGAGGGAAAACCCTGAAACGGTTACTATCAGCTTCGATGATCGTGCTCGGTGGACGTTAAGAACCGAGAATCAATTCACCCTCGGCGAAACCGTCGCTTCTGTCGATGGCAATAAAAGGGAGCTGCGAAGAAAGCGACAGACAGAGCGGGCGCAAAACGGAACGATACGAGTGCTAGAGAAGCAGGGAAACCATCGAGTGAAAGCAGTGAAAGGAAGCGAAAGCAGTCACGGAAGGTTTCCGGCTTTCGACGCACGCAACGCGCGATGGTGTGATGATCGAACCAATCTCCTTCCCATGGGTAAACCGAGAAATCAAAGTGAACTTTTACTCCAAATAAAGAAATCAAATTTCATCGGAGTGGGGGTGGAAAAAAATGCGCCCACCCGAAAATCCGTGAAATCCGATAAACTTCTTGTCAATAGGCGTTTTCCTTCTCGGTCGGAAATCCCTGCACCGCTTTGCTTCACGCTTCGCACACACGCTCTGTGCGGTGGCCTTTCACCGGCAGGATGGAATGCTGGGATATTTATATCCCTGGAGAGTTTTCTGGCAAAGGCTTTTGATTCGCTCGTTCGTGGGATGCTTCGCGCTCGTGGAGTGTCGCGCATGCATCTGTAGTCGTTTCGCATTCACGCTTAGAATCGTGATAGCGCGTGTCGGAGCGGAGATTTGGAAAAGATTGCACCAGCATTAACAATCTCTCAAGCGCGGTCAAAGGGCGTGAGCCCTACGAGCAAGGGCGTATAAATTTCAATTTCATTCATCCGACGATTGTGGTTCGATTTTCACATAATTTAGCCGCCCGGCGTTGGTAGCAAAATGTTCGTGAAGCATGTTGTCCGAAACGCAATATTTATGTACGGAACTGTTCTCTTCTACTTGCAGCATCCGTAGCCAGCACGGGCTTGCGAAACCTTTCACTGTCCATCAAACCACCGTGGGTACGGCGTGGTCAGGAGGCCCAACTGCACTGTCAGTACGAGATGGAAGGCGCGCCACTCTACTCCGTCAAATGGTACCGAGGCACGCTGGAGTTCTATCGATATTCGCCGTTTGAAAATCCTCCGGCAAAGATTTTCCCCTTCACCGGCATTAAAGTGGATGTAAGTATAACTATCAGCGGAAAAATGGACTACAATTTTTCACCTCCGCACAAAAATCTTGTAAATCAATGAATCGTCCATGATTTAAAACATATAATGATGAATTTCAAGATAATGTAGGTACAATTTAAGGTTATAATTATTGAAACCACCCATCGTCCTGTATCTAACAATCACTTTAAAGCTTGCATTTTTGCAGACAAGTAATGCTGCATATTCAAAACTTCTAAAATTAACTCAAAGCATCTTAAATTACTTGTATAATGTTCAAACTTACTCTGCATGTTTAAATAACAGCCTTCATGATGGTTTAAATCATACTACTGTAAATATAAAAAGAGGACATACAAAGTAGACTTACTGTTTTAGTTCTTGCTTCAGAGTACCTTGTAGTATTAAAAATGATTATGATGGATATCATCAAAATAGCAAAAATCATTAAATCCTGCAGCGCTTATAATACTCGACTTTACCTAAGCTGCTTTAACTTCTGCTGTGGCTGAAATGCGTGGTGAGAAATATTAGAACATTGTTCCTCCGCGAGGGCTTTCCCGCAAGCACCATCAGAGGATGTAAACGCCACCATCATCATCGTAATCATTTTTGTCATCCTACTATCCAACTATCAATGGATTAGATTTGCTTCGCTATGATTCATGCGCTTTTAGTGAAGTGACGCTTGCAATGTTTCGCACGCGTGCAAGAGAGAGAGAGAGAGAGAGAGAGAGAGAGAGAGAGAGAGACAGGCAAAAAAAAGCCATGATAAAATAGGCATAAAACGTGCACGGCTGCTCGACGCTGCCATCACTCGTCGCATCGGTTCAGCTTTTTACGAGCTCCTCGTTCACCAGCAATTAAACGCTGGAAATGAGCGATAAAAGCCCATTGCCAAAAGCTCGCGTCGTCCTATGGCCTCCTTCTGCTGGGGGGTTGTTTGAGTTGCTCTCACTTCATTTTGTGTGTACTTCGAAGCCGTTCCACCCGCACCGTTGGTCGTTCGTGTGCGTGAGAGAAAATACTGCGCGATGGGCGTCCTTTTGATGCTTCCTTAGCTCGCTCGTTTATGTGGCCCACCATTGAGGAAGCGAAACATTGAGTGGAATCAACGCTTCCGGTAGCGACCCGCCCGCGTATTTTGGAGCCACCCTTTCTGGATGCGGTGGGAGTGCTTAATAAAAGTGATTTTGTTTTCAAGCGAGATAAGATGAAACGAAACGTAAGGCTTTCCACGTACGCATAGCGCACTGCCAGCGCGCGGTGCTTGCATTCGCTCGTACGCCTTCACAGGGTTGGTTGGGCAAAGTAAGAAAAAAAAAACTCTCATAAAAGTGCTCGTAAGCTCGAATTCCCTCGACGAACGCAACTGCCGCAGATACGCCGGCAGCAGAAGGGCACACATTGTATACCACTTTCGTAGATTTGGTGGCAGTGGTGGCCAGAACTAGGGTTGGGGCGTTTGGCACGTATTTACCGCGCGCCCAACATCCCAACCAGCGATCTAGCACACTCCATATTCCACTGTGCCACTAATGCGGAAATGCGGTCATGAGAATGGGATGCGATGATATGTGTGGATTTTATTTGTTTTATTTCGCTCACCGAAATGGTATTTATCTCGGCGAGTGAGGCCTATTTGGGCACACCATAAGAAACTCCCTTAGGAGCGCTCCATTTCTTTAGCCAGTGGCTGCGTTCATCTATTATCCATTGTCAAAGGCATTTGTATCGTTCACTTTTATGAAGCAAGCTCACCATGAGTTAGTGTTTGCGATAAGTCTAGCGAATGGCTCGTGTCAGTTGGGAAATCATTTGATTAGCGGCTGTATTGTTTGATGTCAAGTGTTGCAGCTGAAAGCTCGCAGTGTCTAGAGAATAAGTGAATGAAGTATGCATTTCATTTCATGTTTTTTTTTAACTCACGTTAGCGTTGACCATTGATATTACTTTTCAGCATTGGTTTTAAAACCATGCATTTCTCAAAGCCTAATTCCAATAATAAATCATGAATACACACATACGCCCCACCCTTCGAATAGATTTATTTTAATTTCATTACATTTCAGAGAGTTTAATAAGGAATTGATTTTTTAGTAGCTATTAAGATTTACTCTATCGTATATGCCTCTCACCTCAAACGAGATAAATCATCATCGATAGCGTTCTTGTACGTTCTGGCTTTTTGGAATGTCTGCTATTATGAAGAACTTTCCAGTAACAGTAAGCTGGTAGCTACCGAACACGTAAGTGCTAGCACGCATCGTTCTATGATACACTTATATATTAAGATAAATGCTAAGCCACCGTGGTAGCTTCATGGCAAAAATTTATTTTGATTATAGGATGTCCGTAAGCATTGTTGTGTGTTATCACAAGAACAAATACCATCTCAGAAAGTGTATTAGCTACAGGTAAAATTGCTGATGAATGAAAACTGCAGCTCAAACACCATTGAAAAAATATGCACCTTTTCTTGCTTTGTGTCATCGCCAGCACAACTTTTAAACTACAAAATGTGTCAGTTGTAGGGATATAGTTGACGATAGAAAAATGTGACCAGGAAATCTTTGGAAAACGATGCACATTTTCTTTCCCGTTTCATCTTCACGTTTTATTTCATTTATGTGCATACGCATACCAATTTGTGAGAGAATGCACACTTCTACGGCAAGGGTCGAATATCCATCTGGTTGAAAAATAACACGGCCTTGTATAGGAAATGTGCTCTTTCTTGATATATTTATTCCATTTACCAATATTTGATTTATTACATTCACAGATATCCAAATTTTTATTTCAGGGTAGTTTGTTTATGTTGTCACTAACAACATCGCATCATTTATCATTTTATTACGTGTACGATTTTGAAACAACAAAACTGACTGCACCCTAGCGGTCTTTTTCATTAGCTTCCCAGCTACCCAGCATCCAAGCAATCGACGGAATTGCAATTTCCTTCTCCATTAGGCAAGCATCGATCGTTAAGCCAGACAGATCGTTATCCTTTAAACTTTAACGTCTATTTTCCGCTCTGTGTGTGTGTGTCTGTAATTGGAGCAGATTAACTTTACCTCTGTGAGAAGTGCGCACGAAGGAAAAGGAGACTGTGTTTTGTCGCGCAAATTTGATCTGAACATTTTTTTTTTGTTGTTCTTTTCGCTTTGTGCTCCACCCACAACACTCTGGGCTTGGCTCGTACCAACCATCAAGGACCGACGAAAGGACCAACCGCTGCCATAAAGAATTAACCATAACAATTACATTTAATATCTTCCTCACCGTGGAACACTCATCCTCTTGGATCCCGCGCTATCTCTCTTTCTCGCTAGCCGTGCCCAGCTCGGGAAGTCTTGAGAAAGAACGGTTCACCTTTCCGTGCGGTGGCACTTATCCGCACACCGTGTGTCTGTGTAGGGTGACCAGAGCCGCGTCCTGATTTTCCCATCTCACCGTGGATGTTGGTAACCAGGACGAGCCGCTTTTCCGGGAAGCACCATACGATGACGGTGCCAATTGGCCAGCTGATGACAGGTTGTGGCAATGAAATAAACACCGCTAGATAATCACGTGGCCATTAGAGCAACCCACCCCCACTGAGAACTCATAAAGACCGCTCGCAAGAAGTGTCAATGTGCATGGGGACACCCCCTAGTTGCCGTTTTGTGCACTAATGCTCAAATCCGGAATGTTTCGCCGCGTAACCGCCGTTGGTTTTTCCCACAGCACAGGAGTCAGTTCCGGAGTTAGGCTGGTAGGTGGGCATCGACCTGCTGCCACTGACAGGTGACAGAAGGGGCAGATTTCAAGCGTCAAGAAATAATGAGCCTTCCACCGTCGGGTCTGTCGGTGGTCTGGGCCGTGTCCGCTGATCCGGTTGTTTAATCTTCGGCACAGTCGGGGTTAGTTTGTCTCCGCACGCCCGCGGAACACAACGGCACCTAATGAGCGCCTAATTAATCAACCAAACGTGTCTCGCAAGCCGGCAAACGGGGCGACCATCTGTGCCGGGCGCTTGTGATGTTGATCGTACCACCGTGGCGGTGTATTCGCGATCACGACTCACGGTTTGCTGTCGAAGACGTGCGCTCTCCGTCCGGTTCATCAGCCCTTCAACAAAACAATTAGTTCCACTCGGTCAAGCACATTACAAGGAATGGCCACGCAATCTCATCCCCACCATCGGCGCCTGCTGTCCATTACGGTCAGCCTTTTTCGGGAGGAGGGTTGCTGTACCTGTGCGAGAAAGGTTGCGCGATTTCGCAAGCCACCAGTGCCGCATTATATCGGTGGCATGAATCAATTTGCATACCTAATCAAGAAATGAGCTTTACCGGACAGCTGCTCCGTACTGGATTATCTGTCGCTTCACAGGTCGCCCGGTTTCCGCACGAGGTGGCAGATTGTGTGTATGTGTGTCTGCACGTGGTCTATGGCAGGCCCGGGAGCGTATGGCAAATGATCCTGGATCGGTGGATCGCGGCTTCCCAGCCATCGCAAATAATGACCGGCGGTCTCCGGCGACAATACAGGCGGTCTAAATTAATCTGCGAGACGTCATGCGACGATGGGCTTGGGTCAACTTTGTGCTTCACGTTGATTACTGCCAACGGTAGCTCGGACTTAGTCCGGCCTGGCCCAACCGACCGCTACAATGACGGCGTACAGAGAAGCCCACATTTTCTTAGGCTAGCCCCTAACGGTCTTATGTAAATAGTGCGATCCGAATATGGGACCGGCAACCAGCAACGGACGAGCTTTAAACGCAAGCTCCTGACCGGCATTTGCCATGGCGTTTCATCTCTCCCTGTCCTGGGGGGGATTAACACACCCGGCGCACGAATGAACGGACAAAATGTCCGGCACCAGGCACCAGTCAGCAGTGTCGTGGGGATTGAGCTCGAACACGGGCATGATTTTATGCGCGGTTATTTCATTACACATTCGATCAAAGGCTTGGTTTCAATTTCTCTTCTATTTGCATAATCGCTCGCTCGACCGGCAAAACGGGCGGTCCTTCCGGGGTTGTTTCGGGGGAAGGTCGACGAAAGGCTACTCAACAGTACCGAGGGCCGTAAGATTACAGGACGAGGATTTCCGCCGACGCCGGTCGGGCGATTATGAGCGGGGGTCCGAGCATTTGATTCCCGGTGTGATGCTGGAATTTCCGGATAGCACCGGCGTTTGATTAGACCGATCGCGGGTGGAAGGACCGGGTGGACGGTTCCGTCGATTCGGTTCGATTGCTCGTTCCCGAGCCCTTGGAAATTGAAGGAATGGCATTCATTCGAGAATTTAGTTCAATTAAATGGAAATTCTTATCTGCTCCCTTTAGCCCGGATCCGGCGACCGTTGTCATTTGTTCGCTTTATTATTATTTTTTTCCTTTTCATTTTGTTTGGGTACGATGGGAAGGGTTCTCTACCACGCCGGCCTAGCTTTGTAGTTTGATTTATGTTTTCAAAGAACGCAACGAAGCATTCGATTCAGAATGAATGGAAAAACACCTCCGGTGAGCGATGATGTTCTATGATCGCACAGCGTCGTTGGACGGAGGAAAACTCATACAATTATCGCTCTGGTAACGTTTCACGATCAAATCCAAGCGTCGGCTTCATGCAACCGTACCTGAGATCGTGCTTTCAGTTAGGTTGTTTCTTATTTACACTCACTTTTTAACTATCAGTTACTATAGGAACCTTCTTCTTGTAGAATATGTTATGCATAGAATTTTTGTTGAATGACTGTGGATTATAGGAATACGATTAAAATAAAGCCCATTTCATCCTTACACAATATGGATTGCGGCAAAAATATTCGCATTGATCTCACAATCTTTCTTTACAAAACAAAAGCGAGATAAACAGGAGCATTAATTAGAAAACTTTTTAAACGTTGCACTTCTTAGGACACACTGATGTACGTATTTGTCGGATGATTTTCAACTAATGAAATGAAATACCATCATCTTTAGCGTTTATTATCATGTTCCATCGAAGTGAGGAAGTATTCCTAAGAGGCGCTTGACACGGCTATTAACACCCAAAATACAGACCCACTGCAAGGACATCTGTACCGCTGCAATTTGTTTTTGTCCATTCCGCCAGTTCGGTTTGCCGTTTTTCCACGATACTATTTGTTAGCCTCGGCTTTGTTATTACGTTTCACCAACCGGGTAACGCTCTAATGATGCGCCAGTGTAAAGGATTGAAATGGGCTCGATTGGAGACGGTGGGCCCTAAAGTCAAGCGAAAGCGAAAGCACAATTTTAATTACACGCGAAGCAATCGCCAGCTACGATAGAACGCGGGAAAGCAACGAAAAAAAAAGCAACGATCTCATCATTGACGAGATCCGAGTGACGCGAAAAGATGGACGAATGGATTACCGAAGCGAAGAATGAAGTGGCGTTGGAGTGAGAGAAGAGCAAAAAAAAAAACAGAAAAAGCCTAAGTCAAACCGGATCAAATCATGGCCGCAAGGATGTGCTTCCAAGCACTTTTTTTTTCATTCGCTGTTTGTCTTGAGTTAGTTTGATACGCCGCCGAAAGGGCTGTACGATGACGGCAAGCATCATGCTGGTTTTGTTCGCCGAAGACTTTATTTTAATTAAGATCATTAATTATGATTTTTAATATAAAACTTGTGTCCTGTTCTTAGCCGCGCCCGCGAAAGTGTCAGAGATAGGACGCGCGTTTGCCGCGCCGAGCGTGTAGAACGCAAATTCAAGGGCCTCTTTTCTCGAGCCCTTGGCTGGAAACGCGTAGCGACGAACAAAAAAAAAGGGCGTCGAAGCTGTCGGGATGGAGGGAAAATTGCTTCCTCCGCTTCTTCGATGGTTTGTCGAAAGTCTTGCGGAGTTTTTCGAGCGAAAGTAATTGATCTCTTGCGCTCTTGATTGAAGCGTTGAAGGGCTGTTGGATAGCTGAACGATGATAAGACGGGAAGCAAGAAAAAAAGGCACCGAGTTTGGTTGATTAAGAGATGGTTGGAAAATGGTGTCGCATTTTTTGTTTGTTTGTTGCTCGCAACACTCACTTCGCCGATCAGTACAACATGAATTTGTAGCATGCTTTGTTTTTGTTTCGTGGTGAAGCTATCCGTTTGTAGCATTTGTTGTATTTTTGGAATACATCTTCTTCTTTTACTGGCCCCCGCTCACAATTGAGCACGTCGTAATGTCATGGCCTACTTTGCTATGCTTATAATAGCCAAGGCTTTCATGACTTTTAGTTACTCGTAAGTTTAGTTCTGCGTCCGGTTTTGGCTCAGACAAGATTCGATCCCTATACTTATCGTGTGTTTGTGCCGCACGCTACCGCTTCGGCTATCAAGCTCCCCTACGTACATAACTATTATTTTGATTTCGTTTTTTTGTTTAACATTTCATGCAATATCCTTTTAACGCCATAGACATAAAAACGATAAGAACATTCGCACGTGGTTTTCCGCAAAATCCAGAACAATCTGTAATTGTACCACGCATGCATTTAATTCCTTTTTCGTGGTCTATTGAATCACGAGCTTTGTGTTCTCTCGTGAAATGAAACAGATCATCAGAAAACCACCCAGCACAGTAGTGGGGGTGGACGACTCACATCCTCTCCCCACGAAAGTTTTGCCACCCAACATCGGGCCAATCATCACCAGCACAGCAGCACAGTTAAAGCAGGGCAATCGTAAATCAATTTCTTAAATCAACCGCAACACCAGCCGACCGTACGAGCCACCTTCATCCCACGTACCGGTCACGCTATGCTGGAGCTGCCGCAACAAAACCGACACAAGAGAAGGAAGGGGGCCCTAAATGCCGAAGCAATCTGCACGTATCCGAGAGCTGTGGAGCTCCTGGGCTAGGGCAGAAAACTTCTGACACGAGGAATGATGAATAGCGACAGCGCTCTTGCAGGTGTGCGAGCGTGCTCGGGACGCTGCCAGGATTAGCGGTCAGTTGGTGCACGAACACGATCATCTAATGGCATATGCTCGATGGCCGATGGGGGGTAGCGATCCTTAACACTTTCACCCCCTTCTCGGAGGGCATGAGAGAGGTCCTGACGCGCTTCCACAGTGGCCTAACACAGTTTCCCGCTGAGGTGCTTAGTAGCGAAGACCGCCCGTGAAATCGATTGATTGCACCGAGCGGTGGTACTTCATTAGACGATTCTAATTTCGCCCTTCGCCGTAGGATCTTCATAGGGCAACGCAGAGTTTTCGCAGAATCCGTCGCCGAAGTGCCCCAGCCGAAGCCAAGCCAAGCCATGCACGGTTCGGGGGCAGCAGGATGGCGAAAGTTTTTGATTAATTACGGTGCCAGCACGGTGCACGGGCACCTACAGGTGGGGAGCAGAATTCGTCCGTGAATCGATTACCGTCCGCGTTGTTGCATGAAAATAGCAAAATGGCGCGGTTCAATGGAAACTTTTTCCCACGCAAAGTCACGGCAGCTCCCGCGGTGGAAAAAAAAACGAAAGAAAGAACGAAGGAAAGTCCTTCCGAAGGAGCGCATCGATCGCGCCACGGCCACGTGATAGGTTAGGTGCAATCAAATATTTAAACATCCCAAATTGTCCCCCGTATTGCTCGTGCACGGAGGGTGCCGAACGAAAAAGTTAACCTAACAAAAGGCAACAACAGTCGTTTGTTATCGGAAAAAGTTCGGGAAAAAGACCACCCTTTTTTTGCTGCTGCTTGTTCCAGCTTGTCGCACCACGTGTTTTCACTTTTGCATAGCACAAAAAGCCCACGGGTACAAAGCTCATTCGGTTTTCGGTTGTAAATAATTTCCGATTGCACGTTTCGTAAGCCGTTAGAATAAATTTATTACCATCTTCGTTAGTTTTCCTCCTCCATTTGGACCGGGGGTTGTTTATTGGGCGCTGGGTTTGCCACCCGGCACTTGGCGGGTTCAACGGACCTCCGGGTCACTTCTTCCGGTCCTCGTTCACTCTACACGACCACGGTTCGTTTGCTAAGGTACCAAACCAGCGTGAAAAGACCCACGAGGACACCGGGCCTCGTGGGTGAAGCTGCGCCGTTTAACCGATCACGACAGGCATCGGATTGCAGGAACGTTTCCGGACCGAGACAAGCGGCATACAGCAGACCGTGGCCGATCACGTGCTGCTCGTAGAGTCCGCTGAAAATGTGCGCCCAGGGTCCTTTCGCGAACACGGCCACATCGTCACCACCGTGCGTTTCGTCCTCGTACGGTACGGCGGCCGGGTACGTGAAATCCGGATCGTGATATCGGTCCCGCATATCGTCCGGATTTCGCCGGCCTCCGGTTTCGTAGAAGTGGTCCGCATAGCTTGGCCCGTTCGCGTACGTTAGCGTGAAGAACGGCATCCGGTCGAGGCGCGAAAAATCACCAGTCGACAGGATATCGTTGCCTCGGACCGGATATCCACCGATCGTGAGCGTATGCGAATGGTCCGCCGTGACCAGTATCAGTGTGTCGCGATTTTCGCGCTCGTCTAGCTGCTCCATGGTGCTTTCCACCGCTCGGTGCAACTCAACCGTCTCGTCCAGCGCCAGCTTGGCCAGGTTGTCGTGGTGTGCGTGATCAATCCGTCCACCTAACCGGGACACACCACACGAGAAGAATGGTATCAAAACGCGCGCTGGAATCGAATGTGACACTCAAAGCGCCTGCCGGAAGACGGAGTAGCAGGAAAAACGAAAGTCCCCGAGCTCGCTCAAAAAACAAACAAGCAAAAAAAACGCTAGCGACGTGAGCTCTTTTTTAAAACAATGCCCCAGTGTGCCCGCAGCGTTCGTGAAGGAGCGAGAAGGAGGATTTGAAAAATTGAATCACTGCACCATTTGCAAAACGCGCCCCCCACGAAGGACGCCCCAAGCTAAGGAAGGCCACCCAGCGGGATGACTGCATCAATCACGTCAACTTGTCGTCACATTGGCTCGTCTTGCGGCTTTGTGTTCGCGTGCGTACGACGACGTGCTTCCTGGCCGGGGGGGTCAAAGTAAGAATGGGGCGGTAAACAAAAAAAATATGTCACCCAACGAGAGGCTTTCTCTTGGTTTCTCGCACAACGGGGAAAATGAGTGAAATTGTCGACGCTTCTTTTGTGCGTACTGCCGGTTGCTGTATGCTGGATAAACGCCGTCCAGACGTATGGTGTAAGCCGGCGTTCGCGAGTGCATGAACACGCACTTTTATCCTTCTTTCATGGCTACAAAACGAGGCTTTTCTTCGAATGTCCCACCCCCGCCGAAAAGCGTTGGCCAATCGTTGTCAATTGAAACCGGTTGTCCATCGCATCTCGTTGGGATTTTGGGGTGACTTGCAGTTGACGGAACGATGACGTTTCTGAACCATTCCCGGGATGGTGCGATCAATCCGTGTGTGCCCGTTTCGCTAGAATTACATTTTTTTTGCCTCGAACGATGGCGCGAACAAGCGGTCTTTGTTCGTAGAACACACACCTGAACGAGCACGCTAATGGACACCGGGAAGATGATCGTGGTTAGATCGTTTCATTGGAACTTGACGCTTGGAATCGCAATTCCTCCTATCAATAACCGTTTCTGCGATGAGTATGCTGAGCCGAGAGAAGCTTAGCGAAGGATTGGAGTACCGTACCGGTGAAATTGAAATAGAAAGTTTGTGGATTTATCGATTGGTATTGGATATTACATAAAATAACCTCCCCCGCCCCAAGAGGTTTGGCTTATTTTGGTGCATTTTGAATCGAAAACCTCACGTTCGAAAGTCCAAGAAAACCCGGGCTCTCTGGTGCTATTGAACATACCACGAAGGCCATCGATCTCTCCGTTGCACATATGGTGGCAAGTAAGTTTGTTTTAAAAACTTCATCCCCCCAAAGGGGCTATTTCACTCACCTTCCACGAGTAGCACGAATCCGCGCTCGTTGCGGCGAAGCAGCTGTAGCGCTTTTGTCGTCATTTCCTCCAGCGATGGTTCCCGCTGTTGATCTGCCAGCAACCGATAGGACATGTGGTTGCTGCTGAACAACCCGAACAATCGATCCACCTGTTCCGGTTGAATGGCCAAAAGTCCTGCCTACGACATCACCACGCCAAACAAGCGATCAAAACATAAGCATTCGCGAACGCTGGTGAGCTTACCCGGTCGTGAATGAACTGCGCCCGCAGGTTCCGTCCAGTGGTTCCGGTGATCCACTCATCGACGAGATTACGTCCATCCTGTCGGTGTCCCGGTGCACCATTGCTGTCCATCGTCCCAACCGGATAGAAGTGTCTCGCACCACCACCCAACGCTACCGTGAGGTTTGATCCGATCTCCCCGTGGACCAGCTGCGATGCAATGTCTTGGCAACCTGCGGGTAGCTCGGTGTCGTCTTCCCAGTAGCGTGCACCGGAGACTGCGTATGCAACGGCCGGAGTTGCGTGGGTAATGCGTGTGTTGGTGACGATGCCCGTCGAGCGACCGTCCTGCTGTGCGTACTTCAGTATCGATGTCAACCGGTTCGGTTCGAGCAGGCTGAGCGGACAGTTCATCAGTGGAACGTGGCCACTGACTCCGATGGTGCCGTAATTGTTCTTCACGCCCGTCAGGATGGCGGCTGCCGTGCAGGACGAATCCGACACCTGATAGTTGATGCAGTACGTCTTGGCGAGTCCCGTGTGGGGGAAGGTTTCGAATGCAAGCTCTCGCTCTTCACCGCCCATGTAGACGCGGGTCGCTGCAAGCGTCGGTATCGATAGGCCATCCCCGAGGAAGATGATAACGTTTTTGGCCACTCGGAGGTTTGGTTCGTTGTGCTCTAACTGGCGTCGTAAGCGCGCTTGTCCACTCGCCAGCCAATACTCGCGGTCTTTTTCCCGCGTTGGTCCAGTTGGTGGAACCCAATCGGGATTGTCCATCGGATGGGTTGGTTCCGGATTCGAGACGGTTACTACAGCGGGATTGCCGGTGCCATCGTGCACCATCAGAACGAGGGTGATGACCAGCAGTACACAAGAGCGAACCATTACGGTGGTTTTCGGGCTTTCGCCACGGACTGACACAAACAATAGCTCCCCTCGGAGTGCGCAAACCCCTGCTGGGATCGTCTTTATCGGTTAAGGCGATGTTCGTGCTCTGTCCGAGCTAATTGGCTCTAATCCGGGCCTGCGAACAGATAAGCGTGTATCGAATCGGGTTTATGCGACGTATGCCCGACTGGCCATTTCGGTACCGGAGGCAGCAACTGCATTCGAGGCACGAAAAACGCACCGAGTCTCGTTTTTTTGCAATTAAGCACTATCTGCTGATAAACACCCCGAGCGGCATGGATACACGGACAGCTTAAAGTCGATTTTTGGGGTCGATTGGCCGGAGCCAGAATTCGAGTGGTTTGTTTGTTTGGTTTTATTTTTATCGAAGCTTCCTCGTAATCCCTACTTCCTATTTTTTTTTGTTCAGGCAATCAATGAATGCCAAAACATTAAATTGCAAATAGCTTGCAGTGTTTCGTGGGCCATCCGCAACAACATGCTAACAGGTATAAATGCATTAATGGGAACCGAGCCAATGTTCTTCTAAAAGTATACGAAAATATTAACCCCAAAGTGTTATTTTTTTGCGGTTATGTAGTCATGCTTAGTCATTCATTATTAAATTCATTTGGTGAATCATATTTGCATTTAATTGAAGCGATATTTAGAGCTGCTTGCCTAAATTTTCCCAGCGGTGTTGCCTCCAAACTAGTGCCCAAACAAGCCACTAATTGACCAACGCAAAAAGGTTAACGCATCGTTCAGTTTGATTGAGACTGCAATTGTTTTTTCTTTTAACTCTACTTTTAGATGACAGTATCCAATGCCACCCACGTAACGTTACGGAACGTTGGGTTCAATTTGTCGGGAAATTTCACCTGCGAGGTAACGGCGGATGCACCTTCGTTCTACACCGGAGTTGCAACAAACGTGCTAACGGTAGTCGGTAAGTAGCTGCCTCGAATTTAGTTGCGAAATGAATGACAAAAACCGTGGACTAAAATCACCTCAGATTACGTGGAGAAAAAAAAGACAAACAGATTGTGTCGCTTGCTGGAACAACTATTCGAAACCTTATCATCCAGCTAGCGCTAAGTTATCAGCAATGTCCACTGCGATATTGGGTAACACAAATTCGAGCTGTTGGTGTTGCTGCGTCTCTTAGTTTTAGCAAACAAACACAATATGTGGCACAATAAAAGGAAATAATCGCCGCACGATGAGCAGCATTTCCCATTTCTCCAAAGCTGCTCGGTGTTTGCTTCCCGCCATAAGTAGAGGCCCATTCCGTTTCAGGGTGTGCGATCTCTTGTACGGCCCAGCCGCGTTGGATAACTTTTAATTGCATTCTTGACTCATTTCATTTCGTTTCATTTGGGCGGCTCCCTCCAGTAGCTTCCCGTGCGCGGTGTATAACATCCGTGAGAGCTGTACATGGAAGAGATCTTAAGGGCGCACGGCGCAAGTTTAATTCCGTACAAAATCGATCTTCCAAAAATTCACCCACGCTTGACTTGCACCGAGGAAATGGTAATAAAAGTATAAAAGTCTGCTGGGTGCAGTGAAGCGGTAATGGCTGAGCCAATGAGGAAACTCTCCCCCCTGGAAAACGTATAATGCTTTTCCGTGTCCTCAGGCAAAGCACGAGAGCGTATGTACTGTGCAGTTTTGGCCACCAACAGTAGCATATTTACTTTACGACTTTACTTGAAATGTTCCGTTAATTAATTTTCGTTGTGCGCCCGCCAGTTCCGCTGGCTTTTTGCCGCGCCTCGTGGTCGAATGACTTGCACCTGAACGGCAGTCGGGCAGCCATCGTATCATCAGGACGCGGTGGCATGATTTTACATTTCTTATTGACTTTTTTCCGCTTATCTCAAGCACACAGTGAAGTCTTACACTCTCGCTCCGCTCGGCAGGACAAGATGTGCATTACCTGACGCAAAGTGCCGTAATGCAACGAAAAAGATGGATAAATATTCCAATGAATCTCATGCCGCGTCCAACGAGCGCCTAGAAGGAGTTCCCCACCACAATGAAGTAAAACTGAATGGCAGGATGCTTGATTCAGTCATCGCCGTCTTCATGGTGCAAGGAATTTCGGTACCTTCCGGAACCAGCCCGGAGACGAGCTTGCACCACGAAAGATGTCCTCGCATTGGGACAGGATTTGACTACGACGCCGGGAGAAAATGAAGTGCATTTCCCTTACTTAATAAATTGCCTTCGTTTGGTGCGGGCTCCTTGCACTGCCGCACAGCAGTGCACGGTGGATTCGTTGGCTGGCGATCAATTCGTTGACGTCAGGAACGGGAGCCGGAACAGGAAGACGCATCATTCATGAGATTCGTTGCCGAGCGGGCACGTTCTGTGGGTCGCGGCATGGTTCGACTCCGCCGGGTGCCATCATATTTCATCGGGACAGGCATTTGGTCGGGATCGGGCAATGCTTTCAGTTTCAGTGCCTCGGAAGCATCCATCCGGCACTGACCGGCGGACCGCTTCATCGTAAAATGATTTGATACGTAGACAGCGTTGACGATTTCGGATTCGGTCTTTCATTTTCAATTCATTGCTCGCTGCTTGAACGGTGGCGGAACAGTTAGTGCAGACGGACGGTCTCGATGCCGCTCTAATGCCGTCGCTCAGATGTGCTGAAATCGGACGCGACACAAATGTATTTTAAATCGTCGTCGTTAATTTATCAACAGCAGCATAATTTATCATCTTCTATGCTCCGTATTCTGCGCTAGTATCATCATTAGTTCGCAATTCGCTGTACAGGCGCATGTCTCACGATGGGACCTGGCGAGGGATTCACTCCTGTGGGTGAGTTAAGATCGTGTACGAATGGCACATTTCCGCAGTAGCTGGTTGCTGGTGTTATACATCGTACACTAGGTATCCTGTGAAGGTGGCTACTTTTGTATTGCACTATTGCAATATACCATTTAAAATACAAGCGTAAAGTAATGAATGAGCAAGAATAACATCATTGTTAAACTGATCTCAAATAAAAAAAACAATACATTCAATGACGGATCACCTCATTCAAAACCGATCCCTTCATTACAATATCACGGAAAACAATATGTTTTTAATCCATTATTAAGGTTTTATACACTTGAATGTACAACCGTTCATTGTAACAGCATTTGCAATTAATGAATTGCATTTCAATACGATGCCTGGTTTATTATTTTACTGTTAGAATAATGGTTCATCCGCTGTACGGATGTTTCGTTTTACATGAAGATAGGGGTTTTTTGCAAAAGCGATTTTATTCTATTTGTTGAATGCATTTCCTTAACTCTGATAACCATTTATTGCAGTTTAAAATGCCAGTTAACCAGTGGTTCTTGTTTTTTTTTTACTTTTAGTTTAACAACCCGGTATCATGGTTACACTTACTAGCTCATATGTTTAAAACTAGAATTGGTTAAAAACTATGTAAACTTCTGATTAAAACTATTTTAAAATAAATTGCATTAAAACTAGAATATCTCGGAAAAATATACATGCAAATGTGCTGAAATATATACATGTCAATGTAGCCCCATCGAAGTAGCCAGCGAATGCAACGTTGCCATAGTATTTTTTGCCGTATGTACGTCAAAGTAGGGTTTGGAATCATCATTATTTTGTTATCCAACAGATTACTGTGGAGGCAGTGTGTTGATGTTTGTAACGAAGCCCCGTTATACCTCTGAAGCCACTGCTTTTTAAAGTAGTTCAAGGAATCTTCTAACGATGGCAGAATTCTTGTTTAATATCGACGGCGGATACTTGGAGGGTCTGTGCCGTGGTTTCAAGGGCAGCATCTTGAAGAATGCTGACTACTCGAATCTCGTGCAATGTGAAACACTCGACGATTTGAAGCTTCAGCTACATAGTACGGATTTTGGACCATTTCTAGCCGACGAAGCAGCCCCACTCACTCCGTCGATAATCGACGAAAAGCTCCGTGAAATACTGGTTACCGAATTCCAGTACTTACGTAACCAAGCCGTTCAACCACTTGCTGGGTTTCTCGATTTCATCACGTACGGTTACATGATCGATAACATTATGCTGCTCATTACAGGGACGCTACACCAACGCCCTGTCGTTGAATTGATTTCAAAGTGCCACCCGCTTGGTCGGTTCGAACAAATGGAGGCCGTACACTTGGCTGTTTCACCGTCAGATCTGTTCAATGCGATCCTGATCGATACACCGCTGGCACCGTTCTTCACCGAATGCATCTCTGAACAAGATATGAACGACCTTAACATCGAAATTCTTCGAAATTCTATCTACAAGTCGTATCTGGAAGCATTCTATGATTACTGCAAGCGCTTAGGTGGTACTACTGCTGACGTTATGTGTGAGTTGCTTGCATTTGAAGCGGATCGACGAGCGATAATTATTACCATCAATGCATTCGACACCGCACTTTCGAAAGAGGTCTGCGCAAACTTGTACCCATGTTGTGGTCGTTTGTTTCCAGATGGGTTGGTAGCTTTAGAGCATGCTTCGGATTACAATCAGGTGCGATTCGTAGCCTCACATCATCCTGAATATGCGGCTATATTCGACGAGTCCACAAATTCCAGCGAACGTTCGCTGGAGAACAGATTTTATATGTATGAAGCAAAGCTGAATGTGTATAGTTTTATGCGACAGTTTCACTTCGGTGTGTTTTATTCCTATGTAAAACTGAGAGAGCAGGAGTTCCGTAACATCGTCTGGATCGCCGAATGCATTACACAGAAGCATCGAATGAAGATCGACAATTTTGTTTCAATTTTTTAAAGATTACTCATCAAAACTACATTCCATTTCTCAAGTGTCATATATTTCCAACGTCTAAATGACATTTG